>NC_080571.1:32104752-33304752 GCF_030247185.1 Malaya genurostris
CACATGCACTTGGGAAAACGGGCGGGAAAATATGACTTCACTCGGTGGTGAAGCAGTGGGACGAGCAAAAGTTTTTAATTTGATACTATTGCGATAGTTTCTCCTGCTGTTTCTCTAATACATTGAGTTTTCCCCATTTGCTGTGGACAGTTATTAATGATGTTAGTGGATAATTGGTTTTGTTGATAATCAATGATAACTGTTTATATAAACATAGTTAATTGGTAAATTATAGCGCACTGCTTTAGGGTCAATGAGGAATGGGGTTTGGAAAAATGGATTGAAAACGAATGAATGAGACCCTAACTAACTCACGGAAAAATCGTTCAGAGGCAGAATCTAAACCTGCATTGTTATGCATTTTTTTGCATACGCATTTTTTCTTTACACCAATCTTAGCTACAGGTTCATACAGGATTAGGAAAAAATATTTCTTTTAGTAAATCATCTGGCAACCGTTCCACTCGTTCAGCTCGTGAATAGTGTGTCCACAAACGAAAACTTTTTTAAACGCAAAGTACTCCGTGTTTATTGCCTGATATGACTATTTGTGGGTACCAGTGAAATTAAATACTCGTCAATCGCGTCATTTTGAAATTTCTTCTGCTGCATTTTGTCTTCAACGCGTTCTGGGGGCATGTCATTTACATGTCTGATGTATGTTTTCTGCATCATCTCAATTTTGTGTACAGTAATATCTACGGCGTAAGCTAAAATCATCCCGTTTTCTCTTCGAGAAAGTGCGTTAGAAACTAAATGTGTCATTTCTGAACTGGGTAAATTGTGTGTGTCAATAATCAGTGTTTGGATCAAAAAGTTTTCTTACTTTCCAATAATGATGGCGTTGAATCGAATTTTAGAACCTTGTGAGCCACGCAGAGAAGTGTAGTTGCAATTGGTGTCTTCTAATTCTTTTACACGCAGAGAAAAACATATAAAGATAACCAAATTTGAAATTCACGCAGTGATTTTTTTTGTTGGAATAGTGACAAAAAAAAACTGATTTGATAAAGCAAAAACATGACAAATAATTTTACTCAGTGGATTACTTGGTTTCAATCAATATTTTGATCAATTCAATGACTGAGTGGAAACATATATTGGAGAAGCCATACTCACAGAAAAGATGTTTTTTTTTGGAAAAAGATACGCTCAGAGACAGGACTCGAACCTGCGTTCTTATTCAATTCGTGCATACGCGTTTACCATTTTCGCCACCCTGAGCTGTGGTAGACACAGTTCTACCGCAAAACTGGGTTTGGTAATAAATCGAATATTTTGATAAAAATAACAAATATTTTACTTGTGCAATTTCACAGTAAACTCAATTTGAAAAAAATTCAGTTTGGTTTCACATCTCATCCAAGTCCGTAGATAAAAGAAAACCGCTTACGTTCGGGACAGAAGAAACCAAGTACAGTATTGTGTAGTGAACAATCGAACGACCTCGAAAATGAGTGAATCAAACGAACAAAAGCTACCGCCGACACGAAAGAATACAATTGTTGTTGACTTCAGGCAGTGGAAAATTCGACCTTCGATACGAGAACTTGAAGGTTTGCTTAAGGAGCAAATGCATCTTGACATTAAACGTGTGCATCTACTTCAATGCAATAAAACAAATAATGTTATTCACATCCAGTTTTATAAAGAGTTGGATGCAATTCAATTCAATGTGCACTATGTGGAGCATGAAAATATCAAGTACAACATTCCAGTATATATGGATGATAGTGCTATAGAAGTGCGTGTGCATGATCTTCCCTCAAGCGTCACTGATTCCTATATTCGTAAAACTATGTCCCAATACGGAGAGATTCTCTCTATCGAAAAAGAAAAGTGGACGAACTTTTTCCCCGGTATTCTAAATGGCGTACGTTTATTACGAATGCACCTGAAGAGGCATTCCTTCTTTTGTGATTTTCGGTCAAGATACAAGAATTCCGTGCAAATCACTTGTTACCTATGACAATCAGATGGCCACATGTCAATATTGCCAAAAAGCTGTTCACTACGGTAAGCCAGGTGATAAACTGGACAAGGAAACAACTACACCAAAGGACAACGGTGCTTCCTTCACAACAACCCCAACCAACCCCAGTACACCTGTAACAGCCACCAACAACAATGAAGTATCCCGTTCAACGAAACCATCCAACGTATTCCCTATAGAACGAAGTACAATAGCTGCAGTTAACAACTTACCATCCAACCAACCAGCAACTGAAAACAATGTACAACAAGGCTTATCTACAGCAACAACAACGAAACCAACAACAATACCATCGATGCGGCAATGGATGACGAGACGAACCACGAACGAAGTGCCCCTCAATCCTCGCAGGAGGGTAATGGAAGCTCCTCTCCCCCTAGAAAAAGGGTGACAACGAGATCCAACTCAAAAAAAAATTATTTAAAAAATCGGCTCAATCGGCCACGTAAAGCTTGTACGCAAATAGGCCTGAATAAAAAAATATCTTTTAAATAAATAATTTGAAAAATTAGTTTTGAATGAAAGAACTCTAGTCAGTGTTGGTAAATGCGAACCGAACGCCGATGCTTCTGCAAATTTACTCAAAAATGTTCACCGAGCGTAAGCATGCGATAGGTTCGAAAACTATTCCCTCGTTTAATGCGAAGGTGTTCTGTGCTCGGTGTTCGGCGAAGCAATCTGTTTCGAACCTTTCGGTTGGCGAACCATCGGTGAGGGTCGAGTAAACTGCGTTCGATACGATGCTTTGTTGATTTCAAGTCTCGCATCCTGGTTTTGAAATTATCAATGCACACGTGATCAGCACAAAAATATTCTTTTGCTCGATTGATAAAACGATCAAAAGCAAATGTGAAGGGCATTATTTTGAACATTATCAGTGTGCGTAGGGTGGCTCGATATGGAAAATATGTATGTTTTTGATCTTTTGCAAATTTTAGGGTTTTTGGTTATAGAATCAATAACAATAAGAACTGAATAATTTGGAACATTTTCAGCGAGTGTATGGTGGCTGATATGTAAAATTTGTAAACTTTTTGACTATAATTTGGACTTTTTCAGTAAATGTAGAGTGGCTGAATTGGAAAAAGGGATTTATTTTTACTTTATCAAATGCAATGTTTAACAAATTGATGAGTCAATAGCAAATAAAATTGAGTTATTTCAGGCATTTTCAACGAGCGTAAGGTACTTGTATATGGAAAATATTTTGACTAATGTCAATTCGATGCTCTATTGATTGGCGAATCAATAGCAGTTCAAATAAGATAATATTGAACATTTTCAGCGATCGTAGAGGGGTTTAATATTAAAAATTGAAAATATTTTGATTTATGCTGTTTTATTGTTCAATTGATGAGCGAATCATCATTGATGAGCAGGTAGAATTGGATGATTTTTGACGTTTTTATGCGAGCGGTGGTTCAATATGAACATTTTGACTTTTGCATGTTCGATGCTATATTCATTAGTGCATTAATTGCAATTAAAGTTAGTTAATTTTGGATATTCTCAGCAAGTGCTGGATGGCTTAATTTAGAAAATAGTAATTTTTATACTATTTCCAATTCCATACCAGTAGTGGTAAAAAACATCAAACACCAATGCTTTGTATATATTTGTTCAAAAATATTTTTCTAGCAAAAAGATGCAAAAGCTGTTCATTCGGTTTACGGTAAAGTTCGCTTGCTGTTCTGCAAAGCAATATATTCCAAACCATTCAGTTAACAGACCATCGGGGAAGGTAAATTGAGCTCCATTCTATGCGTAGTTTTATTATTTATGGTTCGATGACATGCCTACATTTAACCTACAGCATCAAAACTAATATTCTATTTCAGTTGATAAGCAAAGAAATAGCGCGTCAAACTCACAGGCACTTCGAAGATTTGCATGTTTAAATCCTATGGTTCACCACCACTACTCTTGATACACGGAAAGAAATCCGTTACTACAGTCATGATTAGAAAATCATGAAACCAATCATTAACTTATCATGAAATTATGAGCAATAACTCTTCTCCGATGAAAATTAATCATGGTTCGAAAATTCATTGCTTGAAGAATGCATTTCTTTCAAAGCTCGTAACTCTAATTTTCTACCCGGATATCACTTTGAACCCTCTGCCTCAAGTGATGTGATAGATTAATAGATTAACGGTAAAGCAGAAAGCAGACATTGAAAAGCAAGACCTACTGAAAATGTTTACTTGATCCTGAAGCATGTTCATTTAATAATCGTGTTGTTTTACCCACCGGCTGATAGAGAATTAAACATAACATAAAAATAAAGATAATGAACCGAAAATTGACATCATAAGAGACTAAGCACGGTTACGCTTTTCATTTGATAAACATCAATGTTACATTTTTTTTTTATGTATTCTTACATATTTGATGTGACCGTTGTTGCTAGAATAATATTCCGAGAGCTAGCGTTCAATTCGATTGTGAATTTGGAATACCATCTAACGAAAATCAGAAAAAATATTTTGTTCAACCTCTTTGATTAATTTGTTTCATAGATATAACAACACAAGCTGCATTGATTCACCTAAATATTATAAATAAGACGATTTTTTTGCAAGAATTCGACATAGAGTTTCGTTTTTAAGAGGTTTTATTCACATGTGTTTTTTCATGCAGTTCGTTTAAGTGTTTAAACTCTAAAACACAAAATCAAACGTTATCTCTTGCGTCGTCGTTTTTCAAAAACAGGATATTTTAATTTTAAAAGAAGTTCGTCGTGCTTTTCACTGAATTTATGATTCAAAAATGACCATCGTTGCAAAAATCACACATAACGCCTGAATTTATGTTGCCAAAATTACCATCGTATCAAAAACACGCCTGAAGTTATACCCAACAACGTCAAGTGCGTTACGTTTAAATATCAGCGAAATCAGTCCGAATGGATCATGATCTGAGAAATTTTAATCATGGTGTATTATCATAACATGAAAATATATTATTTTCCCAAATTATGACTCGTTTTGCTCATTTCTAGAATCGGAAATTTGCCCGTGTATATTAAACAATACAGCATCCAATTTACCAAAACAATTCACAATTTCTCAGCTGCGTTACCACCGAAAAAAATGCTTAAAATTCTAATATTCCAATTGCTATCAATTAAACATTGAATTAGCAAAAGGTAAAATATTCCCATATTTTTATGTAAAGCCACTCTACGCCCACTGAAAATGTCCAAAATTTTCATATTCGAATTAAATTTAATAAAGCATCGGATCTGCCAATTGAAATACTAACATTTTTTTAATAGGACCACAATACGCTCGCTGGAAATGTCCTATTGGAACAGCTATTGATTCACCAATTAATGAAACATTGAATCGACATTGAATAAGTAAATAAATTAATTAATAAATTAGTCAAAAATTTTTAAATTTTCCAAATAGCACCACCTTACGGTCGTCGAAAATGACTATCACTATTAAAGGGAATATAAAATCAGCCAAAGCCAAAATATTTACAAATTTTCATATTGCGCCACCCTACGCTCGTTGAAAATGCCCAAAATTATCCCAATCGAAATGCTATTGATTAACTAATTAATAGAGTATCAGGTTTGCAATAGTTTAAAAATTTGCAATTTTTCACATTGAGCCACTCTACCAAAATTCACATAAAGTATGCAAAATTATTTAATTCGAACTTCTATTGATTCATCAATCAATGGATCACCGACTTGGCAGTAGTCCAAAATTTCACATTTTTCCATATATAATCACCCTACGCCCACCAAAAATTTTCAAAAACATAAATTTTGTTTACTATTGATTCACCAATTAGTTAAACATAGAATTTCGAAAAGTCAAAATATTTACAATTTTCTATATTGAGCCATCCCACTCTTGCAGGAAATGTTCAAAATAACCATACTCTGCTAAACCATCCAAACACTCTAACGACCTGCCGTAGCTGACAAAGTTCGGTTCATCCGAGGCAACAGCCTATAGTACTCGAATCGGATGTTCATGAACATACTAGTAACGATAGGCTCACAAAATAAAGCATCGGTTCTTTCACCATCAGCATCGCTTCTTGGTTCAGCGATGCTGACTCGAACGATGGTATCGGCAAATTTATACTCGCGATGGTGGATCGCTTTTTGGTTCGGAACGAACACGTTTTGCGTGTTCGGAATCGATGCTTTAGCACCACTGACTCTAGTTAAAGTTAATAATTACAAACTTTTCAAATCGAATATATTAATTTAAATATAGTTGTTTCAACTAATGCTTCGGTTTGTTATTATTATATTTCATTGGTAGCAATCTCTGATTCTGGATGGATTCGGAGTATACTGCCAGTTATCGAGAAGAAGTCCAAACTCAAAGTTATCACGAAGAGAATATTCGGGAACGGAAAAAATGTGTTCTGTTTTGGGACTAGATCGCACAAGACACTTGTTAACTGGTTTAAGTCTCAAGATATTTTTTGTACTCTTATTTCTTCTTATTCATAATATGGTTTTCGATTACATCTTAATTTAGTACATAACAGTTGAAATAATTCTTTTTTGTTTGTTTCTGAGAATAGAATAATATCTTTCAAACTAACTAAGGCAAATTTTATCTCGATTTATATTTATTTTCAAATTCCTAAAATTCCAGCCAATTTTTGAGACATTTAGCTCTTTTTTTCATTTCAAAAATATTTTTATTCAGTCCTATTTGCGTACAAGCTTTACGTGGGCGATTGATCCGGTTTTTTAAATATTTTTTTTTGTATTGGATCTCGTTGTCACCCTTTTTTTAGGGGAAGAGGAGCTTCCATTACCCTCCTGTGAGGATTGAGGGGCACTTTGTTCGTTGTTCGTCTCGTCATCCATGGCCGCATCGGTGATATTGTTGTTGATTTTCGTCTTAAGTTCGCTTCTAGTTGCTGTAGATGCGCCTTGTTGTACATTGATTGCTGTTGCTAGTTAGTTGGAGGGTAAGTTGTTAATGACATCTGACTGTCATACGTAACAAGTGATTTACACGGGATTCTTCTATCCTGACCGAAAGTCACATAAGAAGGTATAGGCCTTTTCAAGCGCATGCGTAACAAACGTACGTCATTTAGAATACCGGGGAAAAAGTTAGTCAACTTTTCTTTTTCGATAGAGAAAATCTCTCCGTATTGGGACATAGTTTTACGAATATAAGAACCGGTGACGCTTGAGGGAAGATCATGCACACGCACTTCTATAGCACTATCTCCCATATATACTGGAATGTTGTACTTAATGTTCTGATGCTCCACATAGTGCACATTGTTATTGTCTTTTGCGAATTGAATTGCATCCAACTCTTTATGAAACTGAATGTAAACAACATTATTTGTCTTGTTGCATTGAAGTAAATGCACACGTTTAACGTCAAGATGCATTTGCTCCGTAAGCAAACCTTCAAGTTCTCGTATCGAAGATCGAATTTTGCACTGCCTGAAGTCAACAACAATTGTATTCTTTTGTGTCGGCGGTAGCTTTTGTTCGTTTGGTTCACTCATTTTCGAGGTCGTTCTATTGTTCACTACACAATACTGTACTTGGTTTCTTCCGTTCCGAACGTAAGCGGTTTTGTTTTATCGACTGACTTGGATGAGATGCGAAAGTGAACTGAATTTGAACCTTTGAAATACACATATTTAAATCGTATTATATTGGATTAAAAATCTCTCTAAATATAAATTCCGATTCGTACTTTTGTACGATTTGATACATCTGATATTTTTCCTTTTATTGAAATTACAGATAAAATCCTCAGTCAGCTGGAAAAAATAATGCGTTGGCGTATGATCGGTGTATATTTTTTTGCTACACTTTTTTCTTAGCATCGTTTCGACTCAAATCCGTCTCGTTTTATTTTTTATGCTAACCCACACTCAATCCAGTAATTGCTCGACATTAGAAAGATGATAGAATAAGATAAAAATTTCAACATTCATTCTGTCGCAGAAGTCGCGATTGTATCACAAATAAATTATTGCAGTCTCGGTTTATCTCGAGTGGGTTTTGGGTATGCAGAAGATTCCAGCAGACACACACACACTAAGTAATGAGTCCGCCACTAGTATCAGGACTGCATCAGCCATTCTCATCTCGTGATAACCGACGATGATGGGTTGGAAAACGAAAAACAATTTTCTCTCGTATTTTTTTTCTGGAGAGATGACGACGGTGATGCAACGACCAAACGAAGAAAACGCAAAAAAAAGTGGGAAAAACTTTCGGATGCTTTCCTGGGAAGCACTCGGCTGCCACCGTGAATTATTTTCAATTTTAATGGGAAACTTTTTTTTCGTGTTCAGTTTTTCGACTGACATAACTAGCGTCACTCGCGAACATGGACCGAACCGAACGGCTGAAAGTTGCACCGTGATTGGCGGGAAATAGATGTGGAACTGTAATTGTATAATTAAATAATAAACTGAGTTGTGGGATCTGGCGGTGACAATATGACATTTTTGTCGTAGGAGTTTTGCATCAGTTTGTTTGCACAGAATAGTCGATTTTGGTAACGCACGACCACGGACGTATGAATTTTAATGACGGATTCTGCGAATTGCTTTCGCTGGGTTCAATACATAAATGTGTTTGGCAATAATTACTGCATAACTTATTTAATTACTCGTAATGTTATGCGGTCATTTGTACACATGCATAATTCTCTGTTAATCAGTGGCACAAATTGTTTCACTCGAAGAATGAAATTTGTTGCTGCATACTGCAGAACGTAAAGCTTGCAAAGCTCAGAGTCCAAAGGCCATAGTTTAATGATTAAAATAATATCCAACTCAAATTTGCATAAATGTTCCATGGACAAAATTTTCTATGATAAACTATTTCGACACGATGGAAGCTGGGAAAAGCATCAGCCGTGTCACGTTGCCGAATATTTCTGGTTTATTATTGAAGCCGCACGAATTTCCCATTGATTAATTCTGTTCACAAAAGGCACCGGCACGAAAAATATCCCACAGAAAAGCTACACAAAAGCCAGCTTTTCTATTTGGAGCAAAACACATCGGTGAAACATTAAAATCCGCTTCCTCATCATGTTCCTCATGCAGAAGTGCCCTGCTTGCTTTATTACCCGGTTAACCGTAAACATTCAACATCATTTCAAGGTTGTTTATCAATTCCCATCCCATCCCTACTCCCGAACGCGGTACAACCCGATAGGCTTCGGCCGGATGGCTGGTTGTTGGTTTGATGATCGTCCAGGCACCGATGTTGTCACGGGTGTCATAGTGCTCGTCCTTTTGTGTAACGCCTACTGCCCATCATCGGTCCGGTTGGGTTCTGCTGACCGCCACTTCTCATCGCCACCACCACTTGCCTGCGTAGGAAGATATTACAAGGGAATTATTGATTTCGCTTTCATGTGTCCTGTGCTTGATTTTGAACCGAAAACAGGCAGGCAGCAAGTCGGTTGATCGTGGGTTTCATTACATAAAGCGCCGCAGAAAGAAAACGGAACAAATTTTCGACTTGTTTTGGCCTAGTTTCCGGTACTGAGTTGTAAACTTTGATAATATCTTGAGAACGGCAGCCTCCGTCCATTCAAGAGGAGAAGTGGAGATTATTTTTAGCAAACTTGCTAAATTATAACTGGGCCAGCAGGGAAACAAATTTCAGGACCACGACAGCAGACGAAGGTTACTTTGCGCCCGGAGTGAAACATTGACCATGGTTTAATTTTGACACGAGTATTTGCTTGACTGATTGATTAATTTATTTCAAACGTTATTCTCAAGCCGATTAAATAAAAGTGTGACACTCACATTGTGACTTGTGAAATCGAAATGTGCGAGTTCTATTCAATAGTAGTTGAAGGGGTTAGTGTAAGAAACTAATTTAGAAGTATGCGATTCGAACCATTTATATTTGAAATTTTGCTCACTTTAAAAAAAACTGAGTCAAACAATTTTTTTTTTGTTTCGATTATAGAGGTTTTAACCTTAAGGTCATTCGCCTCTTCGGGCCAGAAAAATTGTCTGACCCTATGTGCGGGGATGGGAATCGAACCCAAGTGGGCTGCGTGAAAGGGCATCGACTTACCCATCACGCTAAACCCGTCCCCCAAACAATTTTCAAAATCCTACCTATTTTGAAATGACTATACTTTTTACCTTTCTCATATAGAAAGGTTATGCAATCCCTGTGAAAATCGTTTTTTGAACAGAGGCCCGGAGGGCCGAGTGTCATATACCATTCGACTCAGTTCGTCGAGATCACAAAATGTCTGTGTGTGCGAGATCACAAAATGTTTGTATGTTTGTAACGCGATAACTTCGGAACTACTGAACGGATTGCCACCAAACTTGGCACAGGTACTTCTTGTATTTCAGAGATGGTTTAGGAAGTATATTTATATGGGAGGGAGCGTAGCAAGTGTCATAAACAAGGGGGGTCATGGAAAATTTTGTATAACTTGACAAGAATCGATACGTTTTGAAGACCGTAGAACCATTTAGCATACCTTAGATATGACTATATGGGGGGTGGATGTAGCAAGTGCCTTTAAATAGGGGGGTGTAATGTTTTAAACGGCATAATTCCGAAACTACTGAACGGATTGCCACTAAACTTGGCACAGATACTTCTTGCTCTTCTGAGATGGTCATAAGCGTATTTCTATGGGGGAGGGATAGAGATGGGAAACTTATCGATATTTATCGATAATATCGATATTGCCACGACAACGACGATATCGATAATTCAGAGCATTGACGAAAAATATCGATATTCGATATTGCAACCATGGAGTTAAGTAAAATTATAATTTCATATTATTACTTCGCTCGTGTAGTTTTTATCTAATATTGGATATTTAGGCTATGTTCAAAAATACGTTAATAAAATCTTACCTAAAATCAAGGACATCATTATTAACTAGATATCCAGCTCTCACATTTCACGAACAAATCATTGGCAACATCCTTTTTAGCGAGCATGGCGCCCTCAGGCGAGTTCGCATCGAATCTCGTACACAGAAGTAGGGGAGAGAAATGTCAAATTCGTGCGCGCCAAAAAAGCAGCACTGCGCACCCATACAATTGACATGATATGCTGAATGTGATCACGACGTAAAATACACTGGTGGCGTGATAAGACAGTTTTGGTTGTGTTGGTAATTTTCTCACGAAAATAAGTATGGCGCGCCGGGATTCAAGTATGTAAACATGAACAAACGACCATTTCAGATCGGGATTTCACTTCTAAGTTACTCCAGTTGTCGCGCAGCCTGGCGAATGGTGCTGTGGGTGGTATTTCAAATGCAGGTGATGAAAACGATTGAAACATCCCGGAACAAAACACCGCATTTCACTGTCAATATTTTCGCAAACAGAACCAACTCTAAATATTTTCATAAAAGCAACTCCCGGAACGTCATTTGTTTATGTTTTTTCTTCTTCACGTCTCTCTGTTATTCCAAAATAAAATGACAACCGCACTAACACATAGAAAAACGTGATCACCAGGGTATTTTACATCGTGGAATGTGATGCCGTGCGATGGCGTTACTGGACTGAAGATTAATTTCGATCCAAGCTGACAGTGTCTGCTAAAATTGAGTTCCTGCACGCAACTCTTGTAAAGGGCGAACAGTACTTAATGTTAAGTATTTTGTTGGCAGTGTGTAGGCTAAGTATTGAGCAATCACCAGAGAAAACAGATATCTCGGTTAATATTTCAAAAGGGCGTATAAGCAAGTGACAGTTTCTTTTTAATCACTCTCTCTCTTTCGATTATTGTGATGTGATTAAAAAGATTTTTTCTATATAACTATTCTGTTTGAAAGTCGAAAGTTTCGGGTATCATTTCATGCAAAGAGTTGAGTGATAAACGTGGAAACCGCTTGGTAATTAATAGAAGAGAAAGTAAACAAAGAGAAACTGTCACTTGCTTATACGCCCTTTGGAAAAATTAACCGAGATATTTTCTCTTATTGGGAAAATTACACAGAAATTTATTGCACAGCGTCTTTTGATAATTCTAGCAAAAAAAAAGACGCTGAAAGAGTCAATTCCACAGCGGGAAACACGGCTTGTTTGAGCCCAAAGATATTTCAATTTTTGAAAATGTAATTTGTTCGGCTGTGAACCTAAAATTATTTTTTGCAATCAAATATACTCTCTTGTTTTAATAAATTTTCATTTAGCTGGAGACAAATATCGATATTTATCGATAATATCGATATTGAATTGAGATATATCGATATTATCGATAACAGATTTTATGCGATATTTCCCATCTCTAGGGAGGGAGCGTAGTAAGTGTTCTTAACAGGGGGAGCTCATGAAAAAATTTGTCTAATTTGACGAGAATCGATACTTTTTTAAGACCATAGAAACATTTTGCATATATTAGATATGATTATATGGGGGGTGGATGTAGTAAGTGCCTTTAAAAAGGGGGGTGTAATGTTTGTAATGGCATAACACCGGAATTACTGAACGGAACATGTACTTCTTGCTCTTCAGAGATGGTCATAAGCGTATTTTTATGGGGGGAGGGAGCGTAGCAAGTGTCCTTAACAAAGGTGGTCATTAAAAATATTATCTAATTTGACGAGAATCGGTACTTTTTGAAGACACTTTTTGCACAACTTAGAAAAGATTATAAGGATATTCTGTTAGGAGAGGGTGTAGTAAGTGCCTCTAAAAACGGAGTGCAATGTTCGGAACTATTGCACGAATTGCTGTAAAATTTGGTACAGTTATTTCTTGCTCTTCAGAAATAGTCATAAAGGTATTTTTTATAGGGAAGGAAGCGGAGCAAGTATCATTAACAGGAGGAGCCAAGAAAAAAAAATTCATAAAATTTGATAAGAATCGATAATTTTTGAAGATCATGCAAACATTTTCCATACCTTAGATATGATAGATATGGGGAGTGAATGTATCAAGTGCATTAAGTGGGGAGTGAATGTATCAAGTGCATTAAAAAGAGAGGATGTAACTGCATAGCTCCGACACTACCGAACGGATCACTATCACACTTGGTATAGCTGCTTTTTTCCCTTCAGAGATAGTTGCGGGAGAGAGCGTAGCAACAATCCTTAACAGGGGTCATGAAAAAAATTATTTAATTTGACGAGAATCGATACTTTTTGAAGACCATAGATACTTTTTGCGCAACTTAGGGTATTCGTGTGGGGTGGATGTAGTACGTCCCTCTAAAAAGGAGATATAATGTTTGTAACGGCGCAATTCCGGAACTACTGAACGGATCGCTATCAAATTTGGCACAAAGAAGCTCTTCAGAAATAATCATTAGGACATTTTCAGGGGGGAAGGGTCAATGACGAAATTTGAAGAGAATCGACATTTAGACTAGAAGAAGGGGTTTTTGAAAATAAATTTTAATCTCCCATTTTTTATAAAACAAGAGAGTGGCAAGGTCGTCTTTTTCTTTAAATAATTTCAAAAGATCTGGGTCCATTTTGCCGGGGAATTCAAAGAACTAAGGGAAAATAATCTTTATCTGCCTATGAACGCAAGTGTATTTAAGTCTCAGCATAACTACGAAACAACAAAACGAATCGCCACCAAGTTTGGCACATGTAGCAAAGGTGGGAATCGATATTTTTTAAAAGCACAGATACATTACACTACTCAGGGTAATCATGGAGGAGATCTGTAGTAGGTTCACTGACAAAAAGGAAGTTAAATCAAAATAGATTATAAGGTGAGCAATGAGGGTGAGAGAGTGGAGTAAGTGCCCCAAACATGGAAAGTGTAAGGGAAAATTGATCGGGTTTTACGAAAAATTGGTATTTCTTTACGAGTACAGTATATTTCTAGCAACTAAGTGAGGTTCACAAACTATTCACAGGAGTGAGGGGGAATAAGTTTTCTCAACATTGATCTGAATTGACGAAATCATACAATCAATGTGGATTTTATTATGTAAACTGAGAAAACTGTCGACTCAAGAAGATGGAAATTAGATTACAACAACATTTGTATTAACTGAATTCTATAGGTTTTACTCCCCGATGAACGGCCAGAACTGTTAAAGCCTAGGTAAAATAAATTATATAAAAATGTTATTCTATAGTACGAATGTAGTTATGATGTTAAACAACCTTTTGTTATAAAATAATCATTATCAGATGGAAAATTTTGAACAATTCATGATGTCATAAAATTTTTATAAAGAGGAGGGATTGGCAAGTGATTATAACAGTTCGGCTGAAAAGTTCGTATCGTTTAATAGAAACACACATTTTTTTGTCAAAATTCGTTTTTATTATTCAACATAATTGCCATCAGAGGCGATACAGCGATTATAGCGATCTTCCAGCTTTTCGATACCATTTTTGTAGCACGATTTGTCCTTTGCCTCAGTTTCAGCGATTACCTCTTCATTGCTTCTAATTTTTTTTTTACCAGCGAGCATTCTCTTCAGGTCTGAGAACAGGAAAAAGTCACTGGGGGCCAAATCTGAAGAATACAGTGGATGAGGGAGCAATTAGAAGCCCAATTCGTTCAATTTCAGCATGGTTTTTATCGACTTGTGACACGGTGCATTGTCTTGATGAAACAAAACTTTTTTCTTCTTTAAATGAGGCCTTTTTTTTTTTTGAAATTTCGTCCTTCAAACGCTCTAATAACGCTCTCTATATAATAGTCACTGTTGATGGTTTTTCCCTTTTCAAGGTAGTCGATGAAAATTATACCATGCGAATCCCAAAATACAGACGCCATAACCTTACCGGCCGATTGTTGAGTCTTTCCACGCTTTGGGTTCGGTTCATCGCGTGCAGTCCACTCAGCTGACTGTCGATTGGACTCCGGAGTGAAGTGATGGAGCCATGTTTCGTCCATTGTTATATATCGACGAAAAAATCGGGTTTATTTCGATATAACAGCTCCAAAGACTGCTCAGAATCATCAATTCGTTGTTGTTTTTGATCGATTGTGAACTCACGCAGCACCCATTTTGCACAAAGCTTTCTCATATCCAAATATTCGTGAATAATATGACCAACACGTTCCTTTGATATCTTTAGGGTGTCAGCTATCTCGATCAACTTCACTTTACGATCATTGAAAATCATTTTGTGGATTTTTTTCACGTTTTCATCGGTAACAGCCTCTTTTGGACGTCCACTGCGTTCATCGTCTTCGGTGCTCATATGTACGAAACGAAATTTTGCAAACCACTTACGAATTGTTGCTTCGCCCGGTGCAGAGTCTGCATAACACTCATCAAGCCATTTTTTGGTATCGGCGGCACTTTTTTTCATCAAAAAGTAGTGTTTCATCAACACACGAAATTCCTCTTTTTCCATTTTTTTCACAATAACAAAAGTAGCTTCACTCAAAAGTCGTCTAAGTTATGTTTCACTACAATCAGAGTATTTCACTAAGCAGAACAACTTCGAGAATTTGTTTCGGCCTTGCCTTCACGAAACATTCCCGAGCAACGCCGGGTAATTCAGCTAGTGACTTTATACAATTTAGATCCGACTTCCGGTTCCGGATGTACAAAGAAATATCTGCAAATATATGAAAAAAAAAACGCGCTCGATTTTCTCGGAAATTTCTCAACCGATTTTCACAAACTAAAAAACAAATAAAAGGTCTTAAAATCCTTTGAAAAGTCCCCGAAAAGTTGATCCAGATCCGACGTCAGGTTCTGGTGTTATAGTGCGATAAGGGAAAATGTTCAATTTCATGAGTATTTTTTCACAAGCGATTGCGAAACTAGTTGCACAGTTTTATAAAACTTACTGGTAAATTCATCTAGTTGGCAGTTCTGGTTAGTTAGTGAATATATGAAACTACTTTCCGCTTCCGAAAGCGAATCAGGGTCATTTCGCCGAAAGCCATTTCACCGAAAGGATTATTTCGCTGAATGACATTTCTCCGATGGGGCCACTTCGCCGAATGCCATTTCGCCGAAAGCCATTTGGCCGAATGCCATTTCGCCGAATTCTGAAATCGTCTTATAATCGTAATTAGAATTGTTTAAAAATAAAGACAAATGAAAGATGATAGCGTTAACGCCTGGTTTGTTGACCTATAATTGCACTTCTTAAATAAAGATTGATTCATGATGAGCATGAACTTAGCGAGGCACCTCTCTCCGATGATAACATAAACAGGTGCATATTTTGTTGCTAATTTGTTGCTAATTAGTTACGGTAATTTTGAATTTGTTGCTCAATTTTTTTTTAATTTTTTTCAGTACATCGCTAAGTTTATATGAAGTTAGCGAAGCCTCCTTTCCAAATATGCTTCAGAACAAATCGAAGCCTAGTAAATAATTTGTTGCTAATTAGTTGCGGTAACTTTGAATTTGTTGCTCAATTTTTTTAAATTTTTTTTTGTGTACTTCGCAAAGTTCATATGAAGTTAGCGAAGCCTTCTTTCCAAATATGCTTCAAAACAAATTGAACCCTAGTGAATAATATGGTGCTAATTAGTTACGGTAATTTTGAATTTGTTGCTCAATTTTTTTTTATTTTTTTGAGTACTTCGCTAATGCTTAAAAACAAATAGAAGTTGCTTAAAAACAAATAGAAGTTCAGTTAATAAATTGTTGCTAATTAGTTACGGTAATTTTGAATTTGCTGTTCAATTTTTTATTTATTTATTTGAAGAGGACCAAGGGCGAGGATGCTGCATCGTTTTGTCTGAGTGGTCAGATTTTGTTTATCGGGCGATGGGTGAACTGTTGGTTAGCAAAAAATTGTGGGATCTGGTTTTTCATTGGTAGGCTTTACTTAATTTCATTTGGATTTGAGAACACTTCAAGAATTTAAACCCTAATCGAATATTTCAACTCATTTGAGAAGGGAGAAATAGTCAGCACGTAGACCCCAGAGGAGGGGCCCGAAATCAGAACCGGAAACAAAAAAAGTTTGAAGAATATTATGGGGCTGTTGATCCTGTAGATTACACCGTGAAATAGTGGTGTTAAGAGTTTCGTGATGGTCAAAACTCCACTGCCACTGACAGTGTGCAAAGTACGTAAAATGGAAATTACCGGGACAAAATAAACTACAATAATTAAAATACAGAGTATTTCAACTGGATAGAAGAGCAAGTACGCGAGCATGCCATAGTTGGGTTAGATTCTGCAGATGAGAAAGACATCCTCCGGCTGGAACCCGCACATACTTATTTAGAACTAAAAAACGAACGCAAGCGCACTTCCAACACATGTTTGGTTGAATGATCATTACTATATGACAGAGAACAGAACATTTACCCGACAATGGACTGAAGTCAGAACGATGAGCATGAACTTAGTGAGGCACCTCTCGCCGATGATAACGCAAATAGGTGAATAATTTGTTGCTATTTTGTTGCTAATTAGTTACGAAAACTTTGAATTTGTTGCTCAATTTTTTTTAGTTTTTTTTAGTACTTCGCTAAGTACTAGAAAAATAAAAAAAAATCGAGCAACAAATTCAAAACTACCGTAACTAATTAGCAACAAATTATTCACTAGGCTCCGATTTGTTTTGAAGCATATTTGGGAGGAGGGCTTCGCTAACTTCATATGAACTCAAACTCAGTACTCCAAATATATAGAAAAATAGAGCAACAAATTCAAAATTACCGTAACTAATTAGCAACAAATTATTCACATATTTGAGAGGAGGGCTTTGCTAACTTCATATAAACTTAGCGAAGTACTCAAAAAAAAATTGAGCAACAAATTCAAAGTTACCGTAACTAATTAGCAACAAATTATTCACCTATTTGCGTTATCATCGGTGAGGGGTGCCTCGCTAAGTTCATGCTCATTGATTCATGAACCTCAGAGCGGAGTTCCCAAGAAAACTTGTTGAGTATTAGCTACTAAGCATCAAAGCAATTGCATAGGTGTATCTACGAGGCAAATGTATGTGGTATTTTTCACTTATTAAGTGAAAATGAAAAAATATCTAATGCGGCTACGCCACATCGTTTTGGTTCATGTGCTGTCCGACCTCGCTACCGCTCGACCTAACCAAAGCAAAGAATCCTAGCTTTGAGTAGACCGGGAAAACGAGACGGTTACAAGTTTGATTTGACAGAAACTTAGTTTTATCCTTCCACTGAACGAAAATGGTTGTGTCGATTACGTTACTTATGCCATTATACCTTCGGAACAGCTATTTGATCATCAAACTTGATCAATGGCCAAATAGTAAATTCAAACGAGCCTAAGCTTGTTAAGTTCGATTCAGCCTTCTCTGAGAAAATTGAGCGCTAAAAATATAACGCGTTTTGTCGGTTACGTTACTTATACCATTATATCGTCGGAACCGACGCTAACTTTATCTTCAAACCTGATCAATGGCTCAATAGTAGCTTTCCAGCAAGCCTAAGCTTGTTGAAATCGGTTGTGGCAACTCTGAGAAAAATAAGCGGAAAAACGGGTTTTGACGATTACGCCACTTTTAGGGGAGACCGGGGCTGGTTGGCCGAGTTTTTCTTCCGGAATTTCTGTACTCTTTCTGGTAAGACTTTTTGATTAACGGTTTGTTCTGTTATGGAAATACACCTTTTAAGCACATATGTGAATGTGTAGTGATATGTGAATAATAATTGTAAATTTCTCAACCGATTTGCACAAACTAAGATGCAAATCTTGAAATTATTTCAAAAGTCCCCGAAAAATTAATCCAGATCCGACTTCCGGTTCCGGTATTAGAGAATGATATGTAAAAAATTTTCAATTTCATGAGTAATTTTTCTCAAATAATGGCTAAACGAATGGCTAATTTTCCTAAAACTGACTAGTAAATTCATCTAGTTGGCAGATCTTGTTAGTTGGTGGATAAAAAAACCTACTTTGTGATTTCTAGTACCCGTAGAACTCACATTGATTTCTCAGCTATGGTTGAACCGATTCTCACAAATCCTAATTAAAATCATAGCTCTCTTTACCGTAAACTGTAAAGTGTGCAATTTTATCCAGATCCGACTTCCAGTTCCAAAATGATAAGGCGATTAGTTTCAAAATGTTCAAATCGAATACAAAATGACGCTGCAAAACCGTTATGTGCTGGTACGGAAGAAGAAAACACCACTGCCTTTCGAACGAAGCACACAACGGGTTTTGTTCGATTTCGTATAGCGTATAGCAGGGTTGCCACATTGAAATGTATATTTTTCAGGAGAATAATCTGTAATTTTGTATCAGGAGAATAAAATTCTATATGTGAGAATGATAAGAAATTAACGCGCAACGAAATGAAAACGTCATTAAACCGAGTCTGAAAATGTCAGCTACTTTTTGTTTAGAGGTGGCGTTTATTGTAATGTAATTGACAATCATTTCTTTTTACTATTTTACATTACATTACATCTTTTCATTTTATCAGAAGATATTCTACAAAACATAAAAATCATGCTAAAATGAGTGCAAGAAAAGTTAGTTCAGATAAACCGTCATTAGCACAAAACCAAAAGAAATTCCCACGAAATGGAGTGCATTTTAGTAACTTTTTACCTTAAACAACTATTTACAGTTAATTTCTTAGATATTTGCTAGTCTGCTAAATGATTCGAGCCGGTAGAATCTCTGCCTCAGCACAATACAGCTCACGTTCTTCATTGTTTTAATGGTTGCATCTAACAACAAAACCAAAGATGATGGCAGGTTCATGGACGGACGGGTGATGCAGCGGTGAGTGCATAGCTTTGAGCCAATTCATATACTGCAGTTTTTCTGTCGGAGCTTTGGGGGGTGTTCGAGTACACTATCATCATCATCGCATCGCTCAGAGTAGCATAACTATGCTGGTAACCTTCTCAAACATCACGAGGCGGTCACCGAACTGCACAAATTGTGGGAAGGTTTTCCAAGGTATGGGGGGACCGATAGATAGAAGTATGCAGATACGAACGTTGGTTTTCCCGATTCGCGTAGATGTTTTCTTCAGCCAACAAAAAAAAATTTCCAAACTTTTCGATGGTATCGCATCGCTCGGATGACGGTGTAAATAAAACTTTTTGGAATCTGCGAGTCTACCGAGTCGAATACTGCCACGTGGCTGGGGGGGAGGGAGTAAAGTACAAATACGTGATGGCACGTTTAGCACGGGAAGAGAAGGTAAGATTTCCAGCACTTTGTTCTTTTTGCTAAACGTGGGAAGTAAATCTGTCCCCGAAAGGGAATGTCGCTCCGCTATGCAGAATTTGTTCGCTCTGTGTTCTTGCTTCGTGCAGCGCAGGAACGGCTTCAGGAAGAAGAAATTTGGCAGATTTTAGATGCGGATAATTCGGAAAGAAATAGTAATGAGCTTAAGGGAATCCAAAATGGAAAATTTACGTCTTCTTTATCCGAGATTCATGAGTGTCAAAAATGACACATTTTCCAAATTGATTCAATACATGTTTCATTTATTTCGATCTTCTTTTTCATGCATATTATCAATTTCATGTCCCATCATCGAAGGCTTGGCCCAATGCTATGACGAATTTCGACTAACCATTCTATAATGTGCTGAAACGAATTCAATAGAATCTTTCCAATGGAACAACGCACAGTACATGAACACTGTGTATGGTCGATGAAAAAAAAAACAATTAAATATGCGCGACATGTTAATCTGTGGTTCTATGAAATGAGCATCACTTGAACCGAAAATTTAATTGAAATCTTGCGTAAATATAATTTTTCACATCCATGCATGTTCCCCGATTCGGAAATGTTACCGGTTTGAGCCCTGTCTCCGACGTAACTGTTTCGCAAACTTTCATATTTACAGTTTTTTCGTCAGTCTTTTTCCCATCTGTATACGTCGTTAGACAGTTACAAACAGCTACAAAACTTAACCAGCTCAAGATGGCTCTGAATAATAATAGGATAAAAAAGAATTCATTAACCGTAGTGAGGGATACTACTATTCATAAATAAACGCTACATTTTTTTCTCAGACGAATCGGTAGGCGAAGAACTAAAAAGAGATTTTTTGTTCGATTCTAATTGACAGTTCTTCAAATACGTGCATTGAAATAAGCTGTAAATTTACAAATCATTTTAATCGGCGTACCGTGCGATCTCATATCGCAAATAAAATTTATAGCTTTACACAACCATCAACCAAATTTGGTTCAGTAATCAACGGGTATTGGAATTTAACTTGCACCTTAAGCTTGGTATTGTTTATTGTTTATCGTCTTCGATTAAAAAAAAATATATCGCACAGACTAAATCTAATTCTAAATTAACTCTACTCCTATTCGTCTTTTGAAAGTGTCCTTACTAATATTAAAATCAAAGTGGTTGTAAACGCTATTGAAATGTCGACAGCAAACATCTATTGGATTGTTTTGTCCATACTATGTTCGATGAGCCACAGGTCGGAAAAATTCAGTTCTCCCCAGTGATCTACCAGGAACGTTGATATCTAATTCGGCCAACAGCACAGGGCAGTCCATGTTGTGCGATATCAAATCGAATATAAACAGTCGCTGCAAGTATATTCGCCTATTTCGTAGAGTGGGAAGATTGATGAGAGCGCAGCGTTGATCATAGGGAGGAAGTTGTAAACGATTTTGCCAAGGAAGTTGCCGAAGGGCAAATCTGATGAAGCTCTTTTGTACTCGTTCGATACGATCTATGTGGATAGAGTGGTAAGGCGACCACACAGTAACTCCATATTCGAGAAAGCTACGAACCAGAGAGATGTACAGTGACTTCAGACAATAGATATCCGTAAAGTCGCGAGTATTGCGTTTGATGAGCCCTAATACTGCATATGCCTTTGCTGTCATGGTTGAGTAGTGTTCTGTGAATCGAAGTTTACTGTCAAGAATAATACCAAGATCCTTGATCGATGTTACTCTTTTTATAGGGACAGCGTTCATAGTATATTCGAACACAATTGGTGATCGTACTCGTGCAAAAGTAATGATGCTAGATTTTTCAATATTCACTCTCATACCGTTTTGATGGCACCATGTTAGAATTCTCTCGATATCCATCTGCAGAGCACAACAGTCCACCAGAGTTGTTATGATGCGATAAACCTTTAAATCATCCGCATATACAACTTTACACGATGTAAGTCTGTCACAGAGGTCGTTGATGAAAAGTACAAACAGTAGAGGCCCGAGATGACTTCCTTGAGGAACTCCAGATGTAATGTTGAAGCTTACTGAACACGAAGAACCAAGCCTTACAGATGCACTACGATTTGAAAGGTATGAAAAGATCCAGTTGGTTAACCAATCGGGGAAGCCAATTCTTTTCAGTTTCTCTACTGCATGTTGATGTGGAACACAGTCGAAAGCCTTTGAAAAGTCTACATATACTGCATCGATCTGCTGACGTTTTTCAAGTTTGCTAATAAGCGAAGACACATAGCTCATCAGGTTTGTTGTAGTAGAGCGATTTCTGACGAAACCGTGTTGATCCAAAGATATTATGTGTTTTACCGCAGGGTAGAGAATGTTCAACAGCATGCTTTCAAAAACTTTTGGAAGGCAGGCAGTATTGTAGTAATTGATAACTTTCTGCCTAAAATGTTCAATAGCTGCTTTTCCCAATAAGATCATCAATGCTCCAAGTCCAAGAGTCCAAGAGTCCAAGAGTCCAAGAGTCCAAGAGTCCAAGAGTCCAAGAGTCCAAGAGTCCAAGAGTCCAAGAGTCCAAGAGTCCAAAAGTCCAAGAGTCCAAGAGTCCAAAAGTCCAAGAGTCCAAGAGTCCAAGAGTCCAAGAGTCCAAGAGTCCAAGAGTCCAAGAGTCCAAGAGTCCAAGAGTCCAAGAGTCCAAGAGTCCAAGAGTCCAAGAGTCCAAGAGTCCAAGAGTCCAAGAGTCCAAGAGTCCAAGAGTCCAAGAGTCCAAAAGTCCAAGAGTCCAAGAGTCCAAAAGTCCAAGAGTCCAAGAGTCCAAGAGTCCAAGAGTCCAAGAGTCCAAGAGTCCAAGAGTCCAAGAGCCCAAGAGTCCAAGAGTCCAAGAGTCCAAGAGTCCAAGAGTCCAAGAGTCCAAGAGTCCAAGAGTCCAAGAGTCCAAGAGTCCAAGAGTCCAAGAGTCCAAGAGTCCAAGAGTCCAAGAGTCCAAGAGTCCAAGAGTCCAAGAGTCCAAGAGTCCAAGAGTCCAAGAGTCCAAGAGTCCAAGAGTCCAAGAGTCCAAGAGTCCAAGAGTCCAAGAGTCCAAGAGTCCAAGAGTCCAAGAGTCCAAGAGTCCAAGAGTCCAAGAGTCCAAGAGTCCAAGAGTCCAAGAGTCCAAGAGTCCAAGAGTCCAAGAGTCCAAGAGTCCAAGAGTCCAAGAGTCCAAGAGTCCAAGAGTCCAAGAGTCCAAGAGTCCAAGAGTCCACGAGTCCAAGAGCCCAAGAGCCCAAGAGCCCAAGAGTCCAAGAGTCCAAGAGTCCAAGAGTCCAAGAGTCCAAGAGTCCAAGAGCCCAAGAGTCCAAAAGTCCAAGAGTCCAAGAGTCCAAGAGTCCAAGAGTCCAAGAGTCCAAGAGTCCAAGAGTCCAAGAGTCCAAGAGTCCAAGAGTCCAAGAGTCCAAGAGCCCAAGAGTCCAAGAGTCCAAGAGTCCAAGAGTCCAAGAGTCCAAGAGTCCAAGAGTCCAAGAGTCCAAGAGTCCAAGAGTCCAAGAGTCCAAGAGTCCAAGAGTCCAAGAGTCCAAGAGTCCAAGAGTCCAAGAGTCCAAGAGTCCAAGAGTCCAAGAGTCCAAGAGTCCAAGAGTCCAAGAGTCCAAGAGTCCAAGAGTCCAAGAGTCCAAGAGTACAAGAGTACAAGAGTACAAGAGTCCAAGAGTCCAAGAGTCCAAGAGTCCAAGAGTCCAAGAGTCCAAGAGTCCAAGAGTCCAAGAGTCCAAGAGTCCAGGAGTCCAAGAGTCCAAGAGTCCAAGAGTCCAAGAGTCAAATAGTCAAAGTAAAAGTAAGAGTAAAATTGTCAAGAATTCAAGAGTAGAAAAGTCCAGTGTGAAAATTAAACGTTTTTTTAAAGACTGTCTCAGAAAGTATGGACGCAACCAAAAACCGATGCCATTTCGCAATGGTTCAGAATCTGTCAATTTTTATGGCTGCGTCCTTTTGTTTACACTCTTCTCTAACCACTTGTGCAGTTGTTTAATTGTTTTCATTAGTTTGTTTCGAAATGCGTGGACTTTCAGCAGAACAACGTCGAAAAATTGTGTAAAAATGGTGCACAGAACGCGGATTGTCACTGAGAAAGATAATAAAAACGGAAGGAGTAAGTGAAAAAGCCGTGCGAAATGCAATCAGGAAGTTCGGTGAGGATAAATCGAAAACGGGTCGAAAAAAAAGGTCCTGCTAACCCTCAGTTGAATAAACGTATACTGAAAGCGTTCGAGCAAAAGAAGGAGGTTTCAGTTCGGGATGTGGCCGAAAAAGTGGGCACTTCGAAGTAAAATGTTCTTCGTGCTAAAGAACGTTTGAATTTTTGAACCTGTAAGAAGCAGAAACAACTAAAACGTAGTCCGAAACAAGAAGCATCGATTAGGCCGAGGGTTCGAAAGCTGTACAATACGATTCTTGCTGGAAATTTTGAACTGCATAATCATGGACGACGAAACCGACGTGAAATTCGATTACAAATCCTTGCCGGGACCACAATATTATACGGTGCGAGAAGGGCAAGTGTTAAACTAGTCCGAGACATCGATTAAAGTCGAAAAATTTGCTAAGAAAGCTATGATCTGGCAAGCGATTTGTAGCTGCAGTAAGATTTCGAAACCCTTCATCACCACTGCTTTAATGAACAGCGAAATACACATCAAGGAATGTTTACAAAAACGACTTCTATCCATGATTCGAAGTTGTCTTCTGGCCAGATCTTACTTCTTGCCACTACTCGAAATCAAATCAACGGTAGAATGGTATACTACCAAAAATGTCACTTTCGTCCTAATAGACATGAATCCACCAAATTGCCCACAGCTTCGACCAATTGAGGAATTTTGGGCAATAACGAAAGCACATCTTAGGAAACATGTCTCGGCAGCCGAAACCATTCAACAGTTCGAAAAAGATCGGGATAAAATTGTCAAAACTTTTCGCCAAGAAGTCTGTACGGAATTTAATGAGAGACGTTCGCAAGAAGGTGCGCCTGTCAGTCTACAATGGCTAAGTAGCAAATATTAAGAATAATATTCTGTTGTTGTAGTCTAATATTATCAGTGTATCGAATAAAATTTGAATATTTACAGCGAAATTAAGGTGCGTCCTTACTTTCTGGGACGGTCTTTAGTTCACAATTTTACATCGGAATTTCTTCATTTCGATCATTTCACAAAAAAATATATCATTTCACAAAAAAATATATCAAACTGTAAATCCAAGTCATGTGTAGGTTTAACCTTTTCAAAGAGTGTTCTTCAGGGGCTGTCCATAAAGGCGTCACGCTTTTTTGGCAATATTTGACTCCCGACCCCCCCTTTGTCACAAATTGTCACAGAAGTAAAGACCCCCCACCCTCCCTATGTCACATGTCACGAATTCAAAATAAATAAAATTCATCTCAATACATTCTCAATATGTATGACAAACTGTACAAATATGAGGGAAAAATCAATTTATTACATGATGTCATTAGATTGAAAAATATCTCTAAAACTACAAAACCATCGAAATTATTTTATTAATATTAATTATATAATTAAACAAAAGTATTTGATTGGAATTGATGAAACATTTAAAACATCTGTTTTAATTCTTTTACAGATATATTATTTCTTTAGCTAAGGAATAATATTTCCTTAGTGTAGCATACAGGGTTGAGTAAATTGAGTTCAAAACCTCATCAAATCGTGATCACTGCCGAAGAAGATCGCTTGTGATCTTTCCCAATAGAGATCACTTCTCATCAGTGATCAGTGATTTTTAAAGCACATCGATCAAAATCGGTACGGATCTTCCGTCCCACAAAACCGGTAGTGATTTTGAGCTAAAATGATTCTTGATCCATGTAAGTTTAATCATTGGATGATTCGATCAACTTTATTCTTGGTGGAGGAAAATCACATATGATCAAGATAAGACATGGCATGATCTACGTCTGAAATCGTTGATTTTTTGCTGAGGGGTGTGAAAATTAGTAATAACAGCAATACTACAGGAATTTATAACTAAGAATTACATTGTCAATTTTGTATCTTAGGGTGCTCTTTTAACACTTCTTATCAACAGAGTTGGGGAAAATACCGGTTTCGTTACGTTACGGTTTACGTAGTTTCAACATATATTCTCGTTTGTTGCATCCCGTGTTCGATTTCGCAACCGTTGTTTCATTCGCAATGAAATGAATACTTGATTAAGAGAAATAAATGCTAGATAAAAATTTCATGAAAATTGTAAGTTTGGATCGTAATCACATTGATATTGTTAATTTGACAGCATTTCCTACGCAATAGCAATGTTCCAAGCAAAATTAATTTAGAAAAATATTTCACACCACATAGTGATTAGAGCGACAAAAGACTTTGTTTTACTTCCAGCTGGTTGATGCTGATGATGATGTTTATGATTTTGATTAAACTCAATAATTTACGCTTTTTGACAGGACATTGACATTGACATTTATGGAAGTAACAGGAGCACAGGGTTTGAGCACACAGCAGGCGCTGCGTTTGAATTGCCCTAGCAAAACTTGCACTCCTCCCGGGTAGATGTGAATAGTAAACGAAAATCAAAATAATTACAAATATTCCTGTGCTGTCATAGCAATACTTCATATTTTCTTGATATTTAATCGAAGGAATCACCTTGATAGATTAGACAAAATCAATTTAGCATCAAGATTTGTTATTATATCTTATTTCGTTATTGATGAGGCATACCAATTTCATTAAGCACAATTGATCCAGTGGTTCCTTTTTCAAATGGAATACAATTGAATATACTGCATCAGAATAAAATAAGAGAAATTCTTATGATATACTATTATCAAAGCTAGAAAATCAAATTACTGAATAATTCGTCTCCTATTAATGTTTTGCTCTCGCTTTGAAGTTACAATGGTGGAATTTTATATTTGTTGGTATTTTCTCATGCAGACTTTTCAATGATTTTTGATATTTTAACTCTTCAATTTCAAACTAAATAATGTTATTTTCTAACATTGAGTTGTTTGGTTTTAATAATTGGTTTGCAAATCACTTCTACCCGGGCTGTTACTTCTGTGTATGATACTCAAGCTAAACAGGTAGTTTAGCTTGAATATCATACACATGACATGCATGACATGCTTTATGATTGAACATGTTTTTCTTATCATTACAATTATAAATAATCACAACATATATGTAAATGTTATTTGTTGGTTTTATTGATATTACTCCGCTAACATGGTATTGCTGAATGAATTTCAAATACATCAAGAAGCATGAAATTTCGATGCGACCGATCAAACAAACTTTTTGAAATTCTTTCATTCTTTTTTTTTTTTTTTTAAATAACTATTTATTGGAATATGAGTTAAAATTAAATTATTAAGATTTAAATTGGGTGTTCAGCCACAAGTGGTGACTTTTCAGCCCTGTTATATATATATATATGATTTGGTTATTACCATGAAGACATCATTTGCTTCCGCAATTCTGAGATTTTTGTGTAGGGAAAATTCTAAACCTACTTGTATTGTGTAATGGGGAAAAGGAACTTATATACTAACTTACTAACTAATACAGAGAGCGAATCGATTCAATTGAAGATTGCATCGATTTTTGTCGGAATTTGCTTATAATATTATGTGACATTACATCTAATGGTTCTATATTTGTGAGTCTGTGTAACTCATTTGTACTAAACCAGGGAGGACGCTTCAGAATCATTTTCAGAATTTTATTCTGAATCCTTTGAAGCGTTTTCTTCCTGGTGGAACAACAGCTTGACCAAATTGGTACCGCATAAAGCATGGCTGGTCTGAAAATTTGTTTATAAATTAACAATTTGTTTTTTAGACAGAGCTTAGAATTTCTGTTTATAAGAGGATATAAACATTTAATATATTTATTACACTTTGCCTGGATTCCTTCAATGTGATCCTTGAAAGTGAGTTTTTTGTCATACGTTAAACCTAAGTATTTAGCTTGATCAGACCATGTCAATTCCAAGCCATTCAATTTGAGAATGTGATTATTGTTTGGTTTAAGAAAAGAAGCTCTTGGCTTGTGAGGAAAGATAATTAATTGCGTTTTTGCTGCATTTGGTTTAATTTTCCATTTTGACAGATAATCACTGAAAATATTTAAACTTCTTTGTAGGCGACTGCAGATCACTCTTAGATTTCTACCTGTGGCTAACAGACTTGTGTCGTCACAGAATAGCGATTTCTGACAACCAACGGGTAGATTTGGAAGATCAGAAGTGAAAATATTATACAAGATTGGAGCTACACTCGAACCCTGCGGAACACCGGCTCGTACGGGTAGCAATTCAGATTTACAATTCTGATAGCTAACCTGAAGAGTACGATCAGTTAAATAATTTTGAATCATTTTGATCAAATAAATAGGAAACTGGAAATCAGACATTTTTGCTATTAAACCTTTGTGCCAAACACTGTCGAATGCTTTTTCTATGTCTAGAAGAGCAACTCCAGTGGATAACCCAGAAGATTTATTTGATTTTATCATGTTCGTTACTCTGACAAGTTGATGAGTAGTTGAATGTTCATGACGAAATCCAAACTGCTCTGGTAAAAAAATTGAATTCTCATTTATATGAGTCATCATTCTTAACAAGATAATTTTTTCAAAAAGTTTACTGATAGAATAAAGTAAGCTAATTGGGCGATAACTTGATGTTTCTGCTGGGTTTTTATCAGGTTTTAGGATAGGAATTACTTTAGAGTTTTTCCATCTTTTTGGGAAGTAAGCTAATGAAAAACACTTGTTGAAAATTTTAACCAGGAGTCTCAAGGCAACATCGGGAAGATTTTTAATAAGAATATTAAAAATTCCATCATTACCAGGAGCCTTCATGTTTTTAAGTTTTCTAATAATTGATTTAATTTCATCAAAATTCGTCTCAATAATGTCATCGTGTGATAACACTTGGGTTGAAATATGATCATATTTCAGTGAGACTTCATTTTCAATAGGACTCACAACGTTCAAATTAAAATTGTGGACACTCTCGAACTGCTGAGCAAGTTTTTGAGCTTTTTCGCCATTTGTAAGAAGTATTTGATTTCCTTCCTTGAGAGCAGGAATAGGTTTCTGAGGTTTCTTAAGAACCTTAGAAAGTTTCCAGAAAGGTTTAGAATATGGTTTAATTTGTTCAACTTCTTTAGCGAAATTTTCATTTCGCAAAAGAGTAAATCTATGTTTAATTTCTTTTTGTAAATCCTTAACTATGTTTTTCATAGCAGGATCACGAGAACGTTGATATTGTCGTCGACGAACATTCTTCAACCGAATGAGCAGTTGAAGATTGTCATCGATGATAGGAGAATTTAATTTAGTTTGAGCTTTGGGAACTGAAAGATTTCTAGCTTCGATAATAAAGGGTGATTTTTTAAGAGCTTGAGAACTTTTTTAAACAATAAAACGCATAAAATTTGCAAAATCTCATCGGTTCTTTATTTTAAACGTTAGATTGGTACATGACATTTACTTTTTGAAGATAATTTCATTTAAATGTTGACCGCGGCTGCGTCTTAGGTGGTCCATTCGGAAAGTCCAATTTTGGGCAACTTTTTCGAGCATTTCGGCCGGAATAGCCCGAATTTCTTCGGAAATGTTGTCTTCCAAAGCTGGAATAGTTACTGGCTTATTTCTGTAGACTTTAGACTTGACGTAGCCCCACAAAAAATAGTCTAAAGGCGTCAAATCGCATGATCTTGGTGGCCAACTTACCGGTCCATTTCTTGAGATGAATTGTTCTCCGAAGTTTTCCCTCAAAATGGCCATAGAATCGCGAGCTGTGTGGCATGTAGCGCCATCTTGTTGAAACCACATGTCAACCAAGTTCAGTTCTTCCATTTTTGGCAACAAAAAGTTTCCTTTCGTTCGGCACGTCAGAAAAGACATTGCACTTCGTTGCAAAACAAAAAGTGTTCTGTAAATAGCAGAAACTTTACGTCTGCTTAGCGGTTCAAATTGAACTGCCGAGTTTAGCACTAAGCAGTTCAATTTGAACTGCTCTGCACTGATGAGTCAAAGACGAAACGTAAAAATAACAAAAAGTTTGTTAGCATCGAACGATAGCGATCGCCATTCACTGTAACGTTGCGTCCAACAGCATCTTTGAAAAAATACGGTCCAATGATTCCACCAGCGTACAAACCACACCAAACAGTGCATTTTTCGGGATGCATGGGCAGTTCTTGAACGGCTTCTGGTTGCTCTTCACTCCAAATGCGGCAATTTTGCTTATTTACGTAGCCATTCAACCAGAAATGAGCCTCATCGCTGAACAAAATTTGTCGATAAAAAAGCGGATTTTCCGAATGGACCGCCTAAGACGCAGCCGCGGTCAACATTTAAATGAAATTATCTTCAAAAAGTAAATGTCATGTACCAATCTAACGTTTAAAATAAAGAACCGATGAGATTTTGCAAATTTTATGCGTTTTATTGTTTAAAAAAGTTCTCAAGCTCTTAAAAAATCACCCTTTATAATGATTCAAATTATCAATTGCTGTGTCGATATCCGCAGAATTTTCTAAAATAGTTTCATGATCCACATGATTTTCAATGTGAGATCTGTAATCCAACCAATTTGCTCTATGATAGTTGAAAATAGAACTAATTGGATTAATTATAGCTTCGTTGGAAAGTCTGAATGTTACAGGAAGATGATCTGAGTCAAAATCAGCATGAGTAATCGGTTCACTACAAATGTGACTTTGATCTGTTAGAACCAGATCAATTGTAGACGGGTTTTTCACGGAAGAGAAACAAGTAGGATTACTGGGATGAAGAACTGTAAAGTAACCAGCTGAGAGTTGATTATGAAGTATTTTACCATTACTGTTATTTTGCCTACAATTCCACTGGACATGCTTAGCATTTAAGTCCCCTATTACGAAAAATTTCGATCGATATCTTGTAAGTTTTTGCAAATCGCCTTTAAAGAAATTTAATTGTTCGCCGGTGCATTGGAATGGCAAATATGCTCCAGCGATGAAATAAATTCCATGAATGGTTTCAACTTCGATTCCCAAGCTTTCAATAACTTTAGTATTGAAAGAAGGTAAAATTCGATGTTTAATTTGCCGTTGGACAAAAATGGCAACTCCACCACCAATTCCAGTAAACCTGTCAAATCGATGAACCACATAATGTGGATTACTTTTCAATTTTACATTTGGTTTAAGAAAAGTTTCTGTCACAATGGCAATATGAATTTTGTGAACTTTGAGAAAATTATAAAATTCATCTTCACTCGATTTCAAAGATCGAGCATTCCAATTTAAAATATTCAAATAATTATTTAACATCACTGTTAAATTTTAAATTCATTATAATATTATTTGCAAATTTCCATCCGATTTGAAATGCTTCAAAAAGTGATGAAGTCGAATTCATTTGGATGATCATTTGAAAAAGTTGATCTTGTAGGTAGATCATTTTATTTTCAGTTATATCGCCTAAATCGACTTCATTTAAAGAAGCGAATGGCATTGAAGGAATATTTGTAGGTAGACTGCCATTAGAAGAAGATGATTTGGCCGGTCTACCTATTAATAAATTGTTTTCGTTAGAAGAAGAACTGCAAGGCGGTCCTGTGTTTTGATTATTTACATTAGAAGAAATAGGAGATAGATTTCTACCTAATATACCAGCATAACTGACATTAGAAGAAGATGATGACGAGGTCGATCTACCTGTCAATAAATTGTTTTCGTTAGAAGACGAATTGGCAGGTGCCTTAGAAGAATTTTCAGGTATGTTCTGTAAATTTAAGGTCGTTGATTTGACTTGTTGTCTAAGCGAACGAGCGTTTAAAATTTTTTCCCTGACAGGACATTTCAAATAATTGGATTTATGATTTCCATTGCAATTTGAACATGAAAATTTATCAGTGGTTTCATTCATTGGACAAACGTCTTTCGAATGCGATTTACCACAATTCAAACACCGTATATCCATATGACAATTTTTGGTTCCATGACCGAAGCCTTGGCAACGACGACATTGCGTTAAGTTTGCAATACGATTATGCCGTTTATAATGTTCCCAATGAATTTTAATGTGGGAAATGAAACGTACTTTTTCTAAAGTTTTCAAATTGTTTACATCACTTCGATTGAAGTGTATTAGGTAAAGTTCATGGGAAATTCCAGAGCGTGGTTTAGAAGTACCATTCGCTCTTTTTTTCATAAGTATTACTTGGGAAGGGGCAAAACCAAGCAATTCTTTTAGTTCATTTTTAATTTCATCAATACTTTGATCATTTGATAATCCTTTCAAGACAGCCTTGAAGGGTCTGTCTGATTTTATATCATGTGAATAAAATTTATGAAGTTTCTCGGACAAATATCGGATAAGACGTTCATAATCATCCAATACATCAACCAAGACTCGACATTCTCCTCTTCGTCCGATTTGAAATGAGACTTTTACTTTTGGGAGAAGCTCAGTACGGAATGCTTTGAAGTCGAAAATCATCACCGTCACTGGTGGCATAGATTGATGTTTCTTCCCAGAACGACAAGCGTCCATTTTGGGAATTTTTGAAGAATTTTCTTCTATGTCGCTACAATCGGATTCAGGAAGAATCTCGTAAATATTGTTAGACGGCATAGGATCAACGGAAGGGAAATCCGTCCGTTGTCTTTTATTTTTACATTCAGATTCTATAAGATCATGAATGTTATTTGAAAAATGTTGATTCTTTCATTCTCTGTGTGGTTTATATTCCACATCTGCTTACTACCTATCATAAGATTTCCGAATGTTAAAAAATCCATAATTCCAAGCGATTGGTGAACCCAAACTCATATACATCGACTAAAATTGTCAGTGCATAACTTAAGTTAAACCGTTTGAAGGCATCTTTTTTTTACTCATATTAATTAATTTCGCTAATTTACTTATTTATTAATTTCGCTTATTTACTTGCCCCTCCGTGCACTTTTGCTGATCACAACAAATATGATTTCCTGCATCATTCATTTCCGAATTTACAAGAAGAAGCTTTTACATCCACAAATACACGTTTTCCCAATGAATGTAAACGTTTATTGTGGAGATTGTTTCAGGAAATAGAGCAAAGCAGTAATATAATTAGGTATTTCAAAAATGCGCTCATTGAAAATATTGGACGTCACATTCCAGCAACCCTCCCCCCTTCCCCCTGACACAAAAGGTCACGTTTTGTTAGACACCCCCCTTTGCGGCGTGACGTCTTTTATGGACAGCCCCTTACTTGAATTTCATAACTAAAATTAATGTTTGCCAACGCTCAGAAAAATCCTCACTTCAATGCTGCGTGAAAACGTATGTGATTTTTATCCATACAACTTTTCTTGTAATACTTATGTGAAGTAAAGATAGCACAGAATGAACTCATGAACTATTAGTCCACATTTGTATCACGTAATATCTACGTCACTTTTTTCGTAGATTCTATAGAATACTTTTGTGAGATTTATACAAAGTTCATTTAAATTGTGCTGTAAAATTTTTTCTATGTTGAATCTTAATAATGTATATTGGTATTAAAAACTAATAGATTACATAGTCTGTTGGACATAACATTGCGATAAATTTTGTTCGCAAGCAGATATTCTGAAAATTTTACTTTTAAATTTGTTTCTGTTGAATAACTAGCGAAAAATATCAAAAATACAGAATGCATTGTTCTAAATCCTTTCTCCGGAGCAGCTAAACTAAGGCAAACATTGTTCCCTCTAAGGAATGCATTCAGCTGGAACTAGTAATTCAAGATGTGATTGATGTGCTGGAACACAATCTAGAGGTTTTGCTTTTTGAACTTCGCTGTAGAAAAAAACAAAATTGAATTGTGTTTCAGTTTCGTATTTTTGGAGCCCAGAATTCGCTTAATGCCAATTAGTCATGCAAATAAGTTGTTGAGGATTGGATTCGCAGACCCATTTAGTAAACTCACTAAATGGTACATTCGCTTATAAATTATACTTCTGCTTGGTACTAATTTGAGATCTGAAAGTATAATAAAAATTAGCTAGACTTCATAACTGTCGATAAAATCAATGAGCAATTATTTACCCTAAAATCACTGTGATAAATACCGTAGAAGGGTCAAAAGGGATTTGGCCTATGTTATTTGTTCTAGGTTTTTCAACTGACGCCATATTGCGAGCACAAAATGAATTCAAGTAAGTGCGTGACACATAAAATATATGTGACAACAGCAATAATTCTGACATATGCTTTATTTCATATTCAATCATGATCAGCTGGTTGTTAAGAAAATCACGTAAACTCCGATGACAAAGCTATTTTTGGAATCTACGTGTTTTTTCACATAAGGTTAACGTGTGGATTTTTTTGAGTGAATGCTCTAGCTTTTGTTACATTTTGAACGAGCGAGTGATAACTCACTCTCATGAGAGAAATTCAATTAAGATGCTGGTGTGGGTGGCACAGAAATTATAAAGCTATCTTGTTTTGTAGCATCTGCAATGTAAATGATGTTGCTAACGGTATGTAAATGACAAAATTATTTAGCGGAACTGTGCACTTATCCAAACAATGATTAGCACGATCGATCCACCTATAGGATGCACGTTTTTATGCTTAAGGTCATCTAAAAATGTATGTTGGGCGTCCCGGCTTTATCTCTCAGTACAGCCCTGGTAAAGAAGAATGCAATATGCATCGGCAATCGCAGAATGTTGGTAGTATTGGCGCATCCACTTTGGATCACGTAACTAGGGACACGTAACCGGAGCAAAAAAAAGTGACCCTGCAAAGTGCCGCTAACGAACCCGAACGGGAACGAAAAACATGTGCTCGTTGAATTGAATCTCAGAAGGTATTTTTCGTATTGATATCTGCAGAATTTTCGACAATTGATAAGGTGCTACGTGGGTGGCAGACTGCCAAAAAATGATATGGAAAACAACGAAAATACGAACAAAAAAGTGAACGGTTCGGAATAACCACAAAATCACTTCATCGTCAATGCATAACACCTTATTCTTCCCGGTGCATTTCTGCTCTTCTATCACTTGATCATAGACGTGGAAATGAACACTAACCATTTTCCTGACATCTTATTATAATCGAATTTTTCTTTCTTTACCGGTTCTTTTCCCACTCCATCTATCCTCGATTTAACTTAACCGGCAGAGCTCGGTTTTGGAAGATGAGTTCTTGTTACGAAACTTCGTATTCATTCTCGCGTTGTAATAGATATTCTCTTTCTCTTACTCGACAAAACAGTGCACGCACCGTCGTCGATGGGAATGAAACGGGAAAATGTATAGAAAAGGAAAGCGGAAAAAATAGTGAACCAAGTGGTATTACAAAACCAAAACAAACTGGTGATATGTTGCTCGACTCGAGCAGTTCGATAACGGCGAACCCGAATCGGCTACTCGTTTCCAAACAACAAACAACATTGCGTGAGAGGATAAATAGCTGCTGGCGGACGGAACCGAGAGAGATAGTGAGAGCACGACCACGTGAGAAGTTTCATCGACTTTCGATTTATGCTCGTAGTATCGCGAATCACCGATGTTTTGGCGCAGCATATTTTATGCTCGCGAATACTGGCGGGACTCTTCTCTTGAACTGGTTTTGAATGCAGTGCTGCTAGTTAGTGTTTCAAATATTGCAAACATTCCACTGTACGAGAGGCTGAATGTAACGATTAATGTAATGAATAAATAGAATTATCGGCCATACATGTTCAGACGATAGAGTCTTCTTGAACCAGGTTTTTAACTAACTGGCGAAAAATTTTATCTTTTTGTTCTTGACAATTAGATAGTTATTTTCTGATAATTGATGAAAATCAAAGCTGTGTAATTTTTGTTTTATTCCATAGGCCAAAGGAAAAATAAAAAAATCGATAGTTCAAACACATTTTCAAACAAAGCAAGTTTTTCATGAGGGTCTTCTTACGATCTCTATATTGCAATTATAATGCAGCTTATTGTCATTTCATTTTCAGAATATTTTCAGTTTGTTTTAATTCAAATAACTCGTACCTGTCAAATTTTGAAATAGGCCGTAGGTTTAGTCAAACTTAACAACTTGATAAATTAGAACTATCGATTTGTCAATCAAAAGTAAAAATGATTTGACAAATACTTGTGGAGAAGAAAACAACACAGAGACGAGATCTATCAGTATTTTTGGGTTGTCTGATAACCTAAAAAATTTAAGATTTTCCATTCGGCTCGCACTTTATTCAGCATTTTCCTGATGTAAAATTCGGATATGAAATTTGAATTTCGATATGAAACCGGAAAAGAAACGCATCCGACAAAGCTTTTCCTGTCAGAATAAGTTATTCATTATTTAACGAAATGAACCTGGAGGAAACCTCAAATCAGTAGGATTAAAACTTCAAAAACAAGAATTGAGAGAAAATACACCCGCAGAGATATGACTCAAGAAAAAAATCTCTTATTAGAAAAAAAATCTCCTATTTGTAGAACTGCTTTGTCACTGAGCTACTCTGGCGATGAGTAAAATAACAAACACAATTCGGCGAAACAAAGCATTCGCGCCAGTGTACTGGTTGATTGTAAGTAACATCTACCTTTCTGTAAAGCCACCAATCCGTCCTATTGTTGGAAACTATTATGTTAAGGGAAACCTATACTTAATAAAACACCGGAGCCGTAAGTGACAGCAATTTAAACTTCAAATCTGTTTGATGTACGAATCTGAAGTTGGTAAATTCGGTTCAGCCATCTTTGAGAAAATTGAGCGGTAAGAAACGCGTTTTGTCGGTTAGGTCTCTTATACCGTTATTATCTTCGGATCAAGAAGCCATAGCCACCTCAATTAATGGGTCAATAGTATCTGTCAAACGAGGCTAAGTTTTTTGAAATTAGTTCAACCATCTTCGAGAAAATTGAACGGTAAAAACGCATCTTTGAAAGATGCACACAAATTTCATACACACACACATACATTATCCGACCTCGTCGAGCTGAGTCGAATGACATATAATACGATGGGTCTCCGAGGTTCTGTTCTAAAGTCGGTTTTTTACCTTTTTACCTTTTTTTATATATATAAAAAATAGGTATAGAATTCGCTCAAACTTTCGAAAAATTTTCCGAGGCCCGGAGGGCCGAATGTCATATACCAATCGATTCAGCTCGACGAACTGAGCAAATGTCTGTGTGTGTGTCTGTATGTGTGTTGTCAACTAAGAGGTCGAGATCTCAGAGATGGCTGGACCGATTTTGATCAAACTAGTCGCAAATGAAAGGTCTCCCCGTCACCCAGAACGCTATTGAATGGTTTTGAGATCGGATGTTTACTTTTTGAGTTATACGAAGTTTTATGTCAAAATTTTCAGTTTTTTGACAGTATCTGTCACATTTGACCTTGAAAACAGAGTATGTTTCCAGACTTAGATTTCGCTCGGTAATACCTATCCAACAAGCCATAGATTGTTAAAATCCGTCCATTTTTAACGGAGATATCGATATTTTTGTGTAAGCCTTATTCCAGTAGAAGGAATTTTGAGCGCTGTATGAAAAAGCAATGCTTGGGAGCAACATGAAACACGATTTTTTATACTGTTACATATAATTGTTTCTAAGTACCAAAAAGACTGTGTACAGCATCCTTTTTTATGACAATTTGCCTCGGACCAATTTTAGCACGGTTCATTTTTGGCAACATAATCTTTCGAATATGGCATATCTAAACCAGATGATACCAGTATTATCGAGTTGGAAGTAATTCCATAATTATATTGATTTAAACTATTTACAGCAATAAATGCTGGAAGAACATGACTTCCATATACCATTCGACTCAGTTCGTCGAGATCAGCAAATGCGTGTGTGACAAATAATTTCACTCAGTTTTCTCGGAGATGGTTAAACCGTTTTCTACAAACTCAGATTCATATGAAAAGTCGTATACTCCCAAACAAGGTTCCTGAATTACGTTTGGATCCGACTTCTGATTGCGGAACCACAGGATGATATGTGAAACGAAATTAAAATAATGCAATTATTTTTCTCGTAGATGGCTGAACCGATCTATGATTCAAATGAGAGGTCTTAAAATCCTATAAAACCTCTTACTTTTTAGTCAGATCCGACTTCTGGTTTAGAAAATGCATGGTGATTAGTATAAAAATGTCCATTTCACATAAATTAATCAGGTTTATCGGGCTTGCAGATTTGGATAGTCGATTACCAAATAAATTTATTTCAGTTTGAGCGGTATTCGTTTTTGGATTCGGAATGTACCCCCAAATTTTAATTCGTACTACAATTTCTCGAAGATGTCTACACACTCCTCTGGTGAATTTAACTGATTTCGGCTACACCGATTTTAGAATTCCGGTTCCAGTATCGAATCGATTCTCAGAGCTCAATCATTTTCTCAAAAAAGACCAAATCGAACTTCAAAAACAAATATTACAGGACTTAAGGTCCCATACAAAATCGGTGAATTTTATCCGATTCTGGAATTACAGTTTATAAATTTCATGTAAATTGTTTGACCTAATAATTTATGGCCATTCGAATCATTTTGGGCTATGCTAATTCCTGAATACCGGCTCTGGAAGTACCATAAATAATGACGAAAAACTCTAAAGTGGAACTTACTTCGACATCTCATGGAATGTTCAATCGATTGTCACACGCTAAGATTGAAATTCGATATGTTTTGCAGTTTCGGCATTACAGGGTAATGAGTGATTAAAATCTCAATTTGCCGTTTAAAACGACGATAATTAAAAAAATGTCATGAGAACTAAAACACCGAAGAATATCCATGCAAAAACACATGCGTATTGATAAAAACCTGTTTTAATCCACCTAGTGGTGTAATGATGCCTTTCTCATGTACATATAATATTGTGGTATTCTATTCAAAAAAATTCTCTTCGAGTTTTGAAAGAAACCAAGAGATTGTTTATGCATAACATACAGAATAAAACAGTGCTTTGATTGCGTAAGCCATCCTTAAGAAAACGAAATGGGTTCACTATTATATGCACTTTCCGGAATCCGGAACCGGATACCGAAAACCAGGATAGCCGGAAACAGTTTGTTTAGTTGCCTACTGATAATGACTATCGATTTGTGTAGTTTTGGGACCAGTTTAGAAAAATTTTTTCGTGTTTTGTTTCGCCGGTTTAAGTGACGGTGTACAATATTGAACACACTTTACCCTATAATTCTGGAACCGGAAGACGGATCCGGATGCAACTCAGGAATTCCGTATGGAACCGGAAGACCTTTCATTTGAATCTAAGTTTGTGGAAATCGGTCAAACCATCGCTGAGAAAAGTGAGTGAGATCCATTTTGGTATATATGACCACTATTTCCGGTACTTCCGGAACCGGATACCAGGAACCAGGATAGCCGGAATCGGTTTGTTTAGTTGCCTACTGATAATGACTATCGATTTGTGTAGTTTTGAGACCAGTTTAGAAAATTTTTTACGTTTTTTGTTTCGCCGGTTTTTGAATCCTAGTTTGTCAAAATCGGTTCAGCCATCTCCGAGAAAACCTAGTGAGATTATTTGACACATACACACACACATACATACACACACACACACACACACACACACACACACACACACACACACACACACACACACACACACACACACACACACACACACACACACACACACACACACAGACATTGCTCAGCTCGATGAACTGAGTCGAATGGTATATGACACTTGGCCCTCCGGGCACATTTTCACTACTCGGTTTTTCAAGTGATTGCATAACCTTTCTATATGAGAAAGGCAAAAAAGGTATCATCTCACTGCTAGGTGGATTAATCACGTTTTTTAGTAAAATTCTACTACCTTTGTATAGAGAATGGCAAAAAGGAAAATAATGTTAGTTGAAGCTGTTCTTGGAAGCTCGTACATTATGTTTCGTCATCGATTCATCAGTACATTAGCTGTTCATTTTAAGCTACTAATGCAGCACAGCAGTTCAACTGAAACCGCTAACCAGACGTGAAGTTCAACTCAAATTGGAAACTTCAGCTGAGATATTGCATTCTGGTGCAATTTGGAAAGTTTCACCTCAGTAGAGTTATAACTGCTAAATTGCACTAAAGACTGTCCCAGAAAGTATGGACGCACTTTGATTTCGCTGTAAATAATTCACAAGTGTTAGATATTCAAATTTTATTCGATATACTGATAATATTAGACTACAACAAAAGAATATTAATCTCAACATTTGCTACTTAGCCATTGTAGACTCGCTGGCGCACCTTCTTGCGAACGTTCCTCATTAAATTCTGTACAGACTTCTTGGCGACAAGTTTTGACACTTTTTCCAATTTTTTTTCGAACTGTTGAATGGTTTCGGCTGCCAAGACATGTTTCCTAAGATGTGCCTTCGTTAATGCCCAAAATTCCTCAATTGGTCGAAGTTTTGTACAATTTGGTGGATTCATGTCTTTTGGAACGAAAGTGACATCTTTGGTAGTATGCCATTCTACCGTTGATTTCGAGTAGTGGCAAGAAGCAAGATCTGGCCAGAAGACAACAGGATCCTTGTGGCTTCGAATCATGGGTAGAAGTCGTTTTTGTAAACATTCCTTGATGTATATTTCGCTGTTCATTGAAGCAGTGGTGATGAAGGGTTTCGAAATCTTACTGCAGCTACAAATTGCTTACCAGACCATAGCTTTCTTACTAAATTTTTCGACTTCAATTGATGTCTCGGACTGGTTTAACACTTGCCTTTCTCGCACCGTATAATATTATGGTCCCGGCAAGGATTTGTAATCGAGTTTCACGTAGGTATCGTCGTCCATGATTATGCAGTTCAAATTTCCAGCAAGAATCGCATTGTACAGCTTTCAAACCCTCGGCCTGATCGATGCTTCTTGTTTCGGACTACATTTTGGTCGTTTCTGCTTCTTATAGCTTCGAAAATTCAAACGTTTTTCAGCACGAAGAACATTTGACTTCGAAGTGCCCACTTTTTTGGCCACATTCCGAACTGAAATCTCCTTCTTTTGCTCGAACGCCTTCAGTATACGTTTATCCAATTGAGGGTTAGCAGGACCTTTTTTTCGACCCGTTTTAGGTTTATCCTCAAAGGTGTTGACCTCACCGAACTTCCTGATTGCATTTTGCACGGCTTTTTCACTTACTCCTTCCATTTTTGCTATCTTTCTCAGTGACTAATGAAAACGAATAAACAACTGCACAAGTGGTTAGAGAAGAGTGTAAACAACAGGACGCAGCCATAAAAATTGACAGATTCTGAACCATTGCGAAATGGCAGCGGTTTTTGGTTGCGTCCATACTTTCTGGGACAGTCTTTAGCAGCTGAACAAGAAGTTATAAACGGATGAGACAAAGATGAAACGTTATTAGCAGTGAAAATAATTAAGCGCATTTAGGGCAAATGTTTTACGCCTTTATAGTATCAATACAATCTGTTACATAAGAGCGTGGTCACTGTTGTGAGAAAATGAATAGACTCAACATGAAAATACTTTTGAATAATGTTTTATTAGATCAAAAACTTGCATGCAAATACATTAATAGCCAATTAAAAGTCCAATCCCCTTCAGCGTTAATAATGGCTTGACACCTTCGAGGCATACTTTGAGCGAAATTTTGCGCGTATTCTTCTGAAAACGACCTCCAAAATTGTGAGCTCGGCGAAGAAGCTGTTTCAAATTTTATAGTCGGTTTTTCCCAAGCTTCATCTTCATTTGAGCCCAAACGTTCTCAATTGCCCAAGTAGCAATCCGCAACTAGTTCTGATACGACAAAGTCCAAACTATGTTGCAACAAGAGCACGAATATGTGTTTTATGTTATACTGGTTAAACAAGGTGACAGCAGTGTTTCTTTATAACGTAAACATTAAACTAACTATCATTTGTAAGTAATCGTTACTTGATTCTAACATATCTTTTATCACAGCTGTTTTTAGCTACTAGTTGAAAAAAGGTTTATTTTCCGTTGCGAAACCATTATAAATACATTAACGTATATGTGAATCGTTACTGTGAATTGATATAGCAATAACTTAGATATTATAAGATTATAACATATAATTTCTTCATTACTTCAGACAGTTATCGGTAAGTTTTCCCATCGTTATGATAACTAAAATGCAAACAAAAAAACTTTTGTTGGATCGAATATGGCGAACACAATATGGAGTCTCAAGAAGTGTGTGAAACGTAAATAAAACCAGGATATTACTTTTTTCAAAACTACTTTTTGTCGAAAATAGTGAAAGGCAGAAAAGTCATTTTTGTTTTATGCACTGTCATAAACACGAAGAAAATAATATAGGGATTGAACATCGATTGTGATAATATTATAGTTCTCATGATATATGAATTTAAAATGATGAGAAATCACTCTACTTGGAATAATTTTGAGCATTCTGAACATAGGGTTATTTTGTTGTTTAATTTTTATATCTTTATAAACAGATTTGGATTAAAGGCGCATAAATAACAGTTAAGTAAAATTGAATTCCGCTCGACAGTTTTTGGATCGTTGTGAAATTTGTACCTTGTATCAAGTTTGTGACTTAAAGTACTCTTCTGCTTTTTTATTGATGATAGAAAAGTATTCTGGATACATTCAATGTTTATAATGTCGATGGTGACTAAGTTTCAACTAGTTTACTTGGAAACAAGTTATTTTCAAGTTATGAAAAGAAAAGTTATTTCAGTATGGCATTACAACGTAATGACAACTTATTTTTAGCCGACTTAGCAACTAGTATAAACTGCGCTTTTAGAGTCACGCAATTGGTTAGATATTAGTAACAATCACTCAAATATCTGGTTGCAAACTAGTCACAAACAAGCTAGCATAACATAAATTGTTACTTGGGTGGATTGGCATCGGGCGACTGAGAGGGCCAATCCAAGGCCACGACACCATTTTGCTCCTTTGCCCACTCATGACGTTTTTGCACATGTTTTTTTACACAACATCGGTTTTTGCAAAGTACTTCGAAATTTAAAATTATTTCCGATCAAATGTCTGCGAACAGTTTCGTACGATATATTCAAACACATAACTTTTTCGTCTTTTTCCGACAATACACCGACAGAGCCGCGATTTGGAAAGTCGTCGACATTGTTCACCTCTTTAAAACGATTCACCCACTTACTCACAAACCGTTTCGACTTTTTCATGTATTTCGCCGCGGCAACTTGGGACCATTCGGGTGCGAGCACAGAAAACTGCTTCGAAGAACTCAAGAGCGATACTCATTTAAAAAAATGCTGAAATTGAATTGTAAACAATAGTCAGCAGATTTTATCAAGCATTGCATCAAGGACACTGCTGCCCTCTTTGTCAAAAAAACATCACACCATTCCACTTTACCGATCGCGAGTAATCGTGACCACGCTTTTATGTAACAGACTGTAAATATAAAAACCTTTTTTAATCCACTTAATGGTGTAATGATGCGCACCGGGTTGGCGGTTCAATGCATAGGACGCTGGTCTTACAAGCCAGTTGTCGTATGTTCGAGCCCCAACCTGGAAGAATTCTTAGTGTCAGTAGGATCCATAGTACTAGCCATGCAATAATTCTGTACACTAAGAATCGGCTGCGAAGTCTGTTTGAAACAGAAAGGCCAAATTCCACAAAAGGAATGTAATGCCGGGACTTTGCTTTGGTGTAATGATGCACTAAATGATTAAACACACTTTACACTATAGTTCTGGAACCGGAAGTCGGACACGGATGAAATTAAACAGCAGCCTATGAGACTGTAGGAACTTTAATTTGAGCCTAAGTTTGTGGAAATCGATCAAATCATCTCTGAGGAAATTAAGTCAGTCTCATTTTAAACTTTTTGGCCATTATTTGCGGTACTTCTGGAACCGGGAACTTGGAACCAGTATAGCCGAAGTCGGTTCGTTTAGTAACAGATCGGTTGAAAAGTTCGAATCGTTTCTATGAGAGGGCGCCACTAGAATTAAATCCATACCATTTTCTGTTAGTATCAACCTTCAAAAGATACGTGTATAAATTTGACAGCTGTCTGATTATTAGTTTGTGAGATATTGCATTTTGAGTGAAGCTACTTTTGTTATTGTGAAAAAAATGGAAAAAAAAGAATTTCGTGTGTTGATGAAACACTACTTTTTGATGAAAAAAAGTGCCGCCGATACCAAAAAATGGCTTGATGAGTGTTATCCAGACTCTGCACCGGGCGAAGTAACAATTCGTAAGTGGTTTGCAAAATTTCGTACTGGTCATATGAGCACCGAAGACGAAGAACGTAGTGGACGTCCAAAAGAGGCTGTTACCGATGAAAACGTGAAAAAAATCCACAACATGATTTTCAATGATCGTAAAGTGAAGTTGATCGAGATAGCTGACACCATAAAGATATCAAAGGAACGTGTTGGTCATATTATTCACGAATATTTGGATATGAGAAAGCTTTGTGCAAAATGGGTGCCGCGTGAGCTCACAATCGATCAAAAACAACAACGAATTGATGATTCTGAGCAGTCTTTGGAGCTGTTATATCGAAATAAACCCGATTTTTTCGTCGATATATAACAATGGACGAAACATGGCTCCATCACTTCACTCCGGAGTCCAATCGACAGTCAGCTGAGTGGACTGCACGCGATGAACCGAACCCAAAGCGTGGAAAGACTCAACAATCGGCCGGTAAGGTTATGGCGTCTGTATTCTGGGATTCGCATGGTATAATTTTCATCGACTACCTTGAAAAGGGAAAAACCATCAACAGTGACTATTATATAGAGAGCGTTATTAGAGCGTTTGAAGGACGAAATTTCAAAAAAAAGGTCTCATTTAAAGAAGAAAAAAGTTTTGTTTCATCAAGACAATGCACCGTGTCACAAGTTGATGAAAACCATGCTGAAATTGAACGAATCGGGCTTCGAATTGCTCCCTCATCCACTGTATTCTCCAGATTTGGCCCCCAGTGACTTTTTCTCAGACCTCAAGAGAATGCTCGCTGGTAAAAAAATTAGAAGCAATGAAGAGGTAATCGCTGAAACTGAGGCCTATTTTGAGGCAAAGGACAAATCGTACTACAAAAATGGTATCGAAAAGTTGGAAGATCGCTATAATCGCTGTATCGCCTCTGATGGCAATTATGTTGAATAATAAAAACGAATTTTGGCAAAAAAATGTGTGTTTTTATTAAACGATACGAACTTTTCAGCCGAACTGTTAAGTAACTAATATAGCCTACAAATTGAATCAATTTTAAGTCAAATATAGAAAAATTTTATCCTTTTTCGCTTCGTTGCTCGAAATGACGGTGTTAAATTCAATAGCAAGCTATTGGACTATGAGATATTTTATTTTATGAGTAACATTATTTGACACATACTCACATACATACACGCACAGACACATACGTACAGAATGATATAGAACGATTAGCCCTCTGAATCAATTTTCACTAGTCAATTTTTCAAGTGATTGCATTGTTGATTGTTTAGGGGTTTTGTTAGTTTGTGCAAAAAGCACATATTTTGTTTCTTTTTCTTCGCGTTTCGCCTTCGACTCGCAGTGCTTAAAGCAGTTCAAAATTAACTGCCGTCTCGCGCCTAGCAGTACAATTTAGACCACTAAGGAGACGCAAAAAATTGCGCTATTTATGCAACCCTCAAATGCTTAGTGGTTTAAACTGATAGTTGCGAGATGGCAGTCAAGGTTGAACTGTTTCAACACTGACGAGTCGAAGACGAAACGCGAATATCGTATCATGATTTTGTAATAACATTAACAAGTAGGTACAAATTAAATAAAAAATTTACAAATTTACATATTTTTCACCTGAAAAGTATAGATTTAAATGTGACCCTGCACGCCAACTGAAATTAAACAAAGCAAGCTATGAGCGGAGCAAAGCCGCACGTACCGACGCGTATCAGTTTTGCATCGTCATTTTGAATGATGATATAAATGTTTTGACAATCATCGCCCTATAATTTCGGATCCGGAAGTCGGATTAGGATAAAATTTCACAATATATTTAAAGACAATGAGAGCTTTAATTTGAATCATGATTCGTGAAAATCGGCTTAACCGTCACTGAGAAATCGAAATCAGTTCCGTTTATGGAGATTTTCTTCACTATTATCGGTGCTTTCGGAAGCGGAAACCGGGAAATAGTAGTCCCAAAGTAACTTTATATATTTATAGTATTCATAGTATAGCAGATGAATTTAGCAGTAAGTTTTATAAAAATGTGCACCTCGTTTCGCTATCGCTTGTGAAAAAATATTCATGAAATTGAAAATTTTTACTACTCGCACCGGAACCGGAAGTCGGATATGCATCATTTTTTCGGGGACTGAAATTTGAAAATTTGAAGATCTTTTATTTGTTCCTTAGTTATTGAAAATCGGTTAAGTGATTTCCGAGAAAATTGAGTGCGTATTTTTCAATAAGTTTGCACATATTTCCTTGTAATTCCGGAATTGGAAGTTGGATCCAAGTGCAATTGAATCTAAGTTTATAAAAATCGGCTCAGCCATTTCAGAGAAACGTGTGTGACTATTTTTTTCGTTTTTTTTTTGGTGCATATCACCCTGTAATTCCAGAACCGGAAGTCGGATCCAAATGGAACTCGGGAATTTTGTATGAGACCTTAAGGTGACATGTAGTCTGAAAAAAGACGCGCAAAATTTTAACCGCTTGAGTTGCCCGAATCGTCGCACAAAGCATAATAAGAAAAACCGACACATAGGAACCAGCAATATTGTCAGTGATTGAGCGCAGTGGGCTTACCACTCGTTTTGTTGGCTTATAAAAAAGACTCATTAGTTCGTAATGGGCTTTTGAATCCTTCAGCTTTGAATATATCCCAATTCAATTGTTATTGTTAGTGATTACTATTATACTAGACCTATGAATCATGAGTAAGTATGATTGACTAACATGAGGTTATGCATTGACTAACTTTCTTACCTTGTATATGCCTGAGTTTAGTAGCAAGCATGGGTTCTCTTTCAAAAGAATAATTGAAGACAAGAAAATATTCAAGTATTTTCGGTATCTTTGACAGTAGTTCACCAGACCCCTCACGCCGATAAGATGAAATTTATGTAAAAGTATTCACTTGACACGCATGATAGAGAGCGGTCGAATTTTCTTATCGAATAAAACACTGTTAAAATAAATAACTGGACTGCCAATATAATCCATTCTAATTAACTTTCATTGTCATCTTCGAATAAGTAGAAAGTGGTTATATTATTATCTCTCTTTGTATCACTAGCTATGTATTCGTAATTGTAATAATTTTTGCTCACGATATAATGTCACCGTGCCCACCGTGCATTTCTCACACCATCTCAATACGAAACAGCAGCGCGCAAGCAATAAAAAAATGCGGAAAAGTTTATGTAAACTTTTTTTTTAAATTTCGGTTGTTTTTTTTTAAGTTTTATACTTTTGAGTTGTATTTTAAGAAAAAAATTCTTTGTGAAGTTCTGCTACAAATACTACTTTTCAGTTCTAAAACCATCCCTGTGAAACGGAATAGTAACCGTTTATACATTTCAAAAACCAATTATGGCTCAGTAAAGCAAAATTTCAAAATTCTAAGAATACTTAATTGTGATAAATTTAATTGCAAAAACTTAAGTGTTTTCAGTTTTTCGAAAATCGGTGTAGTTTTTGAATAAATGATGAAAAACGTGAATCTAAGTTTGTGAAAATCGGTTCGGCAATCTCTGAGAAAATTGAGTGACATTATTTGTAACATTTACACATACATTCGTACATACACACACTCACATACACACACACAGAGAGAGAGAGAGAGAGAGACATTTTGTGATCTCGACGAACTGAGTCGAATGGTATATGACACGGTTGTAAAGTCGGTTTTCACAACGATTGCCTTTCTATATGAGAAAGGTAAAAAGCGTGTGTGTGTGTGTGTATGTGTGTATGTAACAATAATGTGCACTCACTTTTCTCGGAGATAGCTGAACCAATTTTCACAAACTTAGATTCAAATGAAGGTCTTGTAGTATCATAGGGTGCTATTGATATTTTTTTTTGTTTCAATTATAGAGGTTCGGGTCAGAAAAGCTTTCTGACCCTATGCGCAGGGTTGGGAATCGAACTCAGGTGGGCTGCATGAAAGGCATCGACTAATCCATCCCTCTATACCCGTCCCCCTCCTATTGAATTTCATCGGGATCCGACTTCCGGTGTTACAAGTAGTGAAAAATGAGCTAAAAACGTGCCATCGATTTTTTCAGAGACCGCTCTTACAATTTTTACAAGCATAGGTTCAAATGGAAGATCTTACAACCCTATTACTATTTTTTATCTCTACCTACTAATTTTTATCCGGATACGACTTCCGATTCCGGAATCACAAACTGATAGGTATAAAAATTTCCTTTCTTATGGATGTGTTTTTCTTTTTCATATAGAAAGGTTATGTAATCACTGTGAAAACCGACTTTTCAACCGAGGTCTGAGAGGCCGAATGTTATATACCATTCGATTTGTGTGTATGTATGTCACAAAAATATGCAGTCACTTTTCTCGGAGATGGCAGAAACGATTTTCACAAAATTAGATTCAAATGAAAGGTCTTAAAATTATTAAAAAATTTATTATTAAAACATTTCATTCAGATGCGACTTTTGGTCTAGGAACTAGAGTACGATAAGTAAAAAATTCCAATTTCATGTGTTTTTTTTCTTCATAAACGATGACAAATACAAGAACGAATCCCATAAAACTGACTGATAAATTCATTGTTTAACTCATTGTTAGTAGATGATCTATCAAACTGATTCCGGCTGTCCTGGTTCCCGATTTCCGAATCCGGAAGCATCGAAATAGCTACGGGTTCGAGTCCCATCTCTGCGGTAACATTTTCGCGGTTCTCATTATATTATTGCATTCGCATGTCTACTTTCCAATCTGTTTTCCCCGTTAGATACTCACAGAAAAATATTATTAAATTTATATGACATGTAAATCATTGATACTTTAAAATAGAAATCAAAAATTTGATTGAAAACCATCATCGATGTAAAAGTAAATTGGAATGCCATGATATTCCAATGAATAATACAGTATTAAATTATTTATACTTAGTTTTACTTTGAAAGTATATTGAAAAATGAGGACCTAAGAAGTAGTTTTATATTGAATTTTCAGCTGCAAATATGTGCATGAAAATAGATGGAAACTGAAACTCAGACTGTTTTTTCAAAGATGGTTTGGCAGGTTTTCATGAACTTAGGTTTAAGTAGAAGTTGTTATAATCCCAAATATAGTTTCTGATTGTCATTTGAATCCGACTTCTGGAACTACTGGGTAAGGGGTAAAAAAAATTTACACCGACGAAGCAAACGAGAGAAAATTTGTTTTCATTTACGTTCAAAACTGTCTCAATTTGTAGGTCATATTTGTTGCTGGTGATAAGAACTAACTTCAGCTATTTCGTTCTTCAAAATTAGGTTTCGGAAGTATTGGAAAATGGATTTGTCTTAAGTTTGTTCTAGATGGTCAATCGACAAACTTATATTTTCAAAGAAAAAGGATTACAGTTTCATACAGAATCCCAGAATTCGTCGATAATGCTCGCCCACGTGTTACACAGCTGGTAAACACATACTTTGAAACGTTCGAACGGGACGTCTTACTCGATCCACCGTATAGCCCAGACATTGCTCCTTCCGATTACTATTTGTTCCGATCGATGAAGCTTGGCCTGGTTGATGAAGTCGAAAGATGGATCGATTCGCGGATTGATAATTTATTTATACTCCTAATAACTAAACATGGTCTTCGTGACTTCATCAAGGGAAAGACAAAAGATTGTTGAAGAATCAGTCGGTGTTGAACAGTCGTTCGCACCGCACGCGGACATTTTTTCTGGCTACCTAGAGTTTCATTGATTCAAGGCTTCAGTCTTTTTCAAGACTACCTGAATCACTAACAGTTTTTTCAAGACTAAGAAATTAATTAGCTTTTTTAAGGCTAGCTATTCAAAGAACTATTCTTCGAACTAATCAGTCTTTATTATGACTACCACAAAATCAGTCTTTATCAAGACTTTTCCAAACTTGGAGTCTAATCGAAGTCTAATTTAGCCTAGTTAATTTAATATCGAATTTCATTCATTTAAAAAATGCCTGCGTCCAACCGTCCAACCAACATGTCTAAGGATAAAAATAATTCAATACGGAATAAATCACAATCCGTTATTCAACATTTTTCTAATAACATTCACGATCTTATAGAATCTGAATGTAAAAATAAAAGACAACGGAAGGATTTCCCTTTCGTTGATTCTATGCCATCTAACAATATTTACGAGATTCTTCCTGAATCCGATTGTAGCAAAATAGAAGAAAATTCTTCAAAAATTCCCAAAATGGACGCTTGTCGTTCTGGGAAGAAACAACAATCTATGCCACCAGTGACGGTGAAGATTTCCGACTTCAAATCATTCCGTACTGAGCTTTCTATTTTTCTCCCGGAAGTAAAAGTCTCATTTCAAATCGGACGAAGAGGAGAATGTCGAGTCTTGGTTGATGGATTGGAAGATTATGAACGTCTTATCCGATATTTGTCCGAGAAACTTCATAAATTTTATTCATATGAAATAAAATCAGACAGACCCTTCAAAGCTGTCTTGAAAGGCTTATCAAATGATCAAAGTACTGATGAAAATTAAAAATGAACTAAAAGAATTGCTTGGTTTTGTCCCTTCCCAAACAATACTTATGAAAAAAAAAGAGCGAATGGTACTTCTAAACCACGCTCTGGAATTTCCCATCAACTTTATCTAATACACTTCAATCGAAGTGATGTAAACAATTTGAAAATTTTAGAAAAAGTACGTTTTATTTCCCACATTAAAATTCATTGGGAACATTATAAACGGCATAATCGTATTGCAAACTTAACGCAATGTCGCCGTTGCCAAGGCTTTGGCCATGGAACCAAAAATCCGGTCATTCGCTTAGACAACAAGTCAAATCAACGACCTTAAATTTACAGAACATACCTGAAAATCAAAAAACCGTTACAAATGCCACGCCTAATTCTCCTAAGGCACTTATTTCTTCGAATTTAAAACAAAAAACAGGTACGCCTTTCAATTCGTCATCTAACGAAAACAATTTATTAACAGGTAGATCGACCTCGTCATCTTCTTATGTAAATAATCAAAACTCAATAATCAAATTACGGTGGAGTGGCCATTTTTGTCCAACGGCAAATTAAACATCGAATTTTACCTTCTTTCAGTACTAAAGTTATTGATAGCTTGAGAATCGAAGTTGAAACCATTCATGGCATTTATTTCATCGCTGGAGCATATTTGCCATTCCAATGCACCGGCGAACAATTAAATTTCTTTAAAGGCGATTTGCAAAAACTCACAAGATATCGACCGAAATTTTTCGTAATAGGGAACTTAAATGCTAAGCATGTCCAGTGGAATTGTAGGCAAAATAACAGTAATGGTAAAATACTTCATAAGCAACTCTCAGCTGGTTACTTCACAGTTCGTCATCCCAGTAATCCGACTTGTTTCTCTTCCGTGAAAAACCCGTCTACAATTGATCTGGTTCTAACGGATCAAAGTCACATTTGTAGTGAACCGATTACACATGCTGACTTTAACTCAGATCATCTTCCAGTAACATTCAGACTTTCCAACGAAGCTATAAATAATCTTATTAGTTCTATATTCAACTATCATAGAGCTAATTGGTTGGATTATAGATCTCACATTGAAAATCATGTGGATCATGAAACTATTTTAGAAAATTCTGAGGACATCGACACAGCAATTGATAATTTGAATCATTATATTATCGAAGCTAGAAATCTTTCAGTTCCCAATGCTCAAACTAAATTAAATTCTCCTATCATCGATGACAATCTTCAACTGCTCATTCGGTTGAAGAATGTTCGTCGACGAAAATATCAACGTTCTCGTGATTCTGCTATGAAAAACATAGTTAAGGATTTACAAAAAGAAATTAAACATAGATTTACTCTTTTGCGAAATGAAAATTAAACCATATTCTAAGCTTTTCTGGAAACTTTCTAAGGTTCTTAAGAAACCTCAGAAACCAATTCCTGCTCTCAAGGAAGGAAATCAAATACTTTTTACAAATGGCGAAAAAGCTCTAAAACTTGCTCAGCAGTTCGCGAGTGTCCACAATTTTAATTTGAACGTTGTGAGTCCTATTGAAAATGAAGTCTCACTGAAATATGATCATATTTCAACCCAAGTGTTATCACAAGTTGACATTATTGAGATGAATTGGATTTTAATGAAATTAAATCAATTATTAGGAAACTGAAAAACATGAATGCTCCTGGTAATGATGGAATTTTCAATATTCTTATTAAAAATCTTCCCGATGTTGTGTTTTTCATTAGCCCTCAAAATGATTCAAAATTATCTGAATTGCTACCCGTACGAGCCGGTGTTCCGCAGGGTTCGAGTGTAGCTCCAATCTTGTAACGGGTGATTTTTTAAGAGCTTGAGAACTTTTTTAAACAATAAAACGCATAAAATTTGCAAAATCTCATCGGTTCTTTATTTTAAACGTTAGATTGGTACATGACATTTACTTTTTGAAGATAATTTCATTTAAATGTTGACCGCGGCTGCGTCTTAGGTGGTCCATTCGGAAAGTCCAATTTTGGGCAACTTTTTCGAGCATTTCGGCCGGAATAGCCCGAATTTCTTCGGAAATGTTGTCTTCCAAAGCTGGAATAGTTACTGGCTTATTTCTGTAGACTTTAGACTTGACGTAGCCCCACAAAAAATAGTCTAAAGGCGTCAAATCGCATGATCTTGGTGGCCAACTTACCGGTCCATTTCTTGAGATGAATTGTTCTCCGAAGTTTTCCCTCAAAATGGCCATAGAATCGCGAGCTGTGTGGCATGTAGCGCCATCTTGTTGAAACCACATGTCAACCAAGTTCAGTTCTTCCATTTTTGGCAACAAAAAGTTTGTTAGCATCGAACGATAGCGATCGCCATTCACTGTAACGTTGCGTCCAACAGCATCTTTGAAAAAATACGGTCCAATGATTCCACCAGCGTACAAACCACACCAAACAGTGCATTTTTCGGGATGCATGGGCAGTTCCTGAACGGCTTCTGGTTGCTCTTCACTCCAAATGCGGCAATTTTGCTTATTTACGTAGCCATTCAACCAGAAATGAGCCTCATCGCTGAACAAAATTTGTCGATAAAAAAGCGGATTTTCTGCCAACTTTTCTAGGGCCCATTCACTGAAAATTCGACGTTGTGGCAGATCGTTCGGCTTCATGATGAAATGTCAGAGCATACTGAGCAAATAATAATGCATGAAAATCATAACCTCAAAAAATCTGAGCAAATACTAATGCATGAAAATCCTAACCTCAAAAAAATCACCTTTTATAATATTTTCACTTCTGATCTTCCAAATCTACCCGTTGGTTGTCAGAAATCGCTATTCTGTGACGACACAAGTCTGTTAGCCACAGGTAGAAATCTAAGAGTGATCTGCAGTCGCCTACAAAGAAGTTTAAATATTTTCAGTGATTATCTGTCAAAATGGAAAATTAAACCAAATGCAGCAAAAACGCAATTAATTATCTTTCCTCATAAGCCAAGAGCTTCGTTTCTTAAACCAAACAATAATCACATTCTCAAATTGAATGGCTTGGAATTGACATGGTCTGATCAAGCTAAATACTTAGGTTTAACGTATGACAATAAACTCACTTTCAAGGATCACATTGAAGGAATCCAGGCAAAGTGTAATAAATATATTAAATGTTTATATCCTCTTATAAACAGAAATTCTAAGCTCTGTCTAAACCCATTACACAATTCAAGTAGGTTTAGAATTTTCCCTACACAAAAATCTCAGAATTGCGGAAGCAAATGATGTCCTCGTGGTAACAACCAAATTATATATATAATAGGGTTGAAAGTCACCACGTGTGGCTGAACAACCAATTTAAATCTTAATAATTTAAGTTTAACTTATATGTCAATAAATAGTTATTAAAAAAAATAGTTGAAGAATCCCACATCAATATAACAATTTATGAGAAAGGCATCAGTACACAACTACGTTGATTGAAATAGATTTCATCGCTGTGACTTGTCACGACTATAAACATAAATTAAACTTGAAATAAGTAATTTTGCAATCTTTAAACGTGTTGTTATGGCAACATTCTAATTATGAACAATTCATCAAATCACACTAAATCATAGAATAATTGTCTCGTTAACCAGTCATCAGTATTATTCACCAGCTACTTGGAATTTGTACACTCTCCCAACCGTAGCTGTCCGCTGGCAGCCCGGTTCGTTTGTTCATCGAGTTTTTCTCACCCATCGCCGTGCTCTCGAGCAGCAGCAGCAGCAACAGCAGAGCACCCCCATTCATGCCGGCCATCGGTGGCGAGATGCTCAACGTGGATTGGCCTCGGTTTGCTCTGTTGTTGCATGCTGTTTTCATGTTGGCCGCCACACGTTAACTGGTTCTGGCGCTGCAGTGGAAACATTAGTCGTATTCCGGCATTTCTTACGGTCGGTCGAATCATCATCTCTCGAGGTAGCGCTTTCACGTGACTTCACCGACGGGCGGCGTGCGGTACTTCGCTTTCGCGTAAATCGGCACGGCACGGCATTCCAGCATTTCCAAGCAAACCAAAACATCACGAATCATTCGGACGGAGATTGGTGGGACGACTTGTCGTCGTCACTGGCAGGATTCACCAGAGGCAGGAGGAGCGACATTCGGTAAATAAATAATTGCCATCGTGTGGATAAAGCAAACGTGCTGAAGAAGAAGACTAACGGAGAGGAGACTTTTGCTGCGAAATAAGAAAGGAAAAAAAAAATAATAACACACCATCGTGCACAGTGTTAAAGCGGGCCCCGTCCTCGTCGAGGAGATCCGGTCCGGTTCTACTCGGTTTAGAGTTAAACGTGTTTTTCCTGTCCCCGAGGCATCGCGAACTCCATCCAAGTGTGTTTATCCAAGTATTCCGTGCCTGATCCTGCCCTGCCCTGCTCTGCCTTCCACGGGTTCGTCGGCAAACAAACACAACATTCGGACTGATAACACGGACACGGCTAGGATGGCCCTAGACCTGTTACGTCCGTAGCCTTCCTGGTGGATGCCTGGTGGTGTCTATGGCAAAACTTTCCAAGAGTCATCCCATCGGGTAACGGGACACCCTCTTGGGGTCGGGGGATGGAAACGGGTGGCGGACAGTTGTTGAAAAGTTTTCAGATGTTTTTATATCATTATACTCAATAGAAGCAGAAGAAGAAGAAGAGCTGCATCTGCAGTCAGCTTGTGGAAACAATAGATAGACAGAGCACAGGGACAAAGTTCCAGCCGAAGCCGAAGGTTCATTACGGAAATTCAACAGTTGGTTTAGCAGTGATAAGCTTTCGGTGGTTCTGGTAGTGAATCGAATCGGAAAAGGGAGCAACCCCACGAGAGACGTCACAACCAATCGCGAGTGCGGAGGCTGATTTCTACCGGAAAATGTTAAATTGGCATGTTCCGTCGAATTGTTGCGTGGGATGAGCGCGATGATTATGTTTTGAATTTTAACGGCCGGAAGTGAACCGGGGAGAAGAAACTCCTTTCCGTCTAGGTGGTGCTGAAAATAGCGCGGAAAAGTTGTCGAGTTCCGAAAGTGTATCAAGTGCGTATAGTATTGCATTTTTCAGTTATTTTCCCAGCCTGAGCCAGACGTGATTTGGAAATATTTTTATTGCCGGCATCAGCTGAAAAAAAAAAATAAACAGCAAAGCAGAAAAGAAGTAGAAGGAAAAAAAATCCTCGAGTGAACGTGAAGAAATTTCGCTCTCGTCGGTGTGATTTTGGTTTCTGTTTTTTTTTGTGTATGAGCGCGATTTTCGAGTTTGAAATATACGAGTGCAGAAATTGAATGTGGTTGAAGTGGTGTATTAATTTTTAGTTTCCCCTCCCGCGTTACCACCGTTGGTTGCATTTCGGGTGTTCCGCGAGCGCTAATATGCGGCGTTGAGTTTGCAGTTTGCCGCGAACGAACCGTGAACCGCCAAGTTACGAAAAACCGGTTTCGTCTTGCCGGAGTCAAAGTCGGCGTGCAGCAGATCAAGTGAGGTGAAAGAAGGAAAAAAAAAATATATACATCTATCGACTCGGCAACGGGCTCGAAACTCCGTTGGGCATCTCGGACGGGAGGGTAGAGAAAAGTGAGTGAGTGCAGGCCCCGGTCAGTGCTGGTGAAGAAAAATAAAATAAAATGCAATAGCGTGAAGAAAAGGATAGAAAATAGCACGTTTCGCCGACGACGGAACGACCCCAACCAGTGAACATAAATCTCGTAGGTGAGCCAAGCAGCAGCAAGGCAACCGACCAGAGTCAGCCTTAGAGAGTGGAGTTGGCCTTTCTCTTCCTCGTTCAAGGCAGGCAGCAAACCAATTCTTATTTTTTTTGCATACGACACCAGCCAAGTCGACGACGACGACGTGAAACCCGTACGTGATTTCTGCCGAAGGTAGGTCTCGACCCTAAGCTGCTGGCCCCAACGGTGGGTGACCGAACCGGTCATTCCGTGAAAGCAATTATCGCATTACAATTTTAATTAGCCGAGCTTCATCCCGATACCAAATCATACGATACCGTGCTGGTTGGACACGCCGTGCGTTCCGGGCGAATCCGTGTGCAGTTTTTAATGACCGATAATAAGTACTGCTGGGTCTGCACTGCTGTGCGTCTGGTCGGGCGCAACTTGACAAAATTGCAAAGACGACGCCCCCAACCGAACTGCTAGTGCATTTTACGGTGGCTTACCATTGCGAAGCAGAATTCCCGGTGGCTTCGGTTCACTTCGGTGGACATTAATTACGATAATGGGTCACCATCAAGTACTGATTGATTGATTTGTCGTCGGGTGGGATAATCCGATTGTTGGTCGCATTCGAACAACCATTTTGATTGAATTAATCCCTGTTGTGTCTCGGAGCACTCAATTTGAATCGTGGCATATAGTCAGTTCCTTTCCGATACAAATATTTATACCTGGAAATTTCCAGTTTTATGGATGTATAGTTGTTGAGATTTATTTTGCTATGTTGGTAGTTCAACGCTTGAGACTTGGTATGGTCTCATAATCCAATTGTCGTATGTTCAAGCTTCGACGAGTAAAGATTCTTAATGCCAGTAGGATCGAGGCACTAACCATACAATAGTCCAGTATTCAGCTCCGGACTTTGCTTTTTTTCCATAGTGAATAAATTATAACAATCAGTGTCTTAACGGTAGAGTTACCACCTTGGATGCATCACTCGCCCGGCAGCCATTTTTGTTTGAAGGTAAAAGATCCTGCAATTGAAGCCATGCTGGACATTGTACTCGAGTACTGATATATCACATTATTCGCTCATTGTTAAGGAAGATTCAAACTACAGATTGCATTCCCAGAAGATCTATAATGCGTTGGGTATGCGCATGGTTTTGTTAGGGTGGACTTGTTCTGTTGTTGGCAACAATTGTAGATCCGATGGGTAGTATTTTCCTGATTACTAATCTTCATTTCATTGGCGTTGAATTGAAAATAATTAGGACACTCGCAGAATGTAGTCGCCGTCTAAACACATTTTCCATCTGATAACGGTTCAATTTTGGGATTACTTTACTTTTTTTGTGACAGCAGTAATAAAAATTGACGACGGTTTTATTTCATCCAGAATAGTTTTTTTCTTTTGACGCGAATACGTCTTACTTTACTTTTTCAAAAGTACTGTATCTGTACAAGAATGGGCAGAACCGACTTTTCAACCAAGGTCCGGATGGCCGAATGTCATGTACCATTCGACTCAGCTCAACTAAATGAGCAAATGTCTGTGTGTATGTGTGTAGATAACGAAAATGTGCACTCGATTTCTCGGAGATGGCTGGACCGATGATCACAAACTTAGATGAAAGATGAAAGATGAAAGATCTCTTGGTACCATAAGTTGCTATTGAATTTTACCAGGATCGGACTTCCGGCTTGGGAGTTACGGGGTAAAATGTGCAAAAAAATGAAGAAAAAATGAACTCGTTTTTCTCAGAGACCGCATAACCGATTTTCTTTTACGAAGATTCAAATTAAAGACCTGACAGTTCCATAAGTTGTTATTGAATTTCATTTTCAGAGAAAGTTCATACAATTTTCACAAGCATAGGTTCAAATGATAGGTCTTACAACCCCATATAACACTACCAAATTTCGTCCGGATACGACTTCCGGTTCCGAATTACAGGCTCAGCTCGACGAACTGAGAAAATGCCCGTGTGTGTCTGTGTGTGTATGTGTTTATGTATGTAACAAAAATGTGCACTCGATTTCTAGGAGATGGCTGAACCGGTTTTCACAAACTTATGATCCCACAGCCTGCTATTGAATTTCGTTTCAATCCTACTTCCAGTTCAGGAGATATAGGATAAAGGGCTCATCAAAAAATGGAAAAATATGCACTCACTTTTATCAAAGATTGCTGAGCCGATTTTCACAAACTTAGATTCAAATAGAAAGTCTTATGATCCCATCGCCTGCTATCGAATTTCATTTGAATCCGACTTCTGGTTTCGGAGTTATAGGGTAATATGTAAAAATAAGGAAAAGAATTCGCACTCAATTTTCTCGAAAATGGTTCAACCGATTTTAACAAACACAAAGACTCTAACGAAAATTATTGAAGTTATTCGAAAATCTCTAGAACATTTCATCCAGATCCGACTTTCGGTTTTGGAAGCGCGATAAGTGGAAAACCTTCATTTTCATGAGTTTTTTTAAACAAACAATGGCAAAAATTTGCATAAATCCCCAAAAAAAACTGACTGATAAATTCTCCTAGAATGCAGAACTTTTCTAGTTTGTGACTTAATTCGACAGTACTGGTCCCCCATATGCAGTTCCCGAAGCACCGGAAGTGGTGAAGAACAGTTCCAAAAGTGGAACCCACTTCGATTTCTCAGCGATGCTTGAACCGATTTTCATTGAAGATTTAAATTAAAGTTCATAATGTCTCGAAAGCTACTGTGAAATTTCATCCGGATCCGACTTCCGGTCCCGCTACTATAGGGCGATGAGTGTCAAAGCTTTTAAACCGCCATATAAAATGACGATCCAAACCGGTACGTGCTGGCACAGGAAGAAGAAAACACATACATACCGTTTCCGTTTCCGAAAGTTTCAAATTCAAGTTTAAATAAACTCAATGTCCCAAACAAAATTGATTAATTTTATCCGATTTCGACTTCCAATTTTGAAATTACAGGGTTTTTAAAATTCAAACCGTCATAGAAGATAACGATACCTAAAAATCTTCAAAGTTGGGCTCAAAACTATTTCAATTTATTCGTCATACTAATTCATGGCCATACGAATTTTGGGTTATGCTGGTGTCTGAATACCGTTTCTGGAAGTACTATAAATAATGACAAAATCTTTAAAGAAGAACTCTTACATTTCATGGAATGCTTAATGGATTGTCACACGTTCAGATTGAAAGGAATAATTTTAAAGTTTCCTACGATTTCTGTCCTTCATTCGTATAGCAGTTTCAAAATTGTAATCACAATTCATTTAAATCGACGGTCATTCAAATAACGGCGAAGTGTATGAAACATATATAAAACTAGAATATTATTTTTTCAAACTACTTTTTGGCGAATATAGTCACTTTTGTTCGATGCATTATAGTAAACACGAAGAAAACAACATTAAGATTGAACATCTATCGTGGAAATATTATAATTCTTATGATAAATGAATCTAAAATAATGAGAAATCATTCTACTTGGATTAATTATGAACATTCTGAACAGGGTTCAGATTTCGTTTTTTTATTTTTATATATTAATAAACAGATTTTGATTCAAGACGCATAAAAAACAGTTGTGAAATTAGTACCTTGTATCAAGTTTGTAATTTCAAGTACTATATTGTTTTTTATTATTAATGAAAAAGCATTCTGGAGTCATTTAAAGTTTATAACGTTGACTAAGTTTCAACTAGTTTACTTTTTACTTGAAAACAAGTTATTTTCATGTTTGGTAGAAAAAGTTATTTCAGTATGGTATTACAACGTAACGACGACTTCGTCTTATCCAACTTAGCAACTAGTAGAAACAGCACTTTTTGAGTCACGCAAGTGGTTAGATGCTAGTAACAATCACTCAAATTTCTGGATGCAAACTAGTCACAAAATTATCTAGCGTAACAAATATTTTTACTTGCGGAATGCGTCGGAAATGTCAAAAATAATAAAAAAAGCTCTTGGAGGAAACGGAAAACTGACCGATAATTTTGTATAAAACGTACTGCTAAATTCATCTAGTTGGCAGATCTTGTTAGTTACTGAATATATAAAACTACTATAAGACTACTAGTCCCCGGTCTCCGCTTTCGAAAGCACCGATAATAGTGAGGAAAAGCTCCAGAAACGGAACTCGCTTCGATTTCTCAGCAACATTTAAGCCGATTTTCACGAATCATGATTCAAATTAAAGCTCTCATTGTCTTTAAATATACTGTGAAATTTCATCCTGATCCGACTTCTGGTTCTGAAATTATAGGTCGATGAGTGTCAAAACATTCAAATCCTTATTCAAAATGACGATGCAAAACTAGTATGCGATGGTACGCGCGGCTTTTCTTTAGTATAGCGTGCAGGGTTGCAACATTAAAATTTATATTTTGCAGGAGAAAAAAATGTAAATTTCTTATTCTTTTATTCAACTTGTACCTACTTGTTAGTGTTATTACAAGATGATGATAACGACGCTTTTCTATAAAAGTACACTTATTGCCTTTCTCGTATAGAAAGTTTATACAATAACTTGAAAAATTGGCTAGTGAAAATAGGCCCATACGGCTACAATCAGAATCAGAACAAATTGGCTCAAATGACACGTTCCCTTGATATTTGGAGATTTGTGCCTTAATCATCCTAATCCGACCATTTTTACCTTTTTTTTATATATAAAAAATAGGTATAGAATTCGCTCAAACTTTAGAAAAATTTTCCGAGGCCCGGAGGGCCGAATGACATATACCAATCGATTCAGATCGACGAACTGAACAAATGTCCGTGTGTGTGTCTGTATGTGTGTTGTCAACTAAGAGGTCGAGATCTCAGAGATGGCTGGACCGATTTTGATCAAACTAGTCGCAAATGAAAGGTCTTCCCGTCACTCACGCTATTGAATGATTTTGAGATCGGATGTTTACTTTTTTAGTTATACGAAGTTTTATGTCAAAATTTTCAGGTTTTCGACAGTATCTGTCACATTTGACCTTGAAAACATAATATGTTTCCAGACTTAGATTTCACACGGTAATAGCTATCCAACAAGCCATAGATTGTTAAAATCCGTACATTTTTAACGGAGATATCGACATTTTTGTATAAGCGACTTTTCTCCCTATTCCAGCAGTAGGAGTTTTGAGCGCTGTATGACAAAGCAATGTTTGGGAGCAACGTGAAACACGATTTTTTATACTGTTACATACAGTTGTTTCTAAGTACCAAAAAGACTGTGTACAGCATTCTTTTTCATGACAATTTGCCTTGGACCGATTTTAGCACGGTTCGTTTTTGGCAACATAATCGTTCGAATATGTAAACCAGATGATGGCAGAATTTTCGAGTTGAAAGCAATTCCATTATTATATTGTTTCATACTAATTACAGCAATAAATGCTGGAAAAACATAACACCCATAGGTATACCTTTCGAATCAGTTCGTCGAGATCAGCAAATGCGTGTGTGACAAATAATTTCACTCAATTTTCTCGGAGATGGTTCAACCGTTTTCTACAATCTCAGATTCATATGAAAAGTCGTATACTCCCAAACAAGGTTCCTGAATTACGTTTGGATCCGATTTCTGATTGCGGAACCACAGGATGATATGTGAAACGAAATTAAAATAATGCAATTCATTTTTCTCGTAGATCGCTGAACCGATTCAAGATTCAAATGAAATCTAAGAATCAACTATGATTCAAATGAGAGGTCTTAAAATCCTATAAAACATCTTATTTTTTAGTCAGATCCGACTTCTGGTTTAGAAAATGCAAGGTGATTAGTATAAAAATATCCATTTAACATAAATTAATCAGGTTTAACGGGTTTGCAGATTTGGATAGTCGATTACCAAATAAATTTATTTCAGTTTAAGCGGTATTCGTTTTTGGATTCGGAATGTACTTTAATTCGCACTACAATTTCTCACTCCTCAGGTGAATTCAATTAATTTCAGCTACACCGATTTCAGAATTCCAGAATTCCGATTTTAGAACTCTCGTTTCTCAAAGCTCAATCATTTTCTCAAAATTTCTCGATCATTTTCGCCAAATTGAACTTCAAAAACAAAAATTCAGGTCCCATACAAAATACAAATCCGGACTTAAGGTCCCATACAAAATTGGTGAATTTTATCCGATTCTGGAATTACAGATGATGAGTTTTTAAAATGCATACCGATATAGAAGATGTAAATTGTTTGGTGTATTAATTTATGGCCATTCGAATCATTTTTGGTTATGCTAGTTCCTGAATACCGGCTCTGGAAGTACAATAAATGATGACGAAAAACTCTAAAGTGGAACTTACTTCGACATCTCATAGAATGTTCAATCGATTGTCACACGTTAAGATTGAAATTCGATACGATTTGCAGTTTCGACATTACAGGGCAAAGAGTGATTAAAATCTCAATTTGCCGTTTAAAACGACGATAACAAAAATAATGTCATGAGAACTAAAACACCTAAGAATATCTATGCAAAAAACACACGAGGATTGATAATAAAGGTATCATCTCACTGCTAGGTGGATTAATCACGTTTTTCTTTCAAATTATAATAAAAAACGATATTTTATTCAATCTCACAATTGATCCTTTATTGTACGAGGTTAAACTTGAGCATAATGAAAACCGTATGAAATTTAAGTTATTCCTTCACGAATTTTTGAACTTTCGCTCTTTATCAAATTCCGGACAAGTGTTGCATCGCTTTTTTTGTACGCTTGAGCCCAAATTTTTTGAACTCCAGCGTGTTCCCAGCTGCCTTACCAGTCTTCTTGAAGACCCCCTTCACGATGGCCCAGTAACGTTCGAATGGTCGAAGCTGAGGGCAATTTGGTGGATTGATATTTTTCTCAACGAAATTTATACCCTTTTCCGGAAGCCAATTGAAAGTGGTTTTGGCATAGTGAGCCGACGCCAAATCCAGCCAAAACAGAGGAGGTGTACAATGCTTCTTATAGAACGGCAGCAATCTCTTCTGGATACACTCAGATCGATAGATTCCTGCCTTTATAGTTCCGGTAGTGTAAAAAATGGTTGACCTCAAACCACAGGAACATATTGCTTGCCATACCAGTACCTTTCGACCGAATTTCTCCACTTGATTCGACCTGTCCGCATCGCTCACATTCTCCCCAACGACGACAGTAAAGTATTGTAGACCTGGAAGGGTTTTTGAGTCCTCCTTTACGTAAGTCTCATCGTCCATCAAAACGCATGCATCCGGACTAGGCAAAAGATGCGAATACAATTTCCGGGCCCTTGTTTCTGCTCGCTTCTTCTGTTCTACACTTTGTTTCGAGATTTTCTGCTTCTTGTAGGTCTTCAGGTGATTTCGCCTCTTGATACGCTGGATCATTCCGACATTCATTCCTGCTTTTTTGGCCAAATCACGTATTGACATTGATTTGTTCTTCATGATTAGAGATACCACTTTCTGGTCCTGTTTCGGGTCGGAAGCACTGGGTTTTCTGCCTCTTCCTGGTAGCTCATCCAAAGAATAGTGTTCCCCAAACTTATTAATGATGGTTTTAACACTGGCATGATGAACTCCAAACCGCTTCGCCATTTTTCGCATAGTAATACCCTTCTCACTTAGCCATGTGTTCAGAACTTTAATTTTCACTTCCTTTCCAATACGCGACATTTTGAAAACGCAGAATTTCAACCGCACAAACAAGTAAACAAACGAAAGCTGATAGCCAAACGCACAGCATGCTTCGACCTGAGTATAAAAACCCATGACAAATACATGCGTACAACACAAATGTACCTGTGGATAGCTTATTTTCGATACACTCCTTACTGAGGTTTGGGTGAATGGCGGAAAAATAATTACATTCACGGCCTATCTTGGCATGTGAAATATATATTTCTGAATGAAATTAGTCGTAATTTTCAGTACTATTGTTTCCAACAAGACCGTCCAAGTACAATTGGGAAGGACAATGAATAATCAAATTAGAGTCCCGTGAAAAGTCAGGCGAATTTTTTCCATTCTATTTTTCACGTAGTTATTAATGGACTTTAGAAGCTATTTACTGCGTGATACAGTTACGTGTTTCATATGTAAAATGAAGGGATTGTTCATATCATATTCATCTACTAGACATACAAGTGTTATTTTAAATATTGGTAAAAGCTACATGCAATTAAAAGGTATTTCACATAATATGGGTGAGAAAATTCACGTACAAGTCACGGGTAGCAGTCGTAAATCTACTAACTAGCAATAAAGATCTCGATTTAAAGTTATTAACTCGCGGCAGTATTTTTAAGCATCATTTCCCAAGTAGCACGTTGAGTTGCTGTCCTTAATTTTTTTTTACAGATTGTGCAATTTATCAGATCAGTTTATATTACTATTGTAGTAACTGTTGTGTCATGGAAAAAGCGCAATTTTTCTGTGTAGTGCAACATATCTTTAAGTTCTTCCGTTGTCACGAAAATTCATTCACAATTATTGTGCAACTGATACAAAAACTCATGCATCGATTCCACTTCAAATGCAGCAATTAAATCAGCGCAAAAACAATTGTAAAACTGATGGGAACTACTATATAATGTAAACAAGAATTGAATTGATGTTTACAAAAACATCAAACATAATTTCTAATGAATAAGTTTCACATTTGATTTTCTATACAACTGCTCGCAACACAAAAATGAGACTTTAAAAATATTCTGCACATAAATAAATGGTAATAATACATATTGTAGAATTGATCTTTTATGTTTTAGTGAATAGAAAATCGCCAACGAACTGTATTTTTGTGGTGAAACATGTCTTCGTACCCCTGAAATTTTCAAGCGCCTTTGAACGTACGTGTTTTGATGATTGCACATCAATTTCTATGAAAATAACAATCTATAACGGTTATGTACCCTAGCACAAAATTTGGCTAACCCCTAAATGAACAATCTGTACTTTTCAATGAATATGATCGGGATAGTGTTTAAAACATTCATACACCTTTTCAGACGATTTTAATCATATTGATGTTTGTTTTTTCTTCAAATGAATTTTTCCTCAATATTTTCTAATATGGAATCGAGGGTAACAGTGTGTTGGAAAGAAAATGGTTCACCCAACGTAATTATTTATTTTACCTAAATAAAAGGAAATATAAACATTTGAATATTTAAAAGTGAAATTTTTGTTTTTATTTTTATCAAAATAGTTGTTTTTATTTTAATCAAACTAGTTGACTTAAACAACAATACAGTTTAGTCATTCATCTTAGTGAACCCGACTTTTGTGTTACGCACTGTAGGTATTATTTTGCTGAGCTCATGTGCTTTAGTTGCAAAAACAAGTTGCTCATGCGGTAATATATAAGTAGAAGAGTAACTATGATGAACTTAAGTTTTAGTTCAATATCTTTGAAAAGTGTTGTCAGGCCCGTTCATTTTTTTCGCGAGATGAAAGCTGAATACAAATTATCTGATTGATTTTTATTTTCATTACGTATGTAATGCTGTATTTGTGAAACTTTTATGATAATATTCTTAGGTCGGCAAGTTTTGCGTTCATTTCAAGCAGATTAATCTGGTACAACTTATTTGCAAGTTTCGAATTGTTTTTCTAAAACTGAAGAAAACTGCACATACTGATCTGAAATTTCATGAGGGAGCCAACACTATGCGGACTTGGCAGCAAAATAGTTTTTACTGCGAGGTTTTGAACTCGGCTTATTATATTTTGCCTTACGGAGAACATAATTTCACTATTTTTTTTCTTCACAAGAGATATACAGCCATTTCGGCATATATTGAGTTCGATGCAATTATGACTCCCATTTGGAATTTTATTTTATAAGTTGAACAATTGTTTTAGTTACTTCATTTTGACATGACGATGTGAAAATTTTTGCAGAGCTGCTATAACTACTAGTGCAACGTGGGCACGTTAATGATTTGCTGCGGAATTGTTTCAGATGTACTTAAAATTGTTCGATAGTGATTTTTTCGGTAGTATTGTAAAACTTAACAGTGATAAGTTGCACAACCGATTTGAATATATTTAAAAATCTTTCTGAACATATCTAACAATTCTAGAACAATAGTAGAACCTCTTGAAATTTCAATAAGTTACATTTGCTACTTGGGTTAAATCTTAGGCTACATACAGCTTTGTCAAACGCTACCCGCTGTCATTTCGATAAAGTTTTTTTTTTCTAGAACGCAATGCTTAAACACAAATCATTTATCCGGCACTAGCAAGAGCAAATTTACGACTATCCAATGCATTAAATGATCTATTTCTGTCCAGTCGGGTTGGAACAGTCATAAAGCTTGTTCTTTCCAGTCTCGGTCTGCAAATGGCAAAATGATTAACGCTCGGACCGCTGCGGAGCGAATCATACACACTTACTTACCCACATAAGACGCATTCAAATGAACATCAAGCCGGACGACGACACGGCGTGCAGAGACCGGATTTCGTTGGGTTGGCCAGAAGGGCGTGTAATTACCAGAGGACGGATGGAGGACATGTCGCCGGGAGTGCCGTGCCATGAGGAGCATGCGACGCCCCGGAAAAAAACGTTAATGAAGTTTCGGTGCTTCGGGTCTCGGGATCCCAAGGAAATCGGTCATTACTGACGGTTCATCAGTGGCACGCCGGACCGCAAGACTCCGGGGACTTTGGGTCCGGTATGTTTCTGTGACAACCGAGGAGCACGGACGACACCACGATGGATGCTGATGACGATGGTGATATGTGGCATGGATTCTTTTGAACCCTTTTTTCCTGTCATTGCGCGCCGTTCTCTGCAAAGAATAACCGATCCGATCCAATGGGTTACGCAGTCGAGTCGGTATGGGCAAGAGAGAAAAAAAAACTTGTTACATGAAGCATAATTAATTTATTGTCACTGTACTGTGGTGCCGAGCTGCATTTGAAATGCATACATTAGTAACACGATATTTTTCAGTCACACTCGAAGTTAGTATTTTATTGATTATTCAACAAGTACGCAATGATCACGTATAGACCAGTGCGACCAGGAAATTGGGTTGTAAACTAACCACGGTACGGTAAACTTTTCTTTTTTTTTTGACGAACCGCCGATTTCATCACAGCAGACTGTGCCTTTGATGTGCAAAATGGGAAGGTACAGCAATCTTTGGGGATATCACCTAGTCATTTTGATAGCACCGACCGACGGGTTCTTCATTTGGTTCAACATCAACTTTGTAGCAGCAGTGTTTCGTGTTTTTTTTTCGTTCTGTTTGTTGGCTGATGTTGTTACATGGTACCGAGAGGAAACATTTGCATACTCGTTCAAGATACGGTTTCGCAGTGCCATTACACGGCGATGATCGATCTGGGGGAGCAGTGCTCACGTACCAGCTAGCTGTCCGCTGGAAAGGCAATTTGTGCTGATGATGATATTCACAGGAAAAGGTCAACCCTCGTCAGCGAATGACTAGTCGATCGTTGCATTTTTTGTTTTGCACCGTGTCATTTTCGATTTTTAAAGCTGAAAGTGCTGCGATTAAGGGCTGTTCCCAGAAATCTGAAAATGGTTTGACCTTTCATGCATGTTGCTTTGAACTTTTAGTGGTTGAGTGAAACCGGTTTGCGTGAAACAGAACAAAATGTCGTGAAGTATAAGCTTACCAACTAAAAACATCGATTTCATGGTTACTTCTTCATTCTTCTGCAAAACAATGCTTTGCATAACCACGTAGTGATATAAAGACCAAAATTGATATGAAATTACTTTTAAATATCAGGTGCACAACTATGCTTCCGCCGTTTTTTTTCCAAAATTAAAAGCTTTATTACGAAAAAGTGCTTACAGATGTATTATTCAAAGTATTGTCCGTCGCTAGCGATAACTTTCTGCCATCTTTCCGGAAATTTTCGGATCCCGGCTCGAAAAAAGGAGTCCACTTTTGACTCTATCCATGAAGCAATCCATTTTTCCAACTCTTCGAAGGATTGAAAATGTTGATCCGGTAGGTCGTATGCCATCGAACAGAATTGGTGGAAGTCAAAAGGGGCGACATCTGGGGAATACGGCGGGTGGGGAAAGACTTCCCATTTCAGCGTTTCCAGGTACTTTTTGACCACTTTTGCGACGTGAGGCCGAGCATTGTCGTGTTGAAGAATGACTTTGTCATGTCGTTCTTGAAATTGTGGCCGCTTTTCTTTTAGCGCGCGACTAGGGTGCATCAGTTGCGTTCGGTAGCGATCTTCTGTGATGGTTTCACCCGGTTTTCGGATCTCGTAGTAAATCACACCGAGCTGATCCCACCAAATACAAATCATAACCTTGGCGCCGTGAATATTCGGTTTTGCCTTCGACGAAGTAGCATGCCCGGGCTTTCCCCATGATTTTCTGCGTTTAGGATTATCGTATCGAACCCACCCTTACGATTTTGTCTTTGAAGCAGTTGCTCACATACAAATAGACGACGCTCGATGCCCCTCGGTTTCAACTCGTACGGCACCCAGTTTCCTTCTTTCTGAATCATGCCCAGGGCCTTGAGACGTTTTGAAATGGCTTGCTGACTCACTCCCAACGATTCGGCAACGGCTCTTCTTGGCTTTGGCACGAATCTTCATCAAACAATGCTTCTAGTTGTTCATCTTTGAAGGTTTTTGTCGTGAATACGACTTACTTTACTATGGGGTGCCTTTTCAAAATTTACCCTCTGAGAGAGTGATAAGTTTTTGATCGTGAATATCTCTTATTGTATCTAACGAATCAACATAATTTTTGCTACATGCCATCGGAAATATGATCACAATTTTATGATAAAGTATTCAGTTGTGTGACATAATCTCAAACAATTCAAAATTAAACTTTTTTGAAATGTTTGGTATAAACGAGTATCAAAGAGGATAATTCATAAGGCGCGTTTGCCTTTCTCGTATTTTTAAAGCTCATGGGATTTATATAATCTAACTACCAAAAGAATCAAAATTTTGCAACTTAAACGTGTATAGCAACAGCATTGAAGTATTTCAATAATACACTCTTGAAAAACCTGTCTCATTTGACCCATGTCAATACCAGCCAATCAGAATGCGTTCTGAGGAAGAGAACAAAATATCTGCTGCTGTACAACAAATCGTTCGAGAAAATGTTCCGAACAGTGTTTAATATCGTAGTGAGTTCCACAATTTGGTCCTTCTGAAAGGCAGGAATAAATCCCGTACAGCATCCTGATAGTTTCTTTCAATGAAATGTAAATCCGAAATGAAATAATTGAAATTAAAATTCCATATGCTGCTATTTTTATTGCCTTTAGGACCGCTCATTTGTGAAAATGCTACAAACGAAATCACGTAAAAAGAAACCTCTTAACAAAAATTGGATCAGTTTGGGTTCTATCGCCACTGCGATCAGATGTATTTTGTGTCGTTTGCAAAGCTAGTTTTGCTTCCGACAAGAGCGATTACGTCACAGCTGCCAGTTGTTTGCATTGGTGAAAAAACAACGAAAAGTGGACAACGGTGGAGAGCATCACACAAAATCACAATTTTCTAAAGAACTATTAGGATTTCTTGCTTGCAAATCGAAGGTAAATATCCTCAGTTTAGTGCAAACCTAGAACTATTTGATTTGATTTGTGCACTTTTCGCTGTGTGAAATTGACAGTAATCGAGATCAAGTGAAACCTTCTTTGTTTTTGCGAAAAATGTGAAAAAGGGGAATGCTTGCATAATTCATACAATTGATCAACTAATTGATATTCGGATGTGTTAAGGAACATGTCAGTTGTTTTCGTATTCACGACATCCAGTTATGTCTCTGACATTACCCACCTGCCTTTTTCTCTTCCACCACCATGTTTGTCTTCGATATCGAAATCACCATTTTTTAAACTTTGAAACCACTCCCGACACGTTCTTTTACTCAGAGCAGTATCACCGCAAGTTTCTGAGAGCATTCGATGCACTTCGGCTGAAATTCAATAATTTAGAATTGTAACAAATTGTAAAACTTCCCGCAAATGGCGAGAATTTCGCACATAAAACAGACATTTTCGAGCGTGAATAATACGAAAACAAGAACAACTGTCACTGAAGCGGCGATGACAATTCGTTAGGCACTGTACACACTCACTTTAAAGCCATTATCATCTATGTATTTTGACCAGCCCCAGCCGGTACAGTCACCTATCGGAAAACGGCGGAAGAAAAGTTGTACACCTGATAGATAGATATGAGGCTTCGTTCCTCAAGCCGAAACGCAGAAAAACAACAACTAGGTCTTCTGTGTGAGCATATCTGCTGTTGGACATTCGAAGTGTGAGTTTCTTTTCAAACAAGAGCTGTTGCGTCATCCAGATGCTGGTCGTTTGCATTGGAAAAAAATAACGATGGCAAGCATTTTGCAAAATCAGCCGTTCTAATGGCTCTAAATGTTATCCATAGAAAAAAAAACTAAATGCCAGGATCATCCAAGAATTTAATGAATCTCAATTCAAGAGAAAAATTCACAGAATACTGGTTGATCGATATTTTCAAAAAATATCAAAAATGGAAAAGAAAAAGTTTGAGTTGAAAATACTTTTTTCCTAAAACGGCCCGCTTTACAATGCATGAACGGTGTAAAGGAAACATAATAACTTTGGGACAAGGTTTCGTTGCTGGTTTTTGTAAATTGACTTCAAATTTTGATGTTTTTACCTTTATATATATATATATATATATATATATATATATATATATATATATATATATATATATATATATATATATATATATATATATATATATATATATATATATATATATATATATATATATATAAAATAGGTATAGAATTCGCTCGAAGTTTAGAAAAATTTTCCGAGGCCCGTAGGGCCGAATGTCATATACCAATCGATTCAGCTAGGAGTTCTTCCATTAAAAGATCGATTTTGGGAGCTTTCATCACGCCTGCTACTAAGATGTGAGGTGCTGAATCCCATGGTAATTAATAATTTCGAACGACTAGTCGAGCTTCGATCTCAAACAAAATTCATGACAGTATATTTTAACCATATGTCACAGGAAATCAACCCTTCAAGATATATTCCTATCCGTGTCAGCCTCCTAAATGTCCCTGACTCAACTTTATTTTTCGATACATACATGCAGCGCGAAGTGCGTGGAATCCCGGATCATCTACGTTCGACGGAAATCCCAAAAATATTTTCAAGTAAGTTCAGGCATATTGACTCTGAGAAAATGTTTTACACGGACGGATCGCGAATTGAAGAAGCGACAGGGTTTGGTATGTTCAACAATAATGTTTCGGCCTCATTTAGGCTTCAAGAACCTGCATCTGTTTATATAGCAGAGCTAGCAGCAGTTCAATATAGTTTGAATGTAATCGTCACATTAATTCCAAACCATTATTTCCTCTTCACAGATAGTCTGAGTGCAATTGAAGCCATTCGCTCAAACATGACTGGCAAGACTGAACCGTTTTTCCTGGGCAAAATAAAACAGTGCCTGAACGACATATTGAACAATAATTATCTAATCACTATAGTCTGGGTCCCGGCTCATTGCTCCATTCCTGGCAATGAAAGAGCCGATATTTTAGCCAAACGTGGTGCTATTGAGGGTGAAATTTATGAGAGACCAATTGCTTTCAACGAATTCTATAGCTCGTCTCGCCAAAGAACACTTGCCAGCTGGCAAGCTTCTTGGGATAAAGATGATCTGGGTCGGTGGATGCACTCAATTATTCCGAAAATATCGACAAAGGCATGGTTCAGGGGCCTGGATGTGAGTAGAGATTTCATTCGTGTGATGTCTAGACTCATGTCCAATCACTACACGTTAGATGCACATCTCCTTCGAATTGGGCTCTCCGAGACTAATCATTGTGCTTGTGGCGAAGGTTATCGAGATATTGATCATGTCGTTTGGACATGCGTGGAGTATCGTGATGTCAGATCTCAACTAATAAATTCTTTGCGTACCCAAGGTAGACTATCCAATATCCCAGTTCGAGACATTCTTGCTTGTCGTGACCTTTCATACATGAAACTTATTTATCATTTCATAAAGAAAACTGGAGTTTCAATTTAATAAAGGCCCCTTTCAAGACTTAGTTCTGATCCCAGCTGCGTCCATGAGTTCAACCAATAGCTAAATTAGAATAAAAATAATGTAATGATACAAACAAACTCGAAACAGTTTATGAAATTATTAACAAAATGTCTGAAAATAACAGCTTATTTTATAATTTATAGAAGTTAATCGTTTGGTTCAAATAATATTTCCGAGTAGATTTCATAATTAATGACGAGTTACCTAAGATGATATTTAAGTAATAAGAGAATATGTTTTAATAAATGCAAAACGTTGTGACTATGTTAGAATTAAATTAGGATAAGAATATTATGTAAAAGTGATGCTACGGCGAAGAAAAACTTATGTAAACTGCCTTAAGAAATAAACGTATTTATGAAAAAAAAAATCGATTCAGCTCGACGAACTGAACAAATGCCCGTGTGTGTGTGTGTGTGTGTGTGTGTATGTGTGTGTGATAGAGAGAGAGAGTGTGTGTGTGTGTGTGTGTGTGTGTTGTCAACTAAGAGATCAAGATCTCAGAGATGGCTGGACCGATTTTGATCAAACTAGTCACAAATGAAAGGTCTCTCCGTCACTCAGAACGCTATCGAATGGTTTTGAGATCGGATGTTTACTTTTTGAGTTATACGAAGTTTTATGTCAAAATTTTTAGATTTTTGACAGTATCTGTCACAATTGACCTTGAAAACAGAATATGTTTTCAGACTTAGATTCCGCACGGTAATAGCTATCCAACAAGCCATAGATTGTTAAAATCCGTCCATTTTTAACGGAGATATCGAATTTTTTGTGTAAGCGACTTTTCCCCCATATTCCAGCAGTAGAAGTTCTGAGCGCTGTATGGCAAAAAAGGCTTGGGAGCAACGTAAAACACGATTTTTTATACTGTTACATACAATAGTTTCTAAGTACCAAAAAGACTGTGAACAGCATTATTTTTCATGATATTTTGCCTCGGACCAATTTTAGCACGGTTCGTTTTTGGCAACATAATCGTTCGAATATGACATATTGGAAAGATGGCAGAACTTCCGAATTCTGAACAATTTTATAATTATATTGATTTAAACTGCTTACAGCAATAAATGCTGGAAGAACAAAACACCCATATACCATTTGAATCAGTTCATCGAGATCAGCAAATGCGTATGTGACAAATAATTTCACTCAATTTTTTACCTTATTTTCGAAGATGACTCAACCGTTTTCTACAAACTCAGATTCATATGAAAATTCGTATGCTCCTAAACAAGGTTCCTGAATTATGTTTGGATCCGACTTCTGGTTCCGGAACTACAGGATGATATGTGAAACGAAATTAAAATTGTGTAACTTATTTTCCTCGTAGATGGCTGAACCGATCTAAGATTCAAATGATATCTAAGAATCATCTAAGATTTGCTGATTTGAATAGTCGACAACCAAATAAACTTATTTCAGTTTTAGTGGTATTCAGTTTTCGATTCGGAAGGCACCCAATAATTTAACTCGTACTACTGATTTTTAAACATATTGAAACAAATGTAAACTAATCAGGTGAATTTGTCTGACTTCGGCTACACCGATATTCGAATTCCGGCTCCAGTATCGAATCGTTTCTCAAAGCTCAATCGTTTTCTCAAATAAAGCCAAATCGAATTTCAGAAAAAAAATTCAAATTAGAATAAAGTTATAGTCCCACACAAAATTAATTAATTTTATTCAATGCTGACTTCCGATTCTGGAATTACAGGAGGATGATTTTTTAAAATTCAAACCGATATAGAAGATGATAATCCCGAAAAGCTTGAAAGTTGGACTCAAAACTATTGCAATTTATTCGTCATATGGCCATACGAATCGGTTTGGTTTATGCTGGTTCCTGAATACCGGCTCTGGAAGTACATTAAATTACCGTAAATTCTAAAGTGGAACTCACTTCGACATATCATGAAAAGTTTAATCGATTGTAACCTTTTTAGATAGAGTAATGAGTGATTAAAATGTCAAATTGCAGCTTAAAACGACAGTCATTAAAATAATGTCATGAAAACCGAAGAATGTTCATGAAAAAAACACATGCGGATTGATAAAAAAAGGTATCATCTCACTGATAGGTGGATTAAGCACGTTTTTTTATGTCAAAAGTCTTAGAATTGCATGAAACGTCGAGATTTAGTGTCATCTCAAAAAAACATTTTTTTTTAAATCGACTTTTTGGGACGAAAAATTTTTTTCTCAAGACGACACTAAATCTCGATGTTTCATGCAATTCTAAGACTTTTGGTATCAACAATTTTGTTTCGATTTCAGAAATTTCAGAATGACAATGGATGAAAAATGGACTCATCACTTCATTCTGGAATCAAAACGATCGTCACCTAAGAAACGACCGCATATGGCAAAGAAAAAAATGTTGTTTCATCAAGACAACGCACCGTGTCACAAATCAATCGAAATAATGGAGAAACTATATGAATTGAACTTCGAGTTGCTCCCACATCCATCGTACTCGCCAGATTTGGCTCCAAGCGATTACTGGCTGTTCGCATGAATCACTGAAATTGAGGCCTATTTTGGGGCAAAAGGTTCTACAAAAGTGGTATTTAAATGTTAGAGTGGCACTAGAAAGATTGCGTTGCTCTTGATGGAGACTACGTTGATGAATGAAGTTAATGTTGAACCATAAAAATCGTGTTCTTTTTGTTAGGCCCAGAACTTTTCAGCTCATGTGTTATCTTTGCGCCTTTGCATCAATCGAACTAATCAATAATCGTTATATTTCTGGTTTCGATTTTGTCAATCAGCTTTCAAAGATTGATTATCGCAATCAAATTAGTTTTTGTTCGAAGTTGTTAAATTCTCCAAATTCAGAAGGATGTTATCATATCAAACATCGTCATTCCATCTTTCCTTTTATTTTCTTTTGCGGATCTTTCGCCCCCGTAGCAAATAAATCATCATCGAAAAAGATTGAGCAATTGCACGTACCACGGTGCTCGAGTCCATCCGAAAAATGAAAGTGCACAAACCGGTTGCTTGCTACAGCGTGAATTTCCATTTTCACAACATTTTACCCAATTTTCGTGGGCGAACTTGCATAAGCGAAGGCCCTCCATCCACACACACACACACACACACAAACCGGCAACTAAAACGATGATGTTGATGATACTTACTTTTTGGGCTCTTTCTGTGCGGTTCTCTCCTGGATGCACAACAACGGGAAAAAAAACCAACAAGAAACAGGTTCCCGATTGCAAAACTTTTCACCAAAGCCAAAGGCCTGCTGTCTTCGACTGTGTGGCCGTGGCGGGGGGCTTTTTACGACTTGGGAACAATGGTCGCTCGCACCCCGTAAGTAGGATTGTGGTTTTCACCAGGTGGAAGAAATCGGGTTTTCTTTCACTTTCCATCGGCCGCCAGCGAGTTTGTGGTCGACGACGGCCACCGACTGGTTTGCGGTTTGGATTTTGTAACATTCAGTGCCATGCTAGTGAAAGGGAACTGCGGTTGGTCCCGGTACAGGTTCATTTTCCGACTGGAACAAGTGGCTTTGGTACATCTGAGTAATGCTCACTCATCGTCGAAGCTGCTGCTTGTTGTCTGACTGTTGGAGGAAAACAACTTTAGCTGCTCCCGGACTGAAAAGTTCGAAAAACTGTATGATAATGCCGTTTCCTTTTAACTTCTCCCAAACTAATTAAATTCGCAACGGAGAAACCAGTCCGGACCTCCCGATTGCATAGTTCCATTGCAAAATTTAATTAATTTCGCGCACAAACGGCAACGGCACAAGAATGAAGGCGAACGATTGCATTTCTTAGTCCCATCAGCGAGCAGCGCTTGCAGCATCCCCCAGATTGCGCTCTCGAAGCTTTTGCTTTCAATTATTTATTTAGTCTTGACAGGAGGAATCCATCGGTTTTGTACGCTGCTGTTGTAATGCCGCATACCGTCACCGTTGAACCACCCCCTCCCGGGTCTTGCACTCTACCGATGCTGGTTTTCTACATACTTTTTTCTCCCGTTGTCTTTCTGCGGCACTGGGTGCTGCAACCTATTCTCGGTGATTGTTTGACATTCGGTTGTGCCGTTTTGTTTTCTGAACTAGGCGGCTGCAGACTCCCCAGCAAAGCAAACTTGAGCAGCGCGCATTTTTCATGAGGATAAGCGAAATACTCTATCGAAGAACTCGATCGGGGGTGCCAGCCGGGTTGCCAATTTGAAATCTGTTCCGGAATAAGAAGGGTAATTTAATTCGACACGGCTTCGACTTCGGTATTCGGTGGAACCGGCTTCGAAGAAACTATGAACTTTAGTCAGTGTGGGAATAATTAATGAGTGAGCATGAAAGTTTGAATTTTTTATTGACTGCCTACCTTTCTGAAAATCAGGAAACTTGCATTTAGCCATAGGAAATAAAACAGTTGCATAATAATCAGTTGGCGGAACGGAATTTTACCGGCGTAATTTGCAAAAAAAAATCACAGAGGCGGGACTCGAACCTATAACTTTTCCTTTCCTTCTTGCAGCCAATGAAATAACTCTTTACTACATAGAATGAAAAGTCCCAGCCCTCTCGCAGAAAAGAAGTGAATAGTTTCACTCCAAGTTTCATGACAATCTATTCACTAGTGTTTGAACAACAGCTGATTGTGTCAGACGAGTTCCTGGTTGTCATCAAGCTATGGAAATAGACGAGTTTCGCATTTATGCATAAAAGTAATGGTGAAATTAAATGATTTGCTGTACGGATAGGTCCACCATTCCCCGTGTTCTCCTGACCTGGCCCCCAGTGACTATTATCTATTTTCGAACCTGAAAGTGAACATTTCGTCGAATGTTGAGGTCTTTGCAGAAACGGAAGCCTATTTTGAAGGCCTTGACAAATCTTTTTTTTTCAGGGGCATCAAAATGTTGGAGGACCGATGGCTCAAGTGTTTCGCACTAGATGGAGATCATACTGAAGAATACTTCACAGGCGATGCGCAGTTCAATTACAAGTTATGCCCCTGTGAAACCCTCCCGCAATAGAACAGACTCCCGCTGAACACTGATTGGAGATTTGCTTTGTATGTCGTATTCCTGGATAATAGCGAAACAGTCTTCAATATTCATTTGAATCGCATCATTGAAAATCGGTACAGCCCATTAGTACCCAAACATGACGGGACTTGAGCTTAGACTTCTCACCCAAGTAACAATTTTTGTTACGCTAGCTTATTTCTGACTAGTTTGCAACCATAAATTTAAGTTATTGTTACTAATATCTAACCACTTGCGTGACACAAAAAGCGCAGTTTCTACTAGTTGTTAAGTCGGTTAAAAATAAGTTGTCGTTACGTTGTAATGTCATACTAAAATAACTTATCATTCCATAACTTGAAAATATCTTGTGTTCAAGTAAACTAGTTGAAACTTAGTCACCATCGACATTATAAACAATGAATGGATCGAGAGAACTTTTCTATCAGCAATAAAAAGTTAGTTAAGTACTTGAAATCACAAACTTGATACAAGGTAAAAATTTCACAACGATTTTAAAACTGTCGAGCAGAATTCAATTTTAATTAACTGTTTTTTAATGCGCCTTCAATCTAAATTTGTTTATGAAGGTATGAACAATAAACAACGAAAAAACTCTTTGTTCAGAATGCTCAAAATTAATCCTAGTAGAGTGATTTCTCATTATTTTAAATTCATATATTGTAATATAACAATCGATGTTTAATCCATATATTGTTTTCTTCGAGTTTATGATAGTGCATAGAATAAAAATGATTATTCTACCTTTCATTATTTTCCCCAAAAAGTAGTTTTGAAAAACGTAATATCCTGGTTTTATTTATGTTTTATACACTTCCTGCGACTCCATATTGTGATCGCCATGTTCAAGCCAACAAAAGTTTTTCTGGTTGTATTTCGGTTATCATTACGTTAGAAAAACCTATCGATAGCTATCTGAATCTTACGTATTTATAATGGTTTCGCAACCTTTTTTCAACTAGTAGCTAAAACCACAGCTGTGATAAAAGATATGTTAGAATCAAGTGACGATAACTTACAAATGGTAGCTAGTTCAATGTTTATGTTTTAAAGAAACGCTGCCGTCACCTTGTTTTAACCAGTATAACAAAAAACACATGTTCGTGCTCTTGTTGCAACATAGTTGGGATAAGTGGCATCAGAACTAGTTACGGGTTGCTACTATTTGAGTAAAATAAACTTATTTTCAACTAGTAGCTAGAAACATAGTTGTTGTTAAAGATATGTTTGGATTAAATAACGATAGCCTCAAAATTATAATTAATTCAATATTTCGTAACTAGTTATGTTATGAAGAAACATTGTTGCCACCTTGTTTCAACCAATATAACTTAAAAAACATATTCGTGCTCTTGTTGCAACATAGTTTGAACTTAGTCGTATCAGAACTAGTTGCGAATTGCTACTTGGGCACCGACACTGTGTCTGTGTGTGTGTTTTTTCTTTCAATTTTCATTTTTGGCGAGCTGATGCCATAGAAGCGAGACTGAGAATTGAACCACATTGTGGCAGTGCAAAGTCTGAACATGCTTGGTGTTTCTGTTCAATTAGGGTTGCTTTCGGAGGTGTGTTACACATTCCAAGTAGTTTAATTGGCGACAAAAAATCCTCGAATGGAAGAATATCATAGGATTTGAGGGCCGCTCCTGTGTTATTTTTTTCTCAAATTTCGACCTCCGGCACTGAAATAAAGACTGTCCCAGAAAGTATGGACGCACTTTGATTTCGCTGTAAATAATTCACAAGTGTTAGATATTCAAATTTTATTCGATATACTGATAATATTAGATTTTTTCCAATCTTTTTCGAACTGTTGAATGGTTTCGGCTGCCGAGACATGTTTCCTAAGATGTGCCTTCATTAATGCCCAAAATTCCTCAATTGGTCGAAGTTGTGGGGAATTTGGTGGATTCATGTCTTTTGGGACGAAAGTGACATTTTTGGTAGTATACCATTCTATCTTTGATTTCAAGTAGTGGCAAGAAGCAAGATCTAGCCAGAAGACAACAGGATCCTTGTGGCTTCGAATCATTGGTAGAAGTCGTTTTTGTAAACATTCCTTAATATAAATTTCGCTGTTCATTGAAGCAGTGGTGATGACGGGTTTCGAAATCTTACCGCAGCTACAAATTGCTTGCCAGACCATAGCTTTCTTACTAAATTTTTAGACTTCAATCGATGTTAACACTTGCCCTTCTCGCACCGTATAATATTGTGGTCCCAGCAAGGATTTGTAATCGAGTTTCACGTAGGTTTCGTCGTCCATGATTATGCAGTTCAAATTTCCAGCAAGAATCGTATTGTACAGCTTTCGAACCCTCGGCCTGATCGATGCTTCTTGCTTCGGACTACGTTTTGGTTGTTTCTGCTTCGGTATATGTAGGTTCGAAGATTCAAACATTCTTTAGCACGAAGAAAATTTGACTTCAAAGTGCCCACCTTTTTTGCCACATCCCGAACTGAAACCTCCTTCTTTTGCTCGAACGCCTTCAGTATACGTTTATCCAACTGAGGGTTAGCAGGACCTTTTTTTCGACCCGTTTTCGGTTTATTCTCAAAGGTGTTATCCTCACCAAACTTCCTGATTGCATTTCGCACGGCTTTTTCACTTACTCCTTCCATTTTTGCTATCTTTCTCAGTGACAGTCCGCGTTCTGTGCACCACTTGAACAAAATTTTTCGACGTTGTTCTGCTGAAAGTCCTCGCATTTCGAAACAAACTAATGAAAACGAATGAACAACTGCACAAGTGGTTGGAGAAAAGTGTAAACAACAGGACGCAGCCATAAAAATTGACAGATTTTGAACCATTGCGAAATGGCAGCGGTTTTTGGTTGCGTCCATACTTTCTGGGGCAGTCTACAGTATGGTATGGAGCAGAAAAATTTAATTTAGAGTGCGTTTTTCTATACATGATAATGTTTTTGATACATGACAATATTTTATTTATTATTTTTTATTCGCCATTTGTTAATATAATTCTTCTTACAATTAATAGTCTTAATGAATAACACGAAGCACAAACGATTAATATATAAACAGGGAAAAACTTGATAATTTATGTGAGAACTTGTGCGTAGATTCACCAAATTCATGCATGCTGTTATTTGTTGATGTAGTCCGAATGTAGTACGACGAAATCTTGGTTGAAGTAGATTCGTCAAGCGGAGAGATTGTTGAGAAGTACGGAGGAGACGATCACAATCTGCAATAGACCGGACTACCAGATACAGCTTCAAGTCATCAGCGCAAACCAGTCTGCATCCAACCCTCAGTAGTAAAGTAGCGTCTTTGAAGAACAGCACAAACAGTAATGGACCTAGGTTGCTACCCTGAGGAACACCGGATTTATTCGTAAAATGATAATAAATTAAATGAACACAATCCTTTGAACTAGTCCCATAAAACTAATGATGTGTAAGTTGAATGAAAATTATGGCTTAGGATAAAACGGTTATAACTTTCCGGTTGCGGAAGTGCCGGAAATAGTAATAAAAAAACTCCGTCATTCAGAGCGACAAAGCAAAGAAGGGAAACTATTTTCTAAGTTTGTCTCAAAACTGTTTCTATTTGAAGGTTATGCCAGGGACTGGCAAATACACTAAAACGGAACTGATTTCATTTTCTCGGAGATGATTGAATTTAATTGCAAAAATTAAGGCTAAAATAAAAGGTCTTATGGTTCTACAGACTGTAGTTCTGGTTCCGAAACTACAGGGTGAAGTGTGTGGAAAATTTCAATTAGAGCGACGATAAAAAATTCTTCCAAATTTGATGGTCAATGACTTGATAGATTATTCCCAAACCAACCTTGTTTATAATCAAGACTCAATAGAAAGGTTTTGGAAAACTGCTACAGTAATATTTATAAGAGTATGAACAATATGAGAAATTCAACACCACATCCCTAGGTCGAGTAAAACAGGTTTTTTATTCTATTGTTGCGTTGTGTACAAATATAGTAATCGGTTAGAAATTCAAACTTTTAATAAAACATGCAGAAGCACGAAGCAGATACGAGCAATATTCGAAAAGTAAGGAACGTTTTGATACGATAGATTCTACGGAATAGGCTTTTGACGTAGGACTATATCTTTTTCAACATAATGACCTTGGTGTCATTTTGCAAATTTACTTATCGAGAGCGTTATTATTTGCTGTAAATGTTAATACTGAGTAAAAGAAGAATCGGACTCCTATATTCGAGTGCGAACGAAGCTGACGCTGCTTTGTTGCTCGCATGAAGATCTATTTCTTGCAGATCATCGTCGAAACCTAAGTCGCGATGATCGTTCGTGCTGTCTTTGAAACAAGCAAATTGAGACGTTTTCCTCTGTATTAGTACCATGGCCTAATGTGTGTGTGATGAACCATATTCCAGCACTCCCCCATTGCTGCTACCCAACAAGATATGGTGAATTTATCAGATGAAGAATGCTTCGCGAAGAATGGAATCCAACGATCATCGCAGTGACGCTATCCGAACCAATTCGAAGAGTAAAGTAAATCAACGAACGACAAACGAATGTTCAAAACGAACATGCACGATGTATACCAGCAGCGAAGAATGTATTAGTAGATTCGGGTACTCTATGATTATTGCTTAATCATTTTCACCCTTCTCTACTTTCGTGCAGTGAATAGTACAACGTTGTTCGAGACGGGCATATTCGAAGACAGTATATTCGCACCGAGGATGCGTGAATGAATTAGTTTCATGAAGAATATGTGAAACAGTGTTTGCAATATCACACTTACTACGATAATAAAGGATTATTTTCAAGAGGTATAGGATTTGATTTTCATAAAAAACACTAAAAATTTGATAAAATTGATAAATCAATAGAACGATCTATACAATTTAATGTTTGAAGATGATTTCATGCAAATGTTGGCCACGGCTCCGCTTTAGATGACCCAAGATCCAATTTTGGCACACTCACTTCAACATATCGGTCGGTTTTCACGAAAAATGAAGAAAAACAGTGACTTTTTTTGGGATGCATCCGTAGCTCTTGCAACGCTTCTGGCTGGTCTTCACTTCAGATGTGGCAATTTTGCTTGTTGATGTATCCATCAGTGCTGCCAACTATACCGATTTCTCGGTATTTATACCGATTTCTCAGTATTTATACCGATTTTTGGACTCGATACAGGAATACAGATATGCTCTCTCAAAATACCGATATTTAAATTTTCATACAGATAAATACCGATTTTCAGTTTTTGTATTGGATTTCATTTTTTTTTTGGTCGCAAAATCAGTTTCCGCACTAAATCGATGTTTGATCTTTCGAGAAAGATATTGTACAAAGAAATTTTTCCGCCAAATACAGGTTTTTGGAAAAAACAGTTTACAGCACTGGTATCCATTCAACCTGAAATGAGCTTCGTCGCTGAACAACATTTTTCGGTACAAAAGTAAATCTTTCCCCAACTCCGCCAGCACTCATTTATGATTAGGGTTTACACCAAATAACGATTCATGATCAAATTATAAATCAAACTGAACAAGTTTGACAATGACACAAGACATGATTTACGAGTGATCTGTCAAAAACAGTGTTGCCAAAAAGATACCAGTGAAAAAAATCACCCTTTATTACTTAATATGCACAATACATTAGGAAATAAATCAAAGCTATAAATATTCCCTCTTGCAAGTTTGCATAAGCGTCGAAGAAGCTTTGCAGTTCTTCTAAAAACCTAAGACAAGACCTGACAACTGGCTTCTTATTCTTCCTTCCGAATCATCCTTTTCGTCATTTTCGCCCTGTAGAATAAATACCAACGTATCGGCTTTATGCTAAGAAAAAATTATTAATTATATTTAAATTTTTAGACTCGGTTTTTGATTTGAAATAAACATGAAAAATGTTTTGATGAATGCATTTTTTTAATATATATTAATGCTTAAAAACAATTAATTGAGCTTTGATGACAAAACACGAAATATTTCATGTTGAACGCAAAATTGAATCCATTGTTGGCGTATTACCGGATCTTTTGTAAACCGGAAAAAGTCAAGTTTCGATAGAAATGCTAAGTGTGACCACACTATGCAATTCATTCTTCTCGTAAAACTAAACACACATTCGAGTTTACACTAATTTTTTTTGGTTAAACCTTAATTCACCAAAAAGAAAAACGGCATGATGTTGATTTTCATCACACATTGCTGCCACTATAAACATTTATTACAAATTAGATTGAAAAAAAGTGAAACATTCGCTGAAAATTTTCATTTTCATTGCTGAGCTAAAATTATACATTTTCATAAACTTGTTTTCTGATTTTCTTTATACTTGGCATCATTGCTCGCGTACCCTGCAAAAGTTTTTTCTTTTCACAATGTGCGGGTAGCAACATCAAAATCAACCAATCAGAAACTGGTCCATTTTGGAACAAAAGTAGCCCCCCCTCCAGTTGTCAGGTCTTGTCTTAGCTAAAAACCAATTCCAAAAACCAATCCTTAAGAAAAATTCCATTGAAATAAATAAATTAGTTTTGAAATGACGAATCAAGCCCGTGCGCAGTAGCTTTATGCACTGTTCACCTCACATAAGGGAAATATTTTACATAAATATTCTGCAGAATTTTGCTTTCCAAGAACAATTGAACAAATTTCTTTAATCGGTCTTGCGAGAACCATGAAATCCATTCGAAAAAGCCGATTGTAATATTTTCTCACGTTGAGATTGCGGTTATTGCGTTATCAGGTCAGAAGGAATTCGTACTGAGTGTGAAATTTTCACATGCGCTGTAACGTAAAATGCTTATTTGAAAAATCCAAAATTTTAGTCCCATAATTACACATAACTCGAGTTCTCGTGGTAATCACCATAACTTTTACACTCAAAAATCCGCAATCAATTGCGCAAGATACACAGCAGACGGAAGCAACCATCATGGCGGACATTGTTTACTGTACGTACGGATAGACAGCTGGCTACTGAATCAAAACAACATCTGAAATAGCTGTATAAGTAGTGCACGTACGGATAAGCAGAAGTCTAAGTGTGTTTCGACTTGTAGATTTTGAAATAAAACGGCTTTTACTATTCCGAAAAGATTCTTTTCATCGAAACGAAAGTTTAAATGAATTATTTTCCTGGTATTCGGGATGATGTTCATATTTGGCGTTATTTGCCTCTCGGGCCAGAATCACATCCTGACCTTACGTGCAGGTTCAGTAATCGAACCCGGGAAGGCTGCGTGAATGGTACTGTCTTACTCTCACGCTATTCCCGTCCTTAATATTCATTCGTATGTTGTGCTTGGTCCATGTAAATCTCTAGTAACCTAGGGAAGTCAACTAGTTTCGTGCCTATTCCGTCAGCAAGGTGCGAAGAAATGGCAATAAATTAATTACTGTATGTTTTGCAATGGAGGAGCAATGCAAATATTTCGAAAATCATGAAAGTATTTATTTTATTTGTTTTTATTTTATTTGACAAAGCTATCAATTAGTATACAGTGTACATACTATGAATAAATCATGTAAATTTACGTCTCTATAGATGCACATAAACGGAGCGTCGTCCCTTAGATTAAGAAATCAATGCACGTAAAAATGGTTCATATCATCAATTTCCCAGCTGATTTAGCTGAGATTATCATCGATATAGACACGCAAGCTATTTTTACATGTTAATAGATGTTTTATTCTGTCATTGCCAAGTGTAAGTTTCATTCTTCCTAAGAGACTAGTTATTGCAACCACTAAAGATGGCCTAAAGCCCGGAAGTTGGATTAGAATGCCATATCTTCCGAATTTCCAGCGAAAGTCGCTTCAAATTGTGAGAAATATTTTCTGACAATTTGATGATCCGTATACCAATGTTCTCTACAAAGTTTTATAACTCCTAACGAGAAATAACTTTGCCGGAGAAACTATATGTAGGTCTAACACAACAAGTTTCGGATACTTGAAGCATTTTCGTTTCAAACTCCTTGAAATAACGATTTTTTAATTTAGTTGGTTTGACGTAAAGTCGTCATACAACTATGTTCAGTTTTTGCAATGACTGAGTGGAAACATATATTGGAGAAGCCATGATTAAAAGTTTTTGTACATAATTTTTTTCGCAATTGTTTTCAATGTCTACTATGTTCGAGTAAAAGCAAAGTCTTGGCATTACATTCCTTTGGTGTAATTTGGCCTTTCTGTTTCAACAGACTTCGCAGCCGATTCTTAGTGTACAGAATCATTGCATGGCTAGTACTATGGATCCTACTGACACTAAGAATCCTTCCAGGTCGGGGCTCGAACATACGACAACTGGCTTGTAAGACCAGTGTCCTATGCATTGAACCGCCAACCCGGGACAATGACTATGTTCGAGACATATCCTAAAAAACCATAAAGTTACATATTCTCGTTTTAGACTGTGCATAATTTAGCCTTTTCCCTACAAAGTTATTTAACATTTTAACTTTTACATACATTAACTTTAACTGCTTATAGTAAGCTGGGTCACAGACCAAAAAAGAACACACAAAGGCTTTTTGAAAAGCTTAAATCAAGTAATGTAAAGCTGCGAATTGCGTAACGTGACCCTTCTAAATTGTATAAATAAAATAATGATATATAGAGTACTGACTTTATAAATTACGAGTGTCTTCGTTACATTAAAATACTGTGTGAAATACTCAAAACAACCAAACATTCGCTCTTAGAAGTATCTTCAACCAGTTACTTCAAAGGGATGTTTGACAGATGTGCCGAATGAAATCGGTTTTGTTTCGTAACCAGAGACGTTTCACTCGAACCCACACCCAGAAAGTAGCTTAATTCGAGGAAATTGTGTCTCGCGATCCTTCTGCGTCTCCACTTATCTCAAGCATTTTTCTATCCGAGTTGCCCTAAACAGATGTGGTCTGATCATTTGGAGCCTGACATGAATTTATTTTCGGGTAAGCTAAGCCCAGCGTTATCCTGAAACATCTGCGCTATTGCGTGGTAGTGTTTGCTGAGCGACACTCTTACTATCTCATGTTCAGGAAGGTCATCAACTTTTTTTAATTTCTTTTTAACTTGTCATAATATTTTTTAATGAACCTCTTCGAGTTCTTGCCTTCCTCCATGGAATGAATACGGTATTGCCGAAAAAAAACGACTATTGATCGGAGCCCCCGAAGCTACGTAGACACCTAGTGTTATATACCATTCGATTCCGCTCCACAAGACCAGAAAACGTGTGTGTGTTCATCATTCCACGATTTTTCTATCCGATAGGGTAACGGTAACCTCTCCTCAGTTCCAGTAGTCATCTCATATAAGAAAATCATTAGTTAGATGTATGATACAATGACTTTAAGAATAAAATGAAATGCGTCAGGGTTATTTCGCCGAAAGCCGTTTCGCCGAAAGCCATTTCGCCGAAAGGGTTATTTCGCCGAAAGGGTTATTTCGCCGAAAGGGTTATTTCGCCGAAAGGGATATTTTGCCGAAAGTGTCATTTCGCCTAATCCTGAAATCGTCTTAAAATCGTAATTGGAATTGATTGAAAATAAAGACAAATGAAAGATGATAGCGTTAACGTTTGTTTTGATGACCTCCAATTGTACTTTTGAATAAAGATTGATTCATGAATCTCAGAACGGAGTTCCCAAGAAAACTTGTTGACTATTAGCTTCTAAGCATCGAAGCAATTGCATAGGTGTACCTACCAGGCAAATGTATGTGTTATTTTCCGTTTATTAAGTGAATATGAAAAAATATCTAATGCGGCTACGCCACATCGTTTTGGTTCATGTGCTGTCCGACGTCGCTACCGCTCGTTCGGACCTAACTAAAGCAAAGAAACCTAGCTTGAGTAGATCGGACAAACGAGGCGGTTACAGGTTTGTATGCAAGAGGCCGCCGCTTTCGACTGGCGCTTCAGCTGGCGTCGCGGAGCCATCTTGGCTTCGGTTATGTGGCTGCGACACATCAGTTATACAGGAAACAAGACCCTTTCGGCGAAACGACTTTCGGCGAAATGGCATTTGGCGATACGACTTTCGATGAATCGGGCAAATTTCATGTCTTGTCATGTCTTGTCATGTCTTGTCATGTCTTGTCATGTCTTGTCATGTCTTGTCATGTCTTGTCATGTCTTGTCATGTCTTGTCATGTCTTGTCATGTCTTGTCATGTCTTGTCATGTCTTGTCATGTCTTGTCATGTCTTGTCATGTCTTGTTATGTCTTGTCATGTCTTGTCATGTCTTGTCATGTCTTGTCATGTCTTGTCATGTCTTGTCATGTCTTGTCATGTCTTGTCATGTCTTGTCATGTCTTGTCATGTCTTGTCATGTCTTGTCATGTCTTGTCATGTCTTGTCATGTCTTGTCATGTCTTGTCATGTCTTGTCATGTCTTGTCATGTCTTGTCATGTCTTGTCATGTCTTGTCATGTCTTGTCATGTCTTGTCATGTCTTGTCATGTCTTGTCAAGTTTTGTCATGTCTTGTCATGTCTTGTCATGTCTTGTCATGTCTTGTCATGTCTTGTCATGTCTTGTCATGTCTTGTCATGTCTTGTCATGTCTTGTCATGTCTTGTCATGTCTTGTTATGTCTTGTCATGTCTTGTCATGTCTTGTCATGTCTTGTCATGTCTTGTCATGTCTTGTCATGTCTTGTCATGTCTTGTCATGTCTTGTCATGTCTTGTCATGTCTTGTCATGTCTTGTCATGTCTTGTCATGTCTTGTCATGTCTTGTCATGTCTTGTCATGTCTTGTCATGTCTTGTCATGTCTTGTCATGTCTTGTCATGTCTTGTCATGTCTTGTCATGTCTTGTCATGTCTTGTCATGTCTTGTCATGTCTTGTCATGTCTTGTCATGTCTTGTCATGTCTTGTCATGTCTTGTCATGTCTTGTCATGTCTTGTCATGTCTTGTCATGTCTTGTCATGTCTTGTCATGTCTTGTCATGTCTTGTCATGTCTTGTCATGTCTTGTCATGTCTTGTCATGTCTTGTCATGTCTTGTCATGTCTTGTCATGTCTTGTCATGTCTTGTCATGTCTTGTCATGTCTTGTCATGTCTTGTCATGTCTTGTCATGTCTTGTCATGTCTTGTCATGTCTTGTCATGTCTTGTCATGTCTTGTCATGTCTTGTCATGTCTTGTCATGTCTTGTCATGTCTTGTCATGTCTTGTCATGTCTTGTCATGTCTTGTCATGTCTTGTCATGTCTTGTCATGTCTTGTCATGTCTTGTCATGTCTTGTCATGTCTTGTCATGTCTTGTCATGTCTTGTCATGTCTTGTCATGTCTTGTCATGTCTTGTCATGTCTTGTCATGTCTTGTCATGTCTTTTTTTTTTCATAAATACGTTTATTTCTTAAGGCAGTTTACATAAGTTTTTCTTCGCCGTAGCATCACTTTTACATAATATTCTTATCCTAATTTAATTCTAACATAGTCACAACGTTTTGCATTTATTAAAACATATTCTCTTATTACTTAAATATCATCTTAGGTAACTCGTCATTAATTATGAAATCTACTCGGAAATATTATTTGAACCAAACGATTAACTTCTATAAATTATAAAATAAGCTGTTATTTTCAGACATTTTGTTAATAATTTCATAAACTGTTTCGAGTTTGTATGTATCATTACATTATTTTTATTCTAATTTAGCTATTGGTTGAACTCATGGACGCAGCTGGGATCAGAACTAAGTCTTGAAAGGGGCCTTTATTAAATTGAAACTCCAGTTTTCTTTATGAAATGATAAATAAGTTTCATGTATGAAAGGTCACGACAAGCAAGAATGTCTCGAACTGGGATATTGGATAGTCTACCTTGGGTACGCAAAGAATTTATTAGTTGAGATCTGACATCACGATACTCCACGCATGTCCAAACGACATGATCAATATCTCGATAACCTTCGCCACAAGCACAATGATTAGTCTCGGAGAGCCCAATTCGAAGGAGATGTGCATCTAACGTGTAGTGATTGGACATGAGTCTGGACATCACACGAATGAAATCTCTACTCACATCCAGTCCCCTGAACCATGCCTTTGTCGATATTTTCGGAATAATTGAGTGCATCCACCGACCCAGATCATCTTTATCCCAAGAAGCTTGCCAGCTGGCAAGTGTTCTTTGGCGAGACGAGCTATAGAATTCGTTGAAAGCAATTGGTCTCTCATAAATTTCACCCTCAATAGCACCACGTTTGGCTAAAATATCGGCTCTTTCATTGCCAGGAATGGAGCAATGAGCCGGGACCCAGACTATAGTGATTAGATAATTATTGTTCAATATGTCGTTCAGGCACTGTTTTATTTTGCCCAGGAAAAACGGTTCAGTCTTGCCAGTCATGTTTGAGCGAATGGCTTCAATTGCACTCAGACTATCTGTGAAGAGGAAATAATGGTTTGGAATTAATGTGACGATTACACTCAAACTATAATGAACTGCTGCTAGCTCTGCTATATAAACAGATGCAGGTTCTTGAAGCCTAAATGAGGCCGAAACATTATTGTTGAACATACCAAACCCTGTCGCTTCTTCAATTCGCGATCCGTCCGTGTAAAACATTTTCTCAGAGTCAATATGCCTGAACTTACTTGAAAATATTTTTGGGATTTCCGTCGAACGTAGATGATCCGGGATTCCACGCACTTCGCGCTGCATGGATGTATCGAAAAATAAAGTTGAGTCAGGGACATTTAGGAGGCTGACACGGATAGGAATATATCTTGAAGGGTTGATTTCCTGTGACATATGGTTAAAATATACTGTCATGAATTTTGTTTGAGATCGAAGCTCGACTAGTCGTTCGAAATTATTAATTACCATGGGATTCAGCACCTCACATCTTATTAGCAGGCGTGATGAAAGCTCCCAAAATCGATCTTTTAATGGAAGAACTCCCGCCAGAACTTCAAGACTCATTGTATGTGTCGAATGCATGCACCCTAAAGCAATTCGCAAGCAACGATACTGAATTCGCTCCAGTTTGATAATATGAGAGTTTGCAGCGGAACGAAAGCAAACGCATCCATATTCCATCACTGAAAGTATCGTTGTCTGACACAATTTTATTAGATCTTTCGGATGAGCACCCCACCAAGATCCTGTTATTGTTCGAAGAAAATTTACTCTTTGTTGGCATTTTGTTATCAGAAACCTAATGTGTCCTCCCCACGTGCATTTGGAATCAAACCACACCCCAAGGTATTTGAAAGTCAAAACCTGTTGGATCATTCTTCCCATCATATGAAGCTGAAGCTGCGCGGGATCATGCTTTCTTGAAAAGACGACCAGCTCTGTTTTCTCCGCAGAGAATTCGATACCAAGATGAACAGCCCAATCGGACAAGTTATCTAAGGTATCTTGCAATGGTTTATGCAGATCAATAGCTTTGGGTCCAGTAACTGAAACCACGCCATCATCTGCCAATTGTCTTAGTGTACATGGGGTTACTAGACAGCTGTCAATGTCATTTACGTAAAAATTATAGAGGAGCGGACTGAGGCATGAGCCTTGCGGGAGACCCATGTAACTATTTCTGAGTGTTGCCAAATCGCCATGTGAAAAATGCATGTGTTTCTCTGACAAAAGGTTGTGCAAATAATTATTTATAACCGCTGGGAGTCCATTTTGGTGAAGCTTGTCTGAAAGAACATCAATGGAAACTGAATCAAATGCTCCTTTAATGTCTAAAAATACAGATGCCATTTGTTGCTTTTGAGCGAAGGCAATTTGGATGTCAGACGAAAGTAATGCAAGGCAATCATTCGTCCCTTTATTTCTACGGAAGCCAAACTGAGTATCTGACAACAAACCGTTCGTCTCGACCCAAGTGTCGAGACGTCGTAGAATAATTTTTTCGAACAATTTTCTGATGCAGGACAACATCGCAATGGGTCTATATGAGTTGTGATTGGAAGCTGGTTTCCCCGGTTTTTGAATGGCGATAACTTTCACTTGTCTCCAGTCAGGTGGAACAATATTTTGCTCAAGAAACTTGTTGAACAATTCCAACAAACGTCTTTTTGCGAGGTTGGGCAGATTCTTCACCAAGTTGAATTTAATTCTGTCCAACCCTGGAGCGTTATTGTTACAAGACAAGAGTGCTATAGAAAATTCCATCATTGAAAATGGGTTATTAATAAAACCATTATTTGGAGGAGATTCCCGTATAATGCTCTGCGTAGGAACAGAATCTGGGCAAACTTTCCTAGCAAAGTCAAATATCCATCGGTTCGAGTATTCATCACTCTCATTGCCCACGTTACGATTCCTCATTCGTCTGGCCGTGTTCCAAAGAGTGCTCATTGAGGTATCTCTTGACAAACCTTCGACAAAATGTCTCCAATAGCTACATTTTTTGGCTCGAAGTATGCTCTTGTACTTGGTTTCTAAAACCATAAGTTTTTCAAAATTCTGAGGAGTTCCTCCTCCCCGTTTTAGAAACGTCTTGCAAGCATTTTGTTTTGCGAGTTTAGCCTCTGAGCACTCTTTGTCCCACCAGGGGTTGGGAGGCCTTCTGTTAGTCGTTGGCCCAGGAAAGCGTTTAGTTTGGGATTGTTCTGCTGCCTCCAGAATCGAACAAATGAGGAAGTCATATTCTTCAAGTGGAGGGAGCTCTTCCATTGAATTCAAAATACTAGAGATACTACTTTGGTATTTAATCCAGTCGATATTTTTTGTGAAATCATATGGAATACTAGCGGAAGTAGCAATGCAATTGCTACTGCTAATTGAGATGATGATTGGTAAATGATCGCTACCGTGTAAATCAGGCAGTATTTTCCAGGTGCAATCTAGTCGAATTGATGTTGAGCAAAGAGATAGATCTAATGCACTTGGGCGTGCCGGTCTTGTCATGTCTTGTCATGTCTTGTCATGTCTTGTCATGTCTTGTCATGTCTTGTCATGTCTTGTCATGTCTTGTCATGTCTTGTCATGTCTTGTCATGTCTTGTCATGTCTTGTCATGTCTTGTCATGTCTTGTCATGTCTTGTCATGTCTTGTCATGTCTTGTCATGTCTTGTCATGTCTTGTCATGTCTTGTCATGTCTTGTCATGTCTTGTCATGTCTTGTCATGTCTTGTCATGTCTTGTCATGTCTTGTCATGTCTTGTCATGTCTTGTCATGTCTTGTCATGTCTTGTCATGTCTTGTCATGTCTTGTCATGTCTTGTCATGTCTTGTCATGTCTTGTCATGTCTTGTCATGTCTTGTCATGTCTTGTCATGTCTTGTCATGTCTTGTCATGTCTTGTCATGTCTTGTCATGTCTTGTCATGTCTTGTCATGTCTTGTCATGTCTTGTCATGTCTTGTCATGTCTTGTCATGTCTTGTCATGTCTTGTCATGTCTTGTCATGTCTTGTCATGTCTTGTCATGTCATGTCATGTCTTGTCATGTCTTGTCATGTCTTGTCATGTCTTGTCATGTCTTGTCATGTCTTGTCATGTCTTGTCATGTCTTGTCATGTCTTGTCATGTCTTGTCATGTCTTGTCATGTCTTGTCATGTCTTGTCATGTCTTGTCATGTCTTGTCATGTCTTGTCATGTCTTGTCATGTCTTGTCATGTCTTGTCATGTCTTGTCATGTCTTGTCATGTCTTGTCATGTCTTGTCATGTCTTGTCATGTCTTGTCATGTCTTGTCATGTCTTGTCATGTCTTGTCATGTCTTGTCATGTCTTGTCATGTCTTGTCATGTCTTGTCATGTCTTGTCATGTCTTGTCATGTCTTGTCATGTCTTGTCATGTCTTGTCATGTCTTGTCATGTCTTGTCATGTCTTGTCATGTCTTGTCATGTCTTGTCATGTCTTGTCATGTCTTGTCATGTCTTGTCATGTCTTGTCATGTCTTGTCATGTCTTGTCATGTCTTGTCATGTCTTGTCATGTCATGTCATGTCTTGTCATGTCTTGTCATGTCTTGTCATGTCTTGTCATGTCTTGTCATGTCTTGTCATGTCTTGTCATGTCTTGAAAAATAAGAAATATATCTCAGGTCTTCTTATATTATAATTTTTACCGTTAACATGTCGAGTTCTTCAAGATGAAAATCTACAATTCAGATTAAATCTTCTAAAATCGGCAACATTGTTCGGACCGTTTAACTTCAGACAACGGACTATTTCTTAGTTTGTTTCGTTTGTCTCTGCTGCTGCCGCTGTTGGTGATGGCCCCGCCAATGTTTCATCCGAGATGATGCCGTCCGATTGTGTTTTTCCAAACGATTATTCGAATGGGCACGGTCTGTGAGGGTCGCGGAGCAGCACTTTGGCGATGCCCGCCGAGGAATGTTTTAATTTGAACAGTTACAACGAAACCACAACCGCTGCTCGGTGCGGTGGGGCCTTCGTAGGAGAATTCGTAATGACATTATATTCCGCAAGGGATCGTAGATAAACTCTAGTTCTCCGGCGGCACCGAAAAGATGGTTTAACTTTACTGAATTCGAGATGAGGCGAGGTGTCGGGTTGATCCTTACGTCAGAGAAAGAAATCGTGCGTTTAAAAGCAGTAGAGACGGGGAAAAAAAGCATTACTTTCTGACAGGTCTTTTTACGGAATAAGAAACGGAGCAGTCTGTGGTTTTATCGTTGAGGTTAACAGCATTTACAGACTTGCATCCGCCTTCAACGCCTACTTCGCGACGTTTGAATCGGTACTACCGTCAAGTTTTGTGTTATTGAATCTTGTTACAAACACCGGCTTCCGTCATAAGCCACCGAAATTCAAGCATGCAAAATTCAATTTCGTTTGCGGTGCGGCAGCTCTACAAGTCTTTATCACGGTCAGTTTGCTTCGCTACTGTCGGAACTGATGTCGATACCGGTTGAAGAAAACAGAACTCGCGGCAAGACAACGAACAGAGAACAGAACGAAACCATCCAACTGAGTCAGCCACGGTTTCCGCTATTCAAGTCAGGGACCACAGAATGAAACCTTGAGCTTATGAAGCTGGTTTTTAATTAAGTAGAACTGATGATGGAGATCGTGATTCTCGCGATTTTGGTGCAGCTCAATTTTTGCATCCACCGTGCACTGCAGCAGCGTCGGCAGCGGTTTCTCGATTCGACTTGAAGCACGACCGAGTTCCGGCTTGTTGTTCAGAGTCCACCCGGGTAAGCGAATCTAATTAAAAACTTGTCTACAGTATGTTGTGGCTTTACAGGCCAAACGAACCCGGAATGAAAATTTATCCAAAAATAAGACCCTGTCAAGAAAAAAACGAACTACCTGTGCTTGCAGAAAAGCAATTTTCTGTGCAATTTGAATAACTTTATCCGACGTTTCTGAGTTTCACATTTCGCCGTCAACTTCCCATTATGCGTTTCCATAAATTATGCATCATTCACTTCAAACAAACAGAAGCACTCCAGAATAACATAAAGTTAAATAAATGTTACAAATGTAGAGAGAAATAGGGGTCCAGGTTAGAGCAGTGGGAAGTTGTTTCTTTCCCTCGTCCGCAGTGCGGCCACTGACAGCGCTTCGTCACGGCTGTCGGATGTTGGAGTTCTCTCTAAGCTATTCTTTATCCATCCGCACCGGGCATGGCGGAGGATGACCGACGCAGTAGTAAGTCCGGCCCAATGTAGATTGGGGTCCATCCGGGTGCATAAATACAAACGGTTTAACGTTTTGGTCGGTTGATTTATTTCCATTTATAATGCATTAGAGTTTGATCCACGTGCACTTGTCTAAAAATGAGCATAGGGATCACGGTTGGTGGCACGTGTGCTTTTGATTCCACCTCGGCTATTCAGTATACGATTGAAGTAATCTTGTTTGACGTTCAAGATTTATGATCAAACATTTATAATAATCGTCTTTAAACAAGGCGAAAAGTCATGAACATAAAACCTTTAGCTTCAAATAGTAACAATGAGATGAGAAATAACATATAGCAAATAGCAAATAGCAAATAGCAAATAGCAAATAGCAAATAGCAAATAGCAAATAGCAAATAGCAAATAGCAAATAGCAAATAGCAAATAGCAAATAGCAAATAGCAAATAGCAAATAGCAAATAGCAAATAGCAAATAGCAAATAGCAAATAGCAAATAGCAAATAGCAAATAGCAAATAGCAAATAGCAAATAGCAAATAGCAAATAGCAAATAGCAAATAGCAAATAGCAAATAGCAAATAGCAAATAGCAAATAGCAAATAGCAAATAGCAAATAGCAAATAGCAAATAGCAAATAGCAAATAGCAAATAGCAAATAGCAAATAGCAAATAGCAAATAGCAAATAGCAAATAGCAAATAGCAAATAGCAAATAGCAAATAGCAAATAGCAAATAGCAAATAGCAAATAGCAAATAGCAAATAGCAAATAGCAAATAGCAAATAGCAAATAGCAAATAGCAAATAGCAAATAGCAAATAGCAAATAGCAAATAGCAAATAGCAAATAGCAAATAGCAAATAGCAAATAGCAAATAGCAAATAGCAAATAGCAAATAGCAAATAGCAAATAGCAAATAGCAAATAGCAAATAGCAAATAGCAAATAGCAAATAGCAAATAGCAAATAGCAAATAGCAAATAGCAAATAGCAAATAGCAAATAGCAAATAGCAAATAGCAAATAGCAAATAGCAAATAGCAAATAGCAAATAGCAAATAGCAAATAGCAAATAGCAAATAGCAAATAGCAAATAGCAAATAGCAAATAGCAAATAGCAAATAGCAAATAGCAAATAGCAAATAGCAAATAGCAAATAGCAAATAGCAAATAGCAAATAGCAAATAGCAAATAGCAAATAGCAAATAGCAAATAGCAAATAGAAAATAGCAAATAGCAAATAGCAAATAGCAAATAGCAAATAGCAAATAGCAAATAGCAAATAGCAAATAGCAAATAGCAAATACCAAATAGCAAATATCAATGAAAAATTCAAAACTCAAAACTCAAAACACAAAACACACAACTCAAAACTCAAAACTCAAAACTCAAAACTCAAAACTCAAAACTCAAAACTCAAAACTCAAAACTCAAAACTCAAAACTCAAAATTCAAAACTCAAAACTCAAAACTCAAAACTCAAAACTCAAAACTCAAAACTCAAAACTCAAAACTCAAAACTCAAAACTCAAAACTCAAAACTCAAAACTCAAAACTCAAAACTCAAAACTCAAAACTCAAAACTCAAAACTCAAAACTCAAAACTCAAAACTCAAAACTCAAAACTCAAAACTCAAAACTCAAAACTCAAAACTCAAAACTCAAAACTCAAAACTCAAAACTCAAAACTCAAAACTCAAAACTCAAAACTCAAAACTCAAAACTCAAAACTCAAAACTCAAAACTCAAAACTCAAAACTCAAAACTCAAAACTCAAAACTCAAAACTCAAAACTCAATACTCAAAACTCAAAACTCAAAACTCAATACTCAATACTCAAAACTCAAAACTCAAAACTCAATACTCAAAACTCAAAACTCAAAACTCAAAACTCAAAACTCAAAACTCAAAACTCAAAACTCAAAACTCAAAACTCAAAACTCAAAACTCAAAACTCAAAACTCAAAACTCAAAACTCAAAACTCAAAACTCAAAACTCAAAACTCAAAACTCAAAACTCAAAACTCAAAACTCAAAACTCAAAACTCAAAACTCAAAACTCAAAACTCAAAACTCAAAACTCAAAACTCAAAACTCAAAACTCAAAACTCAAAACTCAAAACTCAAAACTCAAAACTCAAAACTCAAAACTCAAAACTCAAAACTCAAAACTCAAAACTCAAAACTCAAAACTCAAAACTCAAAACTCAAAACTCAAAACTCAAAACTCAAAACTCAAAACTCAATACTCAAAACTCAAAACTCAAAACTCAATACTCAATACTCAAAACTCAAAACTCAAAACTCAATACTCAAAACTCAAAACTCAAAACTCAAAACTCAAAACTCAAAACTCAAAACTCAAAACTCAAAACTCAAAACTCAAAACTCAAAACTCAAAACTCAAAACTCAAAACTCAAAACTCAAAACTCAAAACTCAAAACTCAAAACTCAAAACTCAAAACTCAAAACTCAAAACTCAAAACTCAAAACTCAAAACTCAAAACTCAAAACTCAAAACTCAAAACTCAAAACTCAAAACTCAAAACTCAAAACTCAAAACTCAAAACTCAAAACTCAAAACTCAAAACTCAAAACTCAAAACTCAAAACTCAAAACTCAAAACTCAAAACTCAAAACTCAAAACTCAAAACTCTAAAACTCTAAAACTCTAAAACTCTAAAACACTAAAACTCTAAAACTCTAAAACTCTAAAACTCTAAAACTCTAAAACTCTAAAACTCTAAAACTCTAAAACTCTAAAACTCTAAAACTCTAAAACTCTAAAACTCTAAAACTCTAAAACTCTAAAACTCTAAAACTCTAAAACTCTAAAACTCTAAAACTCTAAAACTCTAAAACTCTAAAACTCTAAAACTCTAAAACTCTAAAACTCTAAAACTCTAAAACTCTAAAACTCTAAAACTCTAAAACTCTAAAACTCTAAAACTCTAAAACTCTAAAACTCTAAAACTCTAAAACTCTAAAACTCTAAAACTCTAAAACTCTAAAACTCTAAAACTCTAAAACTCTAAAACTCTAAAACTCTAAAACTCTAAAACTCTAAAACTCTAAAACTCTAAAACTCTAAAACTCTAAAACTCTAAAACTCTAAAACTCTAAAACTCTAAAACTCTAAAACTCTGAAACTCTAAAACTCTAAAACTCTAAAACTCTAAAACTCTAAAACTATAAAACTATAAAACTCTAAAACTCTAAAACTCTAAAACTCTAAAACTCTAAAACTCTAATACTCTAAAACTCTAAAACTCTAAAACTCTAAAACTCTAAAACTCTAAAACTCTAAAACTCTAAAACTCTAAAACTCTAAAACTCTAAAACTCTAAAACTCTAAAACTCTAAAACTCTAAAACTCTAAAACTCTAAAACTCTAAAACTCTAAAACTCTAAAACTCTGAAACTCTAAAACTCTAAAACTCTAAAACTCTAAAACTCTAAAACTCTAAAACTCTAAAACTCTAAAACTCTAAAACTCTAAAACTCTAAAACTCTAAAACTCTAAAACTCTAAAACTCTAAAACTCTAAAACTCTAAAACTCTAAAACTCTAAAACTCTTAAACTCTAAAACTCTAAAACTCTAAAACTCTAAAACTCTAAAACTCTAAAACTCTAAAACTCTAAAACTCTAAAACTCTAAAACTCTAAAACTTTAAAACTCTAAAACTTTAAAACTCTAAAATTGTAAAACTAAACAACTAAAAAATTAGTAAAAATCCAAAATAACAAAAAGAAAATGAATAAACTGAGTAAACAGAGTAAACTGAGTATACTGAGTAAACTGAGTAAACTGAGTAAACCGAATAAACCGAAAAAACCGAAAAAACTAAAAAAATGAAAAAATTAATGAACTGAAAGAACTGAAAGAACTGAAAGAACTGAAAGAACTGAAAGAACTGAAAGAACTGAAAGAACTGAAAGAACTGAAAGAACTGAAAGAACTGAAAGAACTGAAAGAACTGAAAGAACTGAAAGAACTGAAAGAACTGAAAGAACTGAAAGAACTGAAAGAACTGAAAGAACTGAAAGAACTGAAAGAACTGAAAGAACTGAAAGAACTGAAAGAACTGAAAGAACTGAAAGAACTGAAAGAACTGAAAGAACTGAAAGAACTGAAAGAACTGAAAGAACTGAAAGAACTGAAAGAACTGAAAGAACTGAAAGAACTGAAAGAACTGAAAGAACTGAAAGAACTGAAAGAACTGAAAGAACTGAAAGAACTGAAAGAACTGAAAGAACTGAAAGAACTGAAAGAACTGAAAGAACTGAAAGAACTGAAAGAACTGAAAGAACTGAAAGAACTGAAAGAACTGAAAGAACTGAAAGAACTGAAAGAACTGAAAGAACTGAAAGAACTGAAAGAACTGAAAGAACTGAAAGAACTGAAAGAACTGAAAGAACTGAAAGAACTGAAAGAACTGAAAGAACTGAAAGAACTGAAAGAACTGAAAGAACTGAAAGAACTGAAAGAACTGAAAGAACTGAAAGAACTGAAAGAACTGAAAGAACTGAAAGAACTGAAAGAACTGAAAGAACTGAAAGAACTGAAAGAACTGAAAGAACTGAAAGAACTGAAAGAACTGAAAGAACTGAAAGAACTGAAAGAACTGAAAGAACTGAAAGAACTGAAAGAACTGAAAGAACTGAAAGAACTGAAAGAACTGAAAGAACTGAAAGAACTGAAAGAACTGAAAGAACTGAAAGAACTGAAAGAACTGAAAGAACTGAAAGAACTGAAAGAACTGAAAGAACTGAAAGAACTGAAAGAACTGAAAGAACTGAAAGAACTGAAAGAACTGAAAGAACTGAAAGAACTGAAAGAACTGAAAGAACTGAAAGAACTGAAAACACAATAATTTTCCACTTTCCTAGAGAAGTTTTGTTAGAAAATTCTGAGGTTGAAGAAGTTCCAGAGCGTAAACCGGATAAATACATTTACTATGAAAAAAGGATATGCAATTTTGGAAATTTTTTACCGACGTTTGTATTTAAAATTTTCATCTAGTGTTTTACCACTAGCGAACTTTGAACGGGATTTCTCATTGTCTATGAACAAACGCTTTTAAAGTTATGGTTTGCTATTCTCTTCACTACGAATTTTTCTCGTTATCAGACAAAGATAATTTTTGAGCAAATAATATTTATTGGTTTATTTTAGATATACTGCACTAGCAATTACAGGTACGTGACCATTTCCATAAACAATTCGATAAACGAAAACGGAAGCCCTAGTAGAGCAGAGTCGGTATCGTTTCGTAGCCGGTTCAGAGCAGACCATGGCCAATCTCCGGATCACGGCAGTAAATCTGATATGCTTTACTTAGAATAGACTGCTTCTGGTGGTTCGATCATATTTCTGTACGGAAAACAATAACAACTAGCTGACCATGACTCGAAACACGTTCACCGACTTACCGGGTATGCCGCAAGGGTGTCTGCTGTTTTGACTTCTTCGTATCAGAACTGGCCGACCTGCCAGCAGCTGCCGGCATTGGTGAATCATTGGTGGCTTGTTCGTTGGGTAACCGATATTTATGAACATGCTTAACGTCAAAGCCCATAAGCCTCGGATGGTTCGTTAAAAACTTGTGTAACTTTCAAACAAGACGGTCGGTTGAAATCAAGATAAAATCGGTTTTCGTTACTGGCCTCTTGTTTTCATCAAAAATAAACAAAAAACCGTATAAATATTGCGTGCCCTGAAGCTAGGCATCATAGGAACCATTGACCTGTCAGTTGTCGAAAAAACAACTACCGGATAGGCAACCTGCCAAACTCCCAAACTTTTTCATTGTCAATAAACCGATTAACAGCACATAACTTTCGGTGGACCGGTTCACGATTTTATTATTTCCGCGCTCCCCGTATCCAACTTCAGGTGGTCACTCACACGTGTGCGGACCCATAGGTAGTTCGAGACCCCTAGTTTCAAGAGTGTAGTCAAATCAGCTGCCCACTAGTTAATCGCACCCCACGGAATACAATTTACCTTGACAAGCCAAACCCTATTTTTACCGGTGTTCTTTGCTGACTGGAGGGGGGAAGCAGGGCGACGGCGGGCGCCGTTGAACTCTATCGAAGCGTACCCACTGTCGATGATTAATGACTGCTCGATTGGAACGGGCCGCGTGGTCTAGACTTGCTGGGCGAAGAAAAATCACAACAAATAAGCGGCTTGTCGGCACATTACCGCCGAACCGATCTGGTACCGCACGTGCTGCGACCAACTTATTATTTTTTTATTTTTTTCATTTCACCAGTGTCTTATACCTTCTGACGTTTCGATGAAGTTGCTCCGCAACGGCATAATAATTATGTACTTGCAGTCACCGAAATATTAGTGGACTCGTACTCGTGTGCGACTGCGGGCAACGGCTTGCGAAACTATGAACTTCTCCGATCACGCTGTCACGGACTTGAACATGGTGAACGGTGAGGGGTGTGCTCTGGGGGATGTTAATTTAGGATTTACATGAAATTAACCTTGGCTGTAAGCGTGTCTGACAGTGCGCGTTCTGCGAGAAGAAGTTGGTTTTTCGATGTTCTTTTTTTGTGGTTGGTGCACTTTTCGACTAGGTTGGATGAGATGAGACACTGGTTGTACAGGGTGATTTTTCAAGAGCTTGAGAACTTTTTTAAACAATAAAACGCATAAAATTTGCAAAATCTCATCGGTTCTTTATTTTAAACGTTAGATTGGTACATGACATTTACTTTTTGAAGATAATTTCATTTAAATGTTGACCGCGGCTGCGTCTTAGGTGGTCCATTCGGAAAATCCGCTTTTTTATCGACAAATTTTGTTCAGCGATGAGGCTCATTTCTGGTTGAATGGCTACGTAAATAAGCAAAATTGCCGCATTTGGAGTGAAGAGCAACCAGAAGCCGTTCAAGAACTGCCCATGCATCCCGAAAAATGCACTGTTTGGTGTGGTTTGTACGCTGGTGGAATCATTGGACCGTATTTTTTCAAAGATGCTGTTGGACGCAACGTTACAGTGAATGGCGATCGCTATCGTTCGATGCTAACAAACTTTTTGTTGCCAAAACTGGAAGAACTGAACTTGGTTGACATGTGGTTTCAACAAGATGGCGCTACATGCCACACAGCTCGCGATTCTATGGCCATTTTGAGGGAAAACTTCGGAGAACAATTCATCTCAAGAAATGGACCGGTAAGTTGGCCACCAAGATCATGCGATTTGACGCCTTTAGACTATTTTTTGTGGGGCTACGTCAAGTCTAAAGTCTACAGAAATAAGCCAGTAACTATTCCAGCTTTGGAAGACAACATTTCCGAAGAAATTCGGGCTATTCCGGCCGAAATGCTCGAAAAAGTTGCCCAAAATTGGACTTTCCGAATGGACCACCTAAGACGCAGCCGCGGTCAACATTTAAATGAAATTATCTTCAAAAAGTAAATGTCATGTACCAATCTAACGTTTAAAATAAAGAACCGATGAGATTTTGCAAATTTTATGCGTTTTATTGTTTTAAAAAGTTCTCAAGCTCTTAAAAAATCACCCTTTAGTAGTTGCTTGAATCATTTTTGTGCAGCAATGATAGATTGACAGCACTCCATTTGGATAGATGTGTCAACATGACTAATGTTGTTAATCTATGCCCGTACCTTAACGGCATTTAAATAACAAGACGGTAAACTATTTTGCGAGTAGTTTTTACCGTTCGTAAAAAGAGTTTTTGACAGGTTGTTTTGACAGATAAAATTCGGTCGGAATTTCTGACTTTAATTATGCCAAATGAGAGACCCAGTATGACTGTATCCAGGGCAGGATTTGGTTCCGGGAGGAACTCTCAGATAAAAAAAACCATGATTGCTTCTCGGTGCGCCTTCAATAAGTTTTGGTGTTTCAGAAGCGAGAGCGCAGATTCTAAGATTAATTGTACATATCAATTAATAACAATTTCGAAACTCACATAGCAAAAAATTTGCTAAAAACAAAAAGCTCTTAGGGCATGTTCAGGAGTGTTCTAGTTCTAGATGCATAGTTTATGTGAGTTTTAAAATTTAAATTTAGAAATTAGAACAAAATAAACTGGCAGTCCCAGCAGCTTTTTATCTGTGTTTCAAGTAGAGAAAAAATAGAACGGCAGCGTATACCAGTTTCAAATTTGACAGTAGAACTGTTCGAATAAATAAAACTAAAACGGCTTGCTGGGGATACGTTTGTTCCAGTGTCTGTTCTATTATAGTTCTTCCATATAGAACTTTTAACTGCTGAATTTGCTCTTATATAATATAGATTCATAGATTGTTATTAAACTTTGTCCAGATTCTACTTCCCGTTCCGTAGAAACAAGTTTATGAGTGTTAAAACCATCAATTTCCGGAGTGTGGGGAACACATATCCTAAAATTATTCAGTCAACTCTTCTAGTTTGCAAATTTTTGGTAGACAATTACCTAACAAATTTACTTAAACTGTACCTGTTCTGAAAAAAACCCTTTTTTTAAGTTTTTGCAATGACTGAGCGGAAACATATATTGGAGAAGCCAAGTGAAAGAAAAACTAACAGAAAAGATGAATTTTTGGAAAAAGATACGCTCAGAGACAGGACTCGAACCTGCGTTCTTATGCATTCCGTGCATACGCGCTACCATTTCGCCACTCTGATCTTGCTTTAGCCACACTAAAACTCACAGACATAGTAGCAACGTACATCGTACCTTTTTTTAATCCACCTAGTGGTGTAATAATGCCTTTCTCATATTAGGCGAGACCGGGGCTAGTTGGCCGAACAGCCGGTTGACAGAGTAGCTTTTCTAAAAAGCTATTATGAGCAATCTATAATAATTTTGGAGCATTAGGTCACCTACGTAATGACGTGATTTTAGATGTTTCTGTGTTGTCGTTTGTGCAGGAGCACGATTTTTCGGTACTGGTGAGTAAATGTCTGGTTTTGTAAAGTAATACGTGTAACGTGGATCAATTTATATTTGATTTCCAAAAACGTGGTACCATTGGAAAGGGTATTCAAAACTTTACAAAATGGCATATTGGTTTCCAGTATAACCTTACTTTTATTTTTGTTAATCGTGATTGTTCTCGAAAACATTCATTGGGGCAGGTTGACCGAGTTGTAATTTTAGCTTAGAGTAAAGTGCACTTGAATATTCGTGAAATGCTATCCTATTTTTGAAAGGAATTGAATTGTATGTTTATAATAATGATTATAAAGAAAAAATATACATGGGAAATAAGTAATGGAAATAAATTAAAACTCGTCCATCAGTATAGAATCTGCTTCAGATGTGAGCCATCCTAACAGACCTCTTCCCAAGGCTGATTCGGAGGAGCGTCAAGGTCGTGAATCCTGAAATAATCCAAAATTTTACCAATTCTCTAATAAAAGCAGCATTCTAGGAGTACAAAATGAAACCAAGCGTAAGCGCGAACGCTGGTTTAGGAAAAGGTAGAAGGGAAACTGAAAAAGTTCACTAATGCTGCCGAAACTAATTTCAGAATAGTTAAAAAGACTCGAAAACCGAGTACTTATATAATAGAAATGATGCATACAGACTTTTACAATTGATATGTTTCACATATTTTTGAAAACTCGGCCAACCTACCCCGGCTCTGGGGTTAGTTGGCTGATTTTTTTCTCCGCATTTGAGTGTTGAAAACTATTTTTCTGATTTTCATACAGAAATGAAAAAATACACATGTGCTCAAAAGGTATCCTCATGAAAGAGCAAAGCGTTTATCAAAATGTCTAACCAGAAAGAGTACAGCAATTCCGAAAGCGAAACTCGGCCAACTAGCCCCGGTCTCTCCTACTTATATTTTCAATTATATCACTAGAAGATTCTGTGAAGAAATTTTTTGTTCAATCTTGGATAAAATAAGAAATACCCTATAGTTCTGGAACCGGAAGTCGGGCCCGGGTGAAATTAAACAGCAACCTATCAGACTATAGGAACTTTTATTTGAGCTTGTTTGTGAATATCGATCAAACCATCTCTGAGAAAATTGAGTGAGCTTCGTGTTTTAAATTATCTGACCACTGAAAAATATAAATTTTAATATGGCAACCCTGCACGTTATACGAAATTGAACAAAGTACGCTGCGAACGGAGCAAAGCCGCACGTCGCGTACTAGTTTTGCATCGTCATTTTGAATGACGATTTGAATGTTTTGACACTCATCGCCCTATAATTTCGAAACCGGAAGTCGGATCTTGATGAAATTGCACAGTATATTTAAAGACAATGAGAGCTTTAATTTGAATCATAATTCGTAAAAATCGGCTTAACTGTTGCTGAGAAATGGAAGTGAGTTTCGTTTTTGGAGATTTTCTTCACTATTATCGGTGCTTTCGGAAGCGGAAACCGAGGACTAGAAGTCCCAAAGTAGTTTTATATATTCTCTAACTAAAACGATCTACCAACTAGATGAATTTAGCAGTATGTTTTATAGGAATGTGCACCTCGTTTCGTTATCGCTTGTTAAAAAATACTCATGAAATTGAAAAATTTCACTAATCGCACTGTAATACCGGAACCGGAAGTCGGATCTGGATCATTTGTTCGGGGACTTTTCAAAGAATTTCAAGACCTTTTATTTGCTACTTAGTTTGTGAAAATCGATTCAGCCATCTCTGAGAAACGTGTGTGACTATTTTTTCCCTTTTTGGGGTATATAACCCTGTAATTCCGGAACCGAACATTTCATTTGAATCTGGGTGCGTGAAAATCGGTTCAGCCATTTCTGAGAAAATTGAGTGACATTATTTGTCACATACACACATACACACACATACATTTTGTGATCTCGACGAACTAAGGCGAATGGTGTATGACATTCAGCCCTCCGGAACTCGGCTGTAAAGGCAAAAAACCGTAAAAAATGATCAAACACTACAAAATGGAACTCCAATTTCTCAGATATTGCTAAGCCGAATTCCACGAACTTATTGACATATTTCGAGTCGTATAGTATTCGGAGTTGGTAGCACTCTTTCAATTTTAATGAAACTTTTTGAGCAAGTAAATTTTGTACTTTGCACACTTGGTTTCTCCCAAATTGATCTAGACTGTCTTTCGAAAAGGACCTAACTGTCATTCTCTTTAAAATGGCTATAATCGGAAAATGACAATTCACACAAAAAAGTGTTTCAGTTGTAAAAAATTACAAATGATTATCATTGAAATTTTCGAAAAAGATGATTTAGAAAACACTGAAATAATCGGTTTTAAAATTAAAATTTCGAATAAGAGAGATATATTGATATGACAATATCCAAAGAGTTAAAATTCATTCTTTCGAATAGCATTTGATGATATAAGTCAAAAAATCGAAAATGAAAAGCCGCTGAAGAAATAGGAGAGACCTGGGCTAGTCCGGACACGGATTCGAGCCGGACAGCTTAAATATCGTATAAATAAATAATTATTTCGATCCAAGGATTTCAGGTGACAGTCTGGCGTCAGATAGCTGTATGGCCAATCATGTTTGTGTGAAAATGTGTACGTTTTTAATCGATTTCTCTACAGAAAGGTATTTTTTTTTTATTTAAAAGACATCTTTATTCAGGCCTATTTGCGTACAAGCTTAACGTGGCCGATTGAGCCGATTTTTAAATAAAAAATTCTTTGTATTCGATCTCGTTGTCACCCTTTTTCTAGGGGGAGAGGAGCTTCCATTTTCCTCCTGCGAGGATTGAGGGGCACTTTGTTCGTGGCTCGTCTCGTCGTCCGTTGACGCATCGGTGGCATTGTTGATTTCCGTCTTCTTTTCGTTTTCCTTGTTATTCGCAGTCTTGATCTCGTTGCTAGTTACTGTAGAAGCGCCTTGTTGTACATTGGTTGCAGTTGCTGTTTGGTTAGATGGTGAAGGTGATTTTGAAACAGGAGCACTGCACTCACTAGTTTCCGTTGTTGAGCGGTTGTCCTTGTTTTTGTTTGTTTTGTTTGTTTTCGCAGTTTCAGTGCAAGGTTTGCCGTAGTGTGCAGGTTGTTCACAAAACTGACATGTAACCAGTTGATTTTCATACGTAATCAGCGATTTACACGGATGTTTCCCGTCTTGATTAAAAATGATGTAAGATGGAATTGCTTTACGTAGTTGCATACGTACCACTCGCACGCCATTCCGGATACCCGGAAAAAAATTCCGCCATACTTCCCTTTCGATGGAAAGAACTTCACCGTACTGCGACATAGTTTCCCGAACATACTCATCGCTGGACTGCGGGGGAAGGTCATGCACGCGTACTTGTATGGCATTGTCCACCATGTGCACAGGAATTTTGTATTTAATGTTGTCACACTCAACGCTGTGCACCTCGTTGTTAACCGAAGCGAATGCAATTGCATCGCTTTCACGTTTAAACATAATGTACACATAGTTAGACGCCTTGTTGAATTGAATCTCAGTTACATTATTAGCGTCTAGATGCATTCGTTCTTTAATGTTGTTTTCGCTTGATGCCAAACCTAACCCAGTTTCCACCCTAACTGCTGTCAAACCGTTTGTTTGAAGTCAGTTTCGAACCTAGTTTCAACGTTGTTGAACTGAAAATCGAGTCAGTTTCCAACCTGGTTTTTAAATCAGTTTTACTCAAACCCCCGTTGCTAAGTGCGAAATCAACACAGTTTCGTGAAAAGTGTTTGTTTGATGAAACTACCCTGGGTCAGTTTCAGTTTTCTCAAGCGAAAACGACATAAGTAAGATTTCAATTTCATTTGCTGCTGGTCTAACTTTGCAACGCTTGAAATCTATACAAATTGAATTTGGCCTTGTTGGCCAAGTTTCAGGCTTTGTTAAATCGTATTTGACCATTCCGTACACTCTATTGTTCACTGCACTGTATTGTCTTTGTTTCTTTTGCTTCGACCGCAAACGATTTTCGACTGCGTTGGCTGAGATGCGAGCACGAACTGACAGAAAGGTATTTGAATTGCTGTAAAAACGACTATTTGACGAATTTTTCTAACGCGCAATTTTCTCAGAGATGGCTGAACCGATTTCAACAAGCTTAGGCTCGCTTGAAAATTAGTATCAGGCCATTGATCATGTTCGTAGATTAAATGACTGCGACTTCTGGTTCCGGAGATACGATGTAACCGACAAATTGGTTTTATCGCTCTAATATATATATATATATATATATATATGGATCACCTTTAATTCGTAAAGCACCTCGAAAAAAGTCACCTTACACAATTTGAGCTAAATCGGATATGGGTAAGGGGTGCTGCCCGGCGGATACAGTTTGAAAATTCTCGATCTTAAAAAATCATCATAGGGTACATGAATCGAGATTAAGTGTCATCTAAAAAAAATTTGAAACTAAATCTCGAGGTTTAATGTACGTTTTTTTTCCAGGAAATGTTCGGTTTTGTCCAGCACTTTCTGAAATTTTGGGTTTTTAGTTGGTCTCTTCATCGCGACTTTTTACGGAAACTAACGTATATTTTTCCAAAGCACAAATTGGAAATTGTAACTGTAGGTTGAAACTACTCAACTGTATAGATAATTTGGGTAGGAACCTAGTTGCAATGGATGCTTTTTTCAATTGTCTAAAAGTGTCTGGCTAAGCCCCGGTCTGCCTTACTTGTCTATTTTTCCGAATGTGTAGATTAATGACAGCGATTCTTGTAACGTGGCAATCGAAGACATTGCAGCAAAGGTAGTATTAGAACAGCAAATAGGACGAACCACCTCTGAGCCTTTTATATCCGGTTTGGGAACAGATAATAGTTCATGTACACGTGTTTTTTTGCTTTTTCTAGGTTGTCCACCAATAGTATAGTATTTCATTCCCAGAAAACCGATGTCATGGACGTTCATTATATTTGTTGACGTATAATAATGGATCTAGGTTTCATGAACAGTTACTAACCGATACCAAAAGTTCAATCGCATCAGCAAAATCAAACACGTTTCCGAAGTGCGGTCGCACTCGCCTTGGTACCCAGCAGCACGATATTTCCAATCTGCAACCAATTGTCTTTGGCTTGTGCGCTCAGTACTAATCCTTGTGGCATCTGTTAGCTCGCGCACCTTCACTTTCCAGTCACCATTTCATGTAGTTATTTACACTGTCCATTGTAATCGAATCGTAGAGTCTTCCGCTGTGGTTTTTATCGGTAGTGGATTTTCGATCACTATGAAACTCATTTTACGGCGTAATCTGAAATATTTAACAAACATTTCTTATATTTTTTGTCGTTTCTCCTAAAAAAAGAAGCATTTTGAATGTTGATATGCCACGCTCTAACGGAGCCGGATTAACCAACGATGAGAATACTGTTCGCCTTTGTTTTGAAAATGCTACTGTTTTTTTTTCAGAAATCTTAAATATAAACCCAAATGTAATTATGAATTGTTCGAAAATTTCTCTTTTGGACAGGAGATTAACTTAAAAAAATTTAAAAACTACTGTCCGGAAACTGCACGTATGTTAACCAATATGTATCCGTGGTTTTTTTGCCAGCTTCAGATCATAAAATACTAATTCACGGTCAAGACATAGTAAAGTTCCCATTGGTCCCCTATCGGAAGAGGCAAAAGAGTTCATGAATAAAGTTATGAAACGATTCAGACAAGATCATAGTCGAAAAGCATCATTTTCTTTGGGTGCAAAGTAGGGGAAGGTGTTCGGTTACCGGCAGTGTTCGGTTGCCGGCATCCCACCGTAACTTTTGACAGAAAGCAAATAGCGTCATTCCGACAAATGTCATGTGTGTGTAATAGTCCCGGGTTGACGGTTCAATGCATGGGACGCTGGTCTTACAAGCCAGTTGTCGTATGTTCGAGCCCCGACCTGGAAGGATTCTTAGTGTCAGTAGGATCCATAGTACTAGCCATGCAATGAACATACTTCTGAAAGTTTGCCGACATTCGTCAGAATTTACAGACTTTTTAAAATTGGCGAGATCTTTTTGTTTTTGCTAGCTAAACTAATTGTATAGCTGGCATCTCTGATGATATGCAGCACGTGGACAAATTGACAGCTTCAAAACATCCGTCATATTAGTAAAAACTTTGGTTCTCTGGTTCTGTTAGCCATGGCGACTTCAAACAAATCGTCAAAGTCGAGGAAAATGAACTTTAAAGCACTGATAAATGCCATTAATTAGTGGATAAGAAGCCAATAAATTCGGATGCAGTAACGTATTCAATGCCGCGAAGCCGGTGGAAGGCCGGCCAAATCAACACCAAAGGCACCACCATCGAAATTATCGGCCAAGAGAGCTAAGGCGAAGTCATTATCAAGCAATGATTTTTGTCCAAATCGCCTTCGAACAGAAAAAAAAATCCGTTTTTACCTTTTTTTATATATATAAAAAATAGGTATAGAATTCGCTCGATCTTTCGAAAAATTTTCCGAGGCCCGGAGGACCGAATGACATACACCAATCGATTCAGCTCGACGAACTGAACAAATGTCCGCGTGTGTGTATGTGTGTGTGTGTCTGTATGTGTGTTGTCAACTAAGAAATCGAGATCTCAGAGATGGCTGGACCGATTTTGATCAAACTAGTCGCAAATGAAAGGTCTCCCCGTCACCCAGAACGCTATTGAATGGTTTTGAGATTGGATGTTTACTTTTTGAGTTATACGAAGTTTTATGTCAAAATTTTTTGACAGTATCTGTCACAATTGACCTTAAAATTAAAATATATTTGCAGACCTATATTCCGCACGGTAATAGCTATCCAACAAGCCATAGATTGTTAAAATCCGTTCATTTTTAACGGAGATAACGAAATTTTTGTGTAAGCGACTTTTTCCCCATATTCCAGCAGTAGAAGTAAGTACCAAAAAGACTGTGTACAGCATCCTTTTTCATGACATTTTGCTTCGGATCGATTTTAGCACGGTTCGTTTTTGGCAACATAATCGTTCGAATATGACATATTGGAAAGATGGCAGTACTTCCGAATTCAGAACAATTTCCTAATTATATTGATTAAAACTGCTTACAGCAATAAATGCTGGAAGAACATAACACCCATATACCATTCGAATCAGTTCGTCGAGATCAGCAAACGCGTATGTGACAAATAATTTCACTCAATTTTTTAAATTTTTTTCCAAGATGACTCAACCGTTTTCTACAAACTCAGATTCATATGCTCCTAAACAAGGTTCCTGAATTATGTTTGGATCCGACCTCTGGTTCCGGAACTACAGGATGATATGTGAAACGAAATTAAAATTGTGTAACTCTTTTTCCTCCTAGATGGCTGAATCGATCTAAGATTCAAATGAAATCTAAGAATCATCTAAGATTTGCTGATTTGAATAGTCGACAACCAAATAAACTCATTTCAGTTTTTGTGGTATTCAGTTTTCGATTCGGAAGGCACCCAACAATTTAACTCGTACTACGATTTCTCAAAGATGTCTACACTGATTTTTAAACATTTTGAAACAAATGTAAACTACTCAGGTGAATTTGTCTGACTTCGGCTTCACCGATTTTCGAATTCCGGCTCCAGTATCGAATCGTTTCTCAAAGCTAAATCGTTTTCTCAAATAAAACCAAATCAAATTTCATAAACAAAAATTCAAATTAAAATAAACTACTGGGACTCTCCCACACAAAATTAATTAATTTTATCCAATGCTGACTTCCGATTCTGGAATTACAGGAGGATGATTTTTTAAATTAAAACCGATATAGAAGATGACAATCCCGAAAAGCTTGAAAGTTGGACTCAAAACTATTGCAATTTATACGAATCGGTTAGGGTTATGCTGGTTCCTGAATACCAGCTCTGGAAGTACATTAAAGTACCGTAAATTCTAAAGTGGAACGTACTTCGACATATCATGGAATGTTTAATCGATTGTCCCACTATTAGATAGAGTAATGAGTTATTAAAATGTCAAATTGCAGCTTAAAACGACGGTCATTAAAATAATGTCATGAAAACCAAAGAATATTCATGAAAAAAACACATGCTCTCGACAAATTATTTATTTTCAGTAGTTATAAAACTTTGTAGAGAGAACCGTTCTCTATATAAGGAAAAAAGTTTTATTTATAGTTTTTGTTATAGTAGGCCATGATCAATTTTCAATACAATCAGATTACGCGGTATATATTTGTGAGTAAATTCGTATAAGCAACTGTATGTCTAATGTCGTTTTCGCTTGATGCCAAACCTAACCCAGTTTCTACCCTAATTGCTGTCAAACCGTTTGTTTGAAGCTAGCTGCGAACCTAGTTTTAACGTTGCTGAACGGAAAATCGAGTTAGTCTCGAACCTGGTTTTTATATCAGGTTTGCTCAAACTCCCGTTGCTAGGTGTTTGTTTGTTACCTTAGGTCAGTTTCAGTTTTCTCTAGCGAAAACGCCATAAAATTAACTGTTTGGCAGTTACTGATTTAAGTTCACATTTTTATCGATTCAAACCACTGTGCTTCGGTAGTATGCAATTGTCATGGCATGCTGTTCGTTGACTACTACGAATTAGTGGGAATCATTGACAGCGCACGGAAAGACTTATTTTCATCTCACGGAAAGACCTATTTTCATCTCACAACTATGAAAATGAATCATACACGGAAAGACTGAAATCAGCATTTTAACGAAAAAATTAGTTGATTTTCTGATTTTAGTTAGTTATTTTTTGAGACAACTAAAAAAATCTTACTTTCGCTAACTTAGATTTTTTAATTCTCATTCCCTTAATAATAATAAACTATTTGTTGAAATGGCTATTTTTTAGCTGAATTCACCAATTCAACGTGCTGTCATATCTTAGCTAAGACACACTTCATATCACACTTTGTTTTCAACCAACAAAAATGGTTGAATTGGCTTCTGCAATCTGCAGCTATATGGCGCACTGTCACCGAAAAAAAATTCAGTCGCGGTTGTCTTTTCTATAATGGCAGGTATAAATACGATGATGTATTGGAGAAAAAGACATAAACGAAACATAAACTTCTTTTTGAAAATTTTTCTTCTAAATCGCTGTTTTCTTCATTCGACTTCGCGGAATCGACTCATTCACTGAAAACTTTGAGCACTCGGAAAACAAAAACCGAATACAAGTAGTACACCAGACCCAGTTCCTAACTGCCACTCAGACGATAATCAGTCGCTCCTAACCTGGAGAACAGACGAAATGTTCACTCCAACTCTTGGCAACGTTTGTTATACACATAGAATATTAGGTTTCCAGTACAAAACAGATGAACTCATTTCCCATACTTTTTTTTTCTCAATTCTAACAAAAAAATTTCTTCCTCTTTTTTACAGGTCAGTACTTCACCTACGTCACGGTTTTTTTTATTCTGTAGAGACACAACACAAAAGGTAAAACTTTCCCGCCGGTAAAATGAATGCCATCTTTTAGCTGTCAGACGCTTACTTTCAACATATCGGTGTGTTGATTGACACCTGTCCAATGCAGAAAGGGCGAACTGTCGTCGACGGCTGAATTCGTGATGGGGTCATCAACGAAGCGCTATGGCCTTTTCCTGCGATAGTCACACTTTCATTTGGCAACCCAACTCACCGGTTCCGCTTTGTAACGCATAACGCGTTCGTTCGATTTGGGGAACCGTTCATTGATTAATTCCGTTAAAAAGCAATCGCGTGCGCCCGTTTGTCTGCTTCGCCATGTTATCTGAGCGCCAATAAACGCGAAACATGAAAAAAAAAACCAATTCACATTCAACCCAACGATTTCGATTGCTCCAGGCAAGATCCTCCGACCAGTACGAAGGTACGGAAAATAAACCTGATTATTTTCTCTTCATCTCTTCGTTTTTATTTTGGTTATTATTGTTCCTATCTTCAAAAAACGATCTTCAATTCTTTTCACAGTTTTGTTTCCACATGCCTTCGGCATGCGGAATAAAAAACTTCCTTGGTTGCTTCCCGCCTAAATAGAGAAAGAGAAAAAAAAACAAACATGTGCGTTAATTTGAATTGTTTGTTTTCCGAAATGCGGTTGCACATTTGTCTTCCGCAAATGAAATTTTTCGGCGCCGCACGTCACGGCCATTTCCGAAGCTAATTTCTTCCGAATAACCTACAAGAGGTTGCTCATTAAATTCATGCAGGAAAACAAAAAAACAAAAACAACAAATTGTTACCCCCCTTTAACCGTCACCGTCCGGCTGTTGCCCATACGCTAGGCCTGCACGTGGAGTGCATCATGTTTTAATTGTGACATTGAATTCATCACTGCTTTCCTCCGTCGCCCGCCCGACCGGTTGTCTATCGACAGTTGGAAAATGGCGTGTCTTTCACCGAATGACTTTCGCGTATGTGATTCGGAATTTTGCGCCAAGGTTCATGCACTCGAGCCCGCACTTCATGCTCTATCTCTCTTATTTTGCCGACCGAACGAACGTCAGCCAGCCAAGCGTGAATGGTTGTGGTTGGGATTAGTTTTAATGATTGGGGCCTGTCAAAAATACGTCGTACCGTCGTCGTCATCGTCGTCGTCGTCATACATCGTCACTGACCTCACCGGAGCCAGTTGAGGAAGGTTGTTCACCTTTCGGATTACTGCGGACCAGTGGATGTTGTCGAGTGCGATTTCCTCATACATGATGTTGGAATGGAAATCTTTCGACTGCTTTCGACTCGGCAAATGGTGCAGTTTGAAATGTGTGAGAGGGTCTTTTAATTACTCATGTGTCTCATTTCTTAAACTCACTTTCATAAAAGGGCAGCAGTTCACCTGCTGTGGAGTAGCAAATCGTTTCAAAAATCATTTGCTGCAACGATTTGTTGATATCACATTTATCTCATCTGTTAGGTAAAAACACTTAGTAGAATGATCAAATCAAAATGTCAAATAAAACTCCCATCAGATAAAATCAACGTGACCTCGCGTTTTAATGAATTAATTACTATGCCCATAACGATCAAGCCTTTAACTGTGAAAGCAAATCTCTTTCACGACTGATCGCTTTGAAACAAGCGATGGTCTTGGCAAGTAAATGGCACTGCTAAGAAGTGTCTAATTATACGTTTCTATGCCATTGCTTTTATATTTGTGAAATTAGTCTGCCTACTTTTTCCCATTAGGATTATTGCGAGGGAAAATGTTTTCTGATGTCTTACGTATTAATGAATGAAGGGCTCAATTAGGTGCTACTTGTATTATGCGGTCTAACAATCGTAGTAGGCGGTTCAATGCATAGGGCGCCGGTCCTACAAGCCAGTTGTCGTATGTTCGAGCCCCGATCTGGAAGGATTCTTGGTATCAGTAGAAGATAAAGTTCTGGTTTCAACATATGATAATTTACCGTGTCGCAAGTCAATCGTAACGATGGCTGAATGCTATAAATTGGAAGTCGAATTACGACCGCATCCACCATATTTGCCGGATTAGGCCCGCAGCGCCTATTTGTTGGTCTCAAACTGAAACAAACACATACTTGAAGAATATTTGCATAGAAAGATGCGGTTATCGCTGATACGGAAGTGTTTCTGAAGATTATCGAGATTTCGTGGCATAAAAGTTAAGTTAGAAATTTCGAAACGCCGTTAGACCAATTGTCTCTCTCATCAAGTGGAATACAAAGAAGTGTGCTTTTTTGTGAAACTGAGTCTTTGGATTATGAAAACTTTTTGATCGAACACATTCCAGAACAGAAAAAAGACAACACGATTAAGTAGCGTGAAACACGTGTAAGATCAATTTTTGTAATGACTGCATGAAAACATATATTGAAGAAGCCAAATGAATGTAAAACTCACAGAAAAAGATGAGTTTTTGGAATCCGTGCACGTGCGTTTACCATTTCCGCCATCCTTAGCCGTGTGGTAGACAAAGCTCTACCACAAGACTGGGTTTGGTAAGCGTACATTGCACAATTCTAAATCCTAGCCGCCTCACGACCGGTACCATATATCCAAACATGTTCTCAATAGTCTTAGAATTGCATGAAACGTCGAGATTTAGTGTCATCTCAAAAATATTTTTTTTTTAAATCGACTTTTTGGGACTATCAAAATTTCAGAAAGTCGATTTTTTCAAAAAATTTTTTTTCGAGATAACACTAAATTTCGACGTTTCATGCAATTTTAAGATTTTTGGCATCAAAAAAAATTTTCGATTTCGGAAATTTCATGTACTCCCCCCTATGGTGCTTTTTCAAGATCGAAAATTTTAAAACTTTAACCGCTGGGCAGCACCCCTTACCCATGTCCGATTTAGCTCAAATTTTGCATGAGGACTTTTTTCGAGATGCTTAAACTTCTGAGCAATAGCGCTTTACGAAATTAGAGGTGATTCCAAAATATTGGCACCCTTATATACATTACAGCGGTAAAAAAACAACGTGTTTTGTAGGTTACGTCACTTATACCATTATATCTCCGGAACCAAAAGTCACAGCCATTTGATCTTTGAACTTGATCAATGGCCCGACAGTAGCTTTCAAACGAGCATAGGTTTGTTAAAATTGGTTCAGCCATCTCTGAGAAAATTGAGCGCGTTCAAATATCTTCGAAAAGTGCACACACATACATACATACACACACACATACATACATACACACAGACATTTTCCGATCTCGACGAACTGAGTCGAATGGTATATAACACTATGGGTCTCCGAGGCTCCGTTCGAAAGACGGTTTTTCCAGCAATTCTAATACCTTTCTATAGAGAAAGGCAAAAACTAAAACTGAAATTAGTTAATAGTCGCTATGATGTCAGGTCTGGAGAATACGGTGGATGGGTGGACCAATTCGTACCGCAAATTATTCAATTTCACCGTTGCTTTTATGCATGAATGCTCTGGTGTATCTTTAACCATAGCTTGATAAAAACTAGCACTCGGCTTACACAATCAGCAATTATTCAAATACTAGAAATCTATGAACTTTGGAATTGGGCCATCTACAGGCTTGTTCTCAACAAAAATATACACAATTCGAAACTATTCACGCCTTTTGCAGTATTTAGTAAGGCACACTGCCTTAGCTCTAAGCTGCCGAGGGCATAGTGGTTTGTGTAGAACTGGTTTTGTCGTCTATACTGACATTTACGACGAAAACAAATTCACGCCTCTGTGGTCGTAAACATATGATAACTGTTTAGTTTGTTCTTCAAGGGCACCGGTTTGAGTGGCATTCAAGTAATTTGCAAAAGAACAATCCCTTCACGCCTGCTTAGTTAGTACTACAACTACAACCTATGACCTTCTAAAATGCAAATAAATTAACAGAATTATTTAATGTAAAAACAAATAAATGAAAAAATCAATAAATCAATTGATAAATAACTTATTAAATAAACATAAATAAATGAATAAATAAGAAACCAGATAAACGAACAATTAATGTATAAAATAGCATTTAATAAATTGGAAAATGAATAAATTTATCAATGAATTATTTTGTCAATATTCGTAATTAGTAAACAAAAAAAAACATATGAACAATGTATTATTTTGTAATTTATATTGATGTAAAATAAAAATATAAGAAAATAAACAAACAAATAGATAGATAAATAAATATATAAATTTATGGATAAATTAATAAGGAAATGAAAAAATCAGTGTGTTGATGAATATATAAATAAATAAATGAATAATTGAATGAATGAAAAAATAAAAGTAAATAAATAAAAATTTAAAAGATTTAAAGAATAAATCAAAACATTAGTAAATAAATAAATAAATAAATAAATAAACCATCATCAGAATTATTCAACTAATAAATAATTGAATAACTGAATGGATAAAATGATAAATACATAAAGAAAGAGGGTAACAAATAAACAAAATTATTTACTATTGAATAAAAAAAATAATGAAAAGATACGTCATATAACAAATGAATAAATATGTAAAATGTAAAATAAATAGATAAATCAATTTATTTAATTTTTAAATGAATAAAGTTTTGAATAAATGAATAAGTAAATGAACAAATAATTTAAAATTATATAAAAATAAATAAATAAATAAATATATCGAATATTAAATAAATAATCAAATAAGTTACTGAATAAATTAATAAACTGATAAATAAAATAATTATTAAAAAAATAAATCAATAAATAGGTAAGCAAATAATTAGATAGATGGAAAAAGAAATAAATCAATAGCTAAATACATAAGTGAATGAATAAATTAATCAGTCAATTATTGATCAAATCAAATAAATAAAAAAAACAAATGAGTTATAAAATAATTAAATAAATCTTTGAATCAACTGAAATAATAAATAAAAAATAATTAATGAAGAAATGACGAATTTCGCGTTGACTCGAGCAAACATTGGCAGCACCCTCTTAGATTTTATTGAAACTTGCTGTATATTCAATTTGTGTGTAAATTTCAAAGTTACCTGCTGAATAAATAAATATATCAATCAATAAATAAATCATTGAATAAATTAATAAAAAAATGAATAAATAAACAAATAAATAAATAAATAAATAAATAAATAAATAATTAAATAAATAAATAAATAAATAAATAAACAAATAAATAAATAAATAAATAAATAAATAAATGAACAAAAAAAATAAATAAATGAATAAATAAATATAATATGGGGGGAGAGGGGTTGTAGGGTCTAAACGATGAAAATAATCATCATTCTTTCGAATTTTTTCCGGAATTATCGTTCAACAAAATAAATTCAAATGTTTTGGATGGTAAAAAGAATTACTCGAACTTTGTATTTTTTTCGTGGAAGAATATTGAGAAATAAGTCGGTGAAGAGGTATTGTTGAGGAGGGTTCTTAAAAATCATGATTCGCGGTGTCCACTGTATCTTAGCGCAGACTAATCAGAAGTGAACAAATGAACGCAGCAAAGTTACAGTGGAAGTTTTTCTAGACCCCAACGTTTCTGTTTGATGTTTTATTTATATTTTTTGTGGTTGTTCAAAGTGAAAACTACAATTTTTCACGAAAAAATCCGCCATTTTGTAGCTGTAGAACCTTCCCAAAGTAACAAAACAACGAGAAAGAAAACGTTGGAATCTGGTTTTTTATATGTAGAAAGTGTGTGCAAAATTTGAAAAAAAAAATGGTGCAGTAATTTTTGAACGACAATGGACACGGACTTGAAAGTCCGTGTCCATTGTCGTTCAAAAACTACTGCACCATTTTATCCTCGAAAGTAGGTTTTGACAAACCTACTTTCGAGGAAAAACGCGTTTAAAGGTTTTTGTCTATAAAGACAATGGAAACAATTAATTACTCCAGGGAGCCCGTAGGACCTAACATTTTCAAAAAATCATATTTTTTCTTTTATAATTTATTACAACGAAACATTTCAAGAATGTTTTGTCAATTTTTGAAGTCAATCGAAGTAGAAATCTTGGGGCTGTGCGCCGAGCTCTTGCGTCTTCGTAGAATGAGATAGCCATAGAAAAAGGTCCATAACTTCCAGAGTTTCGTTCCAATAGGCTTGAAATTTTCACATAATATTCTTCAAATGTTCTGCTATGAAAAATATAATGATAATAATAAATGATTTTTCAAAAGTGTTAAACCCCACCCGCCCATTAAATTCGCCTGATGGATTGTAAACCATTTCATTAGATTCGTAATTTTATAAAATTAGTATAGTCATCTTAGAGAAACCATATTACGTTCCATATAAAATTTTTAGGTACCTCAGGGATTCAGGAATCGAAAACCGAATACCCGCTAAACTGAAATAAGATCATTTGGTCGTTAAAATCTGAGAATTCTATTAACAAATTTATGTGAAATTTTTACACTAATCACCCCGTATGTCAAGAACCGAAAGTCGGGTCTGATTGAAAAAAAAAATAAATAAGCAAATTTAATGGGATCTTAAGACCTTTTATTTGAATGTTAGATGGATGAAATCGGTTCAGCCTTCTACTAGCTAAATGTGTGGAATTGTTTTCATTTCATTACCTATATCATTCTGTAGCTCCGAATCCAGAAGACGGATACCAATGAAATTCAGAAACATTATATGGGAGCATAGGACTGTTTCTATGAGACTAAGTTTGTAGAAATCAGTTAATTCATCTCCGAGAATAATTAATGAAATTATTCTTCACACCCTAATTTGTTTATCTTATCGAACATCTTCCAATGGTATAAGGGTGTGAGAAGTTGTGTTCTTCCAGCAATTATTGTTGCAAGTAGAATAAATCAATATAAATATGAAATTGTTTTGATTTTAAAAGTACTGCCTCTTTCTAATACATATGTCATGTTCGAACGGTTATGTTGCCGAAAAACGAACCGTGCTAAAATCGCAACGTCATGAAAAAGAATGCTGTGCATTGTCTTTCAGGTGCTAAGAAACAATAGCATAAAATAGTATTGGAAAACGTGTTTCACTTTGCTCCGAAACATCGCTCTATCATCAAGCGCGTAAAACTCCTACTATTATTTTTCATGATTTTTACGTTTCGTCTTTGAATCATCAGTGCAGAGCAGTTCAAATTGAACTGCTCTGTGCTAAACTCGGCAGTTCAATTTGAACCGCTAAGCAGACGTAAAGTTTCTGCTACTTACAGAACACTTTTTGTTTTGCAACGGAGTGCAATGTCTTTTCTGACGTGCCGAACGAAAACGTGTTTTCGACTATTTCTGGCCGATGCAGGTATGGTCATTTAGGGGTTAGCCAAATTTTGTGCTAGGGCACATAACCGTTTTCATTATTTTTACGTTTCGTCTTTGACTCATCAGTGCAGAGCAGTTCAAATTGAACTGCTCAGTGCTAAACTCGGTCCTACTATTATATTATTTGGATTATAAAAAAAATTTCTCCAAGCTATCGGAGATATTATCAGCAATTTGCGATAGAATTTTCATTAGTATGAGATAATCACATGGAACTCGAAATATAATTTTTTTTTAAATGATTGATAAGTAAAGAAGGTAACAATTTGATCCTTCATCTATTCTAGCATCTATTATTGACTCGATCAGTTCAAACCAGAACACTGGAAACAGATTCCAGTTCTAGATTCCAGTACTGAGACTCAGTTTTAGAAACCAACATTTTTTTTCATTTCCAGAATCCAGATCTAAAATACAGTTCCTCGTCCGGAATCCAGAGTTCTGGAACTGAAACCGAATTTAAGAATGCATTTCAGAATTTAGTTTCAAAACGCAATGCTGGAGTAAAATTTGGTTACAAAACTCAGTTCCATAATTCTAGAAGTGTAATTGAATTCAGAAATTAGATTCTGAAGATTTTCTAGATTCTGGTAATGAATAACTCTGGATCCAAATTTAAAAAGTGAATCCTGTAATTTCGTAACTAAAATATAGTTTCAAACCAAAGTCCAGGTCCAGAGTTCAGTGTCAAACCAGAATCCTGGTGTTGAATTTTATTCCAAAAGTCAGTTCCAGCACACAGATTCACTAATCAGTTCAACAATCTAGAATCCAGGTCCAGAAACGTCCATTTTATTCGTATTCACGTCATCCGGTTATGTCTCATGACATAACCCACCCGCTTTTTTTATTGTTTACAGCAGATAGCTGCCAAACTTGCATAGCAGAGAGATCATACGAACAGATAGTGTTGGTGACAAGACTTTTATTCGGTAAAAGTCTTGAATGCTCAAAAAATGAAGGGGCGTATGATCGCAGCAGTGACGATTGCTTGCTCGAACACACCATTGAAGTACATATCAAACCGTCATTTCAGTTTTGAATTGTTGGAAAAACCGACTTTCGAACGAAGCCTCGGAGACCCATAGTATTATATACCATTCGACTCAGTGCGACGGAAATGTCGGTGTGTGTGCACTTTTCGAAGATATTTGAACGCGCTCAATTTTTTCAGAGATGGCTGAACCGATTTAAACAAACTTGAGCTCGTTTGAAAGCTTCTGTCGGGCCATTGATCAAGTTTGAAGATCAAATGATTGTGACTTTTGGTTCCAGATATATGATGGTATAAGTGACGTAACCGACAAAATACGTTGATTTTTACCGCTCTTATATATACAAGGTGATTTTTTAAGAGCTGGAGAACTTTTTTAAACAATAAAACGCATAAAATTTGCAAAATCTCATCGGTTCTTTATTTTAAACGTTAGATTGGTACATGACATTTACTTTTTGAAGATAATTTCATTTAAATGTTGACCGCGGCTGCGTCTTAGGTGGTCCATTCGGAAAGTCCAATTTTGGGCAACTTTTTCGAGCATTTCGGCCGGAATAGCCCGAATTTCTTCGGAAATGTTGTCTTCCAAAGCTGGAATAGTTACTGGCTTATTTCTGTAGACTTTAGACTTGACGTAGCCCCACAAAAAATAGTCTAAAGGCGTCAAATCGCATGATCTTGGTGGCCAACTTACCGGTCCATTTCTTGAGATGAATTGTTCTCCGAAGTTTTCCCTCAAAATGGCCATAGAATCGCGAGCTGTGTGGCATGTAGCGCCATCTTGTTGAAACCACATGTCAACCAAGTTCAGTTCTTCCATTTTTGGCAACAAAAAGTTTGTTAGCATCGAACGATAGCGATCGCCATTCACTGTAACGTTGCGTCCAACAGCATCTTTGAAAAAATACGGTCCAATGATTCCACCAGCGTACAAACCACACCAAACAGTGCATTTTTCGGGATGCATGGGCAGTTCTTGAACGGATTCTGGTTGCTCTTCACTCCAAATGCGGCAATTTTGCTTATTTACGTAGCCATTCAACCAGAAATGAGCCTCATCGCTGAACAAAATTTGTCGATAAAAAAGCGGATTTTCCGAATGGACCACCTAAGACGCAGCCGCGGTCAACATTTAAATGAAATTATCTTCAAAAAGTAAATGTCATGTACCAATCTAACGTTTAAAATAAAGAACCGATGAGATTTTGCAAATTTTATGCGTTTTATTGTTTAAAAAAGTTCTCAAGCTCTTAAAAAATCACCCTATATAAGGGTGCCAATGTTTTGGGATCACCTCTAGTTTCGTAAAGCGCTAGTGCTCAAAAGTTTAAGCACATCGAAAAATGTCCTCATGCATAATTTGAGCTAAATCGGACATGCGTAAGGGGTGAAATGTAGCGGAATGCGAAAATAGCGTTTTTGATCAATTAATCAAAAACTAGACCGATTTTCGAAAAACCAAAAACACTTAAGTTTTCGAAATCAAATTTATCATAACTGAGTATTCTTAGAATTTTGAAATTTTGCTTTGCCGAGCCGTAATTGGTTTTTGAAATGTATAAACGGTCACTGTTCCGTCCCACGGGGATGATTTTAGAACTGAAAAGTAGTGTTTGTAGCAGAATTTCACAAAGAATCTGAAAATGCAACTCAAAATTATAGAATATTAGCTAAAACAACCGAAATTTATCGTTATTTATACTGTGATACAAACGTTCATTATCCTGTGATACAAACAATGTGATAAACATTGAGGGTCAGCTTCGAGCCAGTCAGCATGGAAAATTTATTTCATATGGTTTTTCAATTAATATGAATACAATGAATCAACGCTTGATTTTCCTTTCAAAATCGATTGAATAATAACCCAAGTAACAATTTATGTTACGCTAGCTTGTTTGTGACTAGTTTGCAACCAGATATTTGAGTGATTGTTACTAACATCTAACCGCTTGCATGACTCAAAAAGCGCAGTTTCTACTAGTTGTTATGTCGGCTAAAAATATGTTGTCGTTACGTTGTAATGTCATACTGAAATAACTTATTTTTTCATAACTTGAAAATAACTTGTTTTTAAGTAAACTAGTTGAAACTTAGTCACCATCGATATTATAAACATTGAATGAATACAGAACACTTTTCTATCATCAATAAAAAAGCAGAAGAATACTTTAAGTCACAAACTTGATACAAGGTACAAATTTCACAACGATCCAAAAACTGTCGAGCGGAATTCAATTTTACTCAACTGTTTTTATGCGCCTTCAATCAAAATCTGTTTATAAAGATATAAAAAGAAAACAACAAAATAACCTTATGTTCAGAATGCTCAAAATTATTCCAAGTAGAGTGATTTCTCATCATTTTAAATTCATATATCATGAGAACTATAATATTATCATAATCGATGTTCAATCTCTATATTATTTTCTTCGTGTTTATGACAGTGCATAGAACAAAAATGATTATTCTACCTTTCACTATTTTCGGTAAAAAGTAGTTTTGAAAAAAGTAATATCCTGGTTTTATTTACGTTTCATACACTTCTTGAGACTCCATATTGTGTTCGCCATATTCAAGCCAACAAAGATTGTTTTGTTTGCATTTTAGTTATCATAACGTTGGGAAAACTTACCGATAACTATCTGAATTAATGAAGAAATTATATGTTATAATCTTATAATATCTAAGTTATTGCTATATCAATTCACAGTAACGATTCACATATACGTTAACGTATTTATAATGGTTTCGCAACGGAAAATAAACCTTTTTTCAACTAGTAGCTGAAAACATAGCTGTGATTAAAGATATGTTAGAATCAAGTAACGATAACTTACAATTGATAGTTAGTTTAATGTTTACGTTATAAAGAAACACTGCTGTCACCTTGTTTTAACAAGTATAACATAAAAAACATGTTCGTGCTCTTGTTGTAACACAATTGGGTTAAGTGGTATCAAAACTAGTTATGGGTTGCTACTATTGAAGTCAAATAAACATATTTTCAACTAGTGGCAAGAAGCATTGTTGTGATTAAAAATATGTTTGGATTAAGTAACGATAGCTCATAAATTATATTTAATTCAATATGACACAAAGATGTTATGATTGGAAACATAAATAACTATATCCTAACAAGTTATGTTATGATGAAACATTGCTGTCACCATGTTTTAACCAGTATAACATAAAACACATATTCGTGCTCTTGTTGCAACATAGTTTGGACTTTGTCGTATCTGAACTAGTTGCGAATTGCTACTTGGGAATGAACTACGAAATAACTTTATATTTAATTTCGTACCCCAAATATGTGCTTGAGAAAAGATTCACTAAATAATTTTAACTGCATGGTAAGATGAACTATTAGCCATAATTGGAATGTATTCCAATAATGTAATCTAAGAAATTATTAAACTACTAGCTGACCCGTCGAACTTCGTCTCGCCCAAACATTATTTGTTCGAATTTATGTTTTCCGACAGCAGAATTGTCGACTAAGTAGTTAACGTTTCTCTCCATTATTTTTCCGATTAACCTACAATCAACGGAATTGTGAAAATATGAAATACTGAAAATTGAGCAAAGGTACAGATTATCATCTCATCCTTTGTATCAAAGAACTGAACAGAGATCTCTCTCTCTAATGGCTTCGACATAAAAGATATAAGGTGGCACGTTTTCTCTTCCAGATGTGATTCTTGCTTTCGGTAATCGATGAAAAAGCTCACTAACCAGAGTTTTGTATTGACAAATTCAACAATATCTTGAAGAGTTTCTTTTCTAGAGTTCTTCATTTGATGGGATTTATTCACAATTTGTATTTAGCCAAATTAACGAAAATTTCGTAAAAAGATTTGACTTAAGAAGCATACGAAGTATTCTGAACAGTCCGTTTTTAGGGAATCACTCATACTTGAATGTTCACCCAACACAACAGAACTAACTTTGAACAGTTTCTTGTAAAGCTTTTAAGAAGGGACAAAAATTTTCTCAGAAATGTGTTCAAGTTGCCAAAAAGTACTCTATAGCTCTATTAAAGTGGAAATTTTTCAGGTACTGTGGAACTTTTTGTTGCTTGGTGAGACGACGCTTAGATTTTAATTTGATATTGATCTTACAAGTTTGAACATTCTTCACAGAATAATGCATAGAAAATGTTAGTCTCAATCCTTAATGGTAATCCTCTTGAACATTGATCTAATCAGCAAAATTCAGAGAAAATCTTTTAGTTTGACCTTAGCGCTTCAATCTTTTCATTGATTAATTCAAAATTTTTCAAATTTATTAAACTCACACTCAGAATGATCAATATTATTCATCTGACTCCATTACACACAATCCGTCTACTGGTGAACGATATCAGAACTTTTTCTCCTGCCTATTTCGAGAACAGTGTACATTCTGCCAGTCATTTATTTCGTTTTCGTTTAATTCTAAATTCATCCCATTTTCCTCCCTAACTGCTGTCAAACCGTTTGTTTGAAGCTAGTTTCAACATTATTGAACTAAAAATCGAATCAGTTTCGAACCGGGTTTTTATATCAGGTTTGTTCAGATCCTCGTTGCTAAGTGCGAAACCAACACAGTTTCGTTAAAAAGTGTTTGATGAAACTACCCTGGGTCAGTTTCAGTTTTCTCCAGCGAAAACGACATTAGTAAGCAATAATGTTGATACCGAATTAAGTTCGTGGCTCGGATTGACGAATAACATGAATCAAGTATGCATGCGAAAACTTCACACAAAACAACTCGTTGCGCTCCAAAAGATTCTTTCAACGATCTAATATTCTTTCTTTCGACGGCTAAGCACTTATGCTACTCGTTGCGCGCCAAACATCAACCGTAGATCTAGCAATCATTGGCGACTTTTTCAACGGAAAATTCCATTGTCCATACAAAACAACTTTATGGATTTTTCCAACGTTTCCGGGAAATTTTCCAAAATTTTTTATGTACGAACCCGGCGGGGGTAGAATCTGATCAAGCACAAAAAGAATCATGTAAATCCGTCGATCCGTTCTTAAATGATGCGATTAGGAAGAATGACCTCTGCATGCATCAGTAAATTCGACCGCGCTCTATCATGCGAGTCAAGTTAATACTTTTACGTAAATTCTATCTCATCGGCGGGAAGGGCCTGGTGAACGACTGGCAAAGATATCGAAAATACTTGAATGTTATCTCGTCTTCAATCGTTCTTTTGAAGGATAATCCATGCTTGCTACTAAATTCAGGCATATACATGGTTAGCAAGTTGGTCAATACATACACATATAGCCTCATGTTAGTCATTCATAATTACTTATGATTTATAGCTCTAGTGTAAGAGTAATCACTAACAATAACGATTGAATTAGCATATATTCAAAGTGTGAAGAATTCAAAAATCCATTTCGTCCAGTCTTTTTTACAAGTCAATATAACGAGAGGTAAGCCCACTGCGCTCAATCACTGAAAAAGGTTCTGGTTTCTATGTGTCCGTTTTTCTTGGTATGCTTTGTGCGACGGTTCGTTCAACTGAAGCGGATAAAATTTTGCGCGCATTATATGACGCTACATTTCACCTTAAGGTTTGAAAATTTTCGATCTTGAAAAAGCACCATAGCCCGATCAGAAGAGAATAGCAAACGAAGACCATGTTATGTCATTCTTTTCAGAATAGCAAAATAGTTCTGTTTGGTATTGGTTAGGTTGAATTAAGAGCTAAAATATCAAAACTGAATACCAAAAATTTACACCATGCATACCAGATTCATAACAAGTTGACCTATTTAAGATACCAAAACTATACCACAAGAATATTAGTTTATACCCATTTTCTTTCTTGATGTGTATATGAACCCAATTTTGATTACTACGATTTAATCGTGCTGATCTAAAAATAGAATCACAAGCTTAATGTATTTATAGCCAACATTTAGGCGTATGAAATTTGCCATAAAAATTATTGAGAGGGTGAGCTTAATTGCATACTTGAAGGCTAAATTAGTTGTGAATTATATTGAACATGTTTTGTTAAAGATGAAATAGTTTCGAACCTACGCTTATGAAGTGGAAGTCGGTAGCTTCAACTCAAGGCCATGGCATCCGATTGATAGTGAGTGGAAATACAGCCATTATATTATAAGCCCTTCGACTTCGTCATACAGATATGAGAACGCTTTCATCGCTGCATCGAACTGTTTAATTTTTTGTCTCTTTCCTTCCGTGGTAATGAATAATCGAATTGCAAAATCAGGTCTGCGTTTACTATTATCAATCTAAAAACAAAATCAATAATTTCTGGAGCATAAAAAAATACTTTGCCAATTTTAAATGTGAATGAGGTGATACAGATATTGAATTTACTTCAACAAGCAACCTTCTAATCCTTCTTGGAATATGAACGGGATGGTTTTGCTTACTATCACTTATTATTTGTTTGAGTTGCCCTTGGGTATTAAGAAACGTTTATCGCCGTCAAAGGTTCTCATTTTCTCATACACTGCTGTAGTTTCTAATTTTTTAACAGAGTTCTGGATACACATATAATTTTATGACAAGTGGGTATTGCAGACCGTAATTCGACAATACAAAGAAAGAAAATATCTTAAATGTCCATAGAACTAGTATGGAGTAAGACCTATCCCCCAAAAAACACATTTTGTAAAGAATAAAAATAATATATGTTAACCGGAATCCATTTCGTCTATTCCCTTTTTGTAAACGTTTGTAAGGGACACACTAAGAGAAAATCATGTAAGTTTACGTTTCAATTCACTTAAATTTACAACCAAAAGCATGTACAAATTTATCATGTTTCTAAATTAACTTACAACTTTTAATATGTCAATATCGGATGAATACAATTAAATTTAGAAAAGCAGTTTAAGTATGTATATTTGAATGCAGAAACCGAACACGGACTTAAGATTACTAAATTTTTTAGAAAACATGTATTTTGAGAGAACCGAACAAACATTTCTTTCGAAAGAACAAGTTTAGTTTTGACCGAATTTTACTGCGAATGAAGAACAATTTGTTTATTTGTTACGTGATCTGATCCACGCTACGTTCCTAAACGACAGTCGGCCCAAAAGTAATCGGATATAGGCATTTGTTTCGGAAGAACCAGCTAACCAGAAGCTATACCCCTGTTCTTGTGTACAATTTTTTTGCACGGTTCTAGAAATGAAGATGTTTTAGAACAATTTTTGTCTGTTTTTTTTTTACACCCAATGTTCAAAAGTACTTCTCCGATTTTTGCATTGATTTACAAATTTACATTCGCTGATTATTGTGTTTTGCCTTTCCCATATAGAAAAGTTGTGCAATCACTGTGAAAATCGACTATTAAACCAAGACTCAGAGGGTCGAGTGTCAAATCCGAATCCGTGTCAAATCTCGAATCCGTTCGTCGAGATCGGCAAAATCTGTATGTGTGTGCACTTTCTCTCAGAGTTGGCTGAACTGATTTTCATAAACTTAGATTCATATGAAAGATCTTGTGATCCTATACAATGCTCAAGAATTTTATATGAATCCGAATTCTGGTTACGGAGTTACAGGGAGATAAGTGCAAAAAATTTGATTACCCTCATAATTGACTTTTTTAGCTTTTCATAAGTGACCATGTAGAGAGCTGCGATTTGCTTGAAAATTGATCATAATTTTTTCTAGTAACTAGATCTTGCTGACAGATCACCAAATAATCTCACTACAGTTATACCGGTCCCCAGTTTCCGGTTCCCTAAGTACCGGAAAATAGTGAATTTTCTCCGTGAAGATTTTTCAGAGATTAACTGGTGGATTTTCATAAACTTCGGTGTAAATGAAACGTAAACGTTGTGCAGATGCGACTTTCGGTTTCGGAATTACAAGGTGATGTAGGCTTAAACTTTAAAACAGTCGTCAAAGAGCGACGATGTGGGAAATGGACAAAACCGGATCCCTCGAAAAAAAATTCTCGAATTCATAACTTAGACGGCAACCCGATTAAACGATTAAACAATACGTACATGTTCAGATTGTTCACGGTCAGTGTCCCATCTCAGATCTCACAATAATGTTAATTTTCATGGTATCCTCGTCAAATTTGGTCAGTTTTATGTTGTTATGTTTTCTGTAAAATTCAATCAATTTCACCTTACACTTCTCATGTTTGGGGCACTTGCTACAAAAATAACCTTATAATCTCCATTGAAATAAAAGTAGTATCTGTATTTGTCAAGAAACATCGTTTCTCGTTGAATAAATTTTATATTGAACTTCCTATTTTTAGTGAACTTGCTACAGCTCTTCTCCACGATAATCCTTAACTCCACCTCTGAATAGTGTACAAAGTATCCGTGCTCTTCAAAAAGTATCGATTTCCACCTTTGGTACATGCGCCAAGCTTGGCGACGACTTGTTTGGTTGTTTCGTAGTTATGCTGAAACTTGCATACACTCGCTTTTATAGGCAGATTAAGATTATTGTCTCTTAGTTTTTTAATTTTCTCTTCGAAATAGAACCAAATCTTTTATTTTTTTTTAAACCTGCGTTCCATTCAAATTAACAATATTAATACTATCTAGCAAGACCTAGAAATTCTTGCCTCTCTCTTATTTTACAAAAAATGAGAGATAGAAATTGATTTTCAAGACCCCTTCCTCATAGTCTGAATCCTTCCCCCTCTCTTGTTTGTCGACAAATAAGAAAAGAGAGAGGCAATTGCTACGAATTACACCCCCTTTGCAATGAATATTAAAGCTCGTCGAGAAAAATCAAAATATACTCTAATGACACCCTCTGAATTGTAAGAAATACCTGTGCCAAGTTTGGTGATAATTTACTGAGTTGTTATGGAGCTTTGCTGAAATATATCGGTTCTTTTTAAATTAGATAAATTTCGTCGTTGCTCCATTTTAAGGACACCATATTAAGGACAGTTGCTATACACTCTCTCCTATGAAAATGTCCTAACGATCATATCTGAAGAAAGAAGTATCTGTGCCAATTTTTATAGTAATCCGTTGAGTAGTTCCGGAATTATTCCGTTACAATCATTACACCTCTTTTTAGAGGCCCTTACTACATCAACCCCCCTTATAATCATATCTAATTCGTACAAAAAAGTATCCATGATCTTTGAAAAGTATAGATTCTCGTCAAATTAGATAAATGTTGTCATGACTCCCCATGTTAAAGACACACTCTCCCCCCTAGGAATATCTTTATGACCATCTCTGAAGAGCAAGAAGTATCTGTGCCAAGTTTGGTGGCAATCCGTAAAGTCGTCGGAGTTATGGCGTTACAAACATACAAACATACAAACTTACATCCTTTTTTATATAAAGATTATACTTCGAATAAATTGTTCAGCCCTCAAAATCATTTAAACAGGGTTTACTATCTTCAATCCATTATTCTGCCAAAATTCGTGTATATTATGAACTTCTTACTAAAATATACTAAAAATGACAGAAAATGCTGACAGCGGCACTTTAATACTTTCATACATTTCTCACTGTCTGAATAAGAAAATAATAACAAAACGAGCTATCATTGTAAATTTATTCATTACTTTACTATTTCCAGCAATTTTTGCAACATTTCACAATCCATTATGATAGCTAAATAAGCAATGATAACTAAATGAACTATAGTTATGATATTCGTTTGCTCTTCTCTTATGATCGGGAGGGGGGAGTACATGAAATTTCCAAAATCGAAAATTTTTTTGATGCCGAAACTCTTAAAACTGCATGAAACATCGAACTTTAGTGTCATCTCAAAAAAATTTTTTTTTGAAAAGGTCAACTTTCTGGGACTTGATAAATGTTGATATTTTTTCTAAGTCCCAAAAAGTCGATTTTTTCAAAAAATTTTTTTTCGAGATGACACTAAATCTCGACGTTTCATGCAATTCTAAGCCTTTTGGCACCAACAATTTTTTTTAGATTTCGAAAATTTCATGTACACCCCCCCCCCCCCTGGACCCTATGGTGATTTTTCAAGATATATGAAAATTCCGCTAAGTTGAGTGAGAAGGGCAACGCAAATGTCAAGCACTAGTTCGGAAAAATGATGCTGACTGTGTGACATAAACACTGAACCATGCTTTTTTGTGAACTACTCGAATCAATCTGAATCAATTGGTGTCAAAATTAGTATCCGAAATTATTTAATAAAAGTATGAAATATATTTTCATGACACTGTTATGAAAGAAGAGAAAGGCATTATCACACCACTAGGTGGATTAAGAAGGGTTTTTTTTTTTGAATTCCCGTATATTGATATTTGTAACCTCTTAACCTATATAGCAACCTCTTGGCATACTCTTTAACAGTCATGTTCGAAGAGATAATGAAGTCAGTGTGACAACTAGCACCAAAATAAGCAGGTCCCTTTCAATTTTGACAATAAGGATGCCCTCTCTTCAGAACAAAAACTTATCGCACAAAAAAAGAAACGAGCTCGGAAAAGATGCTCTGGATTGAGTGATTTGATCAATCCAATGAAAACCGCAAATGTCAAATATCTCACCGAGACGCCTCTCGTTTCGCATCAAAAGGGTCGCAATGCTTTGAATATTCATTTCGTCTGTTTTATTGCCACGCGAAAGGTCGTTTGCGGTGGGTGGCTTAGCGGGGTTACAATTGAAAATCCGAACAAATGGCTCTTGAAAAGTCTGCATGCTGAGGAGGAGGAGGAGGACCAATCCAAGTATAGACTTGGTCTGCCTGCCTAACTATGCTCAATGGCATATCGGCTTTTCACAGGGTCTTGTTTCGGTTGGGGTTATGTGAGCGGTTGCTCTCCTGTTTTCAATGTGCCGTAATAGTGGTTGGTTGGAGGAGCTTTTCGCCGTTCGTCGGCAGCGGTGAGGTTTATTGTTTGTTGTTTGAATTTTCAAGTGGATTGGCGTTGAAAAGTTCGGCAAAGATTTCTTCGGCCCGAAAGCAATATCGGAGGAATTTTAATTTTTATTACAGTGATTCAGTTCTAACGTACTGATTTTGATCGTTAAAATTAAGAAAAAACTACTGCCAAGACTTCCTTATTGCTATTATCATTATCATTCGCTCCGGCATTCACTTTCACGATACTATCTGAGTGATGACCTAAAATTACCTCAAGACACATCGACTCCTCTCAACTCGAAGTAGTGGAATTGCGCAGTCCCCATTGAACAAACGGCGAACATCTCGGTGCATCGTGTTTTTTTGCCAGAGATCATGTTGCAACATTACCGGCTCTTCACAGCTCTTGCGGTACAATTGTTGGTTCACGAACAAAAAAAAATAAAAAGATAAACCAAGGCAAAAACAAAACAAAAATCATGAGGCCAAACGCAAACAGCTTACGAGATCACACTTGGCATCTTTCCGTTCATCATCATCACGTGCCTCTGACGCCTGCAAGCAATTTCTTGATGCTGGCACCGTGATTTCGATTGTGTAGCAGCAGCGAAGATGTGATGGTTTCGCTGGAATTAACCGTAAATGCAATTACACTGCACTAACTGTGCACTGTGACTACGTGGCAGTGTGCCAGCCAAGTTTCGGAACCGATGGCGTTCTGCAGTCCTGGTGGTGTGAATGCGGAATTTGGATTTCAGCATCCAAATGTACGCACTTTTTCATCATCGGCATAGCAAACCCAAGGGGGAATTCGGTGGATTGAGTGTGGAAGATGCAATTTCGGTTTTTAGCAGTTTACCAACAAACAGTGAAGTGCTCGGGCTAATTATTTTGGCTGCTCCGGATCTGTGCCACTCGAAACCCGTGCTGGCAATCGGACGTAGTGAACGGTTCTTTTCTTGTTGTTTTTTTCTTTTTGGTGGAAGATTGTATAATTTTAGCTTACCCTAGGTCTTGAAAGTGGAGTAAGGTTGACCTAGTGAAGAGTGAAGCAGCAACGGCGTGAAAATTACGTTCGATTTAATGATTGCTGCTACTCTCGCACTTTACTTGCGCTTGGTTCAAGGCTGGCCGGCCGTTCGACGGCTAGGCTTGAAGTGACCAATTTTGCATAATTGCATAGATTTTCTGTAGGCCACGTTTTAAATTTACATCACATTAAGAGTTGTACTCAGTAGTAAGTCACAAACTGTGACTTTTTAACTGTGTGCTATTCACATAGTTTGGCTGATTTTATTAAGATAACATTTACTTTCTCGGTCAAGTGTATGTATTAGTGAAGAAGATAATGTATCGAGTACAAGAAAGATAATACTTGAATTAAGTTTACGTTTCGTCTTCGACTCATCAGTGCGTCAGCAGATTATGCTGACGCAAACCCCCGGATCAACATAATCCGCTGAGCAGACGTAAAGTTAATGCTATTTGCAAGACACTTTTTTTGTACACAAGAAGTGTAACGTCTAAACTGACGTCTCGAACGAAACAAGTTTCGGCTTACTGGCCGTACAGATTGTGATAATTTGAAGGGGAAAAAGCTTGCTTTTACCCCCAAATTTATGCTAGGTGCACATAACCATTTTAAATTAAGTTTACGTTTCGTCTTCGACTCATCAGTGCGTCAGCAGATTATGCTGACGCAAACCCCCGGATCAACATAATCCGCTGAGCAGACGTAAAGTTAATGCTATTTGCAAGACACTTTTTTTTGTACACAAGAAGTGTAACGTCTAAACTGACGTCTCGAACGAAACAAGTTTCGGCTTACTGGCCGTACAGATTGTGATAATTTGAAGGGGAAAAAGCTTGCTTTTACCCCCAAATTTATGCTAGGTGCACATAACCATTTTAAATTAAGTTTACGTTTCGTCTTCGACTCATCAGTGCGTCAGCAGATTATGCTGACGCAAACCCCCGGATCAACATAATCCGCTGAGCAGACGTAAAGTTAATGCTATTTGCAAGACACTTTTTTTTGTACACAAGAAGTGTAACGTCTAAACTGACGTCTCGAACGAAACAAGTTTCGGCTTACTGGCCGTACAGATTGTGATAATTTGAAGGGGAAAAAGCTTGCTTTTACCCCCAAATTTATGCTAGGTGCACATAACCATTTTAAATTAAGTTTACGTTTCGTCTTCGACTCATCAGTGCGTCAGCAGATTATGCTGACGCAAACCCCCGGATCAACATAATCCGCTGAGCAGACGTAAAGTTAATGCTATTTGCAAGACACTTTTTTTTGTACACAAGAAGTGTAACGTCTAAACTGACGTCTCGAACGAAACAAGTTTCGGCTTACTGGCCGTACAGATTGTGATAATACTTGAAGTTAAGAGAACAATTCAATTACAATTTTGAAAAGAGCTAATGGTTATTTTGTCGTGAATACGTCTTACTGCAATATGGGGCCCCTTTTCGAAAATGCTGCAATACAAGAATGGCTAGAACTCAATCGTCAATATCTCTAGTTGTGCTTTACACTAGAGATGGTCGGGTATAGAAATTCTTATACCCGAACCCGACCCGTACCCGAGTGATCAGAAAAAAATTTACCCGTACCCGATAAAAAATTAAAAAAATTACCCGTACCCGATAAAAAATAAAAATTTTGCTCGCACCCGACCCGTACCCGAATGAGTAGTAAAAATTTTACCGAAATTCAGGATGGAGAAAATGTTTTTTAGATAGCGAGCCATATCAGGCTCTAGTTGGTAAGTAAAATACATTAAAATGCTTGTTTACATTTAAGCATATAAATACACGAACATCCCCTAAAATGAATAGAGTATCATCAGTTTGTTTACGTGAATTGACCAAACATCAAATAATGTACGTGTATTCCCGGTGTGAAAAATTCAATTTTGAAAATGGTGAACAGTGAGTCCTTCAAGTGTAAGTAGTTTGAACATTCGTGAGAAAATATTTTTGGTTACAATTTTTTACTACAAAGCTAAATGAATTATGATTTTGATTTAAATTAATCTGTCAGCTATGCCCGTTTTGTAAGCCTCACAAAAAACACGATGTTAACGGTAGCTGGTGGTTTTTACAGCCATTGAACTTCTGTGCCACCTCCGGTGGAACCCTCAACGAGTGAACACGGTGAAAATTTGAGTATTTCGCGAGAAAAGATTTTCACCCGTACTTTTGCGACTCCACGTTGTCACGCATCGAGATTTTCACTTTTAGTCCAGTGAAAAAAAACGGAAATTAACTGGCAATATAGCCCAACTTGCTGTGCCATCAATCGGTGTCATTTTAAGTGAGGTGACACCACCCAGAAGTGAAGAATAAGAAGAACTTCTATGCATATTTTCTGAAATAAATGTTCGTGTTTTTGTGGTTAGAATCCTTATGATTTAGATGAAAATTTAGAAAATCTCCAACCAATATTTAAATAACAGTTTTCTGGTATCTGAATGTGATATGAGTACTACACTACATTTTATATATGAATCAAATAATTTATACTGGATTGTGCATTAAACAGCTTTAAAATGGCAGTCCATTAAAACCTCCGTGAAAAGTAGGGTCTGACCGCAACATCTTAGAGCTGGCAGTGTCTTATTAAATATGATATAAAAAAGTAGGGTGGAAAATATTCACATAACTTTTCGCGTAACTATGATGTGATCGTTTTTTTTTAATGAAGAAAAGAAATGTTTTTTTTCTGGAAAAAGATGCCAGTTGTCAGGTCTGGTCCTAGGCGCGAATGTCAAAACCCCTTGAATCAAATTGTTTATTTTTCGGAAGAACTGTTTTGCAATGAAAATTTCTCGTCAACGTGTAAACATATTTATGTGAAGTACAAATGGTCGGGTAATCGATCAGAAAAAAAATTACCCGTACCCGAGTGACCAGTAATTTTTTTTACCCGTACCCAACCCGTACCCGATTGAAAATGAAAATTTTTACCCGTACCGGACCAAAAACCCGTCGGGTACGGGTACGGGTCGGGTTTCGGTTAAAATACCCGAGACCCGACCATCTCTAATTCAAAGGTTCAAAACATATGTTTTGCTTGCATAAATACTACAACGATAAACTCAAAACAAATATTTAGATCATATTTCATGAAATATACGTTATACGAATACGAAAATATACGAATAAACGAATATACGTTTCCATGGAAGAAGATTTAAAAAAAAGCACAAAAACATTCTATTCTTCGCACTTTTTCGTGTAATATCTTCGCTATTACAAGATTTTAGAAATTCATATGCCATGACGAGTAAGAAATGTAAGGAACGAAATATACTTAGGAGCTTGGAAAAAATAAATAAGAAATTGTTTTTTTATGTCAAATGTCTTAGAAACGTCGAGATCTGGTATTATCTAAAATGAAAAACAAATTTCGGGATAGCACCAGATCTCGACGTTTCATGTATTTCTAAGGCAAAATTGAATAACCACGGAACTTCGGAAATCCGCGTGAAAATAGCTGCGTAAACAAGGCGGGTGGGTAATGTCAGAGACATAACTGGATGTCGTGAATACGAAAACAACTGGCACGTTCCTTAATACTTCCGAATATCAATTAGTTGATCAATTGTTTGCATTATGCATGCATTCCCCTTTTTCACTACTAGAATTTGAAACGATGCACCTAAATAAAAGTTCAGATTAGTTAAATCAAACATTCTTAAAAACACAATTAAATATTATGAAATAGTTGAAACAGTATAGTATAAAGATGAGTTCTACTCAATACTTTAATTTTCGCATTGCGTGAGTCGTAATTGAATGTGTTAGTGACGGTGTAAACTTTGTCTATTTCCATTTTGATAAATATGATGCTTTTGGTGCGGAAGAGATAATTCAATTAATTCTTTATTATGATCTGTAGCACTAAAAAGTGCTTTGAATTGTCATGTAGAACAGGATCTGCATTTAGATACCAGAGATGGTTCTAGGCGTATACACTGATGACTTCAGCTGGCAGGCTTCTGGTGTGGTATCGCTGTGTGGCCGGTCCGATGTTATTCTCGTGTGTATCTTCCTTTTGTAACCGTTGCTCACAAAATGGAAGAAAAAGTGAAAAAATCAGCTTTTATACCGCTGCAACAGCACATATTTTGTTCTTTTTCTCAGATCGCGTTCTAATTGGCTGGTGCTGAAATGGATCAAATCAGACTGGTTTTTCAATAGTGTACTACTGGAAAACATCAATGTTGTGGCAATACACGTTCAAGTTGAACAATTTCGAATCTATTGGTAGTTAGATTATATAAATCCTTCCACAGATCACTGAGCTATTAGAAAGGCAAACATTTCTGAAAAGTTTAATTCTGAATTATTTGAGATTATGTCATACAACTGAAAATTTTATCATAAAATTGTGATCATATTTCCGATGGCATGTAGCAAAAATTATGTTGATACGTTACACTCTAAGAAAAAATGAAATTAACGCTTGACGTAAATTAAAATTTTCCGTAATTTCTTCGGTGATGACGCAATAATACATCTACTAAAATGTAAATATAAATTTTGCATCCGTATCAATGTAAGCTTCAGTTAAATTGACTGTGAAGTTAGTGATATGACTTATCTTTACATGTTTTGTATTGTGAATGTAAGTGAATTGCGACGCTTCTTTTATGTGCATCTATGAAGATGTAACATTTTCTAAGTGTGTAGATACAACAATAGATATTCACGATCAAAAACTTATCACTCTCTCAGGAGGTAAATTTTGAAAAGGCGCTTCATTGTAAAGTAAGTCGTATTCACGACAAAAAAAAAACATAAAAAAACGCGTAAAAAAGACCTCAGTGTATTATATACTGTTTTCAGTTTTCGAAAAACCATGCACCTCGTAGAACTTGTTCACGAGCTTGTGTACAGGGTCCGCCATGTAACTTTTTTTAAACATGCAATAAAACACAAACGTTTTTAAATATTACCATTTAATTCTGTTATAAGTATATCACGTCACTATAAAAATTCACTATGTATCTCACGACACTATAAATCTTGTATAATAAACGTCACATCACATATGCACATTTCGAATACAATTTATATTCATCTTCAGTGTGATAGTTTTGTTTAGTTATTGAAAGAATGCTGTAATGTTGTTCCTTTTATATGGAACGGAAGTAGGTAGATTCCTACAACAGGTATAAACACCTCGAAAAAATTATCTAATTTGTTTAGGGTAGGGAGAGATTAAGTGTTTTCTATGTTTGTCTGTCCCCTGTGTGTAGGTAGTAACTTAAAGAGCCAGGAATACCTATTTCCTTGGTCTCTGTTTAGTAAAGAAGTGGAATTGTGTTTGAAAATTTCCAGACTTTCTGCCGAATCTAATTTCCATGGGTTGGAAATTTGTCTTAAAATTTTTATGTCATTTGTAGTGAAATCATGGTTTTCGGAAAAGGCATGCTCAGCTACTTTCGACTTGAAATGGTGTGATAAACCCCGTTCCAGATCCTTGGATGCTTTCCCTATTTCCGCTATGTGTTCCTTGAAACGGATATCTAATGATCTCTTTGTTTGTCCAATGTATAATTTATCACAATGAGAACATGAAATTTTGTATACCCCCGATTTTTTCAATTTGTCAGTAGGATCTTTAGTAGATCCTAGTAAAGTTTTCAACTGGTTGCTAGTACTACTGAACACTAAATCCAAGCCAAAGGGTTTTAATTTTGATTTAAGTGGATATGCATAGAGCAAAGGTTGATACAGTTTATACAGACCTTAAAGCGTTCGATCGTAATGAGTGCATCGGAAACATTCACCAATTGGCTCAAATCGTATCTTGTTGGCCGTTCACTTTCTGTTAAGCTTGGAAATTGTGAATCAAATAGTTTCTCGAATCTGTCGGGTGTGTCTCAAGGTAGCATTCTCGGACCTGTGCTATTTTACTTGTTCTACAACGACATCTGTTTTGTCACTAGGGTGTAGGCTTGTTTATGCAGACGATCTCAAGCTATTTCATATCATTAGATCCGAAGAGGACGGCACGGCCTTACAACGACAAGTTGATGTCTTCAGCGACTGGTTTACGCGTAACCGATTGACGCTTAATATATCGAAATGCTCCGTGACACGCACCTATTCTCTGGACTACTTTTGGAGAATTCCTTCAGAGAGTATCAATTGTTATGGACTTAAGTGTAGTACTTGATTCTCAGCTGTCGTTCAGAGACCACTACTCCCATATCATTGCACAAGCTAATCGGAATCTTGGATTTATTTTTAAAATAGCAAACGAATGCACTGACCCTTACTGTCTCAGATCATTGTATTCCTACCTTGTCCGATCTGTCCTTGAAGCTTCTTCGGTAATATGGTGTCCTTACGTGGTTTGGATTAACCGAATTGAATCAATACAAGCTAAGTTCCTCCGCTATGCCCTCAAATCATTACCTTGGTGCAATGGTGCAACCCTTTGCACCAAGGGGTAAAGATCTGATCGTTGTCGATTACTGGGTGTGGACACACTTTTAAAAAGAAGAAATGTTTCCGTTAGTTTCGGTTTAAGCTGGATTGTAAACGCGAATAAATCTGCGTGATCTGTGAATTTGTTGCGTACTAACTGTTAGATAATCAATACTCCGATGATATAATCCGTATGTAATATTTAAATAATCCAACCCTCAGCAAAGCATATAATTTGACTGCGTTATGGTCGAAAAAAAATAACCTCACAAATTCCGGGTGTAAAGCAGTACCCATGTACACTCTCGCTTCGTTACAAACAGCAACGGCTCATCAATTTAAATAACAACATTAGCAAATTTTATGACACCTCCCCTGTGAAGACAAAAAACAGACACCAGCAGCAGCAGACTTCGCACCTCACCTGAACGAAGTACAAGTCGGTACGGTGCGTGGTGTTGTTATAACATTATCGGCTAACAGGCTGTGAATGCGGTGAAAGGAAAAAGGATCTGAAAATTGTTGGGGAAGGTTTATTTCGGGGAGGACCTCCTAGTGGGGTGCTGCTTTGTCGCATAGCAGAGGACTGGTAGGGTAACTGTGTCTATATTCGCCACATAATTTGAGGCTCAAAACTGTTGATTTATGATCATTACCTAATTGGACTTGAAAACGTGATTCAAACACATCGAACGGAGGAGTCAAAGATCAGTTTGAGAACGGTTACCCTGCATTACGATAAGATTATGACGAACGGTTCACTTTCGTTTGGAAAGTGGCAACCAACCACCACACCGGCGGCGATACCGTAAGTGCGAATCGAACAGGTTCCGGATTTTCTTCTTTGAGACTTATTGTTTACCTACGTACTTTAGCTGAAGGCTGTTTTAACGGCCTTGCCAGTTTACAGTAGGTCATTCGTTTACGCATTTTTACCGTGGTCAGTTTCGTAATAGGATGAGTGAAGACGATAGCGGAAATGATTTGCGTTTGCGGATTTTTACACGCTTGTTTCGTAATATCTCATATTGTGTAATCTATATGGGTCATTCCACCAGTTGTTAACACAGAATACTTGGTGTACTTTCGAATGGCCGGCGTCAATCAACTGATTTTTGGAGCGCAAATCACACTTTTAATTTTTTTATTTTTCGTTGTATATAGATGGAGTTGATTGAAATGTGAAGAATTTTATTGGCGTATTTTTAAAGTAATTTAGTAGGTTAAATATTGATATCCGCTATCTGCCGACAACGAACAGAACAAGAATTAAATTACAACCATTGACAGATAGAAAACTACCACTTTATTTTTCTAATGTAAACAAACAAAAAACAGCAACGCCTTCCAGTTCATCTTCTAACGAAAACAATTCATTAATAGGTAGATTGGCCACGTCATCTCCTTCTTCTAATGACAGTTACACTAATGTAACAGGTAGACATCTACCTACCAGTATTCCTTCAATGCCATTCGCTTCTTTAAACGAAGTCGATTTAGGCGATGTAACGGAAAATAAAATGCTTTTTCAAATGATCATCCGAATGAATTCAACTTCATCACTTTTTGAAGAATCTCAAGTTGGATGCAATTTGCAAATAATACATATTGAATTTTGAATAATTATTTAATTATTTTAAAATGGAATGCTCGATCCTTAAAATCGAGTGAAGATGATTTTTATAATGTTCCCAAAGTTCACAAAATTCATAGTGTCATTGTGACAGAAACATTTCTTAAACCAAATGTCAAATTGAAAAGCTATCCACATTATGTGGTTCATCGATTTGACAGGTTTACTGGAATGGGTGGTGGAGTTGCCATTTTTGTCCAAGGCCTTGGTATTACATTCCTGTAGTGGAATTTGACCTTCTGTTTCAACAGACTTCGCAACCGATTCAGAGTGTACAGAACCATTGCATGGCTAGTGCTACAATTCTACTGACACTACGAATCCTTCCAGGTCGGGGTTCGAACATACAACTGGTTTGTAAGACCAGCACCTTATGCATTGAACCGCCAACCCGGGACGTCGAACGGTAAATTAAACATCGAATTTTACCTTCTTTTAATACTAAAGTTATTGAACGATTGGGAACCCAAGTAGCAATCCGCAACTAGTTCTGATACGACAAAGTCCAAACTATGTTGCAACAAGAGCACGAATATGTTTTACTGGTTAAAACATGGTGACAGCAATGTTTCATCATAACATAACTAGTTACGAAATAGTTATTTAGGTTTCCAATAATAACATCTTTGTGTCATATTGAATTAAATATAATTTATAAGCTATCGTTACTTAATCCAAACATATCTTTAATCACAACAATGCTTCTAGCTACTAGTTGAAAATAAGTTTATTTGACTTCAATAGTAGCAACCCGAAACTAGTTTTGATATCACTTAACCCTACTGTGTTGCAACAAGAGCACGAACATGTTTTTATGTTATACTGATTAAAACAAGGTGACTGCAGTGTTTCTTTATAACGTAAACATTGAACTAACTATCATTTGTAAGTTATCGTTACTTGATTCTAACATATCTTTAATCACAGCTAAGCTTTTAGGTACTAGTTGAAAAAAGGTTTATTTTCCGTTGCGAAACCATTATAAATACATAAGCGTATATGTAAATCGTTACTGTGAATTGATGTAGTAATAACTTAGATATTATAAGATTATAACATATAATTTCTTCATTGATTCAGATAGTTATCGGTAGGTTTTCCCAACGTTATGATAACGAAAATGCAAACAAAACAACTTTTGTTGGCTCGAATATGGCGAACACAATATGGAGTCTCAAGAAGTGTATGAAACATAAATAAAACCAGGATAATACTTGTTTCAAAACTACTTTTTGCCGAAAATAGTGAAAGGCAGAATAGTCATTTTTGTTCTATGCACTGTCATAAACACGAAGAAAATAATATAGGGATTGAACATCGATTGTGATAATATCATAGTTCTCATGATATATGAATTTAAAATGATGAGAAATCACTCTACTTGGAATAATTTTGAGCATTATGAACATAGTGTTAATTTGCTGTTTATTTTTTATATCTTTATAAACAGATTTTGATTGAAGGCGCATAAAAAACAGTTAAGTAAAATTTAATTCCGCTCGACAGTTTCAAAATCGTTGTGAAATTTGTACCTTGTATCAAGTTTGTGATTTAAAGTACTCTTCTGCTTTTTTATTGATGATAGAAAAGTGTTCTGTATTCATTCAATGTTTATAATGTCGATTGTGACTAAATTTCAACTAGTTTACTTGAAAACAAGTTATTTTCAAGTTATGAAAAGATAAGTTCTTTCAGTATGGCATTACAACGTAACGACAACTTATTTTTAACCGACATAGAAACTAGTAGAAACTGCGCTTTTTGAGTCATGCAAGTGGTTAGATGTTAGTAACAATCACTCAAATATCTGGTTGCAAACTAGTCACAAACAAGCTAGCGTAACAAAAATTGTTACTTGGGAATCGAAGTTGAATCCATTCATTCGTTCTTACCGTCATAAATATGTTCTTATGGCGGATGATTCCCAATTGAAATTATGGTAAAGTTGTATTGTAGCTCTTACAAAAAAAAAAAACTAGAACAAAGTCATCAAAGTCATCAATTTGCAAATAGTGAAGCTATATATTTTGAATCCTGGTTTATGTTCATTTTATTTGAACAAAATTGGTACTCTGCATGAAAGTCAAGTCACATTCAACGTTTTAGCAACAGCTCGAACTGATTTTTAACATGCATTTGAGATCGTCCTCGTTTGCCTATGGTGGCTTATTTTCGATCAATAGTCAGACGTCTTGCGAACCGTTTTATGATACTCGACACCGTGGAATTCTTATTCTCAAAGTACTCGTGCAAAACTTTTTCGCGCACGCACTGTTTTTGCGTCGCCATTTTGGAAAGATGGGGGTTTGGGAACATACGTTACATACGTTATGGGAACATACATGTTACATACGTTATTTTTTAATAAGTTATAGGCGTTATGAAGCGTTACATACGTTGCTTTTTAATAAGTTATAGGCATTATGAAGCTTTACATTCTTACTGTAAATAGATTTTAAGCGTTAGGAAGTGTTACATGCATAACTTTTTTGTAATTTGTGGACGTTACGAAGCGTTACAAACGTTACTTATTTATAAGTTATCGACGTTACGAAGCGTAACATATGTTACTTTTTCATAAGTTATTGGCGTTACGAAGCGTTACCTGCGTTACTTTTGATAAGTTATAGGCGGTACATGCATTACTTTTTTGTGAGCTATAGGCGTTACTAAGCGTTACATGCGTTACTTTTTGCAAGCTAAAGACGTTACGAAGCGTTACATGTGTTACAGGCATTACGAAACGCGACATGCGTTAGTTTTTTGTGGATTACAGGCGCTATAAAGTGTTACACGCGCTAATTTTCAGTAAGTTAGAAGTGTTACGAAGCATTGCATTCTTACTGTAAATAAGTTTTGGGCATTACGAAATGTTACATGCGTTACTTTTTAGTAAGTTATAGGCGTTACATTGTTGTATGCTAAAGGCGTTACGAAGCGCTACATGCGTTACTTTTTAGTAAGTTATAGGCGTTGAGAATTTGTGATTCATAGGCGTTACGAAGTGTGCTACTTTTTAGAAAGTTAAAAGGTTACGAAGCGTTACATGCGTTACTTTTTAGTAAGTTATATGCGTTACGAAGCGTTGCATGCGTTACTATTTGATAAGCTATAGGAGTTACGGAGCGTTATATTGTTGTATGCTCAAGGCGTTGCGAAGCGTTACATGCGTTACTTTTTTGTAAGATATAGGTTTTACGCAGCGTTACACGCATTACTTTTTTGTAAGTGATAGGCGTTACGAAGCGTTACATACGTCACTTTTCAATGAGTTATAGACGTTATGAAGCATTTCATACGTTACTTTTTAATAAGTTGTAGTTGTTATGAAGCGTTACATTCTTACTGTAAATAAATTTTAGGCGTTAGGAAGCGTTACGTGCATTACTTTTTTGTAAGTTGTGGGCGTTACGAAACGTTACATGCGTTATTTTTCGATAGCTATAGACGTTACGAAGCGTTACGTGCGTTACAGGCATTACGAAACGTGATATGCGTTAGTTTTTTGTGGATTAGAGGCGTTACAAAGTGTTACACGCGCTACTTTTTAATAAGTTAGAAGCGTTATAAAGCGTTACATATGTTACATTTTTACCAGGTACAAGCGCTACGAGGCGTTTCATCCTTTACTCTTTTATAAGTTTTGTATGTTAGGATGTGTTAGAATGTGTTACTTTTTGTAAGTAATAGGTGTTAAAAGCGTTACAAAAGATTTGGCGTTCGAATTTTAACATATGAAACAGTCACACTTATTTGCAATATTTACTGGAAATGTCGAAACTATGAAATGATTGGAAAAGATCATACAATGACAAGGAATACACTGCTCAAAATTAGCACGATGACATATCTTACCGAAACGATCTGTATTTAATTTTGAAGGAAAGTGAGCATAAATATTTTTCAAGTGAATTAATTGTTCTATTTTATCCATGAAGAAATCATTAGTTCTTTTCTTGATATGAGAGTATTCAGTAAATGGGAATATTATTTCAAAGAAGCCGAGTAATACACGCTGCAGCTGAATGGTTTGACGAGGAAATTTTTAAATATGGTGAAAGAAATATAAAGTCCGAAACAATTATAACCGAAGCAACCAATCGAAACTATTGTTAAAAAAAATTGACAAAAAACTTCACGTAATTTACATTGTATTACTAAAGAACACTTATTACATAATCATGTACGACAATGTGAAAAGTCTGCTGCAAAAATGAAGTACCTTCCCCCTTCCAGTAACGTTGCTTTGTTCTGTGTTCTTTCAAAGTCCAATTTACTTCCATGGTTCCAGTCTTTTGTACCTTATGTGAGTGGGGTATCTGCAAACTGAAAACCGCGGCTCCGGTCGGAAGAACACTGAATACACAAACTCAATTCAAATAGAGATTATTCTCGCATTTGTGTCAGCTCGACGCTGAAACGCTGGCGCCGAAACCGGTGCCCTTTTTCCTCGTTGTACATTCATACATACTCTATATTTTCTGTTTCTTTCAACAATTAAACTCAATTTAGCATGAAACCCATTTAATTATTCACCTAACCACGCACACACAAAAGGCTCTTCAGCCGGATTGTGCTCACTCACTCACTTCACTTCAAACGGATAAATGCACGGATATTTCGGACTATTGTTACCATCGGTTCCCGGCAACTTCCGATTCGATTCGGCGGCTCACACGCATTTTCGTCGGCAGCCGCGACCACCAGTTGTAAGCTCAATACGGGGACGATGACAACCCAAACAGCAGTTGTACGAAAAACAAAAAAAAATACAACGAAAGCAACAACCAACCAGTGGAATCCAAACAAAACTCGACATGAGTGTAAACAGTATTTATGTAGGTGGTCTGTCAATAAATTGGATTGATGCCGAATAGCACTTACCTGACTTGTCGCTCGCGGCTCCAAACCCCGAAAATGGTAAGGGAATCGGTGTGCAAACGGGAGAATACATTTTCCGATTCCAGGGAAATTTATGTTGCCACTCGTTGGCCATTACATGCACCCCAAAACTACATTTAAATGTCGGAATCGGGGGCAGTAAACGGGGAGAACTTTTGTAATTTTTTTATTTTTTTCTACTGATTGTATCAGTTTATTTTCTCGTAAATTTTTCCACTTCGACTCGACTCGAACGCAAGTAATTACATCGGTTTGTGTAACGCGGGAAAAATGGCAATCATAATAATGAAGTAATTCGAAGCGGGAGAACTTTTGTCCCGCTTGAGCAAATTGAAAAAAAAAAATACACAAAGTAACGAATCACGAATCGTACAACTTCTGGTGCGGCAATTCCATCGGGACTGGTTTGAGGTTTGACTGGCACGAGAGACGGGAAAGTCTAATTATTGCACGAAATGAGTTCAATTTCAGATGGAATGACTGCACATCAATTAAATTGGGTGTGGGTAAGTGAGTTTGACTATGTGCTGGAGAAATAATTACATTCCATAACAAATTTACGGAAGGCTTAAAATGAAACAAAAAGCGCCCGAGAAAACAGTGCGAATTAAAATCTGTCCATAGGAAATTAAAAAAATTACAAATAATAAAATTTCTGACAAACATAAGACAGTTTGGGAAATAAGAAAACTTTAGAAACTTAAGAAACTTGAGAAACTTAAAAAACTTAAGAAACTTAAGAAACTTAAGAAACTTAAGAAACTTAAGAAGCTTAAGAAACTTAAGAAACTAAAGAAACTTGAGAAACTTAAGAAACTTAAGAAACTTAAGAAACTTGAGAAACATAAGAAACTCAAGAAATATAAGAAACTTAAGAAACTAAAGAAACATAAGAAACTTAAGAAACTTAAGAAACTTAAGAAACTTAAGAAACTTAAGAAACTTAAGAAACTTAAGAAACTTAAGAAACTTAAGAAACTTAAGAAACTTACGAAACTTAAGAAACTTAAGAAACTTAAGAAACTTAAGAAACTTAAGAAACTTAAGAAACTTAAGAAACTTAAGAAACTTAAGAAACTTAAGAAACTTAAGAAACTTAAGAAACTTAAGAAACTTAAGAAACTTAAGTAACTTAAGTAACTTAAAAAACTTAAGAAACTTAAGAAACTTAAGAAACTTAAGAAACTTAAGAAACTTAAGAAACTTAAGAAACTTAAGAAACTTAAGAAATTTAAGAAACTTAAAAAACTCAAGAAACTTAGGAAACTTAAGAAACTTAAGAAAATTAAGAAACTTAAGAAACTTAAGAAACTCAAAAAACTTAGGAAACTTAAGAATCTTAAGAAACTTAGAAAACTTAAGAAACTTAAGAAACTTAAGAATTTTAAGAAACTTAAAAAACTTAAAAACTTAAGAAACTTAAGAAACTTAGGAAACTTAAGAAACTTAAGAAACTTAAGAAACTTAAGAAACTTAAGAAACTTAAGAAACTTAAAAAACTTAAGAAACTTAAGAAACTTAAGAAACTTAAGAAACTTAAGAAACTTAAGAACCTTAAGAAACTTAAGAAACTTAAGAAACTTAAGAAACTTAAGAAACTTAAGAAACTTAAGAAACTTAAGAAACTTAAGAAACTTAAGAAACTTAAGAAACCTAGGAAACTTAAGAAACTTAAGAAACTTAAGAAACTTAAGAAACTTAAGAAACTTAAGAAACTTAAGAAACTTAAGAAACTTAAGAAACTTAAGAAACTTAAGAAACTTAAGAAACTTGAGAAACTTAAGAAACTTAAGAAACTTAAGAAACTTAAGAAACCTAAGAAACTTAAGAAACTTAAGAAACTTAAGAAACTTAAGAAACTTAAGAAACTTAAGAAACTTAAGAAACTTAAGAAACTTAAGAAACTTAAGAAACTTAAGAAACTTAAGAAGCTTAAGAAACTTAAGAAACTTAAGAAACTTGAGAAACTTAAGAAACTTAAGAAACTTAAGAAACTTAAGAAACTTAAGAAACTTAAGAAACTTAAGAAACTTAAGAAACTTAAGAAACTTAAGAAACTTAAGAAACTTAAGAAACTTAGGAAACTTAAGAAACTTAAGAAACTTAAGAAACTTAAGAAATTTAAGAAACTTGAGAAATTTAAGAAACTTAAGAAACTTAAGAAACTTAAGAAACTTAAGAAACTTAAGAAACTTAAGAAACTTAAGAAACTTAAGAAACTTAAGAAACTTAAGAAACTTAAGAAACTTAAGAAACTTAAGAAACTTAAGAAACTTAAGAAACTTAAGAAACTTAAGAAACTTAAGAAACTTAAGAAACTTAAGAAACTTAAGAAACTTAAGAAACTTAAGAAACTTAAGAAACTTAAGAAACTTAAGAAACTTAAGAAACTTAAGAAACTTAAGAAACTTAAGAAACTTAAGAAACTTAAGAAACTTAAGAAACTTAAGAAACTTAAGAAACTTAAGAAACTTAAGAAACTTAAGAAACTTAAGAAACTTAAGAAACTTAAGAAACTTAAGAAACTTAAGAAACTTAAGAAACTTAAGAAACTTAAGAAACTTAAGAAACTTAAGAAACTTAAGAAACTTAAGAAACTTAAGAAACTTAAGAAACTTAAGAAACTTAAGAAACTTAAGAAACTTAAGAAACTTAAGAAACTTAAGAAACTTAAGAAACTTAAGAAACTTAAGAAACTTAAGAAACTTAAGAAACTTAAGAAACTTAAGAAACTTAAGAAACTTAAGAAACTTAAGAAACTTAAGAAACTTAAGAAACTTAAGAAACTTAAGAAACTTAAGAAACTTAAGAAACTTAAGAAACTTAAGAAACTTAAGAAACTTAAGAAACTTAAGAAACTTAAGAAACTTAAGAAACTTAAGAAACTTAAGAAACTTAAGAAACTTAAGAAACTTAAGAAACTTAAGAAACTTAAGAAACTTAAGAAACTTAAGAAACTTAAGAAACTTAAGAAACTTAAGAAACTTAAGAAACTTAAGAAACTTAAGAAACTTAAGAAACTTAAGAAACTTAAGAAACTTAAGAAACTTAAGAAACTTAAGAAACTTAAGAAACTTAAGAAACTTAAGAAACTTAAGAAACTTAAGAAACTTAAGAAACTTAAGAAACTTAAGAAACTTAAGAAACTTAAGAAACTTAAGAAACTTAAGAAACTTAAGAAACTTAAGAAACTTAAGAAACTTAAGAAACTTAAGAAACTTAAGAAACTTAAGAAACTTAAGAAACTTAAGAAACTTAAGAAACTTAAGAAACTTAAGAAACTTAAGAAACTTAAGAAACTTAAGAAACTTAAGAAACTTAAGAAACTTAAGAAACTTAAGAAACTTAAGAAACTTAAGAAACTTAAGAAACTTAAGAAACTTAAGAAACTTAAGAAACTTAAGAAACTTAAGAAACTTAAGAAACTTAAGAAACTTAAGAAACTTAAGAAACTTAAGAAACTTAAGAAACTTAAGAAACTTAAGAAACTTAAGAAACTTAAGAAACTTAAGAAACTTAAGAAACTTAAGAAACTTAAGAAACTTAAGAAACTTAAGAAACTTAAGAAACTTAAGAAACTTAAGAAACTTAAGAAACTTAAGAAATTTAAGAAACTTAAGAAACTTAAGAAACTTAAGAAACTTAAGAAACTTAAGAAACTTAAGAAACTTAAGAAACTTAAGAAACTTAAGAAACTTAAGAAACTTAAGAAACTTAAGAAACTTAAGAAACTTAAGAAACTTAAGAAACTTAAGAAACTTAAGAAACTTAAGAAACTTAAGAAACTTAAGAAACTTAAGAAACTTAAGAAACTTAAGAAACTTAAGAAACTTAAGAAACTTAAGAAACTTAAGAAACTTAAGAAACTTAAGAAACTTAAGAAACTTAAGAAACTTAAGAAACTTAAGAAACTTAAGAAACTTAAGAAACTTAAGAAACTTAAGAAACTTAAGAAACTTAAGAAACTTAAGAAACTTAAGAAACTTAAGAAACTTAAGAAACTTAAGAAACTTAAGAAATTTAAGAAACTTAAGAAACTTAAGAAACTTAAGAAACTTAAGAAACTTAAGAAACTTAAGAAACTTAAGAAACTTAAGAAACTTAAGAAACTTAAGAAACTTAAGAAACTTAAGAAACTTAAGAAATTTAAGAAACTTAAGAAACTTAAGAAACTTAAGAAACTTAAGAAACTTAAGAAACTTAAGAAACTTAAGAAACTTAAGAAACTTAAGAAACTTAAGAAACTTAAGAAACTTAAGAAACTTAAGAAACTTAAGAAACTTAAGAAACTTAAGAAACTTAAGAAACTTAAGAAACTCAAGAAAATTAAGAAACTTAAGAAACTTAAGAAACTTAAGAAACTTAAGAAACTTAAGAAACTTAAGAAACTTAAGAAACTTAAGAAACTTAAGAAACTTAAGAAACTTAAGAAACTTAAGAAACTTAAGAAACTTAAGAAACTTAAGAAACTTAAGAAACTTAAGAAACTTAAGAAACTTAAGAAACTTAAGAAACTTAAGAAACTTAAGAAACTTAAGAAACTTAAGAAACTTAAGAAACTTAAGAAACTTAAGAAACTTAAGAAACTTAAGAAACTTAAGAAACTTAAGAAACTTAAGAAACTTAAGAAACTTAAGAAACTTAAGAAACTTAAGAAACTTAAGAAACTTAAGAAACTTAAGAAACTTAAGAAACTTAAGAAACTTAAGAAACTTAAGAAACTTAAGAAACTTAAGAAACTTAAGAAACTTAAGAAACTTAAGAAACTTAAGAAACTTAAGAAACTTAAGAAACTTAAGAAACTTAAGAAACTTAAGAAACTTAAGAAACTTAAGAAACTTAAGAAACTTAAGAAACTTAAGAAACTTAAGAAACTTAAGAAACTTAAGAAACTTAAGAAACTTAAGAAACTTAAGAAACTTAAGAAACTTAAGAAACTTAAGAAACTTAAGAAACTTAAGAAACTTAAGAAACTTAAGAAACTTAAGAAACTTAAGAAACTTAAGAAACTTAAGAAACTTAAGAAACTTAAGAAACTTAAGAAACTTAAGAAACTTAAGAAATTTAAGAAACTTAAGAAACTTAAGAAACTTAAGAAACTTAAGAAACTTAAGAAACTTAAGAAACTTAAGAAACTTAAGAAACTTAAGAAACTTAAGAAACTTAAGAAACTTAAGAAACTTAAGAAACTTAAGAAACTTAAGAAACTTAAGAAACTTAAGAAACTTAAGAAACTTAAGAAACTTAAGAAACTTAAGAAACTTAAGAAACTTAAGAAACTTAAGAAACTTAAGAAACTTAAGAAACTTAAGAAACTTAAGAAACTTAAGAAACTTAAGAAACTTAAGAAACTTAAGAAACTTAAGAAACTTAAGAAACTTAAGAAACTTAAGAAACTTAAGAAACTTAAGAAACTTAAGAAACTTAAGAAATTTAAGAAACTTAAGAAACTTAAGAAACTCAAGAAACTTAAGAAACTTAAGAAACTTAAGAAACTTAAGAAACTTAAGAAACTTAAGAAACTTAAGAAACTTAAGAAACTTAAGAAACTTAAGAAACTTAAGAAATTTAAGAAACTTAAGAAACTTAAGAAACTTAAGAAACTTAAGAAACTTAAGAAACTTAAGAAACTTAAGAAACTTAAGAAACTTAAGAAACTTAAGAAACTTAAGAAACTTAAGAAACTTAAGAAACTTAAGAAACTTAAGAAACTTAAGAAACTTAAGAAACTTAAGAAACTTAAGAAACTTAAGAAACTTAAGAAACTTAAGAAACTTAAGAAACTTAAGAAACTTAAGAAACTTAAGAAACTTAAGAAACTCAAGAAACTTAAGAAACTTAAGAAACTTAAGAAACTTAAGAAACTTAAGAAACTTAAGAAACTTAAGAAACTTAAGAAACTTAAGAAACTTAAGAAACTTAAGAAACTTAAGAAACTTAAGAAACTTAAGAAACTTAAGAAACTTAAGAAACTTAAGAAACTTAAGAAACTTAAGAAACTTAAGAAACTTAAGAAACTTAAGAAACTTAAGAAACTTAAGAAACTTAAGAAACTTAAGAAACTTAAGAAACTTAAGAAACTTAAGAAACTTAAGAAACTTAAGAAACTTAAGAAACTTAAGAAACTTAAGAAACTTAAGAAACTTAAGAAACTTAAGAAACTTAAGAAACTTAAGAAACTTAAGAAACTTAAGAAACTTAAGAAACTTAAGAAACTTAAGAAACTTAAGAAACTTAAGAAACTTAAGAAACTTAAGAAACTTAAGAAACTTAAGAAACTTAAGAAACTTAAGAAACTTAAGAAACTTAAGAAACTTAAGAAACTTAAGAAACTTAAGAAACTTAAGAAACTTAAGAAACTTAAGAAACTTAAGAAACTTAAGAAACTTAAGAAACTTAAGAAACTTAAGAAACTTAAGAAACTTAAGAAACTTAAGAAACTTAAGAAACTTAAGAAACTTAAGAAACTTAAGAAACTTAAGAAACTTAAGAAACTTAAGAAACTTAAGAAACTTAAGAAACTTAAGAAACTTAAGAAACTTAAGAGACTTAAGAAACTTAAGAAATTTAAGAAACTTAAGAAACTTAAGAAACTTAAGAAACTTAAGAAACTTAAGAAACTTAAGAAACTTAAGAAACTTAAGAAACTTAAGAAACTTAAGAAACTTAAGAAACTTAAGAAACTTAAGAAACTTAAGAAACTTAAGAAACTTAAGAAACTTAAGAAACTTAAGAAACTTAAGAAACTTAAGAAACTTAAGAAACTTAAGAAACTTAAGAAACTTAAGAGACTTAAGAAACTTAAGAAATTTAAGAAACTTAAGAAACTTAAGAAACTTAAGAAACTTAAGAAACTTAAGAAACTTAAGAAACTTAAGAAACTTAAGAAACTTAAGAAACTTAAGAAACTTAAGAAACTTAAGAAACTTAAGAAACTTAAGAAACTTAAGAAACTTAAGAAACTTAAGAAACTTAAGAAACTTAAGAAACTTAAGAAACTTAAGAAACTTAAGAAACTTAAGAAACTTAAGAAACTTAAGAAACTTAAGAAACTTAAGAAACTTAAGAAACTTAAGAAACTTAAGAAACTTAAGAAACTTAAGAAACTTAAGAAACTTAAGAAACTTAAGAAACTTAAGAAACTTAAGAAACTTAAGAAACTTAGGAAACTTAAGAAACTTAGGAAACTTAAGAAACTTAAGAGACTTAAGAAACTTAAGAAATTTAAGAAACTTAAGAAACTTAAGAAACTTAAGAAACTTAAGAAACTTAAGAAACTAAAAAAACTTAAGAAACTTAAGTAACTTAAGAAACTTAAGAAACTTAAGAAAATTAAGAAACTTAAGAAACTTAAGAAACTTAAGAAATTAAAGAAACTTAAGAAACTCAAGAAACTTAGGAAACTTAAGAAATTTAAGAAACTCAAAAAACTTAGGAAACTTAAGAATCTTAAGAAACTTAGAAAACTTAAGAAACTTAAGAAACTTAAGAAACTTAAGAAACTTAAGAAACTTAAGAAACTTAAGAAACTTAAGAAACTTAAGAAACTTAAGAAACTTAAGAAACTTAAGAAACTTAAGAAACTTAAGAAACTCAAGAAATATAAGAAACTTAAGAAACTAAAGAAACATAAGAAACTTAAGAAACTTAAGAAACTTAAGAAACTTAAGAAACTTAAGAAACTTAAGAAACTTAAAAAACTTAAGAAACTTAAGAAACTTAAGAAACTTACGAAACTTAAGAAACTTAAGAAACTTAAGAAACTTAAGAAACTTAAGAAACTTAAGAAACTTAAGAAACTTAAGAAACTTAAGAAACTTAAGAAACTTAAGTAACTTAAGTAACTTAAAAAACTTAAGAAACTTAAGAAACTTAAGAAACTTAAGAAACTTAAGAAACTTAAGAAACTTAAGAAACTTAAGAAACTTAAGAAATTTAAGAAACTTAAAAAACTCAAGAAACTTAGGAAACTTAAGAAACTTAAGAAAATTAAGAAACTTAAGAAACTTAAGAAACTCAAAAAACTTAGGAAACTTAAGAATCTTAAGAAACTTAGAAAACTTAAGAAACTTAAGAAACTTAAGAATTTTAAGAAACTTAAGAAACTTAAAAACTTAAGAAACTTAAGAAACTTAGGAAACTTAGGAAACTTAAGAAACTTAAGAAACTTAAGAAACTTAAGAAACTTAAGAAACTTAAAAAACTTAAGAAACTTAAGAAACTTAAGAAACTTAAGAAACTTAAGAAACTTAAGAAACTTAAGAACCTTAAGAAACTTAAGAAACTTAAGAAACTTAAGAAACTTAAGAAACTTAAGAAACCTAGGAAACTTAAGAAACTTAAGAAACTTAAGAAACTTAAGAAACTTAAGAAACTTAAGAAACTTAAGAAACTTAAGAAACTTAAGAAACTTAAGAAACTTAAGAAACTTAAGAAACTTAAGAAACTTAAGAAACTTAAGAAACTTAAGAAACTTAAGAAACTTAAGAAACTTAAGAAACTTAAGAAACTTAAGAAACTTAAGAAACTTAAGAAACTTAAGAAACTTAGGAAACTTAAGAAACTTAAGAAACTTAAGAAACTTAAGAAATTTAAGAAACTTGAGAAATTTAAGAAATTTAAGAAACTTAAGAAACTTAAGAAACTTAAGAAACTTAAGAAACTTAAGAAACTTAAGAAACTTAAGAAACTTAAGAAACTTAAGAAACTTAAGAAACTTAAGAAACTTAAGAAACTTAAGAAACTTAAGAAACTTAAGAAACTTAAGAAACTTAAGAAACTTAAGAAACTTAAGAAACTTAAGAAACTTAAGAAACTTAAGAAACTTAAGAAACTTAAGAAACTTAAGAAACTTAAGAAACTTAAGAAACTTAAGAAACTTAAGAAACTTAAGAAACTTAAGAAACTTAAGAAACTTAAGAAACTTAAGAAACTTAAGAAACTTAAGAAACTTAAGAAACTTAAGAAACTTAAGAAACTTAAGAAACTTAAGAAACTTAAGAAACTTAAGAAACTTAAAAAAACTTAAGAAACTTAAGAAACTTAAGAAACTTAAGAAACTTAAGAAACTTAAGAAACTTAAGAAACTTAAGAAACTTAAGAAACTTAAGAAACTTAAGAAACTTAAGAAACTTAAGAAACTTAAGAAACTTAAGAAACTTAAGAAACCTAAGAAACTTAAGAAACTTAAGAAACTTAAAAAACTTAAGAAACTTAAGTAACTTAAGAAACTTAAGAAACTTGAGAAACTTAAGAAATTTAAGAAATTTAAGAAACTTAAGAAACTCAAGAAACTTAGGAAACTTAAGAAACTTAAGAAACTTAACAAACTCAAAAAACCTAGGAAACTTAAGAATCTTAAGAAACTTAGAAAACTTAAGAAACTTAAGAAACTTAAGAAACTTAAGAATTTTAAGAAACTTAAGAAACTTAAGAAACTTAAGAAACTTAAGAAACTTAAGAAACTTAAGAAACTTAAGAAACTTAAGAAACTTAAGAAACTTAAGAAACTTAGGAAACTTAAGAAACTTAAGAAACTTAAGAAACTTAAGAAACTTAAGAAACTTAAGAAACTTAAGAAACTTAAGAAACTTAAGAAACTTAAGAAACTTAAGAAACTTAAGAAACTTAAGAAACTTAAGAAACTTAAGAAACTTAAGAAACTTAAGAAACTTAAGAAACTTAAGAAACTTAAGAAACTTAAGAAACTCAAGTAACTTAAGGAACTAAAGAAACTTAAAAAGGTAAAGAACCATTTGGATCTTTTAATCTTTGGATCTTTGAATCTTTGGATCTTTGGATCTTTGGATCTTTGGATCTTTGGATCTTTGGATCTTTGGATCTTTGGATCTTTGGATCTTTGGATCTTTGGATCTTTGGATCTTTGGATCTTTGGATCTTTGGATCTTTGGATCTTTGGATCTTTGGATCTTTGGATCTTTGGATCTTTGGATCTTTGGATCTTTGGATCTTTGGATCTTTGGATCTTTGGATCTTTGGATCTTTGGATCTTTGGATCTTTGGATCTTTGGATCTTTGGATCTTTGGATCTTTGGATCTTTGGATCTTTGGATCTTTAGATCTTTGGATCTTTCGATCTTTGGATCTTTGGATCTTTTGATCTTTGGATCTTTGGATCTTTGGATCTTTGGATCTTTGGATCTTTGGATCTTTGGATCTTTGGATCTTTGGATCTTTGGATCTTTGGATCTTTGGATCTTTGGATCTTTGGATCTTTGGATCTTTGGATCTTTGGATCTTTGGATCTTTGGATCTTTGGATCTTTGGATCTTTGGATCAATTTTCAATTTCCAAATCCCAAATTCCAAATTTCAAATTCCAAATTCCAAATTCCAAATTCCAAATTCCAAATTTCAAATTCCAAATTCCAAATTCCAAATTCCAAATTCCAAATTCCAAATTCCAAATTCCAAATTCTAAATTCCAAATTCCAAATTCCAAATTCCAAATTCCAAATTCCAAATTCCAAATTCCAAATTCCAAATTCCAAATTCCAAATTCCAAATTCCAAATTCCAAATTCCAAATTCCAAATTCCAAATTCCAAATTCCAAATTCCAAATTCCAAATTCCAAATTCCAAATTCCAAATTCCAAATTCCAAATTCCAAATTCCAAATTCCAAATTCCAAATTCCAAATTCCAAATTCCAAATTCCAAATTCCAAATTCCAAATTCCAAATTCCAAATTACAAATTACAAATTCCAAACTCCAAATTCCAAATTCCAAATTCCAAATTCCAAATTCCAAATTCCAAATTCCAAATTCCAATTTCCAATTTCCAATTTCCAATTTCCAATTTCCAATTTCCAATTTCCAATTTCCAATTTCCAATTTCCAATTTCCAATTTCCAATTTCCAATTTCCAATTTCCAATTTCCAATTTCCAATTTCCAATTTCCAATTTCCAATTTCCAATTTCCAATTTCCAATTTCCAATTTCCAATTTCCAATTTCCAATTTCCAATTTCCAATTTCCAATTTCCAATTTCCAATTTCCAATTTCCAATTTCCAATTTCCAATTTCCAATTTCCAATTTCCAATTTCCAATTTCCAATTTCCAATTTCCAATTTCCAATTTCCAATTTCCAATTTCCAATTTCCAATTTCCAATTTCCAATTTCCAATTTCCAATTTCCAATTTCCAATTTCCAATTTCCAATTTCCAATTTCCAATTTCCAATTTCCAATTTCCAATTTCCAATTTCCAATTTCCAATTTCCAATTTCCAATTTCCAATTTCCAATTTCCAATTTCCAATTTCCAATTTCCAATTTCCAATTTCCAATTTCCAATTTCCAATTTCCAATTTCCAATTTCCAATTTCCAATTTCCAATTTCCAATTTCCAATTTCCAATTTCCAATTTCCAATTTCCAATTTCCAATTTCCAATTTCCAATTTCCAATTTCCAATTTCCAATTTCCAATTTCCAATTTCCAATTTCCAATTTCCAATTTCCAATTTCCAATTTCCAATTTCCAATTTCCAATTTCCAATTTCCAATTTCCAATTTCCAATTTCCAATTTCCAATTTCCAATTTCCAATTTCCAATTTCCAATTTCCAATTTCCAATTTCCAATTTCCAATTTCCAATTTCCAATTTCCAATTTCCAATTTCCAATTTCCAATTTCCAATTTCCAATTTCCAATTTCCAATTTCCAATTTCCAATTTCCAATTTCCAATTTCCAATTTCCAATTTCCAATTTCCAATTTCCAATTTCCAATTTCCAATTTCCAATTTCCAATTTCCAATTTCCAATTTCCAATTTCCAATTTCCAATTTCCAATTTCCAATTTCCAATTTCCAATTTCCAATTTCCAATTTCCAATTTCCAATTTCCAATTTCCAATTTCCAATTTCCAATTTCCAATTTCCAATTTCCAATTTCCAATTTCCAATTTCCAATTTCCAATTTCCAATTTCCAATTTCCAATTTCCAATTTCCAATTTCCAATTTCCAATTTCCGATTTCCAATTTCCAATTTCCAATTTCCAATTTCCAATTTCCAATTTCCAATTTCCAATTTCCAATTTCCAATTTCCAATTTCCAATTTTCAATTTTCAATATTCAATTTCCATTTTCCAGTTTCCAATTTCCAATTTCCGATTTCCAATTTCCAATTTCCAATTTCCAATTTCCAATTTCCAATTTCCAACTTCCAATTTTAAACAAATGTCACTATCAACTTTGCTGGCAAATAATGAGAACGATATGCATGTCCACTCAACAACGTAAGCATACTGTGCAGTATCGATAATGACAGAAAAAGATTTACAATGATTTTTAACTGTTTGTGCTCGAATCTATAGTAGCGAAAGAGTGAGAATTGAAATTATGCTGGTTCTCCCTGCAGACGTTAGTTTTGTTTCGTCTTGTCATAGAGGATCAAGTGACGGTGATATTGATGCTCTGTTTATTTTTTAAATGAGAGACGAAAATGTTTCGTCTCTCTTCGTTTGTTTTTGGTGCGGTCATTTACGAATGAGAGAGGGAAAAAACGAATATGGGGCTGTTGGATTGGATTCTTTCATTGAAAATGCGTGACAATGTTAAGCTCTGATGATGTAGTAGACTTAAGTTCATATTCACTTTTCACAATCATGAAGTTTTTGATAATTTCACTAAAGACAATAATTGATATTTATTTTATATTTCGAATTCTTGTTAATCTAATCTTGCACAACGAGGAACTCAAGTGTTAATTAAAATGAAATCAAAGTTATATTTTAAGTACATTCCTATCTTATTTTGTACTCAATTTTGGAAACTATTTAACAGCTTTTTTTTCTTGAGTATGCAAAATGTATAATATTTGTTATTGTGAAAATCTCTCATCGAAATCAGAAAAATTTTTCAACAGAACTTCTAGCGATGACTTTGCAACATAAAATTTTAGTGATTCCCCAAATGAAACTACAAAATTTACATCATAAAAGTCAATAACAATATCAAAGTTTTATGGACCTATCTCGGAAGGTTTTCATCATGGATTCATTAAAATAAATTGAACGTAGATGAAATAAAAGTGTTACGAAATGTGAGAATCAAGTTAGACAATGTTGAACGAAAAAAATTAAAACAGAAACCGGGCCATTTGAAAACTATAACTATTGCATAGCAAACAACTGTCATGCGAAAAATAATCATAGAAATAGAACTCCATCTGCGACGGTCACATTACTTGGCCTTTGCTCATTTGTATAAAAGTTATATCTGGCGCAACCGCCATAAAAGAGCGTACTTCGTCAAACCGGAACTATTTTAGAGGGTCATCTGGTTCGGTTGGTGGAAGTTTTGATTTCGCCGGTACGCCAACAATACCCGACCAGTTGACCGTTGTCAGCCGATAAGAGCCGGTCCATGAATGCAACTATAAAAGTATACTGGTTTCCATTTCGTTTTATGTTGTCATTTTTCGTTCCGTAAAACCATACTTGGAATCGCCGGATGAAAGTCGGATAGAACGGGCCCGACAATGGCCAAGGACAGAATGATGTTTCACCGAGACACCGAGGCATGAAACTGACGCCGCCCATTGAAGCCTGATTCAGTCAGCCGGCATTTATACTGCTGCAAACGTATTCAGAGTAGGTTCGGAGCCGGTTTCAGACTGACCGATGCCATTGTCCTCCGTGCAAGGAGAGCGAGTTGTCATGTAAGGAAAACAAACAAAAAAATGGCTCAAAACATCCGCTCTCCCAAGGCCACCACAACAATGGTCGTCTCGGGGCTATCGCGGAAATGGCCATTTTATGCAAAATTGATGAGCTACGAGGAACTGTCCGAAAATAACGTAATACTTTATTGTTTTCTGGTGATTGTATTAATTTAGTGTGTAGCTTCTCTCACTGCCTCAAATTATCTTCGAAAACAGCAAAGCCTACTGTTTTCATTAAGCAATGAACAGCGCCAGTCAATGGCTGTTTGATAACAGAAAACTATCGCATCCGGTGTGCGATTTTGATTTTGGCTGCTATTTTTCTGCCGTTCGGTCGTTTCTAAATTCAGAAGAACATTTAGAAGCACGCAAACATCAACAGAAAGTAGAAAGTTATGCAAAATTTGAAAATGGTGCTCCGGCGACAATCCCAAACCCGCACCCGTTAAAGAGACAAACCGTGTTGTCGTTTTTCCGGTTCGCATACGGAATTCGGACATCCTACCGAAACCTTCGTTCCGTATCGAAAAAAGTTCAAGCGAATTTTCCAACCCGGACGCCCAACCGACCAGACCGACCGACCAGATGTTGTGCGATGCGCCGAAACTATTTTCGAGCAAAACTTTATTTTATTATCTCTTTAATGGACCGAACGTGGTAGGCACCGAAATACCCGCTGTCAAGGCAACCATTTCTTATGGCCTAGGGAAGCCGTACCCTTTGTCGGCTGTGTAATGGCGGTAGCCCATGGCTACGCGTCATGTCGGTCTGGTTTAATTTTGTTCCAACCGAATTTAGGATCACCCACATCGTCGAAACCGCACCAATCGTGACAAGTCAGTGCCTTCCTCAAGTTCGGGAAATCGCTTCTGTCATGTTCGGACACATGACCGCCAGTTGGTACAACACGAAACATCGTCGTTCATAAGCAAATGGGTTGATGACTGAATGAGTTTTTGAATAAAATTTGCATAAATTCAGTTTATTCGCTGTGGAGGACCGTACCGGAGGAAGCAGCCGAGTTTTATACCCGCCTTATTTTGGCCCGTGGCAATTTTTGACTTTTCGGTGGACAGCTGTCCGATTCGCTATGCCCAGTTTAGTCTTGAAGTGTTATTTTATTATGATTATTTGCTCGAGAACGGGAAGTGCTACATCGCCCATACCCCCGTCGGGAAGTGTGGGACTGCTGGCGGTTAGTAATCTACTGCTGCGAATTTACGGATTATTCGTAGAAGAAAAGAATAATAAACAAACCTAATTGAAGGATTAGAAATATAAAACGGATTAGGAACTTAATAATCTCAAATTAAGGAAAACCAATGGATTCGATTTGCATTCCGTTCGATTTGAAGATATAGGTAGCCAATCGGATTATTCTTAGGTTTTTGATGCGTCTTGGTGTCAAGTACCTGGTTTAGCCACTAAAATCACTACAACTAGGCTCCTATTTCCATCTCATCTCAAGTAACAATTCGAATGCCTTATGGTTTTGATTATAATTTATAGGAGTTTTGTAATTGATTTTTCAATCACTACCTGTTTTATGCCAACTATAATAAGTGTCTCTTTTAACCAGTAATATCATAGTTTTCAAAGCTTCTATAAAACCCTTTCCCAACACTAAAAATAAAATAAAAATAAAACAATTTGCACTAGAATAAAACCATGCAAACACTCTTAATATTGCTTTGAAACATTTTCTTTAAAACATTATTGCCAGTTAAATTCTTTCATAAATCTAATTTTGTGTGTGTGCGTGTTCATTCTATGACAATTTCACCCAGAGTAAATTTGAGGGTTCTAAAGTACATTTATGACACATTAGTTGTAGGCTATTTGATTTATTGCTTCTTAGGTTAAGTGTAATTTGCATTAAAAGGAATTTCATGGCCGCCATTATGATGTTCTATACCGTAGCATTTATTGACATCAAATAAACTTCGAAATGCCAAAACGAGGAAATATGTTGGACTTTCATGATTCATTTTCAGATCGTATGCACAAGTTTTATCGCCACAGAATAGTTTTATACAAAAATGACGATGAATCACAAAAAATAATTTTCATAAATCATGGAGACTTTCGCAAAAACCGCATTTATTTCAAGGCGATTAGTTATAATTCTTATTTTTATCCTTACATTCACGATAAAAATAAAAGCGCATAAAGTTTTTACGTTCGGAAAAGGTCTCAAACTCGTAATTAAAATATAATATATTCTTACTGATTGTATTCAAAGTAGACATGACACACATAGTCAAGAAAAATATCATCAAAACGACAGTTTATTCATAGCGGAATTCATTCCATCCAAAGAAATTTAATGTTGATCGTAAAGCTGGTTTCAAAATTTTCTTGAATTTGGAGTTTTAAAGCAGGTTTATGCTGATTCTTCATTTTGATTTATAAACCTTATGAAGAATGGTCCACTTTGCAGGAACATGCTCTTATAGAGGTTTTCAGTAGGTTTTCGTGGAGTTTAAAGTTTTATTGCAAGATTTATTATGTAGCATTGAAGACAGCTACAAGTATTTAATAATATTAAAAATGTTACTTGGGATTCCTTCACCTCATTACTTTGAGAATGTATAATATCTTACAACGTACCTGAACCAAACTGTGGAATGTTTTTAAATGATTATCAAAGCTATTGTCACACTTTCTCATTGGAAGAAATGGTTTTAAATTCTTCGGTGTTCGTTTTTCTTTCATTTAAAACAAACTCACTTTTCAATTTAGGACACATTTTCGTCTCAAGATTTACAGTTCGTCATGTTTCAGAATATCTACTAATCGATTCATCTCAAAACACTATTTTACGATTTCGCACAACTACACTTCATGACTTCATAATTAGTAATGTTCACTTGCCACTTGTTTAATTAACGATTAAAAACTTCAAAAATTACCCGATAAGCAATAAAAGTCTTCAATAATATGAGATGAAAGTTTTTCACTTAGTTCACTTGATTGCGCTTTGTTTTCATCTCATTTGGTTTCGCAAAGTTGCCAGGTTTTCTCATAATGTTTCAAAAAAATTTGTTTTTTCTTCTTCAAATTATCATCAAGAAGTACTTTTTTGATATCCGTGACATTAGTTCTAACTGATATTTAAATTTCAATAAAAATGTTTTGGCTTCGAATATTACCCGAAAGAGCGTGTTAAATACTGCTGAAATAACCATTGTGGCAAATCCAGTAGCACTGGTTTCATTCCGCTATATGTCAACATAACGCTGTTAAATGTGTGTGCTTCATCGGCTGTGCACAGAGATGCCGGATATTTTCATAGAAAATATGTATCTGCCCTTTCTGTTTTCATTAATAATATGAATCAGTTCAAATTGGTTTAAAATTTCGATATAAATGTTTATCAGTGTTCATCATCACATATTTGCACAAAAGATGTCCATTTTAACATGTGATTTGTCCGTTGATTAATAAACTTTTAAAGAATCACTGCTATCAAACACTGATAGATACTCAGAGAGAAAAGTCTAACCCTTTACTTCTCACTTTTAATGAACCTGCACAAATCTGTATTAAATTTAGAGATCTGTACTCTGATATAAATCAGTATGCGAAAGTAAAAATCTATACAATACAGATAAAACTGTATAAATGGCATCTCTGGTTCTGCATTTTGTTTTTAGAAAGGCTAATGCCTAAATAATAACAATTCTTTTTTTTATTTTTTTGTCGTGAATACGACTTACTTTACTATGGGGCGCGTTTTCAGGATTTACTCTCTGAGAGAGTGATAAGTTTTTGATTGTGAATATCGCTTGTTGTATCTAACGTATCAACATAATTTTTGCAACATTCCTTTGGAAATATGATCAGCAATTTTATGATATAATTTTCAGTTGTTCGACTTAATCTCAAATAATTCAAAACTAAACTTTTCCTAAATGTTTGGTATCAACGAGATCTGTAGAAGGATTTATATAATCAAACTATCAACAGATTCGAATTTTTTTCAACTTGAACGTGTTTCGCAACAACATTGAAGTATTTCAATAGTATACTATTGAGAAACCTGTCTGATATGACCCATGCCAACACCAGCCAAACAGAACGCGTTCTGAGGAAGAGAACAAAATATCTGTTGCTATACAACTGTATCGGTATATAAGATGAACATTCAACTTTTTCCCATCATTTTCTGAGCAACGGTTGCCGAAGAATAGACACACACCAAAAGTTTACCAATGGAAGTCGTCAGTCGTCATGGGAGCGTTGTTCAGTTTTGAGTTGGAATTCATTGTGAGTTCCAAATGCACCTACTGATTCCGCTCGAAATGGATTATTTCATTTTCTTTGGAATCCAATTGAAAATCATAATGAATTCCGAGTCAAATTTCGGACGAGTTTACCGAGTTTACATGCCAAGAGCCATCTCAAATCACGAAATCACGTAAAAAGAAAGCTTTCAACCAAAATTGGTTCAATTTGAAATCAATCGGCACTTTGAGCAGCGGGACGTTCGCAATGCCAGTTTCGCTTCAAGCAAGAGCGATTGCGTCATCCTGCCGCTGGTCGTTTGCATTGGAGCAAAATACAATGAATCAACCTTACAAATAAATGTATAATCGTTGAAATCTATCAACCCGTTCGTTTATTATTGCATTTTTAAATTCGAAATTTTTCGTGGAACCTTCTGTACAACGAAAACTGAACAGTTTAGTGGAGGTTCAAAGATTCTAATTAGCCTGCGTAGTTGACTTGTTCAGTTTAGACCAGCATCTGGGTCCAGAGTCCAATTCTAGAAATCAGTTCTGAAGTTCAGTTTTAGTTGTTTTTTTTTTCATTTCTAGAATCCAGATCTAAAGTTCAGTTCGTTGTCCAGAGTCCAAGGTCAAAATCGAGTACTCTGAAACTGAAACCGAATTTCAGAACTTGATTCTAAGCCTAGATCTGGACTGAGAACTAAATTTCGGGAACTCAAATTGACGTTCAGACCAGAACTCAGTTCCCAAATTCCTGTCCGGAATTCTGATTCAGAATTTAATTCCAAAAACTCAGTTCTTAACATGGAGTTATGAAACCAGGATGAGTATTCAGATTCAAAATTTAGTTGCATTTCCAGAATTCAATTCGAAAATGCAATAAATAATGAAGGTTCGGAATTCAGTTTCGGCCCTAGAAATTGATTCCTAAACTCAGTTCCAAACTATAGAAGTGTAACTGGAATCAGGAACTAAATTCTATAGATTTTGGATCGAAATTCCGGATCTGGTTTCTAGGACTGAAATTCTGAGCTGAATTCTGGATCCAAATTTAAAAATTGAATTTTGGATCGGAATTCTATAACTAAAATTTAGCTACAAACCACAATCCAAGTACACAGCTCAGTGCTAGGATTCAGTTCCTGAATTCAGGCTCAGAATTCAGTTCTAGAATCTAGCATTGAAATTGGGTGTCAGAGTTTAGGTTTCAGTTCTAGCATCCGGTTTCAAAATTCAATTCCAAGATTTCAGTCTCAGAATTCCGAATGAGGAATTCCGTCAGGACGTCAGATTAAACATTGCGCTTCGGTGCAATATAAAAAAGTATTTAGCTAATAGCGTTAACCTTACGTCTGCTTGTACTGCCGAGTTTTACTTAAAGAAGTTCAAACGTAAAGAAATATTGAATCTTTCATTTTATTCGTATTCACATCATCCGGTTATGTCTCTGACACTACCACCTCGCCTTTTTTTAAGTTCTCCAAACCGGACGGACTACCTCCTTCTTTCATCAAAAACTGTGCAGCCTCTCTTGCCTTCCCAGTATCCATAATCTTCAACCGATCTTTCGCCGATTGCGTATTTCCTAGTGCATGGAAAACTGCTGCAATAATTCCGATTCACAAGAGTGGTAGTGTTCACGATGTGAAAAATTATCGCTCAATTTCAATCCTCAGCTGTTTACCGAAAATACTTGAAAGCATGGTTCATGATGCCATATATGACTCTGTTCATCACATAATCGCCGAAGAACAACACGGTTTTGTAAGAAAACGTTCTACAACAACAAATTTGATGTGCTACGTTTTCGGTTTAATCGAGAAAATGCAGAAACGGCAGCAAGTGGATGCCATTTACGTCGACTTATCAAAAGCATTCGACAAAGTCCCTCACCGTCTTGCTGTTGAAAAATTTAGAAAACTCGGATTTCCAGATTGGCTTACTCAGTGGATTTGGACATACTTGACTGGACGCAGCGCTTTCGTACGTATAGGAAACACAACATCGTCATCGTTCGATATATCTTCGGGCGTACCACAAGGAAGCCATCTTGGTCCGATAATATTCGTTCTATTTATCAACGATCTCTGCAAGGTGATAAAATCCCCAAAATTATTATACGCGGGCGATTTGAAGATTTTTCGCAGTATTATATCTACACTGGATTGTTACGCACTGCAATCTGATATTGAAACACTTATCGACTGGTGCAATATCAATGGCATGGAGATCAACATTCGTAAATGTAATGCTGTCACATTTTCTCGTTTACGTACTTCAACTGTTTTCGACTATAAAATTTCCAAAACAAGTATTGAACGAGTCACTATAATAAAGGATCTTGGAGTCTATTTGGATAGCAAACTACGCTTCTCGGAACACGTCGCACTAATCACCGCGAAGGCCTTTTCCATGTTGGGTTTCATCCGTAGGAATACACAGTCGTTCGAAGACATCTATTGCCTGAAAACTTTGTACTGTTCAGTTGTTCGCAGTATTTTAGAATATGCCGTTCCGGTTTGGGCACCGTTCCATCGTGTCCATATCAGAAGAATTGAAAGCGTGCAAAGGAGCTTCATACAATACGCACTACGTCTGCTGCCTTGGTCGAATCCCGTTCATCTCCCCTCTTACGAGGACCGCTGTCAACTCATCAATCTACCAACACTGGAAAGCCGGAGACAGGTCTTGCAGCGGCTCCTGATATTCGATGTAATAGTTAACAACATTGACTGCGCAGAGCTTTTAGGAAAATTGCCGTTTTTTGCTCCATTAAGACGAACTCGACGTGTGCAATTTCTACGACTGCCAATCCACCGCACTCAATATGGACAAAACAACCCTTTTTATGTATGTTGCCGTCTTTTTAACGAAGTTTACGACAAATTTGATTTCAATGTGTCCAAAAATATGTTTAGATTAAGAATTAGTAATTAGGTGTCTGTGCGATGTAAATTATCGAAGACTAAGTAAATAAATAAATTAACTGCACAGTAAAATTTTAAATTTAAAACGAAAGGTAACGAAAACGATCCCAAAAATTTTAAACGTCGAAATGATTCCAATTGTTGTCTCATAGTTGGCATTAGGTCCATTTCAAGAAAAATTCTGACATTTTGAACCTGAGAGTGTAATAGTGAAATGATAATCGTAGTGATTTTAGTGGCTAAATCAGGTTTTTAAGGAAACGTCCTTGCAGATGAGATTAAATAGGGAGCCCTCACCCTATTTATTATTTCTGTTTAAGGTAGCGCTTCGCCGTGGTCAAGTCGAAGCGAGACAACTCACTGCTTCCTCTTGCTTTGTCGCCGAAATTTCACTCTAAATTGCAAATTTCTCCAATACTAACCCGATTCACGAAAAATCAAAAACATACGATTGTAGGTAAATGATTTTACTATGCATTTGGCGAAAAATATTAGTTAGAAAGCTTTTCTTTCGCGAGATTTCGTGCGAGTTTTGTTAAACCTTTTGTTTTCTTTTTTCCATTTCTCGCTATAAACAACTCGCATATGTAGGGATGTGCTACGTTTTCAACAAAGCTTCAAAGCTAGTAGCGATGAAAATCATTACTGATTTCTGATTCTACTGAAACATGAATAGAAATTATTTTACAAAGTAGTAACACTTACTTACATTTTCTACTCATCTTTATTCAACGTTTACACAGAGAGAACGGACAACGAAAACAAAAGAAATGTTGTTAGCGTCTACCGCATGTGGCATTTTTCACACCCCAATGCATGCGTTGACATTGTGTGCGTGCGAAAGAATAAGGAAAAACTAATTTATTTTTAAAACTCGCACGAAATCTTTCGATAAAAACGTTTATCAGGCACAGTTTATATACGAATCGATAGAAAAATTAATTATCTAGAATAGTATGTTCTTGGAATTTCCGTTTTCTTTACCGTTTTCTCACAATTTTGGGTAAAGTGCGTGAAACCCCGGGATAGGCAGCGAACTCCCGTGACCACGGCGAAGCGCTACCTTAATTCGCCTTACTCCACATTGCGAACTGATTCACACTTCTTGGAAATTAAGCTGATATTCAAAAAATAGCTAACAACACTTTTGATATGTTCACTACTACTGTTCATTATTTCATCTTAATGCCAACTGTGAGATAACACACGATATTTTTAGAACCAGTTTGGAATCTAGTTGACTTTTAAAAATTATTGGGACATTTTCGTTTCTTTTCGTTTAACATTGAATATTTCACTGTAAGGATTAGTCCAAAAATATGAAAATATCAAATGCCAATATATATGTCAACATAACACTTAACAGTGTTATGTTGACATATATAACATATATAACACTCAACAGTGTTATGTTGACATATATATTGGCACATTGCCGCAAAGCTGAATTAACGGTAGCGACACCTGCCAATGAAAAATGTAACCAGGAAAAGGAGGATTCTTCCGAAAAATTCTCATATCGGCAGTAGTAATTTACAACGATTTTTTTGTTTATTCAATAGTACTAATAGATATCAACAATAAAAACAAACTCGGAGTTGAAGAAAATCGATTTCAAAATTATTACTACTACTTTTTTTTAGTATAAACTACAATTAAACGTGGAAAAACTTCAGAAATGTGTGAAATTGGGTAAGGTTAGGTTTTTTGCGGACCAGCATTTTTTAAACAGAAACCAGTGCAATAATGATTTCTCGAATAATAGAATGTTTTGCGGTCGAATACCATTTATTTTAGATAATGCTCATCTTTTAAAAATAAACGTTAGTTTTCGCACAATAAATTGAGATCAACATAACCACATCAGAGTAAAAACTTCTCCTTCCATTTCTACTATGATGAATTTGCCCGTTTTTATGGGAAATCGTTAAAAAGGTGAAGCAATTAAAAATTTTACTATTGATTTGACAGCTCTTGCTAAAAGTATCATCTCTAAAAAAGCAACGTCTCTACATTTCAAGGCAACTAATACCAATCGGAATAAAACCAGTGATACTAGATTTTCCACAATGTTATCTCAAGGCTGCTAGATTTTCACAATACCATTTCATTAGTATTTAACAAGACCTTTCTACTAATATTCGAAGCCGAAACAGTTTTATTGGAATTTTAATATAAATAATATAATTATCAGGTTTACAACTTTGTTTCCGCCGTTTTCCGATAGGTGGCTGTACCGGCTGAGGCTGGTTAAAATACGTGGATAATAATGCCTTTAAAGTGAGTGTGTACAATGCCTAACGAATTGTCATCGCCGTTTCAGTGACAGTTGTTCTTGTTTTCGTATTATTCACGCTCGAAAATGTCTGTTTATGTGCCCAATTCTCGCCCTTTTCGGGAAGTTTTACTTTTCTGTTACAATTCGAAAAAAATGCAGCTGAAGCGCATCGAATGCTCTCAGAAACTTACGGTGATGCTGCTCTGAGTAAAAGAACGTGTCGGGAGTGGTTTCAACGTTTTAAAAATGGTGATTTCGATGTCGAAGACAAACATGATGGTGGAAGAGAAAAACACCTTCAAAGATGAATAACAATTTAATACGAGCTCTTAAAACCGGGTGAAACCATCACAGGAGATTGCTGCCGAACGCAACTGATGCGCCTTAGTCGCGCGCTAGAAGAAAAGCGGCCCCAGTATCAAGAGCGACATGGCAAAGTCATCCTCCAACACGACAATGCTCGGCCTCACGTCCCAAAAGTGGTCAAAAAGTACCTGGAAACGCTGAAATGACAAGTCTTGCTCGACCCGCCGTATTCCCCAGATGTCGCCCCTTCTGACTTCCACCTATTCCGTTCGATGGCATACGGCCTGGCAGATCAACATTTTCAATCCTTCGAAGAGTTGGAAAAATGGATTGCTTCATGGATAGCGTCAAAAAAGGTCTCCTTTCTTCGAGCCGGGATCCAAAAATTTCCGGAAAGATGGGAGAAAGTTGTCGCTAGCGACGAACAATACTTTGAATAATACATCTGTAAGCACTTTTTCGCAATAAAGCTTTAAATTTAGGGAAAAAACGGCGGAAGCAAAGTTGTACACCTAATAAACTAATGTCACGGATACCTAAAAAATATTTGTTGATGGTAATCTAAAGAAGAAAAGAATTTTTTTGTCATTACATTATAAGAAAACTTGCTAACTTTCGATACGAAATGAGATGAAAATAAGGCGCAATTAAGTGAAAAAGGTGCAAATTCGGATCTCATAGTATGAAAATTTGTAATTTTGGAAGTTTTCAATCGTTAATTAAACAAACGAGAAAGTCGTCCAACATTGAATAGTATTGTGGTTATGTGAAATAGTGATCATGTTTTGAGACGAATCAATTAGTAACATAACGAACTGAGAAACTTGAGACGAAAATGTTTCCTGAATTGAAAAAAGAATTATTTTTTTTATGAAAAAAAATGAGTACTTAACCATATTTACCTTTCTCATATAAAAAGGCTATGCAATCACTGTGAAAACCGACTTTTGAATGAAGGTCCGGAGGGCCGAATGTCATATACCATTCGACTCAGATCGTCGAAATTACAAAATGCCTGGAATCAGAACTAAACGGCGCAAGTGGCACGTTCCCCTAGTTATTTGGAGATTTGTTCCTTGCCGTAGCTTCTCATTAGTTTCCTGATGAGAAGGGTAGGATAAAAGGTACATGGAAGGGAATTGTGAAGTGGGTGAGGTGGGAAAACAGCACAAAACATAAAGAAACAAATCAAGAATGCAGAACGATGTACGAGCAGAAGTAAATTCGGCACCCCATAAAGGATGCCAAACAATCTGCTAAAACCTATTAAAGGTCAATGCAGTAAGGATTCATTCACTCCAGGAAGAACAATGAACCCTTCTGACTATAACTATAACATTGGGTGACGAACGAAAGAATATATTCTAATCTTAGCTCCGCATACACAGATTCATCCATGAGAACCAAAAACCCGGGTACGTAGTTGCGTCAATGCGGGATGCTACATTTCATATGGTATGAAGTACCATAATCGCATTCACACAAATCACACGAATGATACTCAGCACGTTGAATAGTAGCCATGTGATTATTGAGTTTGCAATATTCAATCATAGCTTTGACCAGAATATTGCAATGGTGCTTGGAAAATGCAGTAGACACTTTGACATTTTCAGATTTAAATCTAGTAAAAATGCTTTTGTCTGAGTGCTAGTTTGCAAGCTGCGCCAGTAGCTGGCATGTTTGGATGCAGCCCAAGAACGAATCTTGTGCTTTATTCAACTAGTTAAAAGTGAAAAAGCTAGTTCAGGACCAACGAAATCATTCGTTGAACCAGCTCTAGCCAACTCATCAGCCCATTCATTTCCAGTAATACCAGAACGGCCGGGACCCATAAGAAGTAAACAGCATTTGAAATGCTGAGGTCTTCAATTTGAGTTCGACATGCGATCACTAGATTCGACCGTGAATCACAAAATGCCTGTGTGCAAATAATGTCACTCGATTTTCACAAACTCAGATTCAAGTGGAAGGTCTTATAGTCCCATAGATCGCTATTGAGTTTTATCCTTATCTTACTTTCGGTTTCTGAAATTAAGAGTGAATATGCGCAAATTTATGAGTGAATTTTCGGACAATTTTTACAAACCAAGGAGCAAATAAAAGGTCTTAAAATTTTTTAAAAAGTCCCCGAAAAGTTTATTTAGATCCGACTTCTGGTTCCGGAATTACAGTGCGATTAGCGATCATTTTCAATTTCATGAGTATTTTTTCACAAGCGGTGGCGAAACGAGGTGCACATTTTTATACAACTTACTGCTAATTTAATCTAGCTGGCAGATCTAGTTAGTTAGTGAATATATAAAACTACTTTGGGACTACTAGTCCCCGGATTCCGCTTCCGAAAGCACCGATAATAGTGAAGAAATGCTCCAGAAATGGAAATCCCTTCGATTTCTCAGCAACGGTTAAGCCGATTTTCACAAATCATGATTCAAATTAAAGCTCTCATTGTCTTAGAATATACTGTGAAATTTCATCCTGATCCGACTTCCGGTTCCGAAATTATAGGTCGATGAGTGTCAAAACATTCAAATCGTCATTCAAAATGACGATGCAAAACTGGTACGCGTCGGTACGTGCGGCTTTGCGTCATTCGCAGCGTGCTTTGTTCATTTTCGTATAGCGTGCAGGGTGTCACATTTAAATCTATATTTTTCAGTCGAAAAAAATGTAAATTTGTAAATCTTTTATTCAATTTGTACCTACTGGTTAGTGTTATTATAAAATCATGATAACGATACTTTCCTATGAAAGAACACTTATAGCCCATATAAAATAGGAAATGGATACAATCGCTTGAAAAATTGATTAGTTAAATTTGGCCCGGAGGGCTAAGTGTTCTATATCATTCGACACAGTTCATCGAGCTGTGCAATGTCTGTATGTGTCAAATAATGTCACTCATAAAATGGGATTTCATTCACAGGTTGCTATTGAATTTTATCATGCTTTTCTAAGGTAAAGTACGATGCAAAAAGGGTAAAATTGTTCTAGATTTGGCTCAAAACTTATTCAAATTGTAGGCTATATTAGGTAGGTGGGCGAACCAACTTCGGCTATACTGGTTCCAAATTCTCGGTTCCAGAAGTACCGAAAATAGTAGTCAAAAGCTCTAAAACGAGACTCACTCAATTTTCTCAGAGATGATTTGATCGATTTCCACAAACATAGGTTCAAATAAAAGCTCCTATAGTCTCATAGGTGGCTGTTTAATGTATGCTTAATCATTTAGCGCGACGATGCAAAATGGAGAAAAATTCTTATCAACTTCACATAACCGTTTACCATTCGAAGAGGTTATGTTAGTTTATACCCAAAGAAAGTTTCTATTTTATTCATTTTTGAAAAAAAAAATTCTTGGCAGAATCTTCTAATGATATTTTTGGAAATATAAGTAATATGAGAAAGGCATCATTACACCACTAGTTGGATTAAAAAAGGTTTTTTAATGGGAAAGTGTGACAAAAACTTTAATAAGCATTATAAAACAGTTTTGAAAGATATGATTCATATTCGAAGTTCAGATGAAAGGGTGAGTTGGGAATAGGAGCTCAGATAAAATTGGGAACCCCAGTTACCCTAGTTGAAACTTACAATTATGTTCTGAGTCCTATTCAACAGAAGCAAGAAGTCAGTCTTACATAGAAAAAAATAATAAAATTTACACGACATGTAATTCAATGACACTTTGAAATAGACGTCAAATGAATCAATAGTTTGATTGATGTTTCAATGAATTATCGATGTTTCAATGAATTATACAACATATTTCAATTTACGCTTAGTTGGGCTTTTGAAGTAAATTGAAAAGTAAAGATCTGAGGAGTAACTTTAAATTCAATTTCCTGCTCCAAATATGTGCATGAAAATAGAGGTAAATATTTTTATCTGTTTAACATAGCTAGAATTTTTCAATTTTTTTTTCTTAAACTTAGACACGTTTTGTTCCAAAAAAAGTTAAACTGTGTATACAACCTGTGTGGCAACCTGTCCAATTCCGAGTAACGGAAGATCTCGTGTCGACTCTTCCCGATTCAATCTGTGAAACGAATTCACCGCAAAACGTGTGCCACATCTCGAAACTGTTACGCCACCCACACATCTCAGCTGATTAGCTTCGGGTTTCTTTAAGCACTTCTTCTCGATCGCATGGTTTCCGACCTACCAAACGGTGACGCCATGCACTTCCATTCGACACAGATTCCAGCAAACACAGAAAAATGTGTCAATTACATTTTCCCACCGGTCGGTATAGCCGCACCTTGAGCAATTCATTCATTCGTTAGTCCGATAACAATCATCGCACTGCAAAATCATCTGTTTTTATGATGTTTTTCATCTGCGTGTACCACGCAAAAGTTTTCCACTCTTGAAGCGCAGATGTGGTTCACTTACTATAAAAATGGGGAAGTTTCATTATCCCGCAGAGACGAAAAGCCGAGCTTTTATTAGTCGTTGGTTTGTTGATTACAATAATGGTATGTGAATTAGTAGTGTGTTTGCTAATCAAGTTAAAATGACTCCAACGGGATTAGGCGACCAATGGCCAATGTTCACTGTATTTTCCCACCAGTTGGTGTTCCGCAAAAATGGAACATTGTTTGGCGAGTTCCTGATGGTTTGAAGAAAAAAATTCTCACAGCTTGAAGCTAATAAATCATCTCATTTTTTGTGGTTTTATCCTTCTGACTGAAAGAAGCAAATGTTTTGAAGCAATTTTTCAACGAAAAATAAATTCAAGTACACCCAAACCTCCATTTACGTAATAATCGGGACTACGTAAATCGAATTATGACGTAAAAAAAGTTTACGTTATTTGGAATTTTCGACGTAAAAAAAGTTTACGTTATTTGGAATTTTCAACGTAAAAAAAGTTTTCCTTATGTATATGTATTATTAGATATGTAAAATATATTAGATAGTTATGGAACAAAAATTACGAGTATTTACAGTAAAAGGATGATCTAAGCAGCATAAATTTCCAAGATGGCGACTTCCGGTTTATTGATATTCCTTGAAAACCCTTACAATATGGGTATTTTCGGTACGAGTTTGATGAGTAGATGTCGGAAAATGATGTTTAAGGTGATTCTGAATTCCAAGATGGCGACTTCCGGTTTATTGATATTTCTTGAAAACCCTTACAATATGGGTATTTTCCAAACGGGTTTGATGAGTACATGTAGTAAAACGATATTTGAGGTGGTTCTGAATTCCAAGATGGCGACTTCCGGTTTATTGATATTCCTTGAGAACCCTCATAATGTGGGTATTTTTGGAACGGGTATGGTGAGTAGATGTCGGAAAATGATGTTTAAAGTCATTTCAAAATCCAAGATGGTGTTTCTCGAGACCCGTAGCAAAACGAATGTTTTCGAAACGAGTTCCAATAACAGTACTTATTAAACGTTGTTTGAGTAATTATGACTTACTGTCGAATATTTTATAATATTGTTACTTTTGGAATGGATTTTACGAGTCAATATTAGGAAGAAAGTTGTTTAAACTAAACTTCAGGAATTTTATTCCAAATTCAATATAATATTAGCTTGACACTTACAATTGAAGTGTCAAACAAATACATAAATTTATGAAAATACTTCGATGTAAATATTTTAAGGTTCATTCTTTGGTGAAAGAAATGTTAATATTTTATTTTCAGTATTGTAGTAAATATGATTTATTTGAATAGATTCAAGTTTTGAACTGCTGTTAAAACTGTTGTTTTCGTTTTCGCTGACTGATTTCAATACCTGAACCAGTAGTCAGATCCAAACAAAATTCAGGAATTTGTATCAGACCTGAAGAGTTTTTTTTTAACTGATCCAAGTGTGTTAAAATCAGATTATTCAACTCCGGAAAAAGTTCCGGAAATAAGGTGTACTTATTTTCACATTTTGTATGAGACCTCAAGACCTTTCATTTGAATCTAAGAGTGTGAACATCGGTGCAGCCATCTCCTATAAAATTTAGTGTAATAAAACGTTACATACACATGCGCACATACACACACAGACATTTTGCGTACTCGACGAACTCAGTCGAATGGCATATGACACTCGGCCCTCCGGACCTCGGATAGAAAGTCGGCTTGCATAACCTTTTTATACGAGAAAGGCAAAACACATTTAACAGAACTGTTTTCAATTCTAAAGTTTTCTAATTTTTAGCTGCATATTTTACTCAACCGGCAGGTTTTTTGCAAATGTTTCAATATTCTTTAATACGGATTTAATAGCACACAAAAAGTGATTTTTTTTTTAAATTTTGACTCAAATTCCTGTTATAAAGGCGGTGAGGCATAAAACAATCTCACAAGTACATTTCCTACACTTAAACAATAATACTCCGGTTTAGACTGACCGATTTAAGAAAACGTACATCATATGGTTTGGCACTGTCAACCATATTCAACATCTATTTCGATTTTGATCACTGTTGAGTCGTGTACATTCCATTATTTTTGCATTTCTTTATAGAAAGAATATAGATTTGAATGCAAATAAAAATTTGTTTGAAGCTCGGAGACACTTATCGTTATATATCATTCAACTCAGCTCGATGAATGATGAACTAAGACATTATAGTTCTATTTTTAAATAACCACAGTTTTCCATCCAAAAGCGTTCGGTATATGTTTGAAACGTCGACGACCGTATTAGAGAGTAAACACAATAATCAAATTGATTTTGGCAAAAACTCATTGAGAATGATTTTAGGACCTACCTTCCTGTACAAATTTTGGCTATATAAAAGGTTTACAATCACATCTTTTCGGGTGTAACACCTATTACCAGTCACCATGTGTTACATATATAGATAGTGGAAGGTATCAATGGTGGACTATGACTTAAGCAATGAAATCCTTAGTTATTCAATAAATTGAGAATTAAATTAAATAATATTTGCAAAATATAGCCAATATAATTTTACATTACATTGGACGGATTACAATAAATTGTTTATTCATCAAGTGTGAAAGTACTGGAGTACAGAGTGAAACACTTGAACTCACAGTATATCACGTGATTTTTAGAGGCACAACATAGTTTGTTTTAAGCGACTATTCCCATTTCGAAAATATTAATACAATATAGGATACGATCAGCAATCCATCAATATTCAAACATTATTTTCTACGTAATATGCACTAAACCAGCTTTAAAAATACCCATATTGTAAGGGGTTTCAAGAAATATCAATAAACCGGAAGTCGCCATCTTGGAATTCAGAACCACCTCAAACATCGTTTTCCGAAATCTACTTATCAAACTCGTACCGAAAATATCCATATTGTAAGGGTTTTCAAAGAATATCAATAAACCGGAAGTCGCCATCTTGGTTTTCAGAACTACCTTAAACATCATTTTCCGACATCTACTCATCAAACCCGTACCGAAAATACCCATATTGTAAGGGTTTTCAAGGAATATCAATAAACCGGAAGTCGCCATCTTGGAATTCAGAATCACCTTAAACATCATTTTCCGACATCTACTCATCAAACCCGTACCGAAAATACCCATATTGTAAGGGTTTTCAGGGAATATCAATAAACCGGAAGTCGCCATCTTGGTATTCAAAACTACCTCAAACATCGTTTTCCGACATCTACTCATCAAACCCGTACCGAAAATACCCATATTGTAAGGGTTTTCAAAGAATATCAATAAACCGGAAGTCGCCATCTTGGTTTTCAGAACCACCTTAAACATCATTTTCCGACATCTACTCATCAAATCCGTACCGAAAATACCCATATTGTAAGGGTTTTCAAAGAATATCAATAAACCGGAAGTCGCCATCTTGGTTTTCAGAACCACCTTAAACATCATTTTCCGACATCTACTCATCAAACCCGTACCGAAAATACCCATATTGTAAGGGTTTTCAAGGAATATCAATAAACCGGAAGTCGCCATCTTGGAATTCAGAATCACCTTAAACATCATTTTCCGACATCTACTCATCAAACCCGTACCGAAAATACCCATATTGTAAGGGTTTTCAGGGAATATCAATAAACCGGAAGTCGCCATCTTGGTATTCAAAACCACCTCAAACATCGTTTTCCGACATCTACTCATCAAACCCGTACCGAAAATACCCATATTGTAAGGGTTTTCAAAGAATATCAATAAACCGGAAGTCGCCATCTTGGTTTTCAGAACCACCTTAAACATCATTTTCCGACATCTACTCATCAAACCCGTACCGAAAATACCCATATTGTAAGGGTTTTCAAAGAATATCAATAAACCGGAAGTCGCCATCTTGGTTTTCAGAACTACCTTAAACATCATTTTCCGACATCTACTCATCAAACCCGTTCCGAAAATACCTATATTGTACTAATAAAAGAGCCGGAAACGATTTTCATTGTATGCAAAAACCTCTTTTTACGAAGTATTTTCAACGTAAAAAAAGATTACGTTATTTGGAATTTATGTCGTAAAAAGAGTTACGTGAAAAGAGGTAACGTAAAAAAAGTTTACGTAAACGGAGGTTTGGGTGTACTTCCCCTTCTAAGAAGATGACACGTTGTTGCTAATGTGCGTAATTAGTCATTCATAATTAAGGAAAACTATTCACCGATTCAAATAAAGTTTTATTGAGCTCCCAAAATTCCATAGTCCTTATTTTTCATCCACTTTCTAAACGTTTAATTTGCATCCGTTGATTTTTTCTATCTTTCTTAGATTTTGTTTCACTGTTTATTTATTTAGAGCAAGGAAATGTTCACTGTAGTTGATACTGACTAAGTCTTTCTTTCCAGTAAGCTTACAACATTTTTGATTATAATGAAATACAAGTTACAACACTTACTTTTCGGTGGATTCCTGTCCTCGTTGAGAGTGCACTGAATTCGAGAAATACTGCTTCAGCACGATTTCAGACAAGTGGCATGAAACTAAATCCTATCAATATAGTGTGGTTTTGTCTCTCTCGTGAAGAGAAAAAAAAGTGGTAAAATTTTACATTTTTTGCTGCGTATCAACGTCGCATTCAACGAACCGAGGAAGGAATCAGAACTACCAACTACAATGTCACTCGATGGCGTCGAAGCTTCCAGCTTTAGTAGTGTAGAAATCCTAACTAGTTAACAAATATCTTCGGCTGCCGATAATGTTCCGGTTCTTTCTCCAATTGGCTGTCATCATATAATCACGGCTACTACTGTGATCTTAGTTTGTGTTAAGATGAAATGTTCTTAAAGTGCTGGCCCCAATGGGACTAAATAGCTATAAAAAACTGCTTTAACAGCTCCACTATCCAATGTATTCAATTGTTCTTTGAGTTCAGGTATTTTTCTTGAAATATGGAAGTAATCCAATGTGTTTGCAGTTCATAAAAAAAAATAACAAGCCTATTGCATCCAACTACCGTGGGATAGCTGCTTTACACGCTGTATCGAAGCTGCCTGAAATTAGAGTTCTGAATTTTATAATTCATAGTTGCTCTGACTACATATCTGAGACTCAACATGGATTTTTGCCTAAACGTTCAACTTCCATAAATTTTATCTCTTGCACTTCCTTCATCATACGATCTTCTGCAAGCACGACTGCAAGTTGATTCGATATACACCGATTTCTGCGCTGCGTTCGACAAGACCACATAACAGTTCCTAAGTTGAGTAACCTGGGATTCAGCGGTTCATTCTTTTAACTGTCTTCAGTCATATCTATCTGACCGCGAATTGATAGTGAAAATAAGCAACTGTACCACTTCACCATTCGCCGTTATATTTGGAGTTCCTCAAGGATGTCATCTTCGACTGTTCATGTTCTTACTCTATCTCAACGATTTAAATTTTTTGATCAAGTCCGGTCGCCGCGACGTTTGCAAGGTAGTTTTTGTAGCAGAACTTCTTCAGTCACGAATCGATTGCTCTGAGCTCTTACAATTAGATATTCGTCGTCGTAATATTCGCACCTATTCCTTTCTTCGGATTCCTCGCGCTAGAATTAATTACGAATTCAACGAACTCTTTGCTAGCATGTGCCGCGTGTTCAATCACTGTTTCAGTACTTTTGATTCCCATCTATAGCGTTACTGTTACTCAGATTGCTGTCTAATTAGATATAGTTAGTTTTCGTCTAATCGGTATTAATATAATTCTAGTCTAATTAGTATAAATAATATCGAATTAAGTATAAGAAAAAAGTGTCATTTGGATGATTGTAATCTGTTGATGCAAAATATGAGGAGGTTTTGTGCCTGTTGGAGAGCAAGTTTGACAGAAATTAACTCCAGTGGGATTTTCGCTGCTCCTAGATAAATAAAAGATAAATAAATAAATAATTAAATTGAATTCCAAAACCAGCTCAAACATCGTTTTTTGATATCTAAATATCTAATCTGTTCCGAAAATACTCTTATTTCAATGGTTTTTGAGAAATGTCGATAAGATGGAAGTCATCAGCTTGAATTTCGGAACAACCTCAAATATTGTTTTCTTGCACCGAATCCCAAATCCGTTCCAAAAGTATCGCAATTAAGAGAGTTTTCAAAGAATATTTATAAACCTGAAGTAGCCCTCTTGGATTTCGTAACGACCCCAAACATAATTTTCCGACTTCTGCCAATCAAATCCGTTCCGAAAATACACATATTGTGTTTTTAAGAAAATTTGATGAGCCGAAAGTCGTCATATTGGATTTCGGAAGTAACTCAAATATCGTTTTCTGATATCCATTCAAAACATCCGTTGCGAAAATACCCAATCTGTTCCGAACATATCCATATTTAAGTATTTTCAAGGAGTATTAATAAACCGTAAGTCACCATCTTGGATTTCGAAACGACCTCAAACATCATTTTCCGGAATCTACTCTTTAAACCCTTTCCAAAAAATACCCATATTGTAGTAGTTTCTATGTAATATAAATGAGCCGAAAATCGTTCCCATTGAATGCAAAAACCTCTTTCTATCAAGTAGGTACGAAAAAATAGATAACGTTTTGTTTGGGATTTAGTTCATAAAAAACGACGTTTTTTGGGATTTGTTAGTAACAAGAGTAAAGTCCTGGGGCATTACATTCCTTTTGTGGAATTTGGCCTTTCTGTTTCAACAGACTTCGCAGCCGATTCTTAGTGTACAGAATCATTGCATGGCTAGTACTATGGATCCTACTGACACTATGAATCCTTCCAGGTCGGGGCTCGAACATACGACAACTGGCTTGTAAGACCAGCGCCCTATGCATTGAACCACCAACCCGGGCTATGTTAGTAACAAGAATTACGTAAAAAGACATAACGCTAAGAAAGTATTCGTAAATGGAGGTTTGGGTGTACTCTCAAAAAAATACATATTCTCAGAAGAATTCTAGAATCGGAGAAATTTTTCTCAATATTATTCATTTTTAGCTCACCAATCGATTGAAGTTAGCACCAGCTAAAATTGGCGGAAAGAATATGATCATTTAGGGGTTAACCTATTTTGTGCATAAGGCATATAACCGATTTCTATACTTTATGTTTCGTCTTCGACTCGTCAGTACATGACAGTTTACGTTCGGCACGACAGTAAAGTCGTTGCACTTGGGTGCAAATAAAAAAAAAAAAGGGTTTCTGTAAGTAACAGAGATTTCATGTCTGTCTAGCGGTTCGTGTTGAACTGCTGGGTCACATAACAGTTCAACATAAACTGTTAAGTACTGACGAGTCGAAACATAAAGTATAGATAGGGTAAGAATATATTTCCTATTTACTAAAATGAAATAAAAAAATATACTCTTAGAAAAAATGACATTTACACTTGACCTAAATTCAAGCTAAGCTTGACTTGTAAAAAAACACCGCTTTTAATTTTATTAAAATTTAGTTGGTTTGACGTAAAGTCCATAACTAAGTTCAGTTTTTACGATGACTGGGTGGGTAAATATATTGAAAAACCAAACGAATGAGAAACTCACAGAAAAAGATGATTTTTTGGAAATAAAAGATACTCTTAAAGACAGGACTCGAGCCTGCGTTCTTATGCAATCCGTGCATACGCGTTAGTATATTCGCCATCCGGGGCTGGTAGAGCTGGTAGAGCCGTGTCAACCACAGCTCACGGTGGCGGAGTCTTGTGCTTGAGCGTATCTTTTACCGAACAATCATCTTTTCTGTGAATTTCTCATTCGTTTTACTTCTTCAATATTTGTTTTCAATTCAGTCATTGGAAAAACTGAATGTAAAAATAATGCCTGTATCGATGTAAACCTCAGCTAAATTAACTGTGAAGTTAATGATATAATTCATCTTTACATGTATTGAATTGTAAATTCAAATAAATTACGACGCTCATTTTATGTGCATCAATAAAGACGTAAATTTACACGATTCTTTCTAAGTGTGTGGACTTTTTGACAGACATTTTAAATTTTTGCTAGCTTAAGATATGCGCAATTCAAAGCTGATACCTATGTATTTTTGTTTTTTGATCGAAATATCCATTATTTTAGAGTTTTAGTAAATAAAAAATTATTCCATTCTACAAAGTTTAGTTGGTACAAGAATCAATCGATTGATAGTAAAAACTTTGGATGTGTACTGAGTATGGCTAGTGAAGTCCTACTAACGCTGAGATTCTACAATTTCGGGAAAAATACGACCTTTTATAATTTTTTTTATTAAACGCATACCATTCCTAGAAAAGTTTCGATTTCACGATTAAGTTGCACCCAATCTTGTACAGAATAAGTTTTGAAAAGGCGCCCCATAGTAAAGTAAGTCTTACTCTCGATAAAATACATATGTCATTGCTTTTTTATATCGTTTTTTTTTTATACCCGGCATTAACCAAGTTGACGGTTCAATGCATATGGCACTGGTCTTACAAATCAGTAGTCGTATGTTCGAGCCCCATGCGATGGTTCTGTACACTGTGAATCGGCTGCGAAGTCTGTTAAAACAGATGGTCAAATTCTACTACAGAAATTTAATACCAAGGCTTTGCTTTTTAACCAAGTTGCGGTCGTTCGCCGGATGTCACGCTTTGTGTTTCAAGATATGTCACAAACACGAAGTTTCCCATTACTTTTGCCTGGACTTCTAACTCAGTTTATAATCACAACTCTGATTATCTCTGTGTAATTGAAGTATGTTACAGTTCATTTATTTGGTTTGCAGTTTTTCGTATAGCTTTATGTATCAGGTGTACAACTTTGATTCCACCGTTTTCCGATAGGTGGCTGAGGCTGGTCAAAATATATAGATGATAATGCCTTTAAAGTGAGTTTGTACAGTGCCTAACGAATTGTCATCGCCGTTTCAGTGACAGTTGTTCTTGTTTACGTATTATTCACGCTCGAAAATGTCTGTTTATGTGCCCAATTCTCGCCATTTGCGGGAAGTTTTACTTTTCTGTTACAATTCGAAAAAAAAAATGCAGCTGAAGCGCATCGAATGCTCTCAGAAACTTACGATGTTGCTGCTTTGAGTAAAAGAACGTGTCGGGAGTGGTTTCAACGTTTTAAAAATGGTGATTTCGATGTCGAAGACAAACATGGTGGTGGAAGAGAAAAAAACCTTCAAAGATGAACAACTAGAAGCATTGCTTGATGAAGATTCGTGCCAAACCTAAGAAGAGCGTGCCGAATCGTTGGGAGTGAGTCAGCAAGCCATTTCAAAACGTTTCAAGGCCCTGGCCATGATTCAAAAAAAAAAAAGGAAACTGGGTGCCGTACGAGTTGAAACCGAGAGACCTCGAGCGCCGTCTATTTGTATGTTAGCAACTGCTTCAAAGACAAAATCGTAAGGGGTTTTTACATCGAATCGTAACCGGTGATGATAATTCTAAACGCAGAAAATCATGGGGAAAGGGCATGCTACTTCGTCGAAGGCAAAACCGAATATTCACGGCGCCAAGGTTATGATTTGTATTTCGTGGGATCAGCTCGGTGTGATTTACTACGAGCTCTTAAAACCGGTTGAAACCATCACAGGAGATCGCTACCGAAAGCAACTGATGCCGCGCTGAAAGAAAAGCGGCCACAATATCAAGAGCGACATGACAAAGTCATTCTCCAACACGACAATGCTCGGCCTCACGTTGCAAAAGTGGTCAAATAGTACCTGGAAACGCTGAAATGGGAAGTTTTGCCCCACTCGCCGTATTCCCCAGATGTCGCCCCTTTTGACTTCCACCTATTCCGTTCGATGTCACACGGCCTGACAGATCAACATTTTCAATCCTTCGAAGAGTTGGAAAAATGGACTGCTTCATGGATAGCGTCAAAAGAGGACTCCTTTTTTCGAGCCGGGATCCGAAAAGATGGGAGAAAGTTAATTTTAATTTTGGAAAAAACAACGGCGGAAGCAAAGTTGTACACCTGATATGCAACCCTATGTTTCGTAACTCAAAGTAGATTTAATTTTTTAATGAATTTACCTTTCTAAAGGTGATAAAATTTTAGAAATCAGTTCAAAACTGGCTCTGATATTGTCAGTCAAAATTACCGTTACCCTCGTGGTATTCGGAGTGTTAAACAGGTTTTAAAGAAAGGAATCGCTGACGCAAAATATGTGAAGGGTGATTTTTTGCTGGTATGTTTTCGGCAACACTGTTTTTGATACATACACGATTAGACAAATTTATCTTTATTATACAGATTTTTATGTACGCATACAGATTCCATACAGAGTACAAATTTTATACAGATTTCCCAAATTTAATACAGATTTATACAGATACCACAAAAAGTAAGAAAGAAATAATGAATATAATTCCGTCTGAGCTATCTATTAGTATTTGATTGCTCATATTAAAATGGAAATTTTTCGTGCAACTATTTGATGATGATCGCTGAAATACATTTATATTATAATTTGAAACCAATTTGAACTGATGTTCAACGAAGTCATGGTATCATGAAACTTTATTGTCAGACTGAGAAGTTGTATGATCTGACCTGACGTTCCGTATTGGGCGTTTGAATTCCATGTTTGAATTCCAAAGTCAACATTTTCAAACGAAAAAAGTAAAGGGTGATTTTTTAAGAGCTTGAGAACTTTTTTAAACAATAAAACGCATAAAATTTGCAAAATCTCATCGGTTCTTTTTGAAGATAATTTCATTTAAATGTTGACCGCGGCTGCGTCTTAGGTGGTCCATTCGGAAAATCCGCTTTTTTATCGACAAATTTTGTTCAGCGATGAGGCTCATTTCTGGTTGAATGGCTACGTAAATAAGCAATATTGCCGCATTTGGAGTGAAGAGCAACCAGAAGCCGTTCAAGAACTGCCCATGCATCCCGAAAAATGCACTGTTTGGTGTGGTTTGTACGCTGGTGGAATGATTGGACCGTATTTTTTCAAAGATGCTGTTGGACGCAACGTTACAGTGAATGGCGATCGCTATCGTTCGATGCTAACAAACTTTTTGTTGCCAAAAATGGAAGAACTGAACTTGGTTGACATGTGGTTTCAACAAGATGGCGCTACATGCCACACAGCTCGCGATTCTATGGCCATTTTGAGGGAAAACTTCGGAGAACAATTCATCTCAAGAAATGGACCGGTAAGTTGGCCACCAAGATCATGCGATTTGACGCCTTTAGACTATTTTTTGTGGGGCTACGTCAAGTCTAAAGTCTACAGAAATAAGCCAGTAACTATTCCAGCTTTGGAAGACAACATTTCCGAAGAAATTCGGGCTATTCCGGCCGAAATGCTCGAAAAAGTTGCCCAAAATTGGACTTTCCGAATGGACCACCTAAGACGCAGCCGCGGTCAACATTTAAATGAAATTATCTTCAAAAAGTAAATGTCATGTACCAATCTAACGTTTAAAATAAAGAACCGATGAGATTTTGCAAATTTTATGCGTTTTATTGTTTAAAAAAGTTCTCAAGCTCTTAAAAAATCACCCTTTATATGGTATTACAATTCAATTGTGGTTGATAACACAAACTATTAAATTTCGTCGTTGAATGTTCTTGTCAGTGCTGCAATAACTTACGATATAAAGAAATGCTCATTGAATCTACCATTCTGTAACAATAAACTTTTAGAATGTCATCTTTAAACATCACTATATTGCAGAAATTTCATTTGATTAGTGAATTCAGATAAATACAGATTTTTTTTTAAGAAAATAGCTGGCGTCTCTTCATTGTGTCATTGTCAAACTTGTTCAGTTTGGTCTATAATTTAATCATGAATCGACTTACGAACGAACAACACTTGCAAATCATTCGAAATTTTACTACTCAAAATTCATGCTCGGTTGAGAGAGTGTTTATCGAAAAATTGTGTTTAGCGACGAAGCTCATTTCTGGTTGAATGAATAGGTCAACAAGTAAAATTGCCGCATCCGCAGTGAAGACCAGCCAGAAGCAAGAGCTACCAATACATCCCAAAAAAGTCACTGTATGGTGGCGTCATCAAGTTGCACTTCTTCAAAGGCGTATTAGACATGCCTGACATGTGGTTTCAACAAGACAGTGCCACATCCCACACGGCACACAAAACAATAATCAAATTGAGTGCCCCTTTCGGTGAACAGTTTATCTCACGTTTTGAGCCCGTCGATTGGCCGCCATGATCGTGTGATTACCATCTTGGGCCTATTTCTTGTAAGGCTCATGTCGACAAGAATAAACTAGCAATGATAGACGCACTGGAAGTCTAAATTAGAGCATCTAAGGAGTGTATCGAAAAGTAATTAGTAACATTGATTATTGAATAAAAAACCGAATAAAAACATTTTTTGACATCAGTTTTCGATATATTGTAGACAAATTACATTTTTATGCATTTCACTGATTATATTGAAAAAAATCCTAGTTTCTATGAAACGCTCGCACTTTGGACTTGACATTCTTCATTAAATTCTGCACAGTTACTTTTGTGACTTTCATGGTGGTAGCTGTCCAGTTTTTTTGAACTCCTGCATGATTTGGGACACTGTACCTTCCTTCCGAAAGTGCCGCTTGACAATTGCCCAATACCTTTCAATTGGCCGAAGATACGGGCAGTACGGTGGGTTGATGTCCTTTTCCACGAATTGTACAATATTTTTTGACAACCACTGTAGAACGGAGTTGGTATAGTGGGCTGAAGCCAAATCCGGCCAGAAGAGAGGAGGTGCCTTATGCTTTCTATACAGTGGCAGCATTCTCTTCTTCAAACATTCTTCCTCGTACACCTTGGCGTTAATTGTGCCCTTCGTGAAGAAAATTGACGACCGCAAACCACAGGTACAAATTGCTCGCCACCTTCTGCCCAAACTTTTCCATCGCCACCGTGGTGTCAGCGTCGTCCAGGTCCTGGTACACCGATTTCGTACAATATTGTGGTCCGGGCAGCGCTCAAGAGTCTTCCTTGGCGTAGGTTTTATCGTAGATAAGGATGCATCCGTCTTTATTCTATAGAATCCGGTTATACAGTTTTCGCGCTCTTGATTTGCCTGAACTTGCTGTACCAGAGACTTTTTCGGAACATTCTGTTTTTTGTACGTTTTCAGGGAGTTCCGAACTTTGGTCCGTTGAATCATCCTGATGCTGGTGTTGAATTGCTTGGCCAAATCCCGCGTCGACGCCGATGGGTTTTTCCTGATGTACTCAACCACTTTTAAGTCCTACCGGATCGGGGCAAATCCTTCATGGAAAGGGTCTTATCGAACTTCTCGATAATATTTTGGACACTGGTGTGGTGCACTTTCACCCGTTTTGCAATTTCGTTGTACGTGACACCACTTTCTGAGCACCAAGTGTGCAGAATTTCCTTCGCGTTTCCGGATCAATTCTACTCATCATTGAAACGATAAACCGTACCGAAACCAATCGATTGAGCAACTGTTATTGATATGTAAACAAACATGTCACCGCAGAACAGGCTGCAAAAAATTAAGCCATTTCAAAGTAATAACTGTTTGAATGTTGCTAACTACTAAAGCGGAGCCGCGGCCAACATTTGCATAAAATCCTTTTCAATCATTAAATTATATTGATCGTTCTATAGATTCCAACAAATATTTCATCAATTTTCTCTAATTTTTCGTGTTACATTTTTTTTAAAATTCAAACCTATACCTCTTAAAAATCACCACTTTATTTCTTCTAATTTTCAATAATTTTGTTATTACCTACCACTTCTGTTTCTGGAGAGAATATCTCGAATATCTTTGACATAACCATATTAACTAAGAACTGATGCGCTGTTACATTGTTGCAACATATTGTAAACATGTTGCGATGTGTCAACTGGTTTGCATCTGTTACACAAATCCATAGCGAAGCCTACACGAAACCATAGTACCGTGAAATTTGCAACAGACATCGCCTGCTGCTATCGGCACACGTTTATCCTCCTAATAGCGAAACGAAAAAAAAAATGGTGGATTAAATCTGTCGTCGCCGATAAACATGCATTCTGCACATTCCGTTTGTCAATCACGTGAATTCACTTTGTTGCTATCTACTAGAAGCTATATGTTTGTAGTACCCCAGATGGCGCCAGCAGAGTCGAGCGACAAGAACAAGCGAGGCAAGGTTGTCACTGGATAGTGACGATTCAGTGAAAAGCAATGTGTTTATCAATAAACAAGAATGCGCTCTACACCAAAATGCTTTCAATCGGGAGATTGACTGCGACTTTATCCGTGCTTGTACGGGGAAAACAATCACCGTCAAGATAGCGGATTTGTAAAATTGCATCCTGCCGAGTTGGGAAAATTACACATGACGTAAATCCAAGTCTGCCGTAAATTCTTGGGCGATCACATCTGTTAACATGCAAAATAAAGCTTTGTGTCAGTTTTGATGTCAAATTCCGCTGAATGGTATGATTTATTTTTACATGCTTTGGGTTGTAAATTTGAGTGAATTGAGATGCTTTTTTTATGTGCATCTAGTGAGACGCGAATTTACATGAGTTTTTTTCCACTGTGTGCAGTTTCAAATCCGGCTCGGGGGCAATTAAGTTTTTCAACGCAAAACGACACGCTATTACGAATGTCGTAAACAGAATCTTTCACTTTTCATAACCAGTCAGTCGCAAATTTGAAAGCAAAATGACAATCACTGAGTTATGTGACAAGAAAAAAAAAGAAAAAAAAAACAAACAAACAACCAAGCTAGACAAACTGATCTGAAATTTGCTCCCATTGTGGCAGATAATTTAACGACAGAAACCGACAAAGAAGCATGAAAATAAATTAACGAGTTTGCCGTTCACTCCGCTCACTTCGAAATCGGCGAGGCGCGAGGCAAAAAGCACAAACACTTGCCCTCCTTCCGACGAAACCTCCGTCGCCTGATGATGAGAGGTGCCACGCTAAAAGCATTTTCCCACCAATAATGCATGCATGACATGTAAATTGCAACCACGGGGCTAAATCGATGGCGGTTCATCTAAAATCCATCAGCCTCCTTCCCGTTCCGGTATTCATTATTGCTTCCCATCTCCCGGCCCCCTCCCCGAAGCATTCTGAAATGGCAAAATAGACAATCACCGATCTTATGCTATGGCACCGTGCAGAGATCACCGAAAGTCCATTGAGCTTAATGGATTTTGGCTCACATCCTTCTACGTTTGTACCTCCAACCACCGCCTGTAATCAACCGTGACCACCCACACCACGCCTGACTCCCGGTATTTGGGAGTACCCGTGCGCTCGTTGAGTCACGACAACAACCGCAAAGACGATGACGACGTCGATCGGTGCAACGAGAAAATGCCATTCACCTGCAGCCACGCTGACCACACGAATGGCAATGTGGTGAAACTCGATGAAGCCAAAAACCGCGTGATCGATCAATCGTTCGATCTCACGCACTGTTTGCTGCTGGGTGCGGGGGTTTTTCTTTGATGGAATTTTCTTCGTAACTCCGAAATCCGAAATGCGTACCGATTTGACACTGCCCACACCCGTGCTGGGTGAGGTTTGGCGTTGATCGGCGGCGGCGTGACCATGAAATGTTGCTTTACAACTTTCTCCCTTGTTTTATGGACAGGTGTAGTTGAACTGGCGAAAGGGTTCGTTGAATTCTTGCGGCAAAAGGGTTTTGTTGCATCATTTGAAGATAAGTTTCTGAAATAAAAAAAATTGGATTGCGGAATACACTGTTAGAAGGAAACAATACAACAGGCATCCATCATATTTAATAGAATTTTTTATGTGATTTGAAAATTACATGACTCAAAATCAATTAAATTGTAACATGTGAAACTTAATCAATTATCACGAGAAATACAGTTCGTAGACATAAAAACGTGCTTAATCCTCCTAGCAGTGGCATGATACCTTTTTTTTATTAATCCGCATGTGTTTTTTTGCATGAATATTCTTCGGTGTTTTAGTTCTTATGATATTATTTTAATGACCGTTGTTTCAAGCGGAAATTTCAGATGTATATCACTCATTATCCTGTAGTGTCGAAACTGCAAATCGGATCGAATTTGAATCTAAATGTGTAATAATCGATTGAACATTCCATGATATGTCGAAGTAAGTTCCACTTTAGAGTTTACGGTTATTTACGGTACATCCAGAGCCGGTATTTAGGAACCAGCATAACCCGGATCGATTTGTATGACCTTAAATTAATATGACGAATAAGTAGTTTTGAGTCCAACTGTTAACTTCTATATTGGTTTGAATTTTAAAAACTCCTCACCCTGTAATTCCACAATCGGAAGTCAGAATTGGATAAAATTCATTAACTTTGTATGGGACCATGAATTCTTTAATTTGAATTTTTGTTTTCGAAATTCGATTTGACCTCTTTTGAGAAAACGATTGAGCTTTGAGAAACGATTCGATACTGGAACCGGAATTCGAAAATCGGTGTAACCGAAGTCAGATAAATTCACCTCAGGAGCTGTATAGTTTACATTTGTTTCAAAATGTTTGAAAATCAATGTAGATGTTTCCAAAATTAGGACAGTGAATTAATTTTTAAATGAAAAAAAAAAAAAAAGATTAGTGATGGATTTGAAACCATTGCTTTAATGAGAAAGTGTGACAAAAACTTAAATAAATATTTTAAAACATTTCACAGTTTTCAGGTTCAGGTACGTTGAAAAATAAGAGTCATTTTCAAATTTATGAGATGGAAACAGAAACTCAGATGAAAAAGGAAGCCGATAACCTATAAAGACTGCCCCAGAAAGTATGGACGCAACCAAAAACCGCTGCCATTTCGCAATGGTTCAGAATCTGTCAATTTTTATGGCTGCGTTCTGGTGTTTACACTCTTCTCTAACCACTTGTGCAGTTGTTCATTCGTTTTCATTAGTTTGTTTCGAAATGCGTGGCATTTCGTCGAAACATTGTGTACAAATGGTGCACAGAACGCGGACTGTCACTGAGAAAGATAGCAAAAATGGAAGGAGTAAGTGAAAAAGCCGTGCGAATTGCAATCAGTAAGTTCGGTGAGGATAACGCCTTTAAGGATAAACCGAAAACTGGTCGAAAAAAAGGTCCTGCTAGCACTCAGTTGGATAAACGTATACTGAAGGTACGTTCGAGCTAAATAAGGAGGTCTCAGTTCGGGATGTGGCCAAAAAAGTGGGCACTTCGAAGTCAAATGTTCTTCGTGCTAAAGCACGTTTGAATCTTCGAACCTATAAGAAGCAGAAACAACCAAAACGTAGTCCGAAACAAGAAGCATCGATCAAGCCGAGGGTTCGAAAGCTGTACAATACTAGAATCGGTGTATTGGAAATTTGAACTGTATAATCATGGACGACGAAACCTACGTGAAACTCGATTACAAATCCTTGCCGGGACCACAATATTATACGGTGCGAGAAGGGCAAGTGTTAAACCAGTCCGAGACATCGATTGAAGTCGAAAAATGTGGTAAGAAAGCTATGGTCTGGCAAGCAATTTGTAGCTGCGGCAAGATTTCGAAACCCTTCATCACCACTGCTTCAGAGAACAGCGAAATATATATCAAGTCGTTTACAAAATCGACTTCTACCCATAATTCGAAGCCACAAGGATCCTGTTGTCTTCTGGCCAGATCTTGCTTCTCGCTACTACTCGAAATCAACGGTAGAATGGTGTACTACCAAAAATGTCACTTTCGTCCCAAAAGACATGAATCCACCAAATTGCCCACAACTTCGACCAATTGAGGAATTTTTGGCATTAACGAAGGCACATCTTAGGAAACATGTCTCGGCAGCCGAAACCATTCAACAGTTCGAAAAAGATTGGAAAAAAGTGTCAAAACTTGTCGCCAAGAAGTCTGTACGGAATTTAATGAGGAACGTTCGCAAGAAGGTGCGCCAGCTAGTCTACAATGGCTAAGTAGCAAATGTTGAGATTAATATTCTGTTGTTGTAGTCTAATATTATCAGTATATCGAATAAAATTTGAATATCTAAAACTTGTGAATTATTTACAGCGAAATCAAAGTGCGTCCATACTTTCTGGGACAGTCTTTAGCTGTGTTTTGAATATATGTTTGATTTCATAAAAATGTGAATCGATTCTCGAATTAGAGCAAGGCGAATTAAGCAGGATTAATCAATGATTTGGTTAATTAGTCTTAAGCTCACGTTGACTTATTCATTTTTTTTTATATTTCAAATGATGTTTAACTTAGAGTCGCAATTGATCTAGCTTGAATCATTATGCATTTTACATGTTATTACAAAAAGTACTGGCTAACACTTTATTTTAACATTTCAGCTTTATCCTACGACAGAGTGGTAGAGTAAATGTCAATGAATTAAATTGTGAATTCATAGATTTGTACGTTACAGAAACAGAATAGATTTTTTTTAAAATATTCCATTAAAAAACGAGTTTTAGAGACTAGCGACGTTCCATCTCTTAACAAATCTTTTTGTAGTTTACAATCGCTTTAAATTCACTTCTTACGGGTGTTTATTTATGAGCTTGCTGATTTTAAATTTAAATAAAACACATGCCAAATTATAAAATAACCTAGTCTTGACAAAGGTCATTCTGGAGGACTAATTTTCGACCACTTTTTCAAGTATTTGTGGGCGTATTTCAGCAATGATACGTTGATTATTGGTTTCCAAAGCATCAATCGTTGCTGGTTTGACAAAAACCAGTAATTTCACATATCCACACAAAAAATATCGAGTGATGGTCGTAGACGAACGATTATGTGCACCATACAATTCACAGAGTGCTCTATAAACAGTTTTAATTGAACACTGATTTTAAAAATAAATTTCAACAATTTGAAAGCGTTGCTCTGGAGTGAACCTATTCATGCTGGTTTATAAAACAATACTGAGTAGAGACGTCACTTTACACTGTCAAAACAACTTTCAGACAATTGAGTAATCCTTATTGAAAAATCGAAATTCCTTAAAAATACACCCAATATTTCATCAAGACTTGGTCACGAAGTAGAATTTTTTTAATCGACTTGAATAAAGACTGTCCCAGAAAGTAAGGACGCACTTTGATTTCGCTGTAAATAATTCACAAGTGTTAAATATTCAAATTTTATTCAATATACTGATAATATTAGACTACAACAAAAGAATATTATTCTCAACATTTGCTACTTAGCCATTGTAGACTAGCTGGCGCACCTTCTTGCGAACGTTCCTCATTAAATTCCGTACAGGCTTCTTGGCGAAAAGTTTTGACACTTTTTTCCAATCTTTATGGCATATTTGGTAGCATACCATTCTACCGTTGATTTCGAGTAGTGGCAAGAAGCAAGATCTGGCTATAAGATAACAGGATCCTTCTGGCTTCGAATCATGGGTAGAAGTCGTTTTTGTAAACATTCCTTAATGTATATTTCGCTGTTCATTGCTTTCTTACCAAGTTTTTCGACTTCAATCGATGTCTCGGACTGGTTTAACACTTGCCTTTTTTTTTTTTTCATAAATACGTTTATTTCTTAAGGCAATTTACATAAGTTTTTCTTCGCCGTAGCATCACTTTTACATAATATTCTTATCCTAATTTAATTCTAACATAGTCACAACGTTTTGCATTTATTAAAACATATTCTCTTATTACTTAAATATCATCTTAGGTAACTCGTCATTAATTATGAAATCTACTCGGAAATATTATTTGAACCAAACGATTAACTTCTATAAATTATAAAATAAGCTGTTATTTTCAGACATTTTGTTGATAATTTCATAAACTGTTTCGAGTTTGTTTGTATCGTTACATAATTTTTATTCTAATTTAGCTATTGGTTGAACTCATGGACGCAGCTGGGATCAGAACTAAGTCTTAAAAGGGGCCTTTATTAAATTGAAACTCCAATTTTCTTTATGAAATGATAAATAAGTTTCATGTATGAAAGGTCACGACAAGCAAGAATGTCTCGAACTGGGATATTGGATAGTCTACCTTGGGTACGCAAAGAATTTATTAGTTGAGATCTGACATCACGATACTCCACGCATGTCCAAACGACATGATCAATATCTCGATAACCTTCGCCACAAGCACAATGATTAGTCTCGGAGAGCCCAATTCGAAGGAGATGTGCATCTAACGTGTAGTGATTGGACATGAGTCTAGACATCACACGAATGAAATCTCTACTCACATCCAGTCCCCTGAACCATGCCTTTGTCGATATTTTCGGAATAATTGAGTGCATCCACCGACCCAGATCATCTTTATCCCAAGAAGCTTGCCAGCTGGCAAGTGTTCTTTGGCGAGACGAGCTATAGAATTCGTTGAAAGCAATTGGTCTCTCATAAATTTCACCCTCAATAGCACCACGTTTGGCTAAAATATCGGCTCTTTCATTGCCAGGAATGGAGCAATGAGCCGGGACCCAGACTATAGTGATTAGATAATTATTGTTCAATATGTCGTTCAGGCACTGTTTTATTTTGCCCAGGAAAAACGGTTCAGTCTTGCCAGTCATGTTTGAGCGAATGGCTTCAATTGCACTCAGACTATCTGTGAAGAGGAAATAATGGTTTGGAATTAATGTGACGATTACACTCATACTATAATGAACTGCTGCTAGCTCTGCTATATAAACAGATGCAGGTTCTTGAAGCCTAAATGAGGCCGAAACATTATTGTTGAACATACCAAACCCTGTCGCTTCTTCAATTCGCGATCCGTCCGTGTAAAACATTTTCTCAGAGTCAATATGCCTGAACTTACTTGAAAATATTTTTGGGATTTCCGTCGAACGTAGATGATCCGGGATTCCACGCACTTCGCGCTGCATGGATGTATCGAAAAATAAAGTTGAGTCAGGGACATTTAGGAGGCTGACACGGATAGGAATATATCTTGAAGGGTTGATTTCCTGTGACATATGGTTAAAATATACTGTCATGAATTTTGTTTGAGATCGAAGCTCGACTAGTCGTTCGAAATTATTAATTACCATGGGATTCAGCACCTCACATCTTATTAGCAGGCGTGATGAAAGCTCCCAAAATCGATCTATTAATGGAAGAACTCCCGCCAGAACTTCAAGACTCATTGTATGTGTCGAATGCATGCACCCTAAAGCAATTCGCAAACAACGATACTGAATTCGCTCCAGTTTGATAATATGAGAGTTTGCAGCGGAACGAAAGCAAACGCATCCATATTCCATTACTGAAAGTATCGTTGTCTGATACAATTTTATTAGATCTTCCGGATGAGCGCCCCACCAAGATCCTGTTATTGTTCGAAGAAAATTTACTCTTTGTTGGCATTTTGTTATCAGAAACCTAATGTGTCCTCCCCACGTGCATTTGGAATCGAACCACACCCCGAGGTATTTAAAAGTTAAAACCTGTTGGATCATTCTTCCCATCATATGGAGCTGAAGCTGCGCGGGATCATGCTTTCTTGAAAAGACGACTAACTCTGTTTTCTCCGCAGAGAATTCGATACCAAGATGAACAGCCCAAACGGACAAGTTATCTAAGGTATCTTGCAATGGTTTATGCAGATCAATAGCTTTGGGCCCAGTAACTGAAACCACGCCATCATCTGCCAATTGTCTTAGTGTACATGGGGTTACTAGACAGCTGTCAATGTCATTTACGTAAAAATTATAGAGGAGCGGACTGAAGCATGAGCCTTGCGGGAGACCCATGTAACTATTTCTGAGTGTTGCCAAATCGCCATGTGAAAAATGCATGTGTTTCTCTGACAAAAGGTTGTGCAAATAATTATTTATAACCGCTGGGAGTCCATTTTGGTGAAGCTTGTCTGAAAGAACATCAATGGAAACTGAATCAAATGCTCCTTTAATGTCTAAAAATACAGATGCCATTTGTTGCTTTTGAGCGAAGGCAATTTGGATGTCAGACGAAAGTAATGCAAGGCAATCATTCGTCCCTTTATTTCTACGGAAGCCAAACTGAGTATCTGACAACAAACCGTTCGTCTCGACCCAAGTGTCGAGACGTCGTAGAATAATTTTTTCGAACAATTTTCTGATGCAGGACAACATCGCAATGGGTCTATATGAGTTGTGATTGGAAGCTGGTTTCCCCGGTTTTTGAATGGCGATAACTTTCACTTGTCTCCAGTCAGGTGGAACAATATTTTGCTCAAGAAACTTGTTGAACAATTCCAACAAACGTCTTTTTGCGAGGTTGGGCAGATTCTTCACCAAGTTGAATTTAATTCTGTCCAACCCTGGAGCGTTATTGCTACAAGACAAGAGTGCTATAGAAAATTCCATCATTGAAAATGGGTTATTAATAAAACCATTATTTGGAGGAGATTCCCGTATAATGCTCTGCATAGGAACAGAATCTGGGCAAACTTTCCTAGCAAAGTCAAATATCCATCGGTTCGAGTATTCATCACTCTCATTGCCCACGTTACGATTCCTCATTCGTCTGGCCGTGTTCCAAAGAGTGCTCATTGAGGTATCTCTTGACAAACCTTCGACAAAATGTTTCCAATAGCTACATTTTTTGGCTCGAAGTATGCTCTTGTACTTGGTTTCTAAAACCATAAGTTTTTCAAAATTCTGAGGAGTTCCTCCTCCCCGTTTTAGAAACGTCTTGCAAGCATTTTGTTTTGCGAGTTTAGCCTCTGAGCACTCTTTGTCCCACCAGGGGTTGGGAGGCCTTCTGTTAGTCATTGGCCCAGGAAAGCGTTTAGTTTGGGATTGTTCTGCTGCCTCCAGAATCGAACAAATGAGGAAGTCATATTCTTCAAGTGGAGGGAGCTCTTCCATTGAATTCAAAATACTAGAGATACTACTTTGGTATTTAATCCAGTCGATATTTTTTGTCAAATCATATGGAATACTAGCGGAAGTAGCAATGCAATTGCTACTGCTAATTGAGATGATGATTGGTAAATGATCGCTACCGTGTAAATCAGGCAGTATTTTCCAGGTGCAATCTAGTCGAATTGATGTTGAGCAAAGAGATAGATCTAATGCACTTGGGCGTGCCGGAGGTCTTGGGATCCGTGTCATGCTACCCATATTTAATACCGTCATGCTAAAATTGTCACAAATGTTTTGTATTAAAGATGATCTGCTATCATTGTAAACGGAACCCCACATAATACCGTGCGAATTTAAATCCCCCAGAATCAATCGTGGTGCAGGAAGGGCTTCAACCATTTCATTAAGCTGTTGCTGTCCAACTTGTGCTTTTGGAGGAATATAAACCGAAGCTATGCAAATATCTTTGCCTTTAATGTTTATTTGGCAAGCAACAACTTCTATACTAGAAGTTGAAGGGATGTTTAATCTATAAAAGGAATAGCATTTCTTAATTCCCAAAAGCACTCCACCATACGGAGAGTCTCTATCGAGACGTATAATGTTAAAATCATTAAAATTTAAAGCTATGTTTGAAGTAAGCCATGTTTCGCATAAAGCAAATACATCACATTTTTGACTATGCGATAATATTTTAAATGAATCAAGTTTTGGCATGATGCTTCGACAATTCCACTGCAGGACAGTGATTGTATCATTTGCGACGGGTGATAAATTATCCATCAAAAGATACAAAACCTGAGACAATTGGCCATTGAGCTGATAACTGCTTCAAAAAGGTTCTAGCTATTGGAAGGAATGCCATTATGAGGGTCTTTAAGGGTTCAGATATATTGAATGCTGAGAAAATCCATTCAACAATTTCCGAAAACTTCAGTAATCCTGTTGGTGGCTGTGAAATGGAGCCCACAGGATTATTACCTTTTTCTGTGCAAGATCCTGGATTGGTTTGTGAATTTGACAAACCAGGAGGCACAGTCTTTGGTTTTGACATTTTTTAGGTGTCTTTTTTGGTAATTTGGAAGAAGACTTCTTTCTCTTAACTGACCCTTGGGTAGTGATAAACGAATTACCTTCACTATTTTCGTCAGAGTCAGAGTCCTCTGGTTCCTCTAGATTTGAAAACCCGTTTTCGGTTTCCAAAGGGGGGACATCAATGACCGTTTTAAGCATTTCTGCATATGTGCGCTTAGACCGTGCTTTTAAAGAAAGCTTAATTTTGTCTTTGTGCACTTTAAATGCAGTGCATACTGAAATATCATCATGAGGACTATTCCCACAATAAATACATTTTTCAATTTCCTTGTTGCAATCATTATCTTTATGAGGCCCTTCACACTTAATACATTTTGGTTTATTACTACAGTAAGTAGCTGTGTGGCCGAATTTTTTGCAGTTCGTACAATTCATTACATTTGGAACAAAAAGCCGAACAGGGAGGCGAATTTTATCGACATAGACATGGGACGGCAACGCAGACCCGGCAAATGTCACTCGAAACGAGTCTGATGGGCGATAAACTTTTTTTTCCTCTTCATGAACTACTGAGTACAGTTGTTTGCACTCCAGTATTTTCACACCCTCAAGCATAGAGTTCTTGAAACGACCAACACCATGCTTGAGTAAATCATCTACCGAAAGACTCGCTTCGGTAACAACACCGTCAATTTCGACATCTTTGGAGGGTATGTAAACTTTATACTCTTTATTGAAATGTTCCGAAGAGACAATATCATTCGCGTGTTTCAAATTATTTACCACAACACGAATTTTATCGTTATTTACTTTTATGATCTCTTTGATTGAAGAGTATCGTGATGTCAAACCTTTATTAATTTGAAAAATGTTTAATGGCTTTGATATACGTCTAAAAAAGACTATCCAAGGCCCAGAAGAGCTCTCCTGATATTTTTTCGTTCGTGGGGGTATCGGATTCATGCTAGGATTTACGTCCATGGATTCATCCATTACATTAAAATTTTTAACTAAACTTTAAAATAAAATTTGAAACCAACACTACACAGTACTCAATCAGAACACTTGCCTTTCTCGCACCGTATAATACTGTGGTCCCGACAAGAATTTGTAATCAAGATTCACGTAGGTTTCGTCGTCCATGATTATGCAGTTTAAATTTCCAGCAAGAATTGTATTGTACAGCTTTCGAACCCACGGCCTGATCGAAGCTTCTTGTTTCGGACTACGTTTTGGTTGTTTCTGCTTCTTATAGGTTCGAAGATTCAAACGTTCTTTAGCACGAAGAACCTTTGACTTCAGTTAAGTTTTCGTCACACTTTCTCATTAAAGCAATGGTTTTGAATTCTTCAGTGGTCTTTTTTTTTTCTTTTGAAAATTAATTCACTGTCTCAATTTTGGAAACATTTTCGTCTGAAGTCTTGTAGTTCGTCATGTTTCTGAATATTTAGAACAAATTCAACACCTGCAAGATTCATATGGGTGGTCTATAACAAAACGGAAACTGAAAACAAACGTATCCCCAGCAAGCCGTTTTAGTTTTATTTATTCGGAAGTGTTCGTGAGCGATTTACCGCCAGTTACCAAAAATATAGCGACCCCTTGATAATGATAAAAAATAATTTTATTGAGAAACACTGTTTAAGTTGCTACGAACTTGTTACCAAGGAGCCCCATAATAAGTAAACAAACCATTTGAGAAAGTCGAAAGATTATTCTAAAGAAATCGAGAATGTACAAGGTGCTGCTAGCCATCGGCTTTCCGAAACATCACTATAGCTTTATATATGGTCATCAAACTAGGAATTTCGTGCCAGTCGGCATAAAATAAACGAAGAAATTTATTGTTTGAATGTATCCGAAATGACATTTGACTACTTCAACAGGTTCCAGTCGCCTTATGGGAAATCGTAGTTTCTGACAATTTTCAGCTTAAGAATAAATTATCAAATTATTTGAAGGAAACTTTTTTTTATGGGTGGTTTACAATGTGCACTTAAGAATCTATAATTTTGATCAGATCCTAAGAAGCTTGATTCCCGCACTATGCAAGTGTCTTTCATGTTCATCAAATTTTACACAAGTTTTGCGAAGGTCTCCAAATAACAGAGCAGAAGTAGAGGAGTTTCTCGAATGTCGAAAATATGACAGCGTATTGTTTTACAACATGTACACTGATCAGCAACGAAGGTTGAACGATTTGGAACAAACTCAGAAGTGCAAATATACAAAGATTTGTGGAACCATTGAAATAGTTTTACTTTCAAAAGTCGTTAGAAAGAGCAAATATGAATTCGTTTTATATGTGTATTCGTACCTGTATACGAAGTGCGATTCTGGAATGGTTAAAAAAATAAAGCTCAAATATTTAAGTATCTTTGATTTGCTAAACTCGAATTTCATGCATCTCGTAGAATAGTACGAATATACCGGATCGACTCAGTTTGATCGTTCATATTTCGATACTGAATTTCGATGATTGGACTGATAAAAAGTTTAGGCACAGAGGTACTCCACACAAAAGATCTTGGTCACATACAGCAACCTGATTGCGCTGGTATTACAAGAAATTTTTCATATGTAAGAGCCCCAGCTGAACTAATCGATCCACTACCTTGACGTCTAATGATGCTGCAGAATTTGCCACTTGCCGCGAAATAAGGATTTTCCACTCGAGGCAGTTAGTTTTGTTTACATTCCTCAAGTCTTTAATAAGCGGTAACGAAGGTATCGTTAATTGTAATTTCAAATCTATAATTCATCAACTTGTGTTGCCAGTTTTAATAATTTTTCAGATGACTTCGTTTTGACATTGCCAGTTACTGAGGGGTACTTAAATTTGCGATACAGTTTCGATAGACGAGTGGCAGGTCGTGTCGTCGGTTCTATTGTCAATTTCAAAGCTAGTATACGCTGCCGTTCTATTTTTACTATATTTGAAACACAGATAAAACGCTGCTGGGGCTGCCAGTTTATTTTGTTATAATTTCTAGATTAAAATTTTAAAACTGACATAAATTATGCATCTAGAACTAGAACACTCCTGAACATGCCCTTTCTAATTGATTTGCTTCAAAATATGATCTCTATTTCGCATAACTACACCACTATTCAATGTTGAATGACTTCATAATTAATAATGTTCACTTTTCACTTGCTTAATCAACGGTTGAAGACTTCTGAAATTACTCGCTAGACAATAAAAACCAAAAAAAAAAATTCTGAGATGAAAATTTGCTTTTAATTTACTCGATTGCGCCATCCCATTTCGTATCGCAAGGATGTCAAGTTTTCTCATAATGTAATGAAAAAAAAATTCTCTTCTTATATTCAAACTAGTTCCAAAAATATCCATATTGTAGTGGTTTCCATGGAATGTCAATTACCTGGAACTCGATTTCATTTTATACAAAAATCTGTTTTTACGAAGTAGAATCGCAAAAAAAGTTTACGTTATTTGCGATTTGGTTGATAAAAAGAGTTACGTAAAAGGAGGTAACGTAAAAAAAATATAAACGTGAACGGAGGTTAAAAAATGTACATGTAAGTTTACGGTTTTCTTAGGGATGCGGCATTTCACCCCTTCACAAGCCAAGAATCAGTATCGAACCGACTTGTATTCTGTGCGGTTCGTAATGCTGTAGAAAAGGTTGCTGTTTACATCAGCAAGTGGACCTTCCTCAAATATATTTTATACGCCGTTCGCCTCGCATGATTCCGACGACAACATTTCCAATGGGCCATGACAGATCCTCTTTGTTTACTTTCTCGTCTGCTAATGACTAGTAAATTTGCACGTTTACTTCCTAACAACAGGATGGGACATTTATAGTGGAAGTATCTGGCAACACAAAAACAATTTTACCATGAAACAGTACACACCAAAAGAACGCGCTGAAAATGTTCAGCTTTACATTCAAAATAACTTCTCAAAATCATCATGACAGACGAGGTACACTGCACGGTAAATGGATGCGTTAATAAGCAAAATTGTTCTATCCCACTGAAAACACTCAATTATTTGAGCCTCTATACGGCCAAAAAGTTACAGTTTAGTGTGGTGATTGGTTCCTACATTTTTCAAGACGATGATGGAGCAACGAAAACTGTTCATGACGATCGTTATCGAGCCATGGTATATGATTTTTTGATGTCCATTGTTCGTGAAAATGGTTTGAATGGCTACTGGTTTCAACAGGACGATGCAACATGCCATACAGCTCGACATGCAATCAATACGTTACGACGAGACAGTCGATGACCAGCATGCCGGCCACCCACCAGGCCTTCGTAGTCTGGGGGTGTTTCCCGTGGACCCACACGAACCGAAGAAGCGGCCATATATATTCAACAACGCCATCTGGAAGACTCATGCAATATTCAATTTACCGACCACTGCCGATCGCCAGTTACGACCATTGTTTCCCGGACGAGTCATATCGAATAACGGTGATTTGCCGATTTGACGCCAATAATCGATAAATCGAACTTCTTATGAGCCGTAACATCTTTTAACACAAACCTAGATTTCACTTACTGACATATGAAAAGTTTAAAATGAAAATATGTGTCTGTACTCATCAAACCCGTTCCAAAAATATCCATATTATAAGGATTTTCAAAGAATATCAATAAACCGGAAGTCGCCATCTTGGAATTCTGAACCACCTCAAACAACGTTTTCCGACATCTACTCATCAATCCCGTTCCGAAAATTCCCACATTGTAGTAATTTCCATGGAATATGAATTAGCCGGAAACGATTTTCATTGTGATGTGATGTGATGTGATGTGAAGTGAAGCCACCATCAGTTCAAGGACTTGCCAGTGGATGCGGGTAGACTTACAGTAGCCCCGATATGACTCATCCGTTCACCTTCTTCCTATAGCTGTTACCGAAAAGCGAACAAAAAGGGTTGGGCGGATATGTAAGTAGAGTCACTTACTCGTATTCCGCGGGAATAAAAGATGCTCTTCCAACCATAATATCCAGTACATGGATGATTGAACCCGTCTGATGGTTTGTTAGGGAAGGGAGCGTCAGACTTATTTCAAACCTTCAGAAGGAAACAAGTTTCCTTCAAGTGACTTGGGCTGGCTATTCACAATCCCTCGTCCAGTCATCAATTCGTCCGATGCCCTGATGCTCCCCCGTGATAAAGGTTTTATATTGATAAATACAATGAAACATAGTGTAATGAAATTAATATAACATAAAATGATATAATAGATTTAAAAATAATGTAATATAATATAATATAACATAATTCAACACAATATAATATAATTTAATTTAATTTAATATTATATAATACAATGTCATACAATATAATAGGGGAGAGTGGGGTTAGTTGAACTACGGGGATACATGAACCATTAGGGATATTTCTTCACTGACCAAAAACTTTTCTGCGATCATAAGGTGTACCGGTAACCCTATCGGTAACCTAACCTCACACATATTTGTGCACGCTTCTGACGTTTGTTGTTACTGTTATTAATTATAGAAGTTATTCTCTGCATGAAACTGCACGAATCGCGACCTCACTTTATTCTGGTAAATGTTTATTGTGTTCCATCTGTGGTACATAACTGCATAACATTAATGGTTATCGTAAATACATACAAATTCATTCATTTTCACAAAAAGTTTGAAAAGATAAAACATTTCTTGCCGTCTTGAAAACACTTCCAAACTGTTAATGATTTGTGGGGTTACATGAACCACTTTCGTCAATGCTGCTGGAGGTTTTCTACCACATGCGATGGTATTTCCACGGGATAACTTCATTCCTAAAATGTTGAAAAACAGTGTGCCGAATACACTCGGCCTTGCAAATAGAACAGGATGCATGAATGCAGAATAGTTTTTAGAGGTGTTGAAGCATTTTATTAAATTTTCGAACGCGTTGAAAACAAATCTGAAATTATTAAATTTCGAAAACCACGAAGGCCACCTGTACATTGGGATTTTTGGATTTAGCAAAGAAAAATGGCATTACAATTTTAACTTTACCACCACACAATAAGATGCAACCATTAGACAGAACCTTATTTACAGTTCATTTAAAACAGCTTACGACCATTCTCTGCATGCAGATCTTTGCAGCACCCATTTACAATTAACGAGGTTGCAGAATGCGTGAATGCTGCGCATGACAATGCAATTAGTCCAACGAATATAAAATCTGCATTTCAAAAGACAGGAATTTTTCCATTTAATCCACAAACATTTTCTGTATCAGACTTTCTAGGAAGTAAGTTTACCAACAGAAGCTTTAGCACCTCATGCTCTCTAACATTGACAATATTCCGTTGGCATCCATAGTGCCAAAAAAGGCAAAAGAATGCTAAATAAATGTGGATTTCTACAAGGACAATCTCCAGAAAACATACGAAGGTTCCCAAAGACTACCGCTACAGATTCTCAAACAAAGGCAGACAAAACCATTTCATACGTTATACTAAATAAATCTGATATTTATTATATATTTAAAAAAAAAAGAGACATGTTCAAAAATATAACAAAATTTTTTTTCATATAGTTCTATATATTTTTATTCTTTCCTTAAAGGTGGTTCAATTATCCCCATGGGGTGGTTCAAGTATCCCCATGCATGGGGATACTTGAACCATCTGACATAATATTGTAAAAAGCTGTTATTTATGTCAAAAATCGAATTTACATTCATTGATTACATTGAATATCGAAAAGAAAGGTTTGTTTTGATTAACCGTAGGTAAAACATGGTTTACCCCAAATAGTTTTAAAGATATATTAATTAACAAAAAAAGTGGTTCAAGTAGCCCCACTCTCCCCTAGAATATACTATAATTAACTGTTATTTAGTATATTGCTTTGTAATATATTATTTACAAAACAATATACAAAATATCAGTTAATGTAGAGTGTCAGTTATGCTCTTCTATCTTCGCAATACTGCAGGAAGTAAAATATTTCTCTTTTAATAATAATAATAATATCCTCATCTATAAAAATAATATATGGTATTATTATTGATGACAAATTAATAACAATAAATATAATAATGACAATAATAATAAAAAACAATAAAATATAGTACAATCAAATATATAATAAATAATAGAATGAAAAAAAATGATATGTTGCGATATGCTGTGATATATAATGGGCTTGAATTTATATACCATTTCGCATCCTCTCATTCTGCCATCAACGCATTCCATTGACCAATTGTCACCAAAGACACACGTGTAGGCATGAGACAGGAACCTGTGAGGACCAAGCTCACCTTGTGACGACCTTGATATTTAGTTAAAAGATTACTTTAAAAGTGATGACTTATAAAGAAAACAAATTTTTATGTTGCGCAGTGGTACATAGTACTACTCATAATAAACCCTATAATATAATATAATACTATACAATATACTATAATATAACATAAAATAATGCAAGACAATAATATATGAAATAATATGCTATGATACAATATAACAGTTATTGTCGCAATGTAAGTTATGCTCTTCTAATAATAATAATAATAATAATAATAATAATAATAATAATAATAATAATAATAATAATAATAATAATAATAATAATAATAATAATAATAATAATAATAATAATAATAATAATAATAATAACATTAATAATAATAATACACGATGTAATAAACAACAGAATTATATGTTGTAATATACTATGATAAATACTTTAGGATCGGCCTTCACTTATAAGTCATTTCGCATCCTCTCGTTCTGCTACTAACGCAGAAGGCGATAGCACCCAGTCGACGCTGTTCTATTGACCAAATTTCATCATAGACACACGGGGAGGCATGAGATAGGAACTTGTGAGGACTTAGTTATCTCACCATTTGACGACCTGTGCCGGAAACGATTTTCATTGTATGCAAAAACCTCTTTTTACGAAGTAGGTTCGTAAAAAAAGTTTACGTTATTTGGAATTTTCAACGTAAAAATAGATTACGTTATTTGGGATTCTTGTCGTAAAAAGAGTTACGGAAAAAGAGGTAACGTAAAAAAAGTTTACGTAAGGTTTGGGTGTATTTTGGAACTTGTTCAGCAGTCACAACAGTCATGATAATCTTAAACTGATTTGACTGGTATTTTAATCATTTTCTTTTCTACTAAATCCAGCTTTAATTTGGATCTATTGCAGATATTATGGTACTGCTTCAAAAATGTAAGCTTTTACTAATGAAAACCGTTCTGTAAATATACATATTATGAAGGTTTTCGAGCAATTCGAGAAATATCGACACAAATTGTAAGGGTTTTCAAGGAATAGCCGAAGGCCGCCATTTTGGACTTCGGAACGACCTCAAACGTCGTCTTCCTACATCTACTCATCAAGAGATATTTTCAATCGATTGCTACATTAGCCAGCGTGGTGGCACAAATAGTTCGAATTGTGGGCGTTATAAGTGTTGTAAGAAGTGCATTGACACCACTATTTCCGAGTATGCATGCACGAGTCATTTCACGTGAATTAGTTATGAATGTCTTATTGGAAGCTACAGATGTTAGATGTAACAGAAGACTTCGCCAGAAAATCACTTCTCCTGAATCAAATCCATAGAAACTTTATCGTCCTGACAAAAATTGAATTCGATTAAATTGGTTTTTTGAAGTTATCTTGATTCGACAAGTAATAATTAGTCTGCTCAGTTCGTGCTCGCATCGCAAACGACACAGTCGAAAATTTCTTACGGTCGCGACGACAGAAACAAAGACAATACAGTGCAGTGAACAATAGAGTGTACGAAATGGGCAAATACGATTTAACAAAGCCTGAAACTTGGCCAACAAGGCCAAATTCAATTTGTATTGATTTCAAGCGCTGCAAAGTTAGACCAGCAGCAAACGAAATTGAAATCTTACTTAAAGAACGAATGCATCTAGATGCTAATAATGTAAGTGAGATTCAATTCAACAAGGCGTCTAACTGTGTGTACATTATGTTTAAACGTGAAAAAGATGCAATTGCATTTGCTTCGGTTAATAACGGGGTGCACAGTATTGATCATGACAATGTTAAATATAAAATCCCTGTGTACATGGTGGACAATGCCATAGAAGTACGCGTGCATGACCTTCCCCCGCAGACCAGCGAGGGGTATGTTCGGGAATGTATGTCGCAGTACGGTGAAGTTCTTTCCATCGAAAAGGAAGTATGGCGGAATTTTTTCCCGGGTATCCGGAATGGCGTGCGAGTGGTACGTATGCAACTACGTAAAGCAATTCCATCTTACATCATTTGTGGTCAAGACGGGATACATCCGTGTAAAACGTTGATTACGTATGAAAATCAATTGGTTACATGTCAGTTTTGTGAACAACCTGCACACTACGGCAAACCTGGCACTGAAACTGCGAAAACAAACAAAACAAACAAAAACAAGGACAACCACCCAACAACGGAAACTAGTGAATGCAGTGCTCCTGTTTCAAAAGCACCTTCACCATCTAACCAACCATCAACTGCAATCAATGTACAAAGCGCATCTTTAGCAACTGCAAATGAACCCAAGACCGCGATCAACAATGGAAACAAGGAAACGGAAATCACTCACAATTCCAACGATGTAGCAATGGATGATATGAGCAACGGACAAAATGACCTCCAATCTTGGCTAGAAGGAAATGGAAGCTCCTCTCCCCCTAGAAGAAGGGTGACAACGAGATCCAACAATAAAAAAATTATATTGTGTAACAAAAACATGGGTAAATCGGCCACGTAAAGCTATACGCAAATTGGCCTGAATAAAAATTGTTATAAATAAAAAAAATTAGTCTGCTTGAAAATATCTGCAGCTAGAAATATTTTGTTACACGATACTTCCATCACAAACATAATTGAAGAGAAATTTCATCTCCATCATTTTTTCTTCAATTCGATATCAATCTCCTAGTCACATTTGCTCGTCGTTCTCCAGAATACCGAATTGTGAATCAGAGTCAAATTCAAACAGCAACTTTGCTACCACGCTCTCTTGTTTTCCCATCAATCTCCATTACTGCAATCATTCGTGACCTGCCCTTTCTGCCAGGCTCTCCTCATGTGCTTCCGACTTCACTTCACTCATGCCGCGAAGAAAGTTTCACTTCCATTCCATATAGCCAACCCATCCCATTACCAATTTCATCCGCAGCATCATCGTGCATTCGGTTAGCAGACGATCCAAATGTAGATAAAGTGTTTCATGATGATGATGATGGTGATGGCGATGCTGGTGATCCACTACAAACCGACCCCCACAACGTTCGAGTGACCCACAACGAGAACCATTCGGGGAAAGATGGCATCGCCCTACAGGAGGATGGTGTCGTATTTTAAAATGTTTCATTTCTGTTGTCTCATCAGCGGTGGCGGTTTCCGCATCCAAACTACATACGACGAAACACTGCGGACCGGCAGTCTGGGATGAGCTGGTTCCTAATGGCCACTCTGCTGCATGCAGGCTCCGTCCGTCCGTCCGTCCGAATGGCAAGCAGCCAAACCGAACCGGAATGGGCCAGCCAACAGATGATGAGAAAATCACAGCCATTGCAAGTAAATCACACGGAAGGTGTAAAGTGTGTGTGTGTGTGTGTAGGTTTTGCCACCGGATGGTTTGCAGGTGACGAAGTGGTCAGATTTTATTTGGTAATCATGACTTGGTTTGTGCAAGTTGTTAAAATGTTTTACTATGTTGTTTGTGTGGGAGAGTTACTAGTTAGTAGAGTTGCAGACCTCAAAGCTGGTTTTAATGAGAAAAGGGGGCTTATAAGGGGCAGTTAAACTTTTTGTTTTAAGCTAGATGAATCGCATTTGGTAAATGAACTTTCTGAAGGCGTCTCAATTCAGTGCTACTAAATTAGCTTACGTTCGTCTTCGACTCATCAGTGCGTTGGCAGTTTATATTGAGCTGTTAGCAAGACTCAGCAGTTCGATATAAACCACTAGGCAATCGTAAAATTAATGCCCACTAGGCAATCGTAAAATGAAATGCAATGACTAAACTGGCGATTCGGACGAAACAAGTTTGATATTTGTAATCAATTGAAAAGTTAGTATGTGCGATATATTGTTAGTATACTTTTAGAAGATTTTACCCAGTGCCATTGAATTATAATAAGGATTAAAAAGTAACCATCTATACCCATCGTGTCGAGTACAGAATTAACAATTCAATTCTAACTTCAGAACTCAACGCGCGGTCAGTTAGGCTTCTTTCGAAAGCAAAAAAAAAACTACCATGAACCCACAACGAGCACCCGATGTAGGGGCTGCTCGGTAGCAAACCAAGACACGGCTCGTTTAGTCATCGGTACCCGACCTGTTAGACCCTAATCTCATGGATTATTCACAAACACACACACACCTATTGTGCGGGTGTGCCCACGGTGGTAGCTCATTCTTGTCTGACAGATCCGGCCGGTGGAAGATTCCCATCAAGTTTAAAGCAACCACTGATTGTTCTGCTGCTTCGACAGAGAGTGAGCGAGAGAGAGAGAGAGAGAGAGACGTTAATAGTCGGGAAAATACCAACGGGACCGACAGTCAATGAACTCTTCGGTGGTTAGAAATTGACAGTAGCAGAGAGGTGCCGGAGGTTCTTACTATGATTGTTCACCCGCGGCAAGCACTTCCGACCGGTTCCCCTGGTGGTGGTTGTTGTTATTCGTCCGGTGGTTTTGTTCACGATCAATCAGAACATTCAGCTGCCTCAGCTTCAGTGGATTTCTATAGAGTATTGTTGTTTGCCCTAAAACATGTAAACGATCCGTTGTCGACAGACGAGCAGCTCAGATAGATATCAGAAGCGCAGAACATAGTTGTTGTAAATGTAATTAAATTCAAAACATTTTGTTTTCGATTACAGTAAATTATTGGAAAATCCATTGTCTCTGAATCAGCTTCTCGTCCAATTCTGCGCAATTAATTCCACCAAACAAATCACATTGTGTTAAATTAATACATTTACCAAAATTTTACCAGAATATGAATCACGGAGATGACTGGATCGGTTTCCACAAACTCTGACTCGAATTAAAAGTGTCTTAGTCCCATAGCCTGCTATCGAATTTTATCCGAATCGAACTTCCAATTCGGGAGTAACAGGGTAAAATGTGTTTAAAAATTTAAAAAAAACTGCACTCGATTTTCTAAGGCACCGATTGACCAATTTTCACAAGCTTAAGTTCAAACGAAAGGTTTCAATCCTGTAGAACTCTATTGAAATTCATCCGTATATGACCTCTGGTTCCGGAATTACAGGCTGATAAGTATGAAAATAATATGACATTAAAATATTTAACAATATACTTTCTACTAGCCGTACAATTTTTCAATTGAAGAGGTTTGGTTAGTTGATGACATTGATTTTGGGTATATCGGGTCTTCGTTACAGGTTCAAAAAGTACCGAAAAATGTGATCGAGTACTCCAAAACAAAAAAAAAAACAGTGCAATTTCTCAGGTACGGCGTTACCGATTTTCACAACCTTAGATTCAAATGAAAAGAATAAGTTGTAGAATTTTGCCCGGATCCGGCTTACGGCTATCATTTGCCGATGATTTCAAATTGTTCCATCTCATCAAGGATTCTGAAGATCCCGCTTTCTTACAAGCTCTCGCAAGCGAAACACGATCACGTATGACTACTCTATTTCGACAGCGGTCTTAGAACGAGTTTCATCAATCAAGGATTTAGGAGTGTTATTAGATTCTAAGCTCAATTTCAAAGATCATATTATATCTAGAGCTTCTACGATGCTAGGACTTATGTTCCGCATTTCAAAAAACTTCAACAACGTATATTGCCTGAAATCGCTTTAGTCCGCTCTACCCTTGAGTACGCTGTCGTTGTTTGGGCACCATATTATCAAACCGATAAGTCCGTTTTGCTTTGCGTCGTCTACCATGGAGAGATGCAGCCAACCTTCTAAGCTACGAAAATCGCTGTAGACTCATCAACCTTGATTTGTTATCAGTTCGCCGGGATACTTCCAAAGCCATTTTTATTGCGGATTTGATCCAATCCCGAATTGATTGTCGGAATCTTCTTCCACAGCTAAGCTTCAATATCCATCGTCGTAAAATGCGGTTAAACTCTTTCTTCAGAATCCTTCGTGCTAGAACAAACTATGGATTTAATGAACCATTTGCTAGTATGTGTCGATCATTCAACGTTTGTTCAAATGTATTCGACTTTCATTTGTCACGCAGCACTGTAAAAAACTTATTTTTAAGATTTTTCGCCAGCCAGCTTTCCGTATGTATTGAGGGTTGAATTATAGATATTTACAGAAGATAGTATGATAGATTAGTTTACGATAACGTGCAATATGTTATACTGCATTGCATTATATCATATTATATTGTATTGTATTATATTATATTATATTAAATTGTATTATAAAGGGTGATTTTTTAAGAGCTTGAGAACTTTTTTAAACAATAAAACGCATAAAATTTGCAAAATCTCATCGGTTCTTTATTTTAAACGTTAGATTGGTACATGACATTTACTTTTTGAAGATAATTTCATTTAAATGTTGACCGCGGCTGCGTCTTAGGTGGTCCATTCGGAAAATCCGCTTTTTTATCGACAAATTTTGTTCAGCGATGAGGCTCATTTCTGGTTGAATGGCTACGTAAATAAGCAAAATTGCCGCATTTGGAGTGAAGAGCAACCAGAAGCCGTTCAAGAACTGCCCATGCATCCCGAAAAATGCACTGTTTGGTGTGGTTTGTACGCTGGTGGAATCATTGGACCGTATTTTTTCAAAGATGCTGTTGGACGCAACGTTACAGTGAATGGCGATCGCTATCGTTCGATGCTAACAAACTTTTTGTTGCCAAAAATGGAAGAACTGAACTTGGTTGACATGTGGTTTCAACAAGATGGCGCTACATGCCACACAGCTCGCGATTCTATGGCCATTTTGAGGGAAAACTTCGGAGAACAATTCATCTCAAGAAATGGACCGGTAAGTTGGCCACCAAGATCATGCGATTTGACGCCTTTAGACTATTTTTTGTGGGGCTACGTCAAGTCTAAAGTCTACAGAAATAAGCCAGTAACTATTCCAGCTTTGGAAGACAACATTTCCGAAGAAATTCGGGCTATTCCGGCCGAAATGCTCGAAAAAGTTGCCCAAAATTGGACTTTCCGAATGGACCACCTAAGACGCAGCCGCGGTCAACATTTAAATGAAATTATCTTCAAAAAGTAAATGTCATGTACCAATCTAACGTTTAAAATAAAGAACCGATGAGATTTTGCAAATTTTATGCGTTTTATTGTTTAAAAAAGTTCTCAAGCTCTTAAAAAATCACCCTTTATTATATCATGTTATATTGAATTGTATTATATTATATTTTTTTATATTATATTATATTATACTGTATTATATTATGTTATATTATAATATATTGTATTATGCTCAATAATATCGACAACGGGTAGGAGCAGGGAGTGCATCAGGGTATCTTACAAGTGAATGACTGGATGATGGAGTGGATTGTCAACCTGAGTCACGCGGGGGAAGCTTTGTGTTTCTCCCTGAAGGTCTGAAATGAGTAAGACACACCCTTCTAACAAACAAACCATCAGGCGGGTTTAAGCAGGTATAGCGAAATTCTTTATAATATGGCTGGATGTTTTTGCTGGAAGGCGCCGGGTCCTCAAAAACCCATTTTGGCCTTCTTAACAGCACTTATATGAAAGCTATTTGATAATCAAATTCGGATCTACTGTAAGTCTACCCGCATACACTGGTAATGCCTTGAACCGATGGTGGCTTCACACATACATACATACATACAACTGCTATCGCGACCTGACGGTTCAACATAAACCGGAAGACAGACGTAAGGAGTGTATCGAAAATAAGCTATCCACAATTTTTTCTTTAAAATTGTGATAAAAACGATAGTTTATTCAAACTAAAAATTGATCCTTTATTGTACGAGGTTAAACTTGAGCATAATGCAACCGGATGAAATTTATGTTATTCCTTCACGAATTTTTGCACTTTTGATCGAACGCCCTTCATCAAGTTCCGGACAAGTGTTGCATCGCATTGTTTGGACGCTTGAGCCCAAATTTTTTTGAACTCCCAGCTGCCTTACCAATCTTCTTGAAGACCCTCTTCACGATTGCTCAGTAACGTTCGATGGGTCGAAGCTGAGGCAATTTGGTGGATTGATACTTTTCTCAACGAAACTTTTCCGCAAGCCAATTGAGAGTGGTTTTGGCATAGTGATCCGACGCTAAATCGGGCCAAAACAGCAGAGGTGTACTATGCTTCTTATATAAGGGCAGCAATCTCTTCTGGAGACACTCAGATCGATAGATTTCTGCATTAATAGTTCCGGTAGTGTAAAAAATGGTTGACTTAAAACCTCAGGAACATATTGCTTGCCATACCAGTACCCTTCGACCAAATTTCTCCACTTGAATCGACCTGTCCGCATCGCTCACATTCTCCCCTACGACGACAATAAAGTATTGTGGATCTGGAAGGGCTTTTGAGTCCTCCTTTACATAAGTCTCATCGTCCATCAAAACGCATGCATCCGGACACTGCAAAAGACTCGAATACAATTTCCGGGCTCTTGTTGCTGCTCGCTTCTTCTGTTCTACACTTTGTTTCGAGATTTTCTGCTTCTTGTAGGCCTTCAGCTGATTTCGCCTCTTGATGCGTTGGATCATTCCGACACTCGTTGCTGCTTTTTCTGGCCCAATCACGTATTGACATTGATTTGTTCTTCATGATTATAGATACCACTTTCTGGTCCAGTTTCGGGTTGGAAGGACCGGGTTTTCTGACTCTTCCTGGTAGCTCATCTAAAGAGTAGTGCTCCCCAAATTTATTAATGATGGTTTTAACACTGGCATGATGAATTCCAAACCGCTTCGCCAATTTTCGCATAAGAATACCCTTCTCACTTAGCCATGTGTCCAGAATCTTAATTTTCATTTCCTTTTCAATACGCGACATTTTGAAAACGCAGAATTTCAACCGCACAAACAAGTAAACAAATGAAAGCTGACAGCCAAACGCATAGCATGCTGTGATCTGAGCATAAAAAACCATCACAAATACATGCGTACAACACAAATGTATGTGGATAGCTTATTTTCGATACACTTCCTAAAGTTAAAGCAACTTGCAACACACTTTTTTCTATTTCACCGAAGAGTAATGTCTAAACTGACGTTTCAGACGAAACTAGATTTAATTGTAGCAACGCGGCAGGCTATACGAAACTGGACACAGCACGCTGTGTGCTTCGTTCGCAAAGGCGGTGGTGTTTTTTTCTTCCGTCCCATCACGTACCGATGCCGGTACCGGTTTTGCATAATCACGTTGTATGACGGTTTGAAAGTTTTGACGCTCATCGCCATGTAATTCCGGAAGCGAAAACTGGAAATGAATTGCACAGTATCTTTTAAGGCAATGAGAGCTTTAATTTGTGCTTTAGATTTGTGAAACCTGGTTCAACGATTGCTGAGAAATCGAAGTAAGTTTCGATTTTGAAGCTTTTTTTAACTATTACCGTTGCTTTTATAATTGGAAACCGGGTACTAGTAGTCTCAAAGTGGATTTATATATCCACTAGCTAACAATATTTGCCAACTAGATGAATTTACTTAGGGGCTGTCCATAAAAGACGTCACGCCGCAAGGGGGAGGGTGGTGTTTCATAAAACGTGGCCTTTTGTGACAGGGGGAAGGGGGGGGGGAGGTTTTTGGAATGTGACGTCCAATATTTTCAATGAGCGCATTTTTGAAATACCTAATTATATTACTGCTTTGCACTATTTCCTGAAAAAATCTCCACAATAAACGTTTACATTCTATAGGAAAACGTGTATTTGTTGATGTAGAAGCTTCTTCTTGTAAATTCGGAAATGAGTGATGCAGGAAATCATTTCTGTTGTGATCAGCAAAAGTGCATGGAGGAGCGAGTAAATTAGCGAAATTAATAAATTTTGCCTAATATGAGTAAAAAAGAAAAAGATGCCTTCAAACGGTTTAACTTATGTTATGCACTGACAATTTTTTCAGAAATTTGATTTTCTAGCATTGTTAATAGTATATCATAAGAATTTCTCTTATCTGATTCTGATGCAGTTTATTCAATTGTACTCCATTTGAAAAAGGGCGGGAGATCAAGGATTTCAGACGTAGATCATGTCATGTCTTATCTTGATCATATGTGATTTTCCTCCACCAACATCAAAGCTTATCGAGTCATCCAATGATTGAACTTACATAAATCAAGAATCATTTTAGCTCAAAATCACTACCCATTGTGTGACGGAAGATCAGTACCGATATTGATCGATTCGATTTAAAATTCACTGATCAACTGATCATGAAAAGATTCTCCGGCAGTGATCTCGTTTTGATGAGGTTTTGATCTTTATTTTCTCAGTCCTGTATGCTACACTAAGGAAATATTATTCTTTACCTAGAACAATAATATATCTGTGTACCACTAGGAGGAATAAAACAGATGATTTAAAAGTTTCATCAATTCCAACCAAATACTTTTGTTAATTTATATAATTGATATTAGTAAATAATTCCGATGATTTTGTAGTTTTAGGGATTTTTTCATCTAATGACAGCATGTAACAAATCGATTTTTCCTTCATGTTTGTATGGTTTGTCATACAATTTTTTCCAGCCGAAATCCCCACGGCCTCTAGGCTGGTCCTTGTAGGAGATACATAATAGGTGTCTACTAGTAGACCTCAATCCTTTGGAAGAACTTAAAGACATGGTGCACAACATGGAAAAAGTGCACTTTTCAGTAATACAATTTTACCAGAAAAGTAATATGAGCTAACTTATCCTCGGTTGCCAGTTCAATACATAAGGCAGTGGTCAGTTGGCGTATGTTCGAGCCTCGACCTGGAAGGATTCTTAGCGTCAGTTGCACGAACAGTATAAAAATTCAGGACAGTAGCAAAAAGTGCTACTTGATCAATTTCGCTTTCATCACTCATTTTTTCTTTCATTTTGTTGAGTGATATCAAAAAGCTGAACATTGAATTGCCAAAGATAAACTATCCTGAATGCTTTTAAATAAAACTGATACTGAAAAAGCTGACAGTTTCATATGACCAATAAGTAAGACTGAATAATCCCCATAGTCTTGCTTGAAAATGCATTTGAACCCATAATTTCTTAGATAGTTCAATAAGTTGTTCAATTTAGAGTCCAACAAAGTAAATCGCATACTGCCATCACTGCCAGAAACAATGAAAAAATCGTATTTTCAAGGCATCATGAAACAACACGGCGAGATTATTTCTATCGGAAAGGAATAGTGGAAGAATTTTTTCTCAATATCCTCAATGACGCACGGTTTTTACGTATGCACTTAAAAACCTGTACCTGTACTCATGAATTTTATGTGAAACGCACGTCACCTACGATGATCAACTGACCCTATGTCGATATTATCAAAACCCTGTTCATTAAATTTAGTTTTTCTAACAAAAACTTTTCTTGTCTAAACTGAATTGCTTCCAGTATCTTTTTATTGAAAACTAAACTAAACTAAACTGAAAGTCATAATCATTCCAGAAACCCAATGAGAATCAATTTGTTTGGAGATTTTACAGAATACTCCGATATTTGCAAAAAGTATCAGAACTGGATATGAAAAAAGGGGAGTTAGAAAAACTGTTTTATTGTAAATCAACTTAAATTTTTTCAATTGATATTTTACATCTCCGAATGAGTCGAATAATTTCAATAGATTACTACCGTTCAGGTTGATTTGGAAATTGCTGGATCTTTGATATCTGTGATCCAGCTATTTGACGAGTTGTACTTTTTGGCAACTTGACAAATTTGGATTTTGGAATTTCGAGTGAAATAACCTTAACATTTTTTAACGATTCAAAGATTTAGTGTCACGTTAACTTTTAATCAGTATTCAATGCAAAAATTGACTGGAAAAAGACTATTGAGCCCATCCTGCGAAAGCGAAGTGCAAATTGAATTGGTGATTACGTTGTGTAGAGTGTGTGTTCTATGGCGGGAGAGTTTTCCAGCGACATGACTGATAATGGAACTGAGTAGCACCTGTGCATACGCAGATGAACACGCACAGAAGTACCGTTCCGTTGCGTTGTTTCACATTCAGAGCAAAAGAACGGTGAATTTCAAAGAGCCGCTAAAAATTTAATAGTTCTTCCGAATGAACTAGTTCAGTAATTATAGTAATATAAAAATCACGAATTCTATTTTGTAGTAGACAGATTCAATAATAGTTCTCTCATGCATACATTTTTAAAAGTTGCGAATTTATGCTACTTCTACCAAAATCTTCTAGCCTGCAATCGTTCCGAAATATGCAGTTAATTTGTATAGATCCTCAAAGAATTTGCTTCCTTCCATTTTTTTTAAACGAATAAAGAACTATCATCCATTAATAGAGAACTACAGTTCACTCGTTCTCCGAAAAGAACCAGTTCTTTCGGATCGTTCGCGAACGGAATGCCCATCTCTACTCAGAGTAGTTTAAAGATGACTTCCCCGAACGATTTTTCGCAAATTTTCATCCAATCGATTTCTTTTTGTAGCATGTTTTTTAAAAAAAATCCTGCAATTTGAACTTCTGCACATGGAAAAAGCAGATGAAACGGAAAAAGGCATGATTTTATCGTTTTTGTTGCCATTTTATAATAATGAATTGTGAACACAGTTAGTGATGATAAATAATTAATCTCTCTTTTACATTACAGGTACGAACGTTTTTTCCAATTTATATCGCTTCTAGTTTACCGGATAGAATATTTGGCGCTGGCTATTGTTGTGAGGTGATATATTACAAACCCTACAATGAAACTTTTTATATATCAGTTTTAATACCGGCGTTGATAGTTTTCTTGCACGGATTTTCAATCTACTTGAGAAAAGGTAAATATCTACAATTAAAACGAATTAAAAAACAAATGATTAGCTGATTCACAAATATGTGCAATAATCATCAGTTTTGTTTGTTACTGACAATTACTAGACTTATGTTTATATCAATTTTTCTACTAACGTGACTAATAAGATTATGGTGTAATTGGTTTTAAGTTTCACTCAAGCTTCCTTTTCTATCCATTGACTCCGTTCATGAAATTTTGCACAACTTCCTTTGTAATTTCCTTTGTCGCCGACGGCCGGTTTGCCATGAACAGCATCTCGTTGACCAATGTGTTCCTTGTTTTCATGAGATTCCGCTAGACGATGGCCTAATATTTGATTTTTCGGTGGAGCTTGGGTGTTCATGTACTTGGAACCATCTGAAATTTTTGCATAATGGTAAGATGTCAAATCCTACCAAAACAGATTTGAAGCTTAGAATTGTTATTATTTTTACGTTTTGTTTTTGACTCATCAGTGCAGAGCAGTTAAAATTGAACTGCTTAGTGCTAAACACGGCAATTTGAACCGCTAAGTAGACGTGAGAAACTGATTAGAATTGTTGCCAACGTTACGGATGCTATGTAGTCTAGAGTGAGTCATATATTGCTTCGGTTTGTCATGTTCGAATAGAACTGAAATTTTCGTTCCTAATTCCGTAGAATGCTCCGTAACGAATCAATCTTTGTCACTGATTTTTTTCCATGAAATTCAACATACGTATATTAAATAAAGTATCAAAATTTCCAGAAACCGTGAATAAAAAAACTTATTTTGTTTTCAAAAAATTCAAAAGACTGTTCATTGATCTTATAAACCCACTAACGTAACGTCAGTCATTCGCTTACCAGGCGGAATTCACTCGCACACCATGTTTTTCACATGACTGTACTGAACAAAATACCTGCGATGACTTCGAGGCACGTTGAATGGCATTCGAGCAGAATAACCTGCAGTGACCAGCGCCTACTGAGCAAAACAAAACTGAGAGAAAGCTTCGGATTGCTAAGCTGCTAATAATTGGCATTTTTCGCTCGAAGAGTGAGCTTTGGAGCTGTGCATTGAATATCGCCTCCGCCTGTGCCTGGGCATTTGATTACCTACGGCTTATTATGCGGCCCGTGAAGGAATACTTTCTTGGAAACTTCTCAGACTGAAGTCCATTTCCCGGTTGCCCGGGGATGTTCTTTGCTTATTGATATCACTTTCATCAATTAGTGACACTTGAAGGTTTCACGACATCCAAGAGTAATCAAAACTTTTTCATCGAAATTAACGCACGAGTAACACTATGGCTGCTGGGGGCGTTAAACTTTAAATGGGTTCTATGAAGTTTTGCTCACATCCGCAGTCTGCTTTCAGCATCAGACGCTGCAGTTTGTACGGATATGTATGCTGGATCCACATTATCCATGGGAAAGTTATGCAAGAGACTTCTCGTGTGGAAAAAAAATGTCAAATTGGTTGAAACTTTTGGTACGGAAATAGAATTACTACACTTATGAATGGTTGATTTTGTAATTGTTGTAATAAACAATGAATAAATATGCTTTACTAATGAAAACTTTGTCTGAATTTTAACTGGAAAATACAATAATTCGGTAACTTATTTTACTGTCAATAAAATATAAACCTATTTTTTAGCAACCCATCAATCTAATGTTCCGAAGCAATGTTCAATTTATTCTATTCTTGAATTTCCATAGTATTGGAAACTAACAAATATCTAACAAAAAATGGCTGCATTGGTGATTATTCATCGCTTAAAATGCATAAATTGCACTTTAAACTTCCGCATTTTAACTATTTATAAATTTTTGGTTGGTTTGACGTAAAGTCGCCATAACTAGGTTCAGTTTTGCAATGACGGAGCGAAAACATATATTGAAGAAGTCAAATGAATGAAAAACTCACATAAAAGCTATTTTTTTTGGAAACAAATACGCTCAGAGGCAGGACTCGAACCTGCGTAGTTGTGCAATCCGTGCATAAGCGTTTAACCATTTCCATCACCCTGAGCTGTTGGTAATCACAATTCTACAACAGCACCGAGTTGATAAGCGTTCATCGAAAAATGATCTCCGTTCATCAGACAACAAACACTAGTCTCTTGCTCTATACCTTTTTTACGCTCAAGTATTTCGTACGAGAGTATATTTAAAGGGGTTGTTTACGCCAAACCAACTCATAATAAATAAATCGTTAAAAACAATTGCAGTTTGATTTTCCGCAACAATCTGCTTCTGGTAGTTAAAGGGCAGATTATCCAACAACCTTCGTAGGGTCTGTCACTGACGATAGCCAGGCAGCCATTGCATAAGAACGCAGGTTCGAGTCCTGCCTCTGAGCGTATCTTTTTTTTCTGAAATATCATCTTTTCTGTGAGTTTATTATTCATTTGGTTTCTTCAATATATGTTTTCACTCAGTCATTGCAAAATCCTTCCTTAATTGGTACTTTTCGGAAATGACACATTTTACAGCTTCCGTACGGCTAGTAACACTTTACAATGTTTTTGTGGCATCCGGCTTCCAATTTCCTTTCAAATACTATCTTCCTGGCTTTTGACAAACGTTCTTCATTCATTTTTATCACATTAGTGAGAATTGATTTAATCCCATTCGAAAATTTTGCGAAACTTGAGCGGCGAGTAGTTTGGATTTTTGCGTTGGACAAGCAAAATTATGACACTTTGACCCTCTTGATCCCGAGATAGCGGTTTAATACTAATCTAACAAGTTTGTTGTCGTATGTTCGAGCCCCGATCTGGATGGATTCTTAGTGGCAATAGGATCGTGATACTAGTCAAGCAAAGATTCTGAACGCTAAAAGTCGGCTGCGAAGTCTGTTGAAACAGAATGGTGGAATTCCACTAAACGAACTCAATTCCAACACTTTTCTTGCTTCGCTTATCATTTTTTTCAATGCTAATTTCTTAATTAAAAGATGAAGTCAGAAGAAAATAGTCGACACGATGTTAGATACACCTTTTTATTTTAAAATTATGGGTGTGTACGTTTTCATATGTACAATTTAAAAAAAATGCGTTATTTTGAAGTGAACCATTTTTTTGTCCTAAAACCCTTTAGAGCTGAACATGTGCAGCGGGAACTTAATTTTCCCCCTTGTGCAGTGATATTATGCCAATTTTTAGAAGCTTCTTTTAATGATGCTGTAGAGTAAAGAGTAAAGAGTAAAGAGTAAAGAGTAAAGAGTAAAGAGTAAAGAGTAAAGAGTAAAGAGTAAAGAGTAAAGAGTAAAGAGTAAAGAGTAAAGAGTAAAGAGTAAAGAGTAAAGAGTAAAGAGTAAAGAGTAAAGAGTAAAGAGTAAAGAGTAAAGAGTAAAGAGTAAAGAGTAAAGAGTAAAGAGTAGAGAGTAAAGAGTAAAGAGTAAAGAGTAAAGAGTAAAGAGTAAAGAGTAAAGAGTAAAGAGTAAAGAGTAAAGAGTAAAGAGTAAAGAGTAAAGAGTAAAGAGTAAAGAGTAAAGAGTAAAGAGTAAAGAGTAAAGAGTAAAGAGTAAAGAGTAAAGAGTAAAGAGTAAAGAGTAAAGAGTAAAGAGTAAAGAGTAAAGAGTAAAGAGTAAAGAATAAAGAGTAAAGAGTAAAGAGTAAAGAGTAAAGAGTAAAGAGTAAAGAGTAAAGAGTAAAGAGTAAAGAGTAAAGAGTAAAGAGTAAAGAGTAAAGAGTAAAGAGTAAAGAGTAAAGAGTAAAGAGTAAAGAGTAAAGAGTAAAGAGTAAAGAGTAAAGAGTAAAGAGTAAAGAGTAAAGAGTAAAGAGTAAAGAGTAAAGAGTAAAGAGTAAAGAGTAAAGAGTAAAGAGTAAAGAGTAAAGAGTAAAGAGTAAAGAGTAAAGAGTAAAGAGTAAAGAGTAAAGAGTAAAGAGTAAAGGGTAAAGAGTAAAGAGTAAAGAGTAAAGAGTAAAGAGTAAAGAGTAAAGAGTAAAGAGTAAAGAGTAAAGAGTAAAGAGTAAAGAGTAAAGAGTAAAGAGTAAAGAGTAAAGAGTAAAGAGTAAAGAATAAAGAGTAAAGAGTAAAGAGTAAAGAGTAAAGAGTAAAGAGTAAAGAGTAAAGAGTAAAGAGTAAAGAGTAAAGAGTAAAGAGTAAAGAGTAAAGAGTAAAGAGTAAAGAGTAAAGAGTAAAGAGTAAAGAGTAAAGAGTAAAGAGTAAAGAGTAAAGAGTAAAGAGTAAAGAGTAAAGAGTAAAGAGTAAAGAGTAAAGAGTAAAGAGTAAAGAGTAAAGAGTAAAGAGTAAAGAATAAAGAGTAAAGAGTAAAGAGTAAAGAGTAAAGAGTAAAGAGTAAAGAGTAAAGAGTAAAGAGTAAAGAGTAAAGAGTAAAGAGTAAAGAGTAAAGAGTAAAGAGTAAAGAGTAAAGAGTAAAGAGTAAAGAGTAAAGAGTAAAGAGTAAAGAGTAAAGAGTAAAGAGTAAAGAGTAAAGAGTAAAGAGTAAAGAGTAAAGAGTAAAGAGTAAAGAGTAAAGAGTAAAGAGTAAAGAGTAAAGAGTAAAGAGTAAAGAGTAAAGAGTAAAGAGTAAAGAGTAAAGGGTAAAGAGTAAAGAGTAAAGAGTAAAGAGTAAAGAGTAAAGAGTAAAGAGTAAAAAGTAAAGAGTAAAGAGTAAAGAGTAAAGAGTAAAGAGTAAAGAGTAAAGAGTAAAGAGTAAAGAGTAAAGAGTAAAGAGTAAAGAGTAAAGAGTAAAGAGTAAAGAGTAAAGAGTAAAGAGTAAAGAGTAAAGAGTAAAGAGTAAAGAGTAAAGAGTAAAGAGTAAAGAGTAAAGAATAAAGAGTAAAGAGTAAAGAGTAAAGAGTAAAGAGTAAAGAGTAAAGAGTAAAGAGTAAAGAGTAAAGGGTAAAGAGTAAAGAGTAAAGAGTAAAGAGTAAAGAGTAAAGAGTAAAGAGTAAAGAGTAAAGAGTAAAGAGTAAAGAGTAAAGAGTAAAGAGTAAAGAGTAAAGAGTAAAGAGTAAAGAGTAAAGAGTAAAGAGTAAAGAGTAAAGAATAAAGAGTAAAGAGTAAAGAGTAAAGAGTAAAGAGTAAAGAGTAAAGAGTAAAGAGTAAAGAGTAAAGAGTAAAGAGTAAAGAGTAAAGAGTAAAGAGTAAAGAGTAAAGAGTAAAGAGTAAAGAGTAAAGAGTAAAGAGTAAAGAGTAAAGAGTAAAGAGTAAAGAGTAAAGAGTAAAGAGTAAAGAGTAAAGAGTAAAGAGTAAAGAGTAAAGAGTAAAGAGTAAAGAGTAAAGAGTAAAGAGTAAAGAGTAAAGAGTAAAGAGTAGAGAGTAAAGAGTAAAGAGTAAAGAGTAAAGAGTAAAGAGTAAAGAGTAAAGAGTAAAGAGTAAAGAGTAAAGAGTAAAGAGTAAAGAGTAAAGAGTAAAGAGTAAAGAGTAAAGAGTAAAGAGTAAAGAGTAAAGAGTAAAGAGTAAAGAGTAAAGAGTAAAGAGTAAAGAGTAAAGAGTAAAGAGTAAAGAGTAAAGAGTAAAGAGTAAGGAGTAAAGAGTAAAGAGTAAAGAGTAAAGAGTAAAGAGTAAAGAGTAAAGAGTAAAGAGTAAAGAGTAAAGAGTAAAGAGTAAAGAGTAAAGAGTAAAGAGTAAAGAGTAAAGAGTAAAGAGTAAAGAGTAAAGAGTAAAGAGTAAAGAGTAAAGAGTAAAGAGTAAAGAGTAAAGAGTAAAGAGTAAAGAGTAAAGAGTAAAGAGTAAAGAGTAAAGAGTAAAGAGTAAAGAGTAAAGAGTAAAGAGTAAAGAGTAAAGAGTAAAGAGTAAAGAGTAAAGAGTAAAGAGTAAAGAGTAAAGAGTAAAGAGTAAAGAGTAAAGAGTAAAGAGTAAAGAGTAAAGAGTAAAGAGTAAAGAGTAAAGAGTAAAGAGTAAAGAGTAAAGAGTAAAGAGTAAAGAGTAAGGAGTAAAGAGTAAAGAGTAAAGAGTAAAGAGTAAAGAGTAAAGAGTAAAGAGTAAAGAGTAAAGAGTAAAGAGTAAAGAGTAAAGAGTAAAGAGTAAAGAGTAAAGAGTAAAGAGTAAAGAGTAAAGAGTAAAGAGTAAAGAGTAAAGAGTAAAGAGTAAAGAGTAAAGAGTAAAGAGTAAAGAGTAAAGAGTAAAGGGTAAAGAGTAAAGAGTAAAGAGTAAAGAGTAAAGAGTAAAGAGTAAAGAGTAAAGAGTAAAGAGTAAAGAGTAAAGAGTAAAGAGTAAAGAGTAAAGAGTAAAGAGTAAAGAGTAAAGAGTAAAGAGTAAAGAGTAAAGAATAAAGAGTAAAGAGTAAAGAGTAAAGAGTAAAGAGTAAAGAGTAAAGAGTAAAGAGTAAAGAGTAAAGAGTAAAGAGTAAAGAGTAAAGAGTAAAGAGTAAAGAGTAAAGAGTAAAGAGTAAAGAGTAAAGAGTAAAGAGTAAAGAGTAAAGAGTAAAGAGTAAAGAGTAAAGAGTAAAGAGTAAAGAGTAAAGAGTAAAGAGTAAAGAGTAAAGAGTAAAGAGTAAAGAGTAAAGAGTAGAGAGTAAAGAGTAAAGAGTAAAGAGTAAAGAGTAAGGAGTAAAGAGTAAAGAGTAAAGAGTAAAGAGTAAAGAGTAAAGAGTAAAGAGTAAAGAGTAAAGAGTAAAGAGTAAAGAGTAAAGAGTAAAGAGTAAAGAGTAAAGAGTAAAGAGTAAAGAGTAAAGAGTAAAGAGTAAAGAGTAAAGAGTAAAGAGTAAGGAGTAAAGAGTAAAGAGTAAGGAGTAAAGAGTAAAGAGTAAAGAGTAAAGAGTAAAGAGTAAAGAGTAAAGAGTAAAGAGTAAAGAGTAAAGAGTAAAGAGTAAAGAGTAAAGAGTAAAGAGTAAAGAGTAAAGAGTAAAGAGTAAAGAGTAAAGAGTAAAGAGTAAAGAGTAAAGAGTAAAGAGTAAAGAGTAAAGAGTAAAGAGTAAAGAGTAAAGAGTAAAGAGTAAAGAGTAAAGAGTAAAGAGTAAAGAGTAAAGAGTAAAGAGTAAAGAGTAAAGAGTAAAGAGTAAAGAGTAAAGAGTAAAGAGTAAAGAGTAAAGAGTAAAGAGTAAAGAGTAAAGAGTAAAGAGTAAAGAGTAAAGAGTAGAGAGTAAAGAGTAAAGAGTAAAGAGTAAAGAGTAAAGAGTAAAGAGTAAAGAGTAAAGAGTAAAGAGTAAAGAGTAAAGAGTAAAGAGTAAAGAGTAAAGAGTAAAGAGTAAAGAGTAAAGAGTAAAGAGTAAAGAGTAAAGAGTAAAGAGTAAAGAGTAAAGAGTAAAGAGTAAAGAGTAAAGAATAAAGAGTAAAGAGTAAAGAGTAAAGAGTAAAGAGTAAAGAGTAAAGAGTAAAGAGTAAAGAGTAAAGAGTAAAGAGTAAAGAGTAAAGAGTAAAGAGTAAAGAGTAAAGAGTAAAGAGTAAAGAGTAAAGAGTAAAGAGTAAAGAGTAAAGAGTAAAGAGTAAAGAGTAAAGAGTAAAGAGTAAAGAGTAAAGAATAAAGAGTAAAGAGTAAAGAGTAAAGAGTAAAGAGTAAAGAGTAAAGAGTAAAGAGTAAAGAGTAAAGAGAGAGTAGAGAGTTGAGAGTAGAGAGTAGAGAGTAGTAGCATTATTTTCAATAGCAGAAGCAATACTTTCTATGAACATAGACGGAAATCAACAATTTTTAGGGTCCAATAAATCGGCCTTAAAATATTTTTTGATATCTTCCTTTTTCAATAAAAAGGAAACTTAAATACTTTAGAAACTTTATTTATTATCATTTATTTTACACTTGCTTTTAACCTTACCATGATCCCTTACCGGAGAGATCAGAAACTTTGTGGTTTTGAATCTTGGCTCCTGTCAGACCCGCCTTATTGGAACGTGTAGTGACGTGATTATTAAATTTAATTCGCACCGTGTGACAGGACAGGACAGGACTGGACAGCTCGATAACGACTTAAAAACTGCTCTAAACCTGTCCCAAAACTGATCATAAACATTTCCAAAAATTGATTTTAAACAGCTCCAAAAACTTTTCAAAAATTACTCCAAAAATTAAAAAAAAACTGCTGAACTGAACTGAAAACTGTTCTAAATACTGCTGTAAAAACATTTGGAAAATTTCTCTAAATACTGTTTCAAAAACTGTTAAGAACTGCTCCAAAAACGGCCTGCTGAAATCAGCTCGAAAACTGATAAAAATCTTCTCGGAAATGGCTTCAAAAACTGCTTTAAAACTGCTGTGCGAAAACTAGTCAAAAAATTGTTTAAAAAACGGCACTAAAAACTGCTGAAACTGAAATTTGAAATCAGGACAGGACAGGACAGGACAGGACAGGACAGGACAGGACAGGACAGGACAGGACAGGACAGGACAGGACAGGACAGGACAGGACAGGACAGGACAGGACAGGACAGGACAGGACAGGACAGGACAGGACAGGACAGGACAGGACAGGACAGGACAGGACAGGACAGGACAGGACAGGACAGGACAGGACAGGACAGGACAGGACAGGACAGGACAGGACAGGACAGGACAGGACAGGACAGGACAGGACAGGACAGGACAGGACAGGACAGGACAGGACAGGACAGGACAGGACAGGACAGGACAGGACAGGACAGGACAGGACAGGACAGGACAGGACAGGACAGGACAGGACAGGACAGGACAGGACAGGACAGGACAGGACAGGACAGGACAGGACAGGACAGGACAGGACAGGACAGGACAGGACAGGACAGGACAGGACAGGACAGGACAGGACAGGACAGGACAGGACAGGACAGGACAGGACAGGACAGGACAGGACAGGACAGGACAGGACAGGACAGGACAGGACAGGACAGGACAGGACAGGACAGGACAGGACAGGACAGGACAGGACAGGACAGGACAGGACAGGACAGGACAGGACAGGACAGGACAGGACAGGACAGGACAGGACAGGACAGGACAGGACAGGACAGGACAGGACAGGACAGGACAGGACAGGACAGGACAGGACAGGACAGGACAGGACAGGACAGGACAGGACAGGACAGGACAGGACAGGACAGGACAGGACAGGACAGGACAGGACAGGACAGGACAGGACAGGACAGGACAGGACAGGACAGGACAGGACAGGACAGGACAGGACAGGACAGGACAGGACAGGACAGGACAGGACAGGACAGGACAGGACAGGACAGGACAGGACAGGACAGGACAGGACAGGACAGGACAGGACAGGACAGGACAGGACAGGACAGGACAGGACAGGACAGGACAGGACAGGACAGGACAGGACAGGACAGGACAGGACAGGACAGGACAGGACAGGACAGGACAGGACAGGACAGGACAGGACAGGACAGGACAGGACAGGACAGGACAGGACAGGACAGGACAGGACAGGACAGGACAGGACAGGACAGGACAGGACAGGACAGGACAGGACAGGACAGGACAGGACAGGACAGGACAGGACAGGACAGGACAGGACAGGACAGGACAGGACAGGACAGGACAGGACAGGACAGGACAGGACAGGACAGGACAGGACAGGACAGGACAGGACAGGACAGGACAGGACAGGACAGGACAGGACAGGACAGGACAGGACAGGACAGGACAGGACAGGACAGGACAGGACAGGACAGGACAGGACAGGACAGGACAGGACAGGACAGGACAGGACAGGACAGGACAGGACAGGACAGGACAGGACAGGACAGGACAGGACAGGACAGGACAGGACAGGACAGGACAGGACAGGACAGGACAGGACAGGACAGGACAGGACAGGACAGGACAGGACAGGACAGGACAGGACAGGACAGGACAGGACAGGACAGGACAGGACAGGACAGGACAGGACAGGACAGGACAGGACAGGACAGGACAGGACAGGACAGGACAGGACAGGACAGGACAGGACAGGACAGGACAGGACAATAGTCATATTAGAAATCCAGAGATAATTTTTTGTCACTCTATGCTAGAGACTGACACTACTATCAACCCCATTTCTTTTGTACGATCCACATTGGTTCGCTCCGACGGAAACTGGAATGTAAATGCAATCGAAAATTCCCAACTGGATTCAATCGGAAGAACCGTCCGTTTCCGCCGTTGCACATCGAACACCGGATCATTTGTTCGGAATTGAACTGTTGCTGCATGTCGCATCCAGTTATTGGGAATCCCGGGCAGCAGAAATCGAAGCGAAGCGGAAAGCTTCCGCTACGGGGGGTGGAAACCAAATCATTTTCCACTTCTTTGAACTGATTAACCTTTTGCTTTATTCCGACATCTGTGCTGGAATGTTTGTTAGTTGTTATTCCTTCCACCGCTGTTTTTTTTTTTGCTACCACTCTCTATCAACTGCATGATGATATGTCTATCGATATGTGGGTCGAGCTGCTCGGTTCAATCTGCTAGGATCAGCATGATTAGGAAAAAAGTTTTTCTTTCCACCGTGTCGAGGATGTCTCTCGATGATTGCGATGATGATGAGGTTGTTGATTGAGAGCTTTCTAGTGAAGAACCGGATGGAAAACTTTCCAGGGAGCGTAGACGGAACTGTCATAAGCAAAAGTGTGTGCGTGGGTTGCAGCATGGGATCCGCTTCACTTAATGTGAAACAATGTTTTGTTTGCAGCCGGGAAATAATAGCACAAAAGCAAGAGTGCCGGGAAGCGTGTCAAGTGAAATGAAGAAGAATCCCCGTTTCTAGAGGGCCCTCATCATCCGGGAAAAACTCCCACCCAATATTAAAGCTGGGCTGGGGACCGTGACAAATTTGTGTTTAAAGATTTGAAACTTCAGCTAAAATAATAGCTTTTCGCAAAATGTTACCGTCGGCCTAAAGGTAACCTAGAAAGGTACTGACCTGGAAAATACTGTGCCAAATTTATCGGACGGTCGTTCTCTTCTTCTTGTTATTACATCATAAAGCCAAACAAGCATGAGTCTGCGGAAAAAAATGTGAAGACAAAATTCGAACGACTTTGCAGTGAACCGAAGCATCAAATTGGCAGCACAATTTGTTTTTCTACTCTCGAAAACAAAACAAAATAAAACAGCATGTCTTTTTGGCTGGAATAATGTATATAAATATATGAAGATATCGAATCACTGGCAGATGATCTTTTTTTTGCCCCTTTCCTTGCTGGGGGCTCAGATGTGTCCACAAGCCGTGAAGGGGAAACCATCTTAACCGGTCTAGTTAGCCTTGCGCTAGGTAACCGGTAACTTTATTCTCGTCACCTCGCTCTTTTTTTTCTGCGCTCTGAACCGACAAAATTTTTCTGTTCCATCATCAGTAGCCGAAATGATCTTTTTGAGTGCTGCACGTCATTTGTCAGGTGATGGAATCAACACGAGAAGTTGCTAAACTTGGCAACGAAGGTGATTCAAAGGTTTTTTTTTTCTGGGATCAGCTTCTTGCGGTATTGAAAATACAATCGCCGAATGAAGGGGTGAGTGAAAGTAAACAAGCTTGATTCCATCTATGAGAAGTTGAGCTTCAGACTACAAGCGATACGTGGTTCTGCAGCGTCATTTATTTATCAGTTTCATGAATGCTCTTATAAAATACGATGTTTGCAGCAACTTTATAGCCCTAGTTAGTGACTTCTGTTTTAACTTTTTTATACATATAAAAAATAGATGTAAGGTTCGTTAAAACTTTAGGAATTTTGTTTAGGAATTTGGAAATTGAGTTCAGAACTTGGGTTCTGGTCCACCTAAATTCTGAACTTAATTTAAGAATTCGGATTTCAGTTTCAGAATTTAGTTCGTCAAAATTTGAAACTGTAACTAGAGTTTTGGAACTGGATTTTCGAATAGAGATTAGTGCCTTAACTTAAGTACAAAATTCGTTTGCAGAATCCAGATGGATCTGGATTCTGGAACAAAACTTTAGATATGATCTCCGAACCTAAATTTTGGAACTGGCTTCATATCCGTAATATAATTCCTGAATTCAGTTTCATAATTTTATTGCTGAATTCAGCTTAAGAATTTAGTTCCTAAATTCATTTCCAGAATTCAGGTTTAGAATTCACAGCCTACATGCTGAAATTAAAATCGGAACCTGGGTTCTGGAACTATATTTTGTAACTGAATTCAGATTCGGAATTCCATTTTCACATTAAATTCGGAAGCTGGAACCTGAAAATGAGTTCAGTTCCAGAATTATAGAACTAAATTCATGATCCGAGTTTTTGAAAAATCGATTCCGAACCTCACTTTTGCAATTGAATTTGGAGCCAGTCCCAGGTTCAGGCTCTGGTGTAGATAAATACATGGTGGCAGAAAGTACTCAACAGTTGTAAACATCGGGCGAATTTCCAAAATCCCCATTGAATTTTTTTAAAAAGAAACTATCTTTCACTGAGTATTTAAATCTACAAAAAACATCTATAACATTCTTTATTGTACCGTTTGATTCTCAATTGTTCAATGTTATATGCGTGGTAGAATGTATTTGCCGTCAATAACTAAGGACTATTAAACATTCGGAACTAACGAACGATTATTGATATTCGAAAGTGTGGAAGAAGCACGTTTGTTTTATTCATATTGATGACTTTCGGTTCTGTTTCTGACATTATCCACCCACATTTTGCTATTCGCATATAGAAAGATTATGCAATCACTTGAAAAACCGACTAGTTAAAATTGGTCCGGGGGTGTGTGTGTATGTCATTGGGAGATGACAATTGATTTTCCAGACCCCCTTCTCCTATGCTCAATACCACCCCCTCCCTCACCAGAGTAGTATTGATGGCGAATCGTAATTCCAAAAAAAAAATGCGTCAAGGGACGCGGACGAAGTGAAATCACCATCACCACATCGAGATTTGGTGTAATCTCGACAAAAGTTTGTTTGAAAAAAATCGACTTTGGTAGTTGACTTTTGAGATTTCCGAAATCAAAATAAAAATACTTTTTTTTTATACTGAATATATTAAAAATGCGAAAGTTGAGATCTGCTGTAAAAAGAAACCACATAAAACACGTAAAAATATCTCAGTGTATTCGACTTTCGATCCCGAACGATAATCAAAAGTTTTATTCGGAACGCACTATGATTTCTAAAAGATGGCTTCACTGATTTTCCAAAATTCTGAATAAAAAAAAAATGGCTTACAATGCGTTAGGTCACTGTTAAATTTTTGCCGTCTTCAACTACACCGGTTCCAAAAATATCGGTATTAGATGAGCTCAATCGTTCTCTCAATGAAGGAAAAACAAAATTTCACGAACAAAAATTCAGATAAAAAAAAACAATTTTATCCGATTGCGAGTTTCGAGTCTGGAAGTACAGGGTGATGAGTTTTTTAAAATTCAAACAGTCATAGAAGGTGACGTAATTTATGACCATACGAATCGTTTAGGGTTATGCGGGTCCCTAAAGTGGGTTTCGACTTCTCATGGAATAAACAATCGATTATCAGACGTGTAGATTCAAAGGAATAATTTTCTGATTTCATAAAATTTTTCTTTTCAATCCAACTTGCAGTTCCGAAATTTCAGGGCAAGGGGGAATTCCCCTTGTCATGTATGCCATTATATCTCCGGAATCAAAACTGGCAGTCATTTGATCTTCGAACTTGATCAATGGCTTGAAATCGGTTGAAATCGGTTCAGCCATATCTGAAAAAATTTAATGGCAAACATATTTTCGAAAAGATCACACAGTCGTTTTCCGATCTCGTCGAGCTGAGTCGATTGCTATACAATACTGCGGGTCTCCGAAGCTCCATTTGAAATATGGTTTTTCTAGCAATTCTAATACCTTTCTATAGAGAATGGCAAACATATTTTTGGTGGAGTTAACAGTTCGGCTGAAAAGTTCGTATCGTTTAATAGAAACACACATTTTTTTGCCAAAATTCGTTTTAATTATTCAACATAATTGCCATCAGAGGCGATACAGCGATTATAGCGATCTTCCAACTTTTCGATACCATTTTTGTAGTACGATTTGTCCTTTGCCTCAAAATAGGCCTCAGTTTCAGCGATTACCTCTTCATTGCTTCTAAATTTTTTACCAGCAAGCATTCTCTTGAGGTCTGAGAACAGGAAAAAGTCACTGGGGCCAAATCTGGAGAATACGGTGGATGAGGGAGCAATTCGAAGCCCAATTCGTTCAATTTCAGCATGGTTTTCATCGACTTGTGACACGGTGCATTGTCTTGATGAAACAAAACTTTTTTCTTCTTCAAATGAGGCCGTTTTTTTTTTAATTTCGTCCTTCAAACGCTCTAATAACGCTATATAATAGTCACTGTTGATGGTTTTTTTCCTTTTCAAGGTAGTCGATGAAAATTATACCATGCGAATCCCAAAATACAGACGCCATAACCTTACCGGCCGATTGTTGAGTCTTTCCACGCTTTGGGTTCGGTTCATCGCGTGCAGTCCACTCAGCTGACTGTTGCTGACTGTCGTCCATTGTTATATATCGACGAAAACAATCGGTTTTATTTAGATATAACAGCTCCAAACACTGCTCAGAATCATCAATTTGTTGTTGTTTTTGATCGATTGTGAGCTCACGCGGCACCCATTTTGCACAAAGCTTTCTCATATCCAAATATTCGTGAATAATATGTCCAACACGTTCCTTTGATATCTTTAGGGTGTCAGCTATCTCGATCAACTTCACTTTACGGTCATTGAAAATCATTTTGTGGATTTTTTTTCACGTTTTCATCGGTAACAGCCTCTTTTGGACGTCCACTGCGTTCATCGTCTTCGGTGCTCATATGACCAGTACGAAATTTTGCAAACCACTTACGAATTGTTGCTTCGCCCGGTGCATAGTCTGGATAACACTCATCAAGCCATTTTTTGGTATCGGCGGCACTTTTTTTCATCAAAAAGTAGTGTTTCATCAACACACGAAATTCCTTTTTCCCATTTTTTTCTCAATAACAAAAGTAGCTTCACTCAAAATGCAATATCTCACAAACTAATAATCAGACAGCTGTCAAATTTATACACGTATCTTTTGAAGGTTGGTACTAACTGAAAATGGTATGGATTTAATTCTAGTGGCGCCCTCTCATAGAAACGATACGAACTTTTCAGCCGATCTGTTATGCCTCTCTCATTAACATTTCATTAGAAATAGATTCAAGTTCCGAAGAAGTTTTGGACAATTTCATATACATCGCGAAGCATGAGCTTTCCATGCATGTCTTTACAAATAAACTTCAATCTAATTAATTATTACTTTCATTCCGCCACATTTCCATAAAGTGCCTATGATTTTACTCAATCGCAGCACCGTGTTCAACAAAACCAAACACAAGTAATAGAGATTTATGTGTGCACCGGAGTTGTGACTTTTGCAACACGATTTGAAACACGTGCTCGGTGCCGATGGACTCGTTTGTCTTTTCAAAATTGCTTAAGTTTTCGTTTTCTATGATGTTGTAACAACTGGAAGATTATATAGGTATTGACGGCTTTCTCAGTCCGAAATAACTAGGCAAACGATTTAATTCTTAAATTGCCCTACGTTTTGGCCGATTTTGATGGCCATGATTTGGGACTGAGTGAGCCGTCAATACTTGTATAAAGTTTTCGTTTTCTTTATAGCGTGTACGGAAGCAGTCAAAGCACGTTGTGTGTATCGTTCGTATTGGCGGTGGTGTTTTTTTTCTTCCGTTCCGATACGTACCGGTTCACTTCGCCATTTCATATGATGGTTTGAAAGTTTTGACATTCATCGCCCTGTAATTCCGGAACCGTAAGTCGGATCCGGATGAAGTTGCACAGTAGCTTTTAAGACATTGAGAGCTTTAATTTAAATCAAGATTTGTGATTATCAGTTGATCCATTACTGACCAATCGAAGTGAGTTTCGTTTTTGGAATGTTTCCTTCACTACTATCGATGCTTTCGGAAGCCGCAAACTAGTAGTGCTCAAGTAAGTTTGAAAAGTAGTTCACTGTTAGAAGTTTTTTGTCGTGAAAACGACTTACTTTATTATGGGGTGCCTTTTCAAAATTAGCCATATGGAAGAATGGGCAGAACTTATTCGTGGATATCTCGACTTATATTAATGGCAGCAACAAAATTCTTTCACTATTTCATCAAAAATATGATCAGGAATTTATGATAATATTTTGAACAGTGTGAGATAACCACAAACAACTAAAAAAGAAGGTTTTCTCAAAATTTGAAAACAGCGCGGAAAACTCTTTACTTACGCTAGGGTTTCTCGGGCAAGGACGACGATTTTGGGATAGTCAGGCACGTATCTTCAACTGAACGTTATAAAAGAGGAACCGTGGTGGAAAAGCGATCATTTCTTTTTGTGCTTTGGATGGAAGCAGACGTCGTGGGAATGATTTAATCTCAACCAGCAACGGCGGAAAGTGCACCTTCTGCGTGGTTAAAACCTCAAACGCTCAGGTTGCCGTTCTCATTTGGTTTTCGGTAGTCGTAGCGTGTCGTCTTCGAGTTTCAGATTTTAGTTCCGCAATATAGGTTTCGAATTCAGATCCTACGTGCTGAAGCTGGATTCTGGAATTATATTCCGGAACTGATTTCAGATTCGAAATTGTAGTTCTAGAATTGCAACTGAATTCAGTTATTGGTTCTAAATGTTCTAAATTTAGTTCTTAAACTCAGGTCCAGTTCTTTATTCCAAACTTCTTCTATTCGGTTCTTTTTAGAACCAAAATAATACTGCCAAAGAATTATGCGAAATTTTTTTTTACTATGCTCTATACAACCCATTTTTTATAGTCATGGTGAAAAATCGTCTTCAAGTTTCAGAGCTTAGTTAAGGAATATGGGTTTAGAATTCAGAGCCTGCGTGTTGAACTGGATTCTGGAAAAAGATTCCGGAACTGATTTCAGTTTCGAAATTGTAGTTTCAAACTAAAATCCAACTGAATTCTGAGTCTGTTCTAAGTTCTTAATTTAGTTCTTGAACTCAGGTCCAGTTCCAAATTTCAGTATTCTTCAAATCGGTTCTTTTAAGAACCATAATAATACTCCCAAAGAATTATGCGAAGTTTTTATATTCTCGTAAACTTTCCCCGATAATAGTTGTGGAAGATTTCAATAACAAAACAAGATGATATTAAATTCATTGATTTCATGAGCAGGTATATGAAGCTGGCTATGGAATCTGATCCTTCACAAGCTACTACGCTTGGAGGCGCATGTATTGATCTTGGTTTTGCTAGGAACATCAATGTAGAAAGCCGTAGATATATTTCATACTTTTCATATCCCAGGCCTATTGTATCATTGATCAATCCAGCAGTTTAAAGTTTTTTTTGTGGTAGATTGTAATCGGTTTTGAACGCTATACCTACACAAACCATATCAGTATCGCACCCACGGACATAGGTCGGCCTGGAAACAGATAAAGGAAGTCAGCGGTATCCATCGCAATTCGAACTCAACTCGTCACTCTCCATCACAAACGCTTTCATAAAAGGTTCTTTTCAGAGCCACCATTATTTTACTATAAAGAACTATACTGGTATTATATAATATTTAATTGCGTTTCAGAATGTTTAATATAACTAATCTGTACTTCAGTCTAGGTGCATCGTTTTAAATTCCAGTAGTGAAAAGGGGGAAAGTTTCACAATTCACACAATCCATCAACTACCAATTCGAATTCGGAAGTATAAAGAAAGCGTGTCAGTTTTATTCGTATTCACGACATCCAGTTATGTCTCTGACATCATACACCCGTATTTTTTTTTTAATATTCTTTTTCTAAAACAAGAAGCATTATCTTGTGCATACCGTCTTAATGTTACAGGGCCTTGGAACAGTAACCCATTAGATTATGCTACCAGCCACACTCGCTTATGGTCTCGAATGGTTACCTGGGATGAGTATTTACTCGCTCCTAGTGACCTAACTCTCACATGCAGTTTTCCTTTCAAAACATTCAATGTGAGCTATCCTCTTCGTGAGGAATCGTTGTCTGGTTATTTGGAACGACAACTTGATGAACACATAGTTTGTTATACGGACGGTTCTCTGTTGAATGGTCGTGCTGGTGCTGGTGTCTACTGTCGTGAAATGAGGCTGGAGAAGTCTCATTCACTTGGTAGATACTGTACTGTGTTCCAAGCAGAAATCTACGCGATTCTGTGTGGAGTACAATCAGCACTTCAGCAGAGGATCTGTGGTAAACGAATTTATTTTTGTTCCGACAGTCAGGCAGCCTTAAAAGCACTCAGTTCTAATGACTCACGGTCGAATCTAGTGATCGCATGTCGAACTCAAATTGAAGACCTTAGCATTTCAAATGCTGTTTACTTCTTATGGGTACCCGGCCGTTCTGGTATTACTGGAAATTAATGAGCTGATGAGTTGGCTAGAGCTGGTGCAACGAATGATTTCGTTGATCCTGAACCAGCTTTACCACTTTCAACTAGTTGGATAAAGCACAAGATTCGTTCTTGGGCTGCATCCAAACATGCCAGCTACTGGCGCAGCTTGCAAACTTGCGCTCAGACAAAAGCATTTCTACCAGATTTGAATCTGAAAATGTCAAAGTGTCTACTGCATTTTTCCAAGCATCATTGCAGTATTCTGGTCAGAGCTTTGACTGGACATTGCAAACTCAACTATCACATGGCTACTATTCAACGTGCTGAGTATTATTCGTGTGATTTGTGTGAATGTGATTACGGTACTTCATATCATCTGATATGTAACTGTCCCGCATTGACGCAGCTACGTATCCGGGTTTTTGGTTCTCCATACATGGTTGAGTCTGTGTATGCGGAGCTAAAATTAAAGGATATTCTCTCGTTTTTCACCCAATGTGGTAAGGAGATATAGTCAGAAAGGTTAATCGTTCTTCCTGGAGTGAATGAATCCCTTCTGTACTCACCTTAAATAGGCTTTAGCAGATCGTTTGGCATCCTTTATGGGGTACCGAATTTACTTCTGCTCGTGCATACTGCGAATCGTTCTGCATTCTTCCGGGAGTGCGCTTTTGTAAAATCTCTAAATCCTCTCGGGGGTTGGAGGTTTTATTAACTGTGCATCGTTCATCAGAAAGAACGCACATAGTAACAAACCTAAATAGGTTTTACAGCAGACTGTTCGGGGCCTCGTAGAGGTTCAGAATTTACTTCTGCCATTTGAGCCAATTTGTTCTGATTCCTGAAACTAGTAGTGCTCAAGTAAGTTTGAAAAGTAGGTTACTGTTAGAAGTATTAGGAAGTTTTTTTTCAATATTCTTTTTCTATTTCTAGAAGAGTTCAATAAATAGTTGATAATTCCAGTAATTTTGAAATTTTGTTGTTTTACATATTTGGTATTTTTAATCAAATTTTTGCTGTGAACTGTTTTAGCCGTAATTTCATTAAATTGATATGAAGTGATAGTGAATTTGAAATCTTTTAATGTAGGTACCCCCATTCGTCCCAGCTCCAGCAGTCATCTCATGCACGAAAATAATTAGTTAGAGTGAGGTTTGTTCGATAGATTTGGCCACTATCTGACACCTTAACAATTGTTTTTCTAGTTCAATAGAAACTTAAGTTGAGAGTTCTTTAAGGGGCGGGTGGGGTCTAACACTTTTGAAAAAAATATTATTTTCTTTATATTGTCTTATAGTAAACATTTCAAGAATATTCTGTGAAATTTTTAAGCCTATTGGAACGAAACTCTGGAAGTTATGGACCTTTATCTATTGCTATCTCATACTGCGAAGAAGCAAGTGCTCGTCGCACAGGCCCAAGATTTCTCCTTCGTTTGACTTCAAAACTTGATAAAACATTCTTGAAATGTTTCATTATAATATATTATCAGGTGTACAACTTTGCTTCCGCCGTTTTCCGATAGGTGGCTGTACCGGCTGGGGCTGGTCAAAATACGTAGATGATAATGCCTTTAAAGTGAGTGTGTACAGTGCCTAACGAATTGTCATCGCCGTTTCAGTGACAGTTGTTCTTGTTTTCGTATTATTCACGCTCGAAAATGTCTGTTTATGTGCCCAATTCTCACCATTTGCGGTAAGTTTTATTTTTCTGTTACAATTCGAAAAAATGCATCTGAAGCGCATCGAATGCTCTCAGAAACTTACGGTTATGCTGCTCTGATTAAAAGAACGTGTCGGGAGTGGTTTCAACGTTTTAAAAATGGTGATTTCGATGTCGAAGACAAACATGGTGTTGGAAGAGAAAATACCTTCAAAGATGAACAACTAGAAGCATTGTTTGGTGAAGATTCGTGCCAAACCCTAGAAGAGCTTGCCGAATCGTTGAGAGTGAGTCAGCACGCCATTTCAAAACGTCTCAAGACCCTAAACATGATTCAGTAAGAAGGAAAGTGGGTGCCGTACGAGTTGAAACCGAGGGACATCGAGCGTCGTCTATTTGTATGTGAGCAATTGCTTCAAAGACAAAATCGTAAGGGATTTTTACATCGAATCGTAACCGGGGATGAAAAGTGGGCTCGATACGATAATCCTAAACGCAGAAAAGCCCGGGCATGCTACTTCGTCGAAGGCATACTCAAATATACACGGCGCCAAGGTTATGATTTGTATTTGGTAGGATAAGCTCGGTGTGATTTACTACGAGCTCTTAAAACCGGGTGAAACCATCACAGGAGATCGCTACCAAACGCAACTAAGGCGCCTTAGTCGCGCGCTAAAAGAAAAGCGGCCACAATATCAAGAGCGACATGATAAAGTCATCCTTCAACACGACAATGCTCGGCCTCACGTCGCAAAAGTGGTCAAAAAGCACCTGGAAACGCTGAAATGGGAAGTCTTGCCCCACCCGCCGTATTCCTCAGATGTCGCCCCTTCTGACTTCCACCTATTCCGTTCGATGGCACACGGCCTGGCAGATCAACATTTTCAATCCTTAGAAGCGTTGGAAAAATGGATTGCCTCATGGATAGCGTCAAAAGAAGACTCCTTTTTTCGAGCCGGGATCCGAAAATTGCCGGAAAGATGGGAGAAAGTTGTCGCTAGCGACGGACAATACTTTGAATAGTACATCTGTAAGCACTTTTTCGCAATAAAGATTTTAATTTTGAAGAAAAAATGGCGGAAGCAAAGTTGTACACCTGATATAAAAGAAAAAATATGATTTTTTGAAAATGTTAGACTCTTTGGGCTCCCTGGAGTAATAAATTGTTACCATTAGTTTAATAGACAAGAAACTTTAAACGCACCCCCCCTGTCCCTAAGCGGTAATACTCTGTTGAAATTTTTGCTTACTTTGATAGTGTGATAACTTTTCAATATAACAATCGATACTTTCACTTCTAAATAATTACAGATACAGTATCCGTAAACAAGTGTCTATACAAATCTATTAACAGATCTGGTACCAGAAATGACCAATGAAATATTTCCGTTTCCCACATCCAAATTGTTTACTTAAATTTTGAACTGCAACATTGCAGCAGTAATCACTCATATTTACTGTTCAGTTTTAATCGACTTATACACAAACAAGTTTAAATATAATCAAACCTAACGTAACCCATAACCCATTCCCGCCGCCGCACGTCTGCACGGTAGTTCACAAATCGGTCGGTGATTACATGTTGATGACGGGGGCGGGAAAGGAGAGGGGGTGCCGCCAACAGCTGCGTTAAACAGTTTGGTTGTTTTTATTTATGCTGGTGCAATTGTCGAATCGGCGTCAAGCCCGCCCTCATAGCCACGGATGATTGCTCGTTGAAAAATTACTTCATTTTTTTTACCCACGGGTTGCGGCCAACTTGCACTCTCTTATGCAAGCTGCACCATTGCGAACGGCTTCGAAACGAAACTCAGAAATTGAGTTTTACCCGAAAAACAAGTTTTTGAACGCTCTCACTTTGTTTCTTGCAATATTTTCAATCAACTTCGACATTCATTATGCTTCCTTGGTAGCTTCAGAGGCCGGGCATGCCGGTGCGGTATGCCAACCCAACACACAATCCGTCCATTCTTCCATCCGTCCATCTATCCTTCGCGAAACCGTCCGTGCAAACTCTTTTGTGTGCTTCCTGTTTGTGTTGTTGATTTTGGCCGATTCGGAAGAAGTGATTGGACTTTGCCGCTTCCTGTCGAACTGCCATTTGATTGGGTCTGATCGAGATTCAATTATTTGGCGATATCGCAAGCTACAAAGTTATGCTGGAAGTTTGTTCCTCTTCTTCTGCTGCTTCCGTCGCTCGACTTCAAACGAAGTAGCAAAAACTGATGGGATTGAGACCGAAATCGGCAGGCTTATTTCATATTCCAGCCGCATGCCCAGCTTTGATTCATTCTTTAAGCCAAAACGTGCTGCCGGATTCAAATCGATGCAACTACGACACGCACACACACACACACACACACACACACACACACACTCACACAAGCGGCGGTTGTGAGGTCTGCGGCAGCCATGGTCAGAGCGGATCGGCCCCAGGGCAAACACTCCCCGGAGTCATCAATCTCGGCTTTCGTTTGGCAGACAATCGAATTACTGACACAATCGTCTGATGCGGAGGAAAGGTTTTTTTCTTCTGCAATGTGTTGTTTGACTCCGTGTAAATATATGAAGATGTTTATGAATAGACGAAGAGAATGTTAACATTTTGCAAATTTTGAATAAGATTTGTCAGCAGCGAGACGCGGACCAGCAGAGCCGATTTTCATTATTCATAATTCTGTACTAATATCCTTTCGGAGTTCTCCGCTCCCAATTCTCGAAAAGAATTGTGACACATTATTCTTCTTCAGGTGCTAAACTTGACTTCTGTGCAAATTCGAACAAATTTAAAATATCTATGGAACAGATTTTGAAATTTTAAAAATAGCAGCATAAAATGATATTGTAATGCTTCATTTTTAATAAGCTTATTACATCTGACACTATTAATAGTTCAATTGATTCAAGTTGCTGATGATTCGTTCAAAATTCATTTCGAAAAACAAAATTCAAAACGTTATCATCAACGATCAAATGTCATGTTGCTTAAGCCATGAATTGTTCTAATACATAGTATTTTTTATATAATAATATTTTTATTTGGCTCATTTGCTTTAGCTTAACGTGGCCGATTGTCTTATTGCTATAGGAGAAGACGCCGTATTAAGGGGGCGGCATACTCCCCTAGTGTTAGTAAAGGAATGTGAGGAGGGTGGAATTTACAAAATACACATTGATTTTAAATTAAAATACATCATTCGTTTGTGGCACAAATTTTTTAGAGTTTTCTGGATCTTCACGCGCTTCAGATTGTAACGAGAGAGATTAGGGGCTGTCCATAAAAAACGTCACGCCGCAAGGGGGAGGGGGTGTTTCATAAAACGTGACCTTTTGTGACAGGGGGAAGGGGGGGAGGTTTTTGGAATGTGACGTCCAATATATTCAATGAGCGCATTTTAAAATACCTAATTATAATACTGCTTTGCCCTATTTCCTGAAAAAAATCTCCACAATAAACATTTACATTCTATAGCAAAACGTATATTTGTTGATGTAAAAGCTTCTTCGTGTAAATTCGGAAATGAATGATGCAGGAAATCATTTCTGTTGTGATCTGCAAAAGTGCACAGAGGAGCGAGTAAATTAGCGAAATTAATAAATTTTGTATAATATGAGTAAAACAGAAAAAGCTGCCTTCAAACGGTTTAACTTAAGTTATGCACTGACAATTTTTTCAGTAATTTGATTTCCTAGCATTGATAATAGTATATCATAAGAATTTCTCTTATCTGATTCTGATGCAGTACTCCATTTGAAAAAGGGTGGATTTCAGACGTAGATCATGTCATGTCTTATCTTGATCATATGTGATTTTCCTCCACCAACATCAAAGCTTACCGAATCATCCAATGATTGAACTTACATAAATCAAGAATCTCAATTTAGCTCAAAATCACTACCCATTGTGTGACGGAAGATCAGTATCGATATTGATCGATGGGATTTAAAATTCACTGATCAACTGATCTTGAAAACATTCTTCGGCAGTGATCTCGTTTTGATGAGGCTTTGGTCATTATTTTCTCAGCCTTGTATGCTACACTAAGGAAATATTATTCTTTACCTAGAACAATAATATATCTGTGTACCACTAGGAGGAATAAAACAGACGATTTAAATGTTCCATCAATACCAACCAAATACTTTTGTTAAATTACATAATTAATATTAATAAAATAATTCCGATGATTTTGTAGTTTTAGGGATATTTTTTAATCTAATGACAGCATGTAATAAATCGATTTTTTCCCTCATATTTGTATGGTTTGTCATACATATTTAAAATGTATTGAGATGAATTTTATTTATTTTGAATTCGTGACATGTGACATAGGGGTGGTGGGGAGTCTTTGCTTCTGTGACAATTTGTGACAAAGGGGGGATGGGGAGTCAAAAATCGTCAAAAAAAGCGTGACGTCTTTTATGGACAGTCCCTTATCCCTGGCTGGGATGCTTTGTTGGTGTGCTTTCACGTTGATGTGACGTTTTTTGGTAGCTTGCAGCAACTCAGTCAGTTCAAGGCAGGTGCATGCTCCGAAGCATCGTTTACACAGGCCATAATGCAGCAACGAAAAGAAGAGTGCGGTAGAGTTGTAGACGAGAAAGAGATAGGGAGAGCACTAAATTTGAGCATTGATAGTTTTCAAGAAGTTGTAGATAAGAGTCATATAAGGAAGATTCCGAGTTGCCAAGACGTCACGGACTGGTACGAAGGGTGGTATACCTCGGGCCCGAAGGGAACCTATGAGTTGGGACCTGGCATCACAATACTCGACACACATCCAAACAACATACTCGATGTCATTATAACCCTCACCGCAAACGCAGACACCACTCTCGGCGAGCCCCACACGACGAAGATGCGCGCTGAACATATAATGATTAGACATGAGCTTTGACATTACACGAATAAAGTCACGGCTCACGTCTAACCCCCGGAACCAAGGTTTCGTCGATACCTGTGGAATTATTGAGTGCATCCATCGCCCCAGAGTTCCACTATTCCATGTATTTTGCCAGCTGGCTAGAGTTTTCTGACGACAGCAACTGAAAAATTCATTGAAGCAGATTGGTCTTTCATAGATATCACCTTCTAGTGGCTAACGAGTCCGCCCTCTCATTGCCCCGTATGGAACAATGTGAGGGGACCCAAACCAAAGTAATCTGGTATGATTTTGCAGATAAAGCACTCAATTGTTCCCGTATTTTCCCCAGGAAATACGGTGAGTGCTTTCCAGGCTTCACTGAACGGAGAGCCTCAATAGAACTGAGACTGTCCGATACAATGAAGTAGTGATCTGTGGGCAGAGTGTCAATGATCTCAAGGGTATACTGAATTGCAGCTAGTTCTGCGACGTAAACTGAAGCTGGATCACTGAGTTTATAGGAAGCGGTGAAATTTACATTGAATATACCGGAGCCAGTGGACCCGTCGAGATGTGATCCGTCAGTGTAAAAGATTTTATTACACTTTTACATTCTTTAAATTTATTATTAAACATTTTTGGGATCTCTTGAGGGCGTGCAGGATCCGGGATTCCACGAATTTCTTCTTTCATGGATGTGTCGAAAAACACAGTAGAATTAGAAGTATCCAACAAATGAACACGATTGGGAACAAACGAAGAAGGATTTATATCCTGAACCAGGTAGTCAAAATACAAGGACATGAAACGGGTCTGTGAATTAAGCTTGACAAGCTTTTCAAAGTTTTCAATCACCATCGGATTCAAGATGTCGCATCGGATAAGCAATCGATATGAGAGATCCCAGAATCTGTTTTTCAGCGATAAGACGCCCGCCAGTACTTCAAGACTTCAAGATTTTTCTTTTCCTGCTTCCTTCAACCTGCGTGTAGGAAGGTTCTTCGTCAGAGGTTTCCTCTTCAACTGGCAAGAGTGCAAACGGTTTCTCAGGGTTCGATGGAGTGATTCTTTTTAAGATTTCCGCGTAAGAATGTTTGGAGCGTTCTTTCACGGATCGCTTTAACTCCTCCGCACGCTGTATGTACGTAGGGCACACCGATAGATCATGAGGATTCTCCCCGCAGTAGCAACACTTTTCCGCTGCTCTTCTGTAGAGATCGTCCTGATGGGTTTCGCCACATTTGCCGCATCGCAATTTGTTACAACAATAGGTTGCCGTATGCCCTAGCTGTTTGCAGCTTGTACAGTGCATTACTCGTGGTACATACAGCCGAACAGGTAGACGAACTCCACTTACTACCAAATAATTTTTAAGTGCAGATCCGGCAATAGTCACGCGAAACGAGTCCGATTGGTAAAATTTACCGTCTATCGATTTGGAGTGCAATTGCTTGCACTCCAAAATTTTCACTGGCTGAAGGTCGGGGTTTTTAAAACAGCCTACCCCGTCTTTCATCAGATCTTCGATCGTCAGACTTTCGTCATGGACCACACCGTCGATCTCCACTACATGAGACGGGACGTACACGTGGTACTCCCTCGTGAACAACTCGCTGGTAGCAAGCTCGTTTGCTTGCTTCAGATCGGACACAACAACGCGTAACTTGTTTGGCAAAACCTTGCCAATTGATTTTATTGCCGAGTAATGTTTTGTCAGGTCCCTTGCAATATTCAGGACTCTGAGAGACTTGGACTTGGATTTGGGCCGGAAGTATACCACCCACGGACCCCCCGAGCTATCGTCTTGGTAAACTTTTCGACGAGGAGGCAATATCTCAAAGGGAGATGGAGGTCTCGAAGGGGGAGATGGCGGCATCTCGGATTCAGTTTCAGCTTCTAAATGTTCTTCGTTCATTGAAGCTTTACCTTGTTCCGAGACACCCCCACTGTCATCAATATTCATATTTTTAGTGCGGGAGTGAAGAAGTCTCCCGCACTTGAAATGAGAATGAAAAAAATAAAATGGAAAGCAAATATATGAATAGTAAAAGTAGAAAGAAAAAGTTTGAGAAAATACTTAACAGTAAGCTGTTAGGTGAGTTGCTTCTTCACTCCTTCGTTGTGTCTCAGCGTGGCCTTGACTCAGGATTTGCCTGCTGCGATGCAGGTAGCAAACAATAGAAAGAACTGCTGCCCGAGGATAGCACAATAGCGTCTACTGTTGATACCGATACGAAACTAGTGCACAGACAGAACTCACTTGCGGGGATGCTACTTTTTATCACTTCTATTTAATGCCTATACTACAGCCTCTGCTGTGATAGGCACCTTCGTCTTTGCCGATGTCGATTGTAAAAAAAAACGCGTGTGTATACTTCAAACATTCGGTTACGAAATGAGTTAATATTCAATTGCATCGATCAAATAGCCATCTTTCACTAAATTACAACAAAGGTGATGGTATCATCTTTGTAGTGACTAAATTACAACACCAGGTGGACTAAGCCAGGATTTTGAAAAAAAAAATCACAGTTGTGCCTTTACTTTCTGAGATAGTTTGCACTTCTAAAATATCTCCGTTTTTTCGACACAATAATTGCAAAAGTGATCGTTATAGTGATTTGATTCGAAATATATTCAATGGCCTCTTATACATTTTGATCATCTTTCGAATATTTTGTGGATATCCAGCCAGCTGATTTTATTGTCTTTACTGTTGAACCAATGGATAAGCCATTTTCTTCAATTTCGAACAATTTCAAGCCATTTTCTCAAAATTCAAACAATTTTCATTAGTAGGAATGTGCAGCTTCGAAAACGTCTTTCAATTTTCTAAACCAGCACATGAAGAAGAATTCCGTAACCAAAAGCTCTTGTACGACCAGAAAACGTAACCGATCATCACCTCCTCGACGATGAAATCCAGTGTTTACTGCGAAGAATGCACGAAAAAGCATGTATTGCCGTTCAATCGCAAGCCTAGTGGAAAGTAATCTATTTTGGGGTCATTTTGCTAGCAGTCACTACTCCAGGGAGGTTCTAGAGTGGTATGCTTCCAATAAGATCGATTTTGTCCTCCAGCTACGAATTACCCGAAACTTCTCCCAATCGAAAAATACTGACCAATTTCAAAGCAGTGACCTCGACGAAGCGGCGGTTCAATCAAGTTTCATCCATGAGCGGCGGATTATAATGAAGAAATGGCCTGATGCCGTTTCTCAACTTTTTCCTGCTCTTTTTCTGGTTTTCGTAACTTTTTTCTACTCTTTTTTGTCACTTGTCTTAAGTGTCTTAAGTATATTTAGACATTTCAGTTCTTTTTTTACATTTTAGTACTCTTTCCTTCTTTCTAACCTAAAATCTTTCAATCGTTTTTTCATTCTGGGAGTTTCTGTGCTAAACTTTAACTTTTTGAATATTTCATTTGTGCTAGCGCTTAATTATAGTTTCCCTGTTTCTTTTGTAAGCTCTTCAGTGCTTTAAATTTTGTGTTTCATTTCAACTTTATTTATTTGTTTTTATTTTTTTAGCTTTATCTTTTCGACTTTTCAGACATACTAAACTCTACCTATATTTTCCTCAGTATTTTCCATCTTAAGAAAATTCAAATTAATCATTCATTTATTGTTTTGAATTTCTCTGAGTTTTCATTTTTTATCTGTGTATTTTTTTACTTTCTTTTGTAGAAAGCTATGCAATCGCTGTGAAACCGTCTTAACAACCGTGACCGTATGTCATATACCATTCGTTGAGATCACAAAATGTCCTTGTGTGTATGTGTGTATGTGACAAATAATATCACTCGATTTACTCAGAGATGGTTGAACCGATTTTCACAATCTTAGATTCAAACAAAAGGTCTTATGGTCTCATAGTTTGTTATTGAATCTCATTTTTGTCCAACTTCCGGTTCCGAAATTACCAGGTTATATGTGCAAATGAATAAGAAAATGCGCATTCAATTTTCACGGAAATTCCTTAACCGATTTTCACAAACTAAGATACAAATAAAAGAACTTTTAAAACATTTTTAAAAAGTCTCCAAGAAGTTCATCCTGAACTAATGAACTAATGATTCCTCCATGGATAGACTAGAACAATTGATTCACTTGAATGTTTATGCTCATTTTTCCTTCAAAATATGTATGTCATCGTGCTAATTTTGATCAGTGTATTCCATGAATTCCATGAAGGTTCATTTCTAATCATTTCATAATCTTGGCATTTCCAGTAGATTTGCAAATAACTAACTGACTGTTCAATATGTTAAAATTGGGATGCCAAAACTCTTGTAACGCTTTCTACCATTTATAGCTTACAAAATAACGAGTATAACACCTCGTAGCGCTTGTACCTTTTCAAAATGTAACACATGTAACGATTTGTAACTCCTAAAATTTACCAAAAAAGTTACGCATGTAACGATTTGTAACATCTATAACCTACAAAAGAGTAACGCATACAATGCTTCGCAACGCTTAAAACTTATTTGAAGAAACGAATGTAACGCTCCGTATCACTTCTAGCTAACAAAATAGTAATGCAAATAACACTTCGTTACGCCTGTAATTCACAAAAGAGTACCGCACGTAACGCCTAAAACATGTCACGTTTCGTAACGCCTGTAACTTACAATAAAGTAACGCGTGTAACGTTTTAACTTACAAAAAAATTAGAGGGTTGTATGCAAGACACGACCGATCACGATTACATTAAAAATGAACTAATTCTAAGGTACCCATAATAAATACAAAAATAAAGATGATGGTGAATGCACTAAAAGTCACAAATTACAAACTTGCTCTACTTTTAGTGTTTACATTTTTGGCGAATGATCAAAATGACAATTAGATACTTTCATAATAATTGATTCTACTCTATTGATGCCTTCAAAAATTGTTGTATTTGAAAATATCCTTTAAATGAAAGTCAATTATGATGATTTCAAAGTTACTTGAAAGATCAATTTTAGATGCGAATAACCTCAAGATATAAATCTGGACAAATGAAACGATTTTATATCACAATAATTTTCAAGACAGAGAACGTACGAACTTAATCATTTTATAAACAGCGATTAGATAAGATTTTAAATATTTTGATCGAAAAATGTGAATGTGAAAAATTTGAATAACCGTCAACCAATAAACTCTATAATAGTGTAATTTTAACGATCCTCCGTTAAAAGGCGTCGATAATCTTCGGAAAGTGTCTGAAATAGAATGGCAGCAATACAAGGAAGAAAATATGTTACACAGTCCGCAGAACATATTTTGTTACTTTATTTTCACTTTTGCATATTAAATAACCAATGCATACGCAATCAAATTCCTTAATTAGGTTCATATTGTAACTTGATTTTATTATTACATGAACGAACATTGTCATTGTTACAACGCATGTAGTGATAAAACACTTGTTGTTTTGATGTAAATGATAATTTAACTGAAACTGGCGGTAACCCGAGTTTAGTAAGGATTTAAATGATACATGTAAAATCACAGATCAGCTTGTCTCGAGTTTATCTCTGATTATTCTATATATGTGGGCCTGTGCAACTTATTTGTACTAAGTTCCGAATCTTTGAAGCGTTTTATTCCTGGTGGGACAACAGCTTGTTCAAATCGATACTGCATAACGATTTGCTCAGTCTGGATCCCTTGTATGAGATTCTTGGAAGCAAAGTTAGACCAAAATATTATGCTTTATACAACTAAATCAACTTTTTACTATTCAATTAGGTTACACGATTATTGTTTGGTTTAAAAAAATCTATTCTAAGTTGGCCTGCTAGTTACCGGAGAATCAAGATAAGAGATGGGTAAACTAAAGCAGAAATGTATTCGGGCTTATATGTATAGATTCCCTTTTGTGCTATAATTCATACTGCGCAAATCGGACGAGACTTTGACATCTTTCACTGAGACTGTCATTGGCTCGTGAAAACATAGGTCAATTCAATCAAATCTTTCAATGGTATGCAATTGAAATACTTAAATGACGTTACCGCATAAGTTTAAGTTAAAGGTTTTCGAATCGATTGGTTGTTAAATTATACAAATTCATCAACAAAAGACTGAGTTCTAAGCGTTCAAAATTATGACAGAAAAAGGTTACGTGGTTATTTTTGCATTTTTTTTAAATTGACACCCAGCCTCGTACAGTGAAGAGTTAGCAAAAGCGACAATCCAACGAGCGAACGCATATACAATCTAGTCATCACCTTCCTGGACGAGCTACTTGTTTCATTCGCAGTCAAGCATCAACTGAAATCAAGAAATGAGTTGCAGCATATATTTATAGATTCCTCTTCAAACTACGCAGAATGATGCGGTGTTTTTATGTATGACGCAAAGCCTCCTATGCCGAACAAGAAAATGACGTCAATTTGCTCAGCTGGGATTGGTGGATGAAAACATAGGTCAATTCTAACCATTTTTTCAATAGTATGCTATTGAAATACTGAAACGACGTTGCCATACATGTTTAAGTTGAAAATTTTCGAATCGATTGGTTATTAAATTATGTCAATCCATCAACAAATGACTGAGTTATTAACTTTTAATATTATGACACAAAAAGGTTACGCGGCTATTTTTGAAACTTTTAATTGACCCCCGGCCCCGTATAGTGAAGAGTGAGGCATTTTTAATGCCAAAAGTAACACATGTAACGATGCGTAAAGCCTATAGCTTACTAAAAAGTAACGCTGTTTCACAAAAAAGTAACGCATTTTACGCTTCGTAGCGCCAGTAACTTACAAAAGAGCAACGTATATAACACTTCGTAACATCTGTAACTTCCTTAAAAGTAACGCATCGTAATTCATTTACCACAAGAATCTGATCCTTATAACGGTTTTAAACATTCATAATTTCCACAAAATATAACTCGTACGATTTGTAACCCTTAATTCAAGAAAATTATCGTATGCAACGCTTTCTAGCTGTTTTAAGGGGCGGGTTGGGTCTAACACTTTTGAAAAATCATTTATTATTTCTTTCTATTTTCTGATAGCAATCATTCCAAGAATATTCTGTGAAATTTTGAAGCCTATCGGAACAAAACTCAGCCGTCTATGGGCCTTTATCTCTGCCGATCTCATACTACGAAAAAATTAGAGCTGCGCACACAGGCCCAAGATTTCTGATTCGATTGACTTAAAAACTTGACAAAACATTCTCAAAATGTTTCATAATAACAAAATACAAAAGAAAAAATAAGGCTTTTTGAGAATGTTAGAGCCTACGTGCTCCCTTGAGTAATAAATTGTTTCCTTCGATTTTATAAACAATAAACTTTAAACGCGTTTTTATCGAAAGCAAGTTTTGAAAGTCCGTGTTCATCGTCATTCAAAAACTACTGCACCATTTTATTTTCAAATTTTACACACACTGTCTACATATAAAAAACCAGACCCCAACGTTTTCCTTTTCGTTGTTTGTTACTATGGGGAGGTTTTACAGCTACAAAACTAAAAAAACTTTTGCTCTAACTATGCTGCTTTGATTTGTTCACTTCTGATTAGTCTCCGCTGAGAAACAGTGGATACCGCAAATCATGATTTTCAAGAAGTGTCCTCAAAAATGCCTCTTCAGCAAATTATTTCTCAATGTTTTTCAACGAAAAAATACCAAAATGTTGCTCCCCATCTCACGAGTGAAACGCTTCGTCAAATGGATTTTTTTTTCCATATTGGAAACGGGTATAGCGTGATGGGTAAGTCGATGCCTTTCACTCAATCCGCCTGGGTTCGATTCGCAACCTCGCACATAGGGTCAGAAAGTTTTTCTAGACCGAAGAAGCGAATGACTTTAAGGTTGAAACCTCTATAATCGAAAAAAAACTAATAAGTTTCGATTCGAGGCTATGGTATCGGATTTTTTTTTAATCCAGAACCAAATCATTTCCAAACTGCGGGAATGTTCTATCAATTGAGCCACCTTGAAGATGTATGAAAATCTTTTTTTAGGGAACGAAATCAAATCATTGTTGACGGATAGAATTTAGAAATGGTTATAGTAAGTAAGGAACCTTTACACAATAACAGCCATGTCCAATTGAAAGTGCTCCAACGTTGCCGATAAGAACATTTTAGCTCCGCACACAGATCGATTCTTGTTTACATAAATACGAATGTCACTCTAGATGCTTGTGAACAATCTACCTTCTCCATGGCCTGCGGTAAAGCCATAGTTTATGAAGTACATTGCATATTAAAACTTCACACATCGGTAGCTTTGCATGACCAAACAGGAAAAGGTTATCTACCTAAACATTCTGCTGGAAATATGACACTAAATATATTTCCGGTTCCTCCTGAGACTCGGGAGGGTTAGAAACATAACGACAGACACGTTCAATTATAACTAGAAAGCAATGCCATGTACCTAACGAAAGGAAGTTTATTTTGCAGCCATTTTCCAGATGTGATGTTACATGGCAAGCATTCCACAGGACCGATAAAAATAAAAGTGATAATAATAAATTTTAAATGTCCCACTGCGATCGTAAGCTACAAACCTATCAGAAGTTAGAAACCGTTTCATTGTGGAATCCTTCGATGCTAGTCCAAAGGCGGAAAACGAAATTTCACCATTCACTGGAACTGAAACTGACTGAACCGGATTAAAATGAAAATGACGTTATCCCCCTTTTTCAATTATTTTTTGTTTTTTCGAAAACTACATTTTAGAAAGAGTTTTTATTTTCGCGCTGGACCTTTGTTCGAAAGGGGCAATAATTATGGCACGGCGGGTGGATATCCGGATGTTTTTTTTATGTGTGTAAAGATCATATTTTTCCCGGTTCCTGGTTCGTGGCGGTTCGACTAGTTCAACAGCGGTTCAACGGAACCGTCCACCTGGGATAGGTATTTTAGCAATTCTCCCGGAAAATTGAAATTCATATGAAACCCGGCCCCAACCGAATGCATTCGTTCCGGTGACACGATAAGTTGGGAACAAAGCCGTTTTTTTCCCCAGTGGCTCGGACCTCTTCGTGACTTGTTAAGTGATAGCAGTTATTATTCCATTCTCGTTTTCCCAACAGGAAAATCCGCTGCGGTAGCGGCCGTATAAATTAAATTTCCGCCAGTGGAATCGCGCTTACGCAAACATACACTCGGCAAGTTCCGCGAGTTGCAATAGAAAGAGGATAGAGAAAAAAAAACTGTAACTACCTCTTACTGACTGTCAGTCAACTGCTGCCTGCGTGCTCTCTGGTCCTGGAAAAGAGAGACAGACAGAACCGGTTGGTTCGGCACTTTTGGTTTGCATACGCAAAAAAACAGCTGGAAACTTTTCCGCGTCGGATGTGCGGACGAAACGGACGAAAACGGAGTTCAGTGTGTCGAACTGAGAAGCGAAGGCGGCCACCGACCTGGTGGAGAGCTAGGCAATGTTGTGCACCAGGCAGGTTCAATGAAACAGCAATCCTCGCTCGGTTGAAAGTTAAAAAAAAATGTCAAAGTTGTTGGAGCAAGTGAGTCGAACACAGGCTTCAGCGGCTGGAGTCGGGAACTCTTCAAGCTGATTGTTAATTTTCTAACCGTAAGGATCTGAACTTTCAGACTTTTTCTGAATTGGCTCCACCTGCTTTTGCTAAAAATGTTCGCGGACAATAGTATGCGAAAAAAAAAACATTTCCCATGCAGAATATTCGAGCAAAAAAAAAACAACTTTTCATATAAATTTTTCATGCTTCTGGTTGACTTTTCATTGAGTCCACCGCAACAAAAGTTGCAACGCTTACACACGCATCCGGGGAGAAGCTTTCCTGGTTCCATTGTCAATCTTAATCAAAAGTAATGCTTTTATTATTCATACCGAGCCGAGTGGTGCATGCCGTCAACCCACAATTCCCGGTCGCTGCTCAGTGACAGAAAAATAATTCAACCCGACGACTGAACAGTGAGAGCGGAAAAAAAAGGTGATCCCGGCAATTCACAAATGATGGATGCTCCCGTGTCGGATGAAATGAAAGATTTATGAATAAGTAATTTCGTTCATCTCTCACACTTGCAGTCGTGTCAAGCGGGACGGAACGGAACGGAACGGAACAGCAACGGGTCTAACGGCCGGTTCGGTTGGGCTTTGGTTACGCCACCTACATCCTGTTAGCCCATCCATCGTCCGTCTGATGTGCAGTTTCGAAAAGCGGAAGCAAACGCAAATGAAACACTAGTAGTAGTAGTAGTAGACAAATAAAACCCTCCGGACGAGGTCTGTTCGGTTGGTCGGTGGTCTGTTCGGTTGGTTTTTCCATGGGTAGCACCGTCCCTGTTCAAAAAAAAAAGAGAGAGAGAGAGAGAGAAAGAGAAAAAGGAAAAAAATAGTGTTGTTGGATTGCAACATCACTCACTTGACGGCCGTCATCGCGTAGTTGCACTTTTCGAGTTTCACTTCGGAATGTACCTGTGCCTGGCTCTCACACACGGGACCGGGATTCCGTTTGACAGTGGTCGGATCGGTATCGGTTTGTGGGATTGGTCTCATAATAAAAACATTCGGAGAATAATTTTTCAAGCTCAAGTTTTAAGCTGAAATCGAGCGAAAGATAGTGAATGGCGATAGCACAGTGGCTAAATAAATCTTTTAACGTTTTGTTTGAGAATGTGAAATTTTAAAGAATTTCTGAAAAAAACCAATTTTTTTTATCGGTTATTTCCATCATCGCTACTGTGAAACAGTTTGAATCTTGAACGTTCTTTTTAGCGTGGAGAGATTTGTGAAATTTAGTCACCCTTTCTGAAATGTGTTTACACATATGACGAATTTCGCACCAGCTCGAAAAGAGGTGAGCAATAAAATATTACTTTAAATCCTAATCAATGAAAACTACGAGCATCGCCTTCATTTTCGACTGAAAAATTTCTCATCATCATTCACAGACTCACGGTCACTTCTGATAAACGACACACTATTTTGAAGTATTATTTAGTCGATTTTTAAATAATATTTTGTTTCGATATAACTTTGCATAGGACGCGTGAATTCGAAGCTTGAGGCGTTTTCGATATTTTGTTGTAAAACAAAATTGCGCATTTAAGGGTTAAATGCAATATCAAACTACAAAATTTCTGCCAATATGTGTTTGGAATATTAAGTCATATATTTTCATTTTTTTGCGAGTTCGAAAACAAATCAACTGCATATCGCTAGAAAGCTTTCGTAATAACCTTGATAAAACAATACACTGCAGCCTCCATTTATCGGACCTTTCATGACTCTCGTCGAGTAGGTGGTTATTTGATGCTAAATAAAATAAAAACTACAGATGCATTCGGGACTGATAGCTGTATATCGCCGACTGTGCTTTGATTATCTTCCTAAACTGACGTCTTAACTGCACTTGGTTCGAGAAAATGTTCGCTAACAGTTATGAATTCCTCTGATTGACAAACTTGCAAGAAATTTTTTGATTTGGCAAGCGATTTGTAGATTCGGACAGAAAATCCTCATGAACTCAACGCTCTGAAAGAAAGAGTGCCCGAAAGAATAGATTCTACTATTCCTCGCAGGTTCTGTAAGGGAGACCGGGGAGACAACGTATGAATTTAATGGATCGAATAATTTCAAAACTTTTAGAGAAAATATCGTAAATATCGTGAGTGTGCTAGAGAAGCAACTGGTCGCAAATTATGTTTGTAAAAATATAAACAGTTTATTAATTTTTGGCAGTGTAAGAAAATTTTCGATATCTTAGAATTTTCGTTCTGAACTAGACAAAAGACATCGACTCGTGAAGTTATGCCGTTTTTAAAAGCTTAAAGTAAGTAAACCACCGAACCGCTAACCGCAATTCATCAATAAACATTGGAACATTCTTGAACAATTTTTTATTCACTTATTGATGTTTAGTTTTTCGATCTACACACCCAAACCTTCGTTTAGGGATCATTCTTTTACGTAACCTTTTTTACGTTACACTTTTTACGACCCAAATTCCAAATAACGTAAACTCGATCTAACTTTTTTTACGAACTTCGTAAAAAGAGGTCTATCTGGCTCCGAAACGATAGTAGAAATAGATGACTGTACTACTTCACCATTTGCCGCTTCCTTTGGAGTTCCTCAAAGAAGTCATCTAGAACTGTTCATGTTTTTACTTTAACTCAATGATTCAAATCTTTCGATTAAGCGCATGAAATTATGTTTTGCTGATGACTTCAAACTATTTCATATTATAAAATCAACAACAGATTCAGATCTCTTACAGAAACAATTGGATAAGTTGACAAATTGGTATTTTATCAACGGTTTTGAAAGCCTCTAAATACTCCGTCATTTCTTTAAGTCGTAAACAGTCTTCATACAAGGCAGTTTTTTGAAGCAAATCTTCTTCAGTAACGAATCGATTGCTCTGAGATCTTACAACTTTTACAATTAGGTATTAATCGTCGTAATCTCCGCATCTATTCATTTCTTCGGATGTCCCACGCTAGAAATAATCATGGATTCAACGAATCCTGTGCTCGCATGTGTCGCGTGTTCAATTACTTTTAACTTCCGCCTATCACCTAATGTTATCAAAAAACTGCTCCTCAGATTGTTGTCTAATTAGATCAAGTTAGTTTTAGTCTAATTAAGGAGTGTATCGAAAAGTAGTTAGCAACATTGATTATTAAATAAAAAAGCGTGAAAAGTAAGTAAGCTTTCGATATATTGTAGAAAAATTACATTTTTATGCATTTCACTGGTTATATTGAAGAAAATCCTAGTTTCTGTGAAACACTCGCACTTTGGACTTGACATTCTTTATTAAATTCTGCACAGTTACTTTTGTGACTTTCCTGGTGGCAGCTGTCCAGTTTTTTTAACTCCTGCATGTTTTGGGACACTGTACCTTCCTTCCGAAAGTGCCGCTTGACAATTGGCCAATACCTTTCTATTGGCCGAAGATCCGGGCAGTTCGGTGGGTTTATGTCCTTTTTTCACGAATTTTAGATTATTTTTTGACAACCACTGTAGAACGGAATTGGCGTAGTGAGCTGAAGCCAAATCCACCCAGAAGAGAGGAGGAACCTTATGCTTTCTGTACAGTGGCACCATTCTTTTCTTCAAACATTCTTTTTAGTACACCTTGGCGTTAATTGTGCCCTTCGTGAAGAAAATCGACGACCGTAAACCACAGGTACAAATTGCTTTCCAGACCATCCATCGCTACCGTGGTGTCAGCGTCGTCCAGGTCCTGGTACACCGATTTCGTATAATATTGCGGTCCGGACAGCGCTCGAGAGTCTTCCGTGGCGTGGGTTTCGTCGTCGATCAGTATACATCCGTCTTTATTTTGTAGAATCCGGTTATACAATTTCCGCGCTCTTGTTTTGGCCTGAACTTGCTGTACCAGGGACTTTTTCGGCACCCTCTGTTTCTTGTAAGTTTTCAGGGAGTTCCGAACTTTGATCCGTTGAATCATCTCGATGCTGGTGTTGAACTGCTTGACCAAATCCCGCGTCGACACCGATGGGATTTTCCTGATGTACTCAACCACTTTTAAGTCCCGGCCGGGCTGGTTGGGATCCGTTTTCCTACCGGATCGGGGCAAATCCTTCATGTAAAGGGTTTTACTGAACTTCTCGATAATATTTTGGACACTGGTGTGGTGCACTTTCACCCATTTTTCAATTTATTTGTACGTGACACCACTTTCTGAGCACCAAGTGTGCAGAATTTTCTTTCGCGTTTCCGGATCAATTCGACTCATCATTGAAACGATAAACCGTACCGAAACCAATCGATTACGCAGCTGTTATTGACATGTAAACGAACATGACACCGCAGAACACGCTGCATAAAATTAAGCCATTTCAGAGTAATAACTGTTTGAATCTTGCTAACTACTTATAGATACACTCCTTAGTGGCTAGTAGTCATTACGGTGTTAACGTTTTTTCGGTGACAGTGCGCCATATAGCTGCGAATTGCAGAAGATTAATTCAACCATTTATGTTGGTTGAAAACAACGTTTTATTTCACTAATTCAACTAAAACATCAGTTGAATGGAAATGAAGTGTGCCTCAGCTAAGAAATAACAGCACGTGGAATTGGTGAATTAAACTAAAAAAATAGCCATTTCAACAAATATTTTATTACTAGCTGAATTACCCGACGTTGCTCGGAAATGTTTCGTGAAGGGAAGGCCGAAAAAAATTCTCGAAGTTGTCCTTGGGTCAGTTTTATATTTGAACCCTTTTGTTAGGAACATTTAAAACACCTTTCTCTCTATAAATACCTTCTTAGTAACCTCCGAGTTTCATATGTATATGTGCTTGTAACGTACTTCCTCATCACATTCAATCTACAATACCTTTGGCTTCCATTGCAATAAACACTTGCTACTCCCTCCCCTTTATAAAAATTTTTATGACGTCATTATTTTCACGTAATTGTTAGAAATTTTCCATCTGATAATGATTATTTTATTTCGAAAGGCTGTTTAACATCATGACTACATTCGTACTATAGAATAACTTTTTTATATAATTTATTTCACCCCGGCTTTAACCATTTTGTTCGTTCATCGGAGAGGAAAACCTATAGAAGAATGATTCAGTTAATTCAAATGTTGTTGTAAACTTATTTCCATCACCTTGAGTCAACAGTTTTCACAATTTACGTAAAAAAATGCACTTTGATTGTATGATTTCGTCAATTCAGATCAATGTTGAGAATACTTATTCCCCCTCCATCTTGTGAACATGTTTGCCAGAAATATGCTGTACTCGTAAAGAAGTACCAATTTTCCGTAAAACCCGATCAATTTTTCCTTACACTTTCCATGTTCGGGGCTCTTGCTAATCTCTCTCACCCTCAAAATAACCTTATAATCTATTTTGATTTAACTTCCTTTTTGTCAGTGAATTTACTACAGATCTCCTCCATGATTACCCTGAGTAGTGTAGAAAGTATCTGTGCTTTTCAAAAAATATCGATTCCCTTCTTTGGTAGATGTGTCAAAATTGGTGGCGATTCGTTTAGTTGTTTTGTAGTTATGCTGAGACTTAAATACACTCGCGTTCATAGACAGATAAAGATTATTTTTCTTTAGTTCTTTGAATTTCCCCGCAAAAAGGATCCAGATCCTTTGAAATTATATAAAGAAAATTGTGTTGCACTGGAATTAACAACAGCAATACTATCTGCTACGACTTTGAAATTCTTGCCACTCTCTTGTTTTACAAAAAATGGACGATGAAAATTTATTTTCAGAAACCTCTCCTTCTAGTCTAAATGTCAATTCTTTTTAAATTATATAAATTTGTCATTGACCCTCTCCCCCCATGTTAAGGACACTTGCTACACACTCCCCCTTCCCCCCTGAAAATGTCCTAATAATCATCTCTGAAGCGCAAGAAGTATATGTTCCAAATTTGATAGCAACCCGTTCAGTAGTTCCGGAGCTGTGCCGTTACAGACATTACATCCTTTTTTAGAAGGACGTAGTACATCCACCTAACACAAATACCCTTATAATTATATCTAAGTCGTGCTAAAAGTCTTCAAAAAGTATCGATTCTCGTCAAATTAAAAAAAAATTTCATGACCCCTGTTAAGGATACTTGCTACGATCCCTCCCCCATAAGAATACCCTTACAACTATCTCTGAATATCAAAAAGCAGTTATGCCAAGCGTGATAGCAATCCGTTCAGTGGTTTCGGAGTTATGCCGTTACATCCCCCTTTTTGAAGGCACTTGCTATATACATCCCCACACGGAACGACCGAAATTAGCTCTGCGCCTAATTCGTATTACTGTTTTTGAATTAGTTGATTCTAACAACAAAATTTCCAAAATAACTATAAAATTAGTTAAAATGTAGAATTTATTGTGCTGAAAAAAACTTATTTTTAGAGAATGTGTTTAGTTGGCGAATATTCTGGACACAAACCAGCAATATTTCAATCCAACACAAAATTCTCATTGACAACTAATTTCGTTATTAAAATCAGAAACTTTGATTCTATTTATCTATCACCGTCATTACTGAAGGACAGCAGTGTCAAAGCAAAACAATCCATTAAAAAGCTAAAAGGGACAGTCTTGTTGAAACTGCTCGCAAATTGTTTAGATGTTTTTCGCATGTGTTACGATATATCCCTATATAATTTTCTAAACCGATATGTAAAAATGTCGTAAACTGTTAGTGGAAAGTGTATTTATTCAGAATTTGTGCGCACTTGAAGCGATTGTGCGTAATAATGTTTTTACGCGGAGCAGTGATGTGAATTTCGAATGTTTCACTTTAATTGTGATGAAGTTTTTTTGTATCTTCAAACCTTCCGAGCTGCGCCGTCCGGTGTACTATTTGTATTCGGTTTTTGTTTTCCGAGTGCTCAAAGTTTTCAGTGAGAATGAAGAAACAGTGATTTAGAAGGAAAAAAATTCAAAAAGATGTTTACGTTTCGTTTATGTCTTTTTCTCCAACACAACATCGTATTTATACCTGCCAATATAGAAAAGACAACCGCGTCTGAATTTTTTTCGGCAGTAGTGTGCCATCTAGTGGCTAGTAGTCATTAAGGTGTTACCGTTTCGGTGACAGGGCGCCATATAGCTGCAGATTGCAGAAGCCAATTCAACCATTCATATTGGTTGAAAACAACATTATATTTCTTTAATTCAACTAAAAAATTAGTTGACTGGATATGAAGTGTGCCTTAGCTAAGAAATGACAGTACGTTTAATTTGTGAATTCAACTAAAAAAAATAGTCATTTCAACAAATATTTTATTATTATTAAGGGAATGAGAATAAAAAATCTAAATCAGCAAAAGTAAGATTTTTTTAGTTGTCTCAAAAAATAACTAACTAAAATCAGCAAATCAACTAAATTTTTCGCGAAAATGCTGATTTCGGTCGTTCCGTGCATATATACATATATATCAAATCTAAGGTATGGAAAATGTTTGCATGATCTTAAAAAATTATCGATTCTTGTCAAATTTTATGCATTTTTTCATGACCCCTCCTGTTAATGATATTTGCTACGCTTCCTCCCCCATAAATATACCTTTATGACTATTTTTGAAGAGCAAGAAATAACTGTGCCAAATTTTATAGAATATCCTTATAATTATAATATCTAAGTTGTGCAAAAAGTGTATGCGGTCTTCAAAAAGTACCGATTCTCGTCAAATTAGATTAATTTTTTAACGACCACCTTTGTTAAAGACACTTGATACGCGCCGTCTTCCCATGGAAATATTCTTATAACCAACTTTGAAGAGCAAGAAGCACATGTGCCAAGTTTGATAGCAATCAGTTCAGTAATTCCGGAGCTTTGCCATTACAAACATTACACCCCCCTTTTTAAAGGCTATTGTTACATCCACCCCCCATATTATCATATCTATTATATGCAAAATGTTTCTATGGTTTAGAAAAAGTATCGATTCTAGTCAAATGGGACAAATTTTTTCATAACCCCTCCTGTTAAGAACACTTACTACGCTCCCTCCCCTATTAATATACCCTCATGACCTTTTCAGAAGAGCAAGAAGTATCTGTGCGAAGTTTTGTGGCAATCCGTTCAGTAGTTTCGGAGTTATGCCGTTTTAAACATTACACCCCCCTTTTTAAAGGCACTTGCTACATCCACCCCACGTATAGTCATATCTAAGGTATGCAAAATGTTTGTATGGTCTTTAAAACGTATCGATTCTTGTCAAATTATATGAATTTTTCCATGACCCCCCTCTTGTTTATGACACTTGCTACGCTCCCTCCCCTATAAAAATATTCCTTTAACCATCACTGAAATGCAAGAAATAATAATAATAATAATATATATATATATATATATATATATATATATATATATATATATATATATATATATATATATATATATATATATATATATATATATATATATATATATATATATATATATATATATATATATATATATATATATATATATATATATATATATAGATTATTAAGGGAATGAGAATTAAAAAATCTAAATTAGCAAAAGTAAGATTGTTTTGGTTGTCTCAAAAAACAACTAACTAAAATCAGAAAATCAACTAATTTTTTCGCCAAAATGCTGATTTCGGTCTTTCCGTGCACAAAACTCTTGTCATTATCCTATCATTCAAATATTGTTGATAGATAAGTCTATAGGATGCGAAAAATTCAATGGTAAAAATAGATGGATATGTTCCATTTTGCTAGATCACCAACACATTCTCAGATTGTTATCTCCATGATAACTGGCACATTCCCACAGTGAATATATTTTAGCACTTTACCTTTAATTTAGATAGAAACTGATTTACTTATAATACATCTTTCAAAGTATTGCCTGTTTGTTTATTATGCCGTGCATGGCGACTATTTCGTAGCAACCACAACAGTGATGCTTGTAAAATATATTTCTGTTATTACTTAGGGGTCTTGCTGAAATGCTTCGATAACTGGCGGTAAATTGCTCACGATCACTGTTTAATCCAATTTTACTTCGGAGTATCGATCGAGTGGTTTCGTCGTTACCCCTCGAGCGCTTCCCCTCCTCATGCTACCATTTCTCCAGACTAGGTCTTTTTGACAAGCCCACTTTTTCAAAACTACTGTTAAGTAATAAATACTTGATTGAGTTGAAGTTTATAGATCCGTTTAGAATTGAAATTTCAGAAATATTCGCTTTTTAAGCACGCTATTTCAACGGTAGTCTATACTCCAAGATGGCGTCTAAAAACTTCTCTCAGCAACAAGAAGTGTTGAACTAACATTCCTTCCCTTACTACAGTGACCTGCATGGGCGTGGCCATCTACGTTATTGATCGTTTCATGCTCTAAGCCATCAGTTTAGGTTGCACGTTAAGCATGATCTACTACTCCCAAGAATCATGCATTTAGTTCAATATGAAATTTCAACCTAGGTCGGATTAATCATGGGAAACTCAAGGGCGGTCAACTAAGCTAAGCTAAAAATGTACGTATATGTGTATGTAATGTTTTTAGCACTAACTTTTCGGGGAGATGGCTGGACAAATTTCACCAAACTTAGATTCAAATCAATGGCCGCATATTTATATACAAAACTTTTGAATTTGATTTTGATTCGATCTTCGGTTCCGGAATTATAGGATCAAATGTTTTAAAAATTGTATACCATATTTTTAAATATGCGGAATAACAAACGAAAAAGAAATTCTAAATCGGCCTTAAAACTACATCAATCGGTAGTCATTATTGGTGGACGGCCATTCTTTGAAGAATCGAAAAATATTATTTTGAAGGAATACCAATAAAAATTACTGTAGGATTGAGATTTATATACTCTAGTGATTTTATTATAACAATACTCTCTACGTCGTATATTGTTCGCTAAGCGGACTAGAGGTAATTTGATCGATAGTATGAATGATAATAATTTCGCTATAAAACTAATCCAACTTACAGCTAGTGGAAAAAACGTGGAACAAAACCGACAAGAAAAATTGAAAGGGTAATAAAAGCACTAAACGTAAGAAATGTGATTGAAATCTGTATTGTATTCTAACTTAAAATATATTGCAGAAATTTTATAATCCGTTGCAATAAAGATAAAAAAATTGGAATAGCTGCGGCTTTTCTTAACACCATCCTTAACAAGAACAATAAATAACAGGGTCGTGTAGGGGAAAAAAACCGATTAGGATGACCGTAAAAATGCAACGTTCATATTCATTTTAATTTTCACAACAAATCGTGTCCATCTAGAATTTCTAAATCTATGTTAGTAATATTACATTTATTTTTTTTAATTCACAGTGAGGAAAATCAAGCTTGAATCTATGATTTCTCGGTTCAAAACAATTATGCCTGTACTTAAACCACTTTGCGAACAACAACGGCATTAGTATAAGCTTTTGGTTCATTCGAAACAATTTCTATCTATGGTTCTTGATTCACTTTTTTATGAAATGATGCATAGTTGGAATCAGCTAGGTGAAGTATTGTCGTCATGTCAATAATATTGGTCTGTAACAATTTCGTTATAGCCGAGAATATCAATTATAAGAGCATTATGATTATAAATTGAATACCTTAATTGACCGTCTTATGCAACATGCACAAATATGTCTTCATAATATTAGTCAATTGAAAATACTGAAAATAACCATCCATAGTTAGTGTCTGTTTTACTTGTAAACAAAACTTGTAAGCAGAAGAATCTACTTACGAAAAATCACAATAAGGATATGCTAGCGGAATCTTTAAATACCTTTCGTTTACAGTTATAATAAAATGTCCACTAAAAATTGTCAAAACCTTCGGCAAATATACGAAATAAATTAAAATGTATAAATTACAAAAGTGCTTTGAGTGCACATTTTCGCTACATGTATGTCACGAAAATGTGCACTCAATTTGCTCAGAGATTGCTAGATCAGTTTCCATAAACCTCGATCCAATTGAAAGGTTTCATTGTTTTATAGCCAGTTTACGAATTTTATTCAAACCGGAATTTATATTCCGGAGTAAAGAAGTAAACTGTGCAAAACAATGAGAATAAGTGCACTCGACATTCTCAGAAACCACTGGTTTTGAAATATCTGTAGTGCTAAATTCAAATGAAAAGTCTCATAGTCTACTCAAATCTCTTAGTCTCATAGCCTGATATCAAATTTAATTCGGATCCAGCTTTCGGTGTAACTGTGTAAAACATACATAGAAAAGAGAACCAGATTTTCTCGAACACCACTGAACTGATAATTGCAAACTTATGTCATTTTCGCTTGTGAAAACTGAAACTGACCCAGGGTAGTTTCATCAAACAAACACTTTTCACGAAACTGTGTTGATTTCGCACTTAGCAACGAGGGTTTGAGCAAAACTGAAATAAAAAGAAGGTTCGACACTGACTCGATTTTCAGTTCAACAACGTTGAAACTAGGTTCGAAACGGGCTTCAAACAAGCGGTTTGACAGCAGGTAGAGTGGAAACTGGGTTCGGTTTGGCATCAAGCGAAAACGGCATTAGATTCATGTAAAAGGCCTTCTAGTTGCATAGCCTTCTGTGAGATTTTGTCCGGATCTGTCTTCCGGTTCAAATCGACATTTAAGGTAACGATGCAAAGTGCAAGTGAAAACTATACGAAACTGTGCTAAATCGGATTTTTTTTATGCTTATCTCACACTGTTGAAAATTTATTCACAAAATTCTGATCATATTTCCGATAGCGTGTAGAAAAAATTATGTTGTTGAGTTAAGTACAACAAGAGATTCTAGCACAAAGTAAATTTTGAAAAAGCGCCTCATAGTGAAGTAATTTTTATGCATATGCATAGTTTACATAGTTTTTCATGAAGTTCATGTACGTTTATCTGTAACAAGTACAATTTGGAAATATTGTTTAAACAATAAGTTGATTTTTTTAAAAAATGCGTTTTTTTCTAGAAACCTGTCCTAAAAAATGAATGCCGAGACTTGGGGATTATTGAAAATATTATTGAACTTTGCTTAGGCTTAGTCGATGAGATGTGATATTTTGTTTTCGAAGTATTGCGAGTGGGTATTTTCGCTCCGGTCTCCCCTATGCCATGGTTTAGTTTCAGTCAGTGGAATAAAATTAATCCAACTATCGCCTCAACACGAAATGTTTTGTCTTGATTATTACTAAAAGCAATACTGGTACTTGGTTATGCAGCCTGAAATGGGGAGCAATTTTTAGTTTCATGTTTTTTTTATTCAACGAATGAAAACTTGGAGGCAACACCAAGTTTGGCGTTTGAGCGAGAAGTTAGGTAAAAGTGTCGAAATAACTTATTGTCCCATGAAAGTTTTATGTCGAACAATTCTTTGGAAATTTGGAAAAGCACAACTTTTCTTCAGCTATTGTTCTAATTTCATCAAAATTTGTCTCAGTAATATCAACTTGAGATAATACTTGTGTTTTGTTCATATTTGTCTGAGATATTGCATTCAACAGGACAAGCAAAATTGAAAAAGTTGAATTTATCCACCGTTTGCAGGGAATGCTAATAAAACTAATTGAATTAATTACTGCTGAAATTGAAATCCACAATGGTTTTGGTAGAAGATCTTAATCAAAGTCTGTTTGAGTAATCAGTTCACTACAAACGTTATTTCAATCTACTAGAACCAGATAGTTTGTAGAACGGTTTCTCATAGAAGATAAACTAGTTGGGCCATTTGAAAATGAAACTGGTTAGAAACTTATTCCAAGATGCTTAGAATTTCGTTAAGAAAAAAATAGATTGATATCGTGTGCGTTTTCGAAAATTTCACTCGATTCATTTGCTCATCAACGCATTAAAAATGTAAACTCGTTGTCTTTTAAAATGAGCTGACATGACGAATGTACCTATCGTGTATAGACTAACTTGCACATTAGAAAAAACCTGTTTTAATCCACCTGCTGGTGTAATGATGCCTTGCTTATATTATTTGTTTTTTTTTTCCTATATATTTCGGCAGAAATTCATCGATATGCTACAATATTTGAAAGTCAACATTCCTTTCGTGACCGTCGTATCGATCGGATGGTAGTTTGCATTAGAGCAGCTGTGCGTTAATCCATTCTAATCCGTTTCAAGGTCATTTAATATCAGATCTTTTGTTCGTACCGTTAGACAGTGCCGGGTGCTATTGTGTTAAAACAATAAGAACAGTGAACCGACGTTTAGTGTGGTGCCGTGAACCGGTGCTGTGTGCATATTTATTCTCGGAGGTCGTTGTAACTAACGCTTGGCCTCAGCGGCCGAGTTGCTACGGATCATTAGCCAAGTATAATATTTTTTCCCTTCGTGTCCCTTTATCGTCTTATATTTTGACTCCCCCTATAATTTGCGCGGAACCTCAACCGCGCTATGGCAAGTCCATTAAATTCTCCCCTGCCCCCCGAAGATAAAATGGAAACAGATTTTAAATCTGCCCCAAATAGTAAGACTCACCGGGTTAAACAGTATCCCGAAGAGCCTTCACCCTCGGCCGGCCTTTATGTGGTTTATTTATGGTTTCCAAAGAGAAGAATAAACCGCTTAATATTTTGAAAATATCTAATGACTTGACGTCGAAATATCCAACATTGAAATTTATCTCAAAAATTCGTCCCGATAAGCTCAGGGTCTCGTTGACCAGTCTGAAACATGCTAATGAGATCGCTCGAAACGATCACTTTACGCGGGACTACCGCCTTTATATACCAGCTCGCGAAGTCGAGATAGACGGAGTGATCACGGATCCAAGTCTGACATGCGAGGACATTCTCAAACATGGGGTCGGATGTTTTAAAGATCCCTTGCTTAAGAATGTCAAGATACTGGACTGCAAACGTTTGCATTCAGTATCGATCGCCGCGGATGGGACAAAGTCTTATCCCCACTCGGACTCGTATCGGGTGACCTTCTCCGGCTCGGCTTTGCCGAAATTCGTTCTCCTGGCCAGGGTTCGTCTACCTGTACGACTTTTCGTACCACGGGTAATGAATTGCACTAGTTGTCAACAACTAGGACACACAGCTTCCCATTGTGGAAATCGGCCCCGCTGCTCGAAGTGTGGAGAGAGTCATGCGGATGGCGTTTGCGACAGAGACATTGAAAAGTGTCTTTACTGTGGGGCGGCCCCGCATGACCTCACAGCATGTTCTGCGTATAAATTGCGTGGAGATCATTTGAAACGATCTCTCAAGCAACGATCAAACCGCTCGTTCGCAGAAATGCTGAAAATCGCCACACCACCTGAACAGAACCCCTACACCTGTTTGTCTGCGGACGATTGCGACTCTGACGATCCTCAAGAAGGTACATCTTCAACTGTCCCTCGTAGTTTTAGGAAGAGGAAAAATATATCATCTCCTAAACTCCCTAGAAAGGGTTCGAAGATATCTCTTGAAGGCCCTCCAAAAGTAACAGCAGAAGGAAGTGTTGGTAAAAAAAACGAAAAGAAGAAGCCAAAAGCTCCTAGTTCCGGAGACTTGATATCGGAGAAAGAATATCCAACACTTCCGGGGACACCCAAAACCCCGAAAGTCCCCAAGGAACCAGAAAACACATCAAGTGCTGGACTTGTAAAATTCAGTGACATTGTGGACTTTATATTTTCCGTCTTCAACATTTCTGACCCCCTAAAAGGTATTTTGATGACTTTCCTGCCAAAAGTTAAAATGTTTTTGATGCAGCTGACTGCAAAATGGCCCCTCCTCTCAGCAATCGTTTCCTTCGATGGCTAATTTTTCGAACGAGGTCAAGGATTCGATCACTGTTTTACAGTGGAACTGTAGAAGTATCATCCCGAAAATAGATCCTTTTAAATACTTAGTAAATAATCTGAAATGTGACGCATTTGCATTGTGCGAAACTTGGTTAACTTCTGATGTATCACTAAACTTCCACGATTTTAACATTATTCGCCTGGATCGAGATAATCCCTACGGAGGAGTACTTTTGGGGATCAAAAAGTGCTATTCCTTCTTTCGAATTAACCTCCCCTCGATATCAGGTATTGAAGTTGTCGCATGTCATGTCACAATTAAAGGCAAGGACCTTTGTATTGCTTCCATCTATATTCCCCCTAGAGCCTCAGTTGGGTACCACTGGCTCAGCAGTATCATGCAACTTCTTCCCGCACCGACGTTAGTTTTAGGAGACTTTAACTCTCACGGTACGGGATGGGGTTGTCTTCATGATGATAACAGATCAGCTATGATCCATGATATTTGCGACAACTTCAATATGACAATCTTGAATACGGGAGAAATGACACGAATTCCCGCACCACCAGCAAGACCAAGTGCGCTGGACTTATCCCTCTGCTCGACATCGCTACGGTTGGATTGCACGTGGAAGGTAATCCCTGATCCCCACGGTAGCGATCATCTGCCTATCGTAATTTCAATCGCCAGCGGATTAAGACCATCGGAAACAATCAATGTTTTGTATGACCTCACACGAAATATTGATTGGAAATGCTACGCAATATCGATATCTGAGAAACTAGAAACAACACAAGAACTTCCTCCGGAGGAAGAGTATACGTTTATGGCTGGCTTGATTCTCGACACTGCGATTCAAGCTCAGACGAAACGTATACCCGGCGCGAATACTAACATTCGTCCTCCCAACCCGTGGTGGGACAAAGAGTGCTCATCACTGAACGCGGAAAGATCTTTAGCATTCAAAAAGTTCAGAAAATAGGGAACACCTGATAATTATAGAAATTACGCAGCACTAGATAAGCAAATGAAGAACTTAGTTAAAGCAAAGAAACTAGGTTACTGGCGACGGTTTGTTGACGGATTAACAAAAGAAACATCGATGAGCACTCTTTGGAACACAGCCCGACGAATGCGCAACCAAAACACAACGAACGAAAGCGAGGAATATTCTAACCGCTGGATATTCGATTTCGCTAAAAAAGTATGTCCTGATTCTGTTCCGGAACAGAAGATATCCCGCGCCGCGACTTCGAATACAAACGAAACACCGTTTTCGATGGTAGAGTTCTCACTTGCGCTCTTGTCGTGTAACAATAAGGCCCCGGGGTTAGACAGAATTAAATTCAACTTGTTGAAAAAGCTTCCTGACTCTGCCAAAAGGCGCTTGCTGAATTTGTTTAACAAGTTCCTCGAGGGTAATATTGTTCCACACGACTGGAGACAAGTGAGAGTTATCGCCATTCAAAAACCTGGGAAACCAGCTTCCGATCACAATTCGTATCGGCCGATTGCTATGCTTTCCTGTATCCGGAAGTTGTTCGAAAAAATGATTCTCTTCCGTCTAGACAATTGGGTCGAGACTAATGGTTTACTTTCAGATACACAATTCGGCTTCCGCAGGGGTAAAGGAACGAACGATTGTCTTGCGTTGCTCTCAACCGAAATTCAAATGGCATTTGCTCGTAAAGAACAAATGGCATCAGTATTTCTAGATATCAAGGGGGCTTTTGATTCAGTTTCTATAAATATCCTATCTAAGAAGCTGCACCAGCATGGTCTTTCGCCGGTTTTGAATACCTTTTTACATAATCTATTGTCCGAGAAACACATGTATTTTGCACATGGTGATTTGTCGACAATACGATTCAGTTACATGGGTCTTCCTCAGGGCTCATGCTTAAGCCCCCTTTTATACAACTTTTACGTAAACAATATCGATGAATGTATCAACACATCTTGCACGCTAAGACAACTTGCCGACGACAGCGTTGTGTCCATTATAGGACCCAAAGCTGCCGATCTCCAAGGACCATTACAAGATACCCTCGACAACTTGTCGACATGGGCTCTTCAAATGGGTATCGAGTTCTCTACGGAGAAAACTGAGCTGGTCGTATTTTCAAGAAAGCGAGAACCAGCACAACTACAGCTTCAACTAGGGGGTGGAACCATAGCTCAGGTCTTCACATTTAAATATCTCGGGGTCTGGTTCGACTCCAAAGGCACCTGGGGATGTCACATTAGATATCTGAAACAAAAATGCCAGCAGAGAATCAATTTTCTTCGCACAATAACCGGAACTTGGTGGGGTGCAAACCCAGGAGACCTGATCAGGCTGTACCAAACAACGATATTGTCCGTAATGGAATATGGATGCTTCTGCTTCCGATCTGCCGCGAACACCCATTTCATTAAACTGGAAAGAATTCAGTATCGTTGTTTGCGTATTGCCTTAGGTTGCATGCAGTCGACTCATACGATGAGTCTCGAAGTGCTCGCGGGCGTCTTACCGTTGAAAACCCGATTCTGGGATCTCTCATATCGATTGCTAATCCGATGCGATATCTTAAATCCGATGATGATTGAAAACTTCGAAAGGCTTGTCGAGCTCAATTCTCAGACCCGTTTTATGTCCTTGTATTTTGATTACATGGTTCAGAATATTAATCCTTCTTCGTTTGTTTCCAACCGTGCTCATTTCTTGGATACTTCTGATTCTACTGTGTTTTTCGACACTTATATGAGAGAAGCGATTCGTGGAATTCCGGAACACGTACGCCCTCGAGTGGCCCCAAATATTTTTTATAATAAATTTAGAACAGTCAACTGTGAAAAGATGTTTTACACTGACGGATCAAACATCAACAGGTCCACAGGCTTCGGAATCTTCAATCAGAACATCACCGCTTCGTACAAACTCAGTGATCCGGCTTCAGTCTACGTCGCAGAATTAGCTGCTATTCAGTACACCCTCGAGATCATTGAAACCTTGCCCAAAGACCATTACTTCATTGTCACGGACAGTCTAAGCTCAATAGAAGCTCTCCGGGCAATGAAGTCAGGAAAGTATCCCCCATATTTCCTGGGGAAAATACGGGAACATTTGAGAACTTTATCTGAACGGTCTTATTTAATATCGTTAGTCTGGGTCCCTTCGCATTGTTCCATTCCGGGCAATGAAAAGGCAGACTCATTGGCTAAGGTGGGCGCATTAGAAGGTGATATTTATGAAAGACCAATCTGCTTCAATGAATTTTTCAGTATCTCTCGTCAGAAAACTCTCGAAAGTTGGCAAACTTCATGGAGCAATGGCGAACTGGGACGATGGCTGCATTCCATTATCCCTAGGGTATCGACGAAACCTTGGTTCAGGGGGATGAACGTGAGTCGTGACTTCATTCGTGTGATGTCTCGGCTCATGTCAAACCATTACACCTTCAACGCGCACCTCCGGCGTATTGGAATCGTGGAGAGCGGTCTCTGCGCTTGTGGTGACGGTTATCAGGACATCGAGCATATCGTATGGACGTGTACGGAGTATCGTGACGCCAGGTCTTTATTAAAGGATTCCCTAAGGGCCCGAGGTAGACCACCGTCCCTGTCCACCATCTTCATTGGAACTAATTCTCTCGATTCTCTCGATCACCGTCCCTGTCCACCATCTTCATTGGAACTAACAAGATCTTTTTTTGTCACTAACTTTTCGTTCCCCCTTCCCCCGTCTCTTCACCATCTCGATGGCAACTAATTAGATCTCTGTAGTTTTCAGACATTTTGTTTCCATACCCCCTATTTACCTCGGTTTTCACAATATTTACTTTTTTTATTTTCTCATCTCTTCGTAACATCACCATCACCGCCTACGGTCCTACGCTCCAGACGATGACCAGCATGCGGGCCACCCGCCGGGCCTTCGTAGCCTGGGGGTGTTTCCCGCGGACCCACACGAACCGAAAGGAAGCGGCCATATATAGCACCATTTGGAATTCATGCAATATTCAATTCACCGACACCTGCCGAATACCAGCTAAAAGCTTTTTTCAAAAATTCTAGACGACATAATCTAATGATACTATTCTAGTTTTAAGTTAGTCGTTAATTAAGATTAGGAAATACCCTTGGCATCTTAGAGCTTATGCAGTGTGCCTGAAAATATATATTATACTATTGAAAAAAAAAATATTTAAAAGGGTTAGAACAGAGTTTTGAAGATTTCTATTGCATAATACTACACGGAACGACCGAAATTAGCTCTGCGTTTAATTCGTATTACTGTTTTTGAATTAGTTGATTTCATCTACAAAATTTCCAAAATAACTATAAAATTAGTTAAAATTGAGAATTTACTTTGCTGAAAAAAACTCTTATTTTTAGAGAATGTGTTTAGTTGGCGAATATCCTGGACACAAACCAGCAATATTTCATTCCAACACGAAATTCTCATTGACAACTAATTTTGTTATTAGAATCAGAAAATTTGTTACTATTTATCTATCACCGTCATTACTAAAGGACAGCACAAAGAAAACAAATATGAAATGGGTTGTATTAACAAGTTTATTAGCCAAAAATTCATGAGAAGTATCAAAGCAAACCAATCATTGAAAAGCTAAAAAAAAACAGTCTTGTTGAAACTGCTTGCAAATTTTTTAGATGTTTTTCGCATGTGTTACGATATATCCAATCCATATTTAAATTTCTAAATCGATTTGTAAAAATGACGTAAACTCTTAGTGGAAAGTGTATTTATTAAGAATTTGTGCGCATTTTTTACGCGGAACCGTGAAGTGAGTTTCGAATGTTGCACTCTAATTGTGTATGTCAAATGATGTTTTTTGTATCTTCCAACCTTTCGGGCTACGCCGTCCGGTGTGCTACTTGTATTCGGTTTTTGTTTTAGCCATTTCAATAAATAATTTATTATTATTAAGGGAATTAGAATTAAAAAATCTAAATTAGCATAAGTAAGAGTGTTATAGTTGTTTCAAAAAATAACTAACTAAAATCAGAAAATCAACTAATTTTTTCGCCAAAATGCTGATTTCGGTCTTTCCGTGCACGATATTATATATGATTGGTATAAGAAAGGCATCACTACGCCACTAGTTGGATTAAAACAGGTTTTTTCTTTCTGTTTCACTTTTCTTTGGGTTTTCCTTCGGTTGTTTTCTTACGATTTCATTTTGTATCGTTTTTCTTTTTTCTGTTCAGGTATTATTCAAAGCCCTGCGACCGTTGTTTCTAATAATGTTTCTGAAGTCTAAGAATATTAAGAGTTTGAAATCGTGGGCAGAGTTACCATCATCACAGATTTTTTTTGAAAAACCACAGATTTTTTGCCTATTCTGACACACAGATTCTGTGTCACAGAACACAGATTTGATAAAAAAATCACAGATTTCAAAAGATTTTTAAAAATGTGTCATAAAAGTGGCAGATTTTTAAAATGTTTTTCACAAATTTTCACAGACACGAATCGAAAATATGCAACATAGATGGTACACAGATTTTTCAATTCGAAACGCAGATTTTAAAATGGCAACTCTGATCGTGAATTAAGTCTATTGTGACTATCCGCTTACTTTATTCATTACTTTGGAAAGGCGTTCAGATTGATCCAGTTTCTTACTTTGTTACATCCTAACCATAACAAGAAGGAACCTTATGGCCGTCCCCATATAGCGGGTGCCCTAGAAATTTGGCTACAAACGTCATCGGGTCGTGAAATAAAACTGAAATAGTTTTCACAATGCAATTTGATTTAATGTTATCTTGACGTTTGAAGTTTGAAAAGCACTAGAATTATGCTGAAAATCCATGCGTTTCCTTTCGATAGGACTTCAAAGGTGACGCATGGTTGTTTGAAAAAATCAATTATTCATGAAATCTTATGTAGCACCATTAAAACAGCTCAATATTTCTAATATTTCCATATCATATTTCGACAACATTTAATATTGACGTTTTCGGGGCTTAATCAATTTATTCGACAAACCGAAAAAAAAAACACTTCACCAATCCCACGGTGGTAGTTTACGAAGCCACAGGTGGCTTCGAACAAACAGCATTTACTCCCGCCAATTTGAACACAATTTCAAACTATTCAATTAGAACTTCAGCAGTTCAGCCGTTCGCTTCGAACGACAAAAGCATCGGCACCGCAGAACGTGAAAGTTAAAATGGACCAATAAAAAAAGAAGTGTAAGCAAACAACTTTAATTTTTCCTACTAAAAGAAAGCACAAACTTGCTCTCCCCCACCCGTCAAAAGCACTCGCTGCTTGACGTATCGGAAGGAAGGACAAGAACAAAAAAAAAGTTTTGCAACGCACAGCCAAATAAACAAAACAGAAAAAAAATCATACTTTTTCAACACCGCTGAGCGCTCTAAACGGTGCTGGTGAGAAGCAGCAGCAATTCTGTGCGATAGTGCTGATATCAGGATGTAGAACTACCACCCACCCGCCGCGATCCTACCGGTGGAGCACCATTTTCTGCCAGCCATCTGCGAAACGGAAGCAAATGGGGACCGGGGAAAAAAAGTATCTCGGTAAAAACTTATCCCATTATCAACTGACACACAGGGCTGGGATCTGGTACACGAGGAAACCTAGACATAACTGGATGAAGTAAGGCGGAGCAAAAGAGAAAAAAAGCGGAACCAATAGGTAAAATGGTGAACAATAACAACTTCCAAAGAAAAATATTGACTATAAAAACACCATCGCTCGGGTCAGGATACTGACGCTCGTTCCGGTACAGCAGGTGACTATTTAGGTGAAGCAGATAGTGTTTTTTTTCTCGCTCTCTCTCTCTCTCTGTCTCTATTTCTCTGTCGGGGGGCGAACAATCAGGAACAGATACAGTCCAAACCAGGTGAGGCAGAACTTTGGCTAGCGGGGCGAAAAAAAAAACGAAGCTTGTTTGGTTTCCCACGGTTACAAAATTTTGCGGTCGGAGCGCGGTGTTTCAAAAGCAGCACGGCACGCGTCGGAACTGTAATAGTTTTATCACTTGAAAAGTTTCCTAATTTGATGAGCAAGTTTTGGCCGGGAAAGTGATTTTCAGTTTTGATACTGGGATGCAGTAGAATATAACGGGATCAGTGAAGATTTGGTAGAATTTTATATTTTATGAATATAATGGCAACTGACACCAAACGGGAAAAATCTATTTAAAAAAATGCCTTCTGCGATCGTTTCTTCAGTTTATGTATATTTAAAGGTCGTAGGGAAAAATAATAGTGATGAATTTGAAGAGCTATGAACGAAAACAAGAAACTTTCAACATTTTATTGTTTTGACTAATGGCAATGAAACCAGTAAAATATACCGAATTGTGCTCACAAAAAATGTCCAACAGAGATTGATTACTTTCTGCTTTCCAATCATAACTTTTAAAAAGATACAGAGCATGAACTGGAAACGATAACCAAAAAAAAACGAAAAAAAGTTTCCAGTCAATTTCAAATTACCCCAAAGTTATCGCTTCATGGACTGTTTCACCTCTCGGGGAAACGCGAGAGGAGCCGTACGAGAAATCCAAAAAAAAACTTACGTTCCATGTCATCAAGCACGCTCTGTTCCGTTCCACCGGACCGGACCCGCTGTGAGGTACACACTAACGTTTTCACCGAATAAATTGGTGGACAAAGAGCCGGAATAAGTGTGTGTGAGAGAGAGAAACAACAAAATCGAGTAAATTCGAATTTGCAATTTACATCCTCTCTGCTGGCAGAGATCAAAGCAGGCACGTGAAAATGGCCACTTGACCATGCTGTGTTTCGGTGTTTCGTTTCCACCTGTTTATGTTGGAAGTGTTCGTTCTTTTTGAAGTTTTTCGTTGGAAATGTTTGTAAGCGCGCTCATGTCATCTTTTCTAGAATATTCAAGCTGTGATCACACTAAGTAGGGTGATTGGCACATTGCCGCCAAACTGAATTACCGGGAGTGACACCTGCCAATGAAAAATGGAACCAAGAAAAAGAGGATTCTTTCGAAAATTTTCATATCGGCAGTAGTGATTTGCAACATTTTTATCGTTTATTCAACAGTACAAATAGATATCAACAATAAAAATACACTCGGAGTAGAAGGAACTCGATTTCAAAGTCATAACTACTACGTTTTTTAGTGTAAACTACTATTAAACATAGAAAATCTTCAGAAAATTAGCGAGAAAAAAATATGTTCGTTATTCAATTTTAGATGTTTGCAGTTGGTGTTTTAACACAAGTTGTTTGCAATCAACTGGCGCATATTCCTGCCAAGTGAAGTTCCTGCATATTCCTGCCAAGTAAAACATTTTTATAAGGTATATAATTCAAAGTGAAGAATCACATAAACCTTTGTTAAATCCAAGAAAATTTTGAAACCAGCTTTAAGATCAACATTGAATTTAATCGGATAGGATGAACTCCGCAATGAATAAACTGTCATTTTGATAATATTTTTCTTGAATATATGTGTGTGTCATGACGGTTTTGAATGCAATCAGTAAGAATATATTAGATTTTGATTACGAGTTGGAGACTTTTTCTGAACTCAAAAACTTCACGCGCTCTTACTTAATCGTGAATACCTTATGATCAAAAAAGAACCGGAATTTTCATTTTAAAATTCCCGCGCTTGTCCAATCGGTAAACTTTTATTCTCTCAACGTTGGCAACACTTTTATACACATTCTGTCAAATTTTGACGCATATCGTACGATTAGTTTTTGTTTGGCGTCTATACAAAGAAGTTGAAAAATTTTCGTGTGGCGATTTTTATAATGGATGAAAATTTAGAACAACGTGCGTGCATCAAATTTTGTGTTGCAAATGGATTTAAGTGTTCCGAAACGTTGAAAATGTTAAAAAAGGCCTTTGGTGAATCGTGTCTAGGAAAAACACAGGCATACGAATGGTATAAACGCTTCAAAGGTGGTCGTACAAGCTTGGACCATGATGAGATCCCTGGCCGCCCAACAACATCTGTTACTGAAGAAAACATTGAATCGGCGAAGCAAATCGATCCATTTTTTTCGCATAATTCAACGGCTTCAGTATTATAAATGTTACAGTCGTGAATTATGAAGTAATTTATCGATTAAACGGGGATTACGTTAAAAATTAGACAGATTTAACATTTCAAATTACGATGAACTTTGCCACATTCCATGATGTCTCTGAATGACATTTTCATGTGCATTGCTATAGTGGAAACCGCATCCATGGAACTAGTCTGGAAGATGAAGATCCAGTTTTCTGGAATTTTTAGAAAACTATGAATTATTTAGGAACCTGTCGTGTGTTCATACTTGTTTTCGTTGTAATACAACCTTTGCTGCTCATTTGGTGTCCGTACTCAATTGAGCATGTGGTTTGAATGGTAGTGGAGAACGTGGAACAAGTAGGCTCATGAAACATTCACGCAAAACAGCTAGTTGTGCGCCAAACTATATTACTTATGATCTAGTATTCATATTTTACTCTCCAGCGGGAAAGCATTGAACAACTCGCAACACGTCAAATAATCGTAGAAGATCTAGTAAGCATTGTGTGGAAAACCTCCAATTCCAAACAAATTATATTCTAGATTTACCTTATTTTCCCGATGAATTTTCCATATTATTTATAAACTGTATTATAGGAAAAGTCGAGTTGGTTTGAAACTTTGTTTAATATATACAGATGGGTAAAGAATTCGTTCAAACTAAAGAACACTTTTCCGAAGTTTGGAAAAACTTGTCAATTGTATTCGTATTCACGTCATCTAGTTATTTCTCTGCAATTACCCACTGGTCCTTTTTTGCATCGATATTCTGGAGGTCTGAAATAGACGCATCTACAACAGAATAATCTACTTTCTACTTTTCTCCTGGAAGTAAAAGTCTCATTTCAAATCGGACGAAGAGGAGAATGTCGAGTCTTGGTTGATAGATTGGAAGATTACGAACGTCTTATTCGATATTTGTCCAAGAAACTTCATAAATTTTATTCACTTAATACACTTCAATCGAAGTGATGTAGACAATTTCAAAACTTTAGAAAAAGTACGTTTCATTCCCCACATTAAAATTCATTGGGAACATTATAAACGGCATAATCGTATTGCAAACTTAACGCAATGTCGTGGTTGCCAAGGCTCCGGCTATGGAACCAAAAAATTTCGTATTGATATACGGTGTTTGAATTGTGGTAAATCACATTCGAAAGACGTTTGTCCAATGAATGAAACCACTGATAAATTTTCATGTGCAAATTGCAATGGAAATCATAAATCCAATTATTTGAAATGTCCTGTCAAGAAAAAAAATTAAAACGCTCGTTCGCTTAGACAACAAGTCAAATCAACGACCTTAAATTTACAGAACATACCTGAAAAACAAAAAACCGTTACAAATGCCACGCCTAATTCTTCTAGGCACTTATTTCTTCGAATTTAAAACAAAAAGCAGATACGCCTTCCAATTCGTCTTCTAACGAAAACAATTTATTGACAGGTAGATCGACCCCGTCATCATCTTCTTCTAATGTCACTTATGCTAGTGTAACAGGTAAAAATCTATCACTTAATTCTTCTAATGTAAATAATCAAAACGCCTTGCAGTTCATCTTCTAACGAAAACAATTTATTAATAGGTAGATCGGCTATATCATCTTCTTCTAATGGCAGTTCTAATGGCAGTTCTAATGGCAGTCTACCTACTAATATTCCTTCAATGCCATACGCTTCTTTAAATGAAGTTGATTTAGGCGATATAACTGAAAATAAAATGATCTACCTACAAAATCAACTTTTTCAAATGATCATCCAAATGAATTCGACTTCATCACTTTTTGAAGCATTTCAAATCGGATGGAAATTTGCAAATAATATTATAATGAATTTAAAATTTAACAGTGATGTTAAATAATTATTTGGATATTTTAAATTGGAATACTCGAACTTTGAAATCGAGTGAAGATGAATTTTATAATTTTCTCTCAGTTCACAAATTGCATATTGCCATTGTGACAGAAACTTTTCTTAAACCAAATGTCAAATTGAAAAGTAATCCACATTATGTGGTTCATCGATTTGACAGGTTTACTGGAATGGGTGGTGGAGTTGCCATTTTTGTCCAACGGCAAATTAAACATCGAATTTGACCTTCTTTCAATACTAAAGTTATTGAAAGCTTGGGAATCGAAGTTGAAACCATTCATGGAATTTATTTCATCGCTGGAGCATATTTGCCATTCCAATGCACCGGCGAACAATTAAATTTTTTTAAAGGCGATTTGCAAAAACTCACAAGATATCGATCGAAATTTTTCGTAATAGGGGACTTAAATGCTAAGCATGTCCAGTGGAATTGTAGGCGAAATAACAGTAATGGTAAAATACTTCATAATCAACTCTCGGCTGGTTACTTCACAGTTCTTCATCCCAGTAATCCGACTTGTTTCTCTTCCGTGAAAAACCCGTCTACAATTGATCTGGTTCTAACAGATCAAAGTCACATTTGTAGTGAACCGATTACTCATGCTGACTTTGACTCAGATCATCTTCCTGTAACATTCAGACTTTCCAACGAAGCTATAATTAATCCAATTAGTTCTATTTTCAACTATCATAGAGCTAATTGGTTGGATTACAGATCTCACATTGAAAATCATGTGGATCATGAAACTATTTTAGAAAATTCTGCGGACATTGACACATCAATTGATAATTTGAATCATTATATTATCGAAGCTAGAAATGTTTCAGTTCCCAAAGCTCAAACTAAATTAAATTCTCCTACCATCGATGACAATCTTCAACTGCTCATTCGGTTGAAGAATGTTCGTCGACAACAATATCAACGTTCTCGTGATCCTGCTATGAAAAACATAGTTAGGAATTTACAAAAAGAAATTAAACAAAGATTTACTCTTTTGCGAAATGAAAATTTCGCTAAATAAGTTGAACAAATTAAACCATATTCTAAACTTTTTCTGGAAACTTTCTAAGGTTCTTAAGAAAACTCAGAAACCAATTCCTGCTCTCAAGGAAGGAAATCAAATACTTCTTACAAATGGCGAAAAAGTTCAAAAACTTGTAAATCTGAATTGCTACCCGTACGAGCCGGTGTTCCGCAGGGTTCGAGCGTAGCTCCAATCTTGTATAATATTTTCACTTCTGATCTTTCAAATCTACCCGTTGGTTGTCAGAAATCGCTATTCTGTGACGACACAAGTCTGTTAGCCACGGGTAGAAATCTAAGAGTGATCTTCAGTCGCCTACAAAGAAGTTTAAATATTTTCAGTGATTATCTGTCAAAATGGAAAATTAAACCAAATGCTGCAAAAACGCAATTAATTATCTTTCCTCACAAGCCAAGAGCTTCTTTTCTTAAACCAAACAATAATCACATTCTCAAATTGAATGGCTTGGAATTGACATGATCTGATCAAGCTAAATACTTAGGTTTAACGTATGACAAAAAACTCATTTTCAAGGATCACATTAAAGGAATCCAGGCAAAGTGTAATAAATATATTAAATGTTTATATCCTTTTATAAACAGAAATTCTAAGCTCTGTCTAAAAAACAAATTGTTAATTTATAAACAAATTTTCAGACCAGCCATGCTTTATGCGGTACCAATTTGGTCAAGTTGTTGTTCCACCAGGAAGAAAACGCTTCAAAGGATTCAGAATAAAATTCTGAAAATGATTTTGAAGCGTCCTCCCTGGTTTAGTACAAATGAGTTACACAGACTCACAAATATAGAACCATTAGATGTAATGTCACATAATATTATAAGCAAATTCCGACAAAAATCGATGCAATCTTCAATTGAATAGATTCGCTCTCTGTATTAGTTAGTAAGTTAGTATATAAGTTCCTTTTCCCCATTACACAATACAAGTAGGTTTAGAATTTTCCCTACACAAAAATCTCAGAATTGCGGAAGCAAATGAAGTCCTCATGGTAATAATAAAATCATGTATATAATAGGGCTGAAAAGTCACAACTTGTGGCTGAACACCCAATTTAAATCCTAATAATTAAATTTTAACTCATATTCCAATAAATAGTTATTAAAAAAAAACAAACGATTCGGACTGATTTCATTCTGAATAATTATTTGCAAGTGACCAAAGCTCCGTTTTCGTCACTTTACACTGCGATGACCTGCCACCTTCAGCTTTCATTGACAAAAACATTAGCTGCAATCGAAAAGAAAACCACATTCCACATCCACATTGTAAACAATTTCTCACAACAGGCAGCCGGCTGACATAACACCAGTTTGTCTGGCGATGAAAACCGAAGGTTTCAAACGATGAACCCCCGGTGAAAATGTGCCTTCTCGGAGTAGAACAATCGAGTCGAGGTTTTTCGGCAGCCAACACATGATACATCTTTAATGAATTTTATCATTACTCGGCAAATTTGTAGTAGCGTAACCGAGAAGACGAATTTGATCTGTTTGTTGCGTGTTGTTTTATGCCTCCAGTGGACCCACCCACCCCCACCCACAATGGGATCCAAACACACAGTCGCCGTGGCACACGGGCATTGTTTCAGTATCTAGTCTTACAGCCGGACTGATCTGGGTTTTGGGTTAGATAACAATGGTTGGTTAGAGCATCCTCCACCTCCAGTCCATCACCTAGTTTCAATTCAAATGATGGAACGGAGTGTCTTTGAAATATCTTTCTCACTCATAGTTTTCTATTGTAGTTTGTGTGGTGTGGTGTAAAAGGTCGTATAATAAATAGTTTATTGTTTTTTGTTTTGTTAATTCAGCGAACAAGGTTACCACTTCGAGAGGATGCGACGAGATTAGGGGGACTGTTGTTTTTTTTCCAATTACCATCATGAAACTGGATAATTAATTGCTAGATTTCGTGTAAACAATTTTTCGGACGGAGAAATGAAACACGACGACTAAACGTACCGCGGTTTAACTCTGACGGACAAAACCAGATTTAAATTTAATGAAACAATCAACCGCTCGCTGCCTAGATTTCCTGTTTGTTTCCCCTCCGAGGAGTTGATTCCCTCTGCCTTCCGTTCTCTGGAAGGGCTGGAGGGATTCAAAGTTGTTGTGAGGCACTTATTCATGTCCCAGCTTCATCGTAGTCGTCGTCGTCGTCGTCGGTCGCTTATGGGTCTGCTGATTTGTTTATGGGTTTGGTTGCATAGATTTTTATTCCGTTCTTGTTTTTTTCTTCTTTCCGGGTTCTTACTTCTGCACGATTATTTCCCTTTATTGTCAATATCCTGCTGGTGATGGGATTTTTTTTGTGTCGCCAAACGACGGTGCATCTGACTCCGATGCAGTAGCTTTTATTTTCCTCCGGATTACCGTTCTTCGACGATGCCACGGAAGAATGTCGAAAAAGTCGATTCGTCGAACTAAATAACATAGATGGGTTTTCTGGCTCAGTGGAAAAAAATAACGAAAACTTGTTTAGTTATTGAAGCATCGAATCACTAACTTTCTAGTTAGTTGATCCATCCCAATCTTCGCTAGGTGGATTGTTCCAAGAAATTGTCCCTCATCTTCCTTCTGTTATTTTGCTTTTCATTGGCCAAGTGAAATATGTTGCACCAACACGGTCAAGTCTCCGCCAGTGGAATGGTGCATGTTTGTATCAGACTGGCCACATCAGATTTTGCGGTGCTTCAGCACTAGCGGATAGACACATTGCGCCTCTATTCCAAATGCCCTCCCCAATCCTGTTTACGTACTAAAAGAGGAACACACACACGCTCACATTGGCTCACCAAAGGACCCAGCGTCCGGATGAAATCGAATGCAAAATGGGAAAATCTCATAAAATCGGTTTATATTTATACCGGACCGGATGAAAAGGCTTTGGCATCATTGGCAAAGGCAATCTATCAAAGGATGGATAACTACTAGGGATAACTTTAAATGAAGCAATGCAGAAAAGTGGCCCCATTTTTTTCGTCTTCTGATGCCGTCCGATGAAACCCGGTGCTCGCCAGCGGCCTCTGATGTGTGGATCTGCTGCTGGGTGATGGCAAAATAATTGGATCTCCAGTGGAGGAAGAATGACCGCATAGCTGAGACGCATTTCGAGCGTCTTGAAAGTTATTGGGCAGCAAAAAAAAACCCTGCATCGGAAGAGTGGAGGACTGCATTTCTTGAAGTCGACAGTGAAGAGTAAAAGCTAATCGGTTTATGTTGGTAGCTTACAAGGCAATAATGCAACGATGTTTATTTATAATCATATCTATAGAAGTAAGCCTGGGATTTCGTTCGACTCTTGGAATTCGTTTATTGAAGTTCCACAATCTTCTTTTGAAGTAAGAATGTTTCACATATGGAATTCTAACATAACGATCAGTTCTAAAGGCTGTCCCTGAAAGTATGGACGCAACCAAAAACCGCTGCCATTTCGCAATGGTTCAGAATGTGTCAATTTTTATGACTGCGTCCTGTTGTTTACACTCTTCTCTAACCACTTGTGCAGTTGTTTATTCGTTTTTCATTAGTTTGTTTCGAAATGCGTGTACTTTCAGCAGAACAACGTCGAAAGATTGTGTAAAAATGGTGCACAGAACGCGGACTGTCACTGAGAAAGATAGCAAAAATGGAAGGAGTAAGTGGAAAAGCCGTGCGAAATGCAATCAGGAAGTTCGGTGAGGATAACACCTTTGAGCATAAACCGAAAACGGGTCGAAAAAAGGTCAGTTGGATAAACGTATACTGAAGGCGTTCGAGCAATAGAAGGAGGTTTCAGTTCGGGATGTGGCCAAAAAAGTGGGCACTTCTAAATCAAATGTTCTTCGTGCAAAAGAACGTTTGAATTTTCGAACCTATAAGAAGTAGAAACAACCAAAACGTAGTCCGAAACAAGAAGCATCGATCAGGCCGAGGGTTCGAAAACTGTACAATACGATTCTTGTTGGAAATTTGAACTGCATAATCATGGACGACGAAACCTACGTGAAACTCGATCACAAATCCTTGCCGGGACCGAAATATTATACGGTGCGAGAAAGGCAAGTGTTAAACCAGTCCGAGACATCGATTGAAGTCGAAAGATTTGGTAAGAAAGCTATGGTCTGGCAAGCAATTTGTAGCCGCGGATTTCAAAACCCTTCATCACCACTGCTTCAATGAACAGCGAAATATACATCAAGGAATGTTTGCAAAAACGACTCCTACCCATGATTCAAAGTTGTCTTCTGGCCAGATCTTGCTTCTTGCCACTACTCGAAATCAACGGTAGAATGGTATACTACCAAAAATGTCACTTTCGTCCCAAAAGACATGAATCCACCAAATTGCCCACAACTTCAACCAATTGAGGACTTTTGGGCATTAACGAAGGTACATCTTAGGAAACATGTCTCGGCAGCCGAAACCATTCAAAAGTTCGAAAAAGATTGGAAAAAAGTGTCAAAACTTGTCGCCAAGAAGTCTGTACGGAATTTAATGAGGAACGTTCGCAAGAAGGTGCACCAGCTAGTCTACAATGGCTAAGTAGCAAATGTTGAGAATAATATTCTGTTGTTGTAGTCTAATATTATCAGTATATCGAATAAAATTTGAATATCTAACACTTGTGAATTATTTACAGCGGAATCAAAGTGCGTCCATACTTTCTGGGACAGTCTTTATCGTCAGTAACTACAGAATGCAAATCCACTGGAAAATGTAAGCAATAACATCCGTGATTTCGTAGAAAATAATTTCACAAATGAACGACTGAATGCAAAAGTCGGATAAGTGCAACTTAGTTTGGAAAATCCGTTTAAGTATTTTTGAATGCGAAAACCGGATAAAAATATTAAGAGCAAAAACCGGACATGGACTTTGCAATGCAAGAATCGTTTTAAGACATCTTTTTTGCAGGAACCGGACAGAAAAACTTTGAATGCAAAAATCGGACAAAAACTTAACGGGTTCTTCCCAAAACAAATGTATTTATCCGGTTTTTGCCTTGAAACTTATTACAAACTGAAGCTGTGGGAACGCAGCATAGATCAAGTTGACCGTAACAAACAAGCAAACCATGCTTCGTCCACTGCCACAGTCGGTAAAAATTTTGAATTCAAAAACCGGATAAATACATTTGTTTTTAAAGAACCGGTTAAGTTTTTATACGGTTCTTACACAAAAGATGTCTTTAAACGATTCTTCCATTGCAAAATCCATGTCCGATTTTTGCTCTCAATGTTTTTATCCGGTTTTTGCATTCAAAAATAATTAAACGGGTTTTCCAAACTAAGTTGTACTTATCCGATTTTTGCTTTCAGACGTTCAATTGAACTATGGAACACCTTTTCAAAATGTACCCACTGGAAAATATGGTCAGCAATTTGAGGTAAATCTTTCAATTGTACGTAGGCCGCTACTTATATTTCGGGAACTGGCCACACTAATGTCAATAGCTAAACGTACTCAGAACGTTTTAATGTACAAGCGCTATTTGTGTTGTTTACAGTGAGTTAAATAAATCAATTTAGTTAAAAAAAAGGTGAATCACCCGACGTATATGAGATCGTAACAGATGACGAATCATGGATAGATACGTAACAGTTCGGCTGAAAAGATCGTATCGTTTAATAGAAACACACATTTTTTGCCAAAATTCGTTTTTATTATTCAACATAATTGCCATCAGAGGCGATACAGCGATTATAGCGATCTTCCAACTTTTCGATACCATTTTTGTAGTACGATTTGTCCTTTGCCTCAAAATAGGCCTCAGTTTCAGCGATTACCTCTTCATTGCTTCTAAATTTTTTACCAGCGAGCATTCTCTTCAGGTCTGAGAACATTAAAAAGTCACTGGGGGCCAAATCTGGAGAATACAGTGGATGAGGGAGCAATTCGAAGCCCGATTCGTTCAATTTCAGCATGGTTTTCATCGACTTGTGACACGGTGCATTGTCTTGATGAAACAAAACTTTTTTCTTCTTTAAATGAGGCCTTTTTTTGAAATTTCGTCCTTCAAACGCTCTAATAACGCTATATAATAGTCACTGTTGATGGTTTTTCCCTTTTCAAGGTAGTCGATGAAAATTATACCATGCGAATCCCAAAATACAGACGCCATAACCTTACCGGCCGATTGTTGAGTCTTTCCACGCTTTGGGTTCGGTTCATCGCGTGCAGTCCACTCAGCTGACTGTCGATTGGACTCCGGAGTGAAGTGATGGAGCCATGTTTCGTCCATTGTTATATATCGACGAAAAAAATCGATTTTATTTCGATATAACAGCTCCAAACACTGCTCAGAATCATCAATTCGTTGTTGTTTTTGATCGATTGTGAGCTCACGCGGCACCCATTTTGCACAAAGCTTTCTCATATCCAAATATTCGTGAATAATATGTCCAACACGTTCCTTTGATATCTTTAGGGTGTCAGCTATCTCGATCAACTTCACTTTACGATCATTGAAAATCATTTTGTGGATTTTTTTCACGTTTTCATCGGTAACAGCCTCTTTTGGACGTCCACTGCGTTCATCGTCTTCGGTGCTCATATGACCAGTACGAAATTTTGCAAACCACTTACGAATTGTTGCTTCGCCCGGTGCAGAGTCTGGATAATACTCATCAAGCCATTTTTTGGTATCGGCCGCACTTTGTTTCATCAAAAAGTAGTGTTTCATCAACACACGAAATTCCTTTTTTTTCATTTTTTTCACAATAACAAAAGTAGCTTCACTCAAAATGCAATATCTTACAAACTAATAATCAGAGAGCTGTCAAATTTATACACGTATCTTTTGAAGGTTGGTACTAACTGAAAATGGTATGGATTTAATTCTAGTGGCACCCTCTCATAGAAACGATACGAACTTTTCAGCCGATCTGTCAAAACGTCAAAATGTCGAATTGATTGGTCATCCACCGTACAGCCCCTGACTTAGCACGCAATGATTTCTTTTTATTCCGGCATATCAAGAAAAAATGGCGCGTTGAAGCATTCAAAAATCATGTTTTTGGAGGTATCATCTTCACAGCGGCAAACATACTTTTCTGATTGGTTCGAACGCATGCAAAAGTGTATCGATTATCATGGAGAATACTTTGAAAAAAAAAAAAACTGTTTGTTCTTATACGCTATTCCCGAAATATAAGGAGTGGCCCTCGCATGACTCAACCTGAAATAATTCAAAATTAAAGTGTTACTAAATGTTTGGTAACAACAAGTACCGAAGAGTTTTGAGGTAGCAAGCAACATTTCGTAAACCACCTCGCAAGTTTTCTTTAAACTTTTCGTTGAAATTTGACAACCAAGCAGTTATTTTGTCGATCACAAAAATTACACTGCTCGAAAATATGGTTATTTTTGACAGTTCGATAGTCGTTCATTTATCTATTTATCGACACTGAAAAAGATCTTGCGATAATTTCTTTTTTTTTCAGGCACGCACACAGAAAAAAAATTCGGGGGGCTGTGGCTTTTCAGAACTTGTTTATCAATTTTTATCAATATCGATACGTATGGAAATGTGTATTGGTTCGATCCAATTCCAAAATAAAACTCTGGCAGTTATTAATATTAATATTGAACAGTAACAATACTGATGTCAATACTTTCGAGAGGTAAAACATCTGTATTAATATTCAGTTCATATTGCTTCGAGTTTTTTTTTTAAATAACCTTGTTTTCACTGTATTAATTATGAGCAATTTTGTGTTAACTATGCAGAAGTTTCGGAAAGTTTTATTTTTGTGTTTTAATTTGGCTGAAAGCGCATCAAATGCTTATGAGATGATGCTCATGTAGGGAATGGTTTTGACGTTACAAGAATGAAGATTTCAGCACTGAAGACCGGCCACGTTCTGGACAACCAAAAAACTGGAAGATTACTCAATGAAGATCCGAGTCAAACGCAAGAGAAGCTTACAGGGCGGTAAAATTTCATTTCAATCGAATATTATAAGATAAAAATAGAATTTTTGGCCGTTGACTGTCAGCATATCCATTCTCATTTATTTTACTTTTGTTACCGAAGCTCCTAAAATTTAGAGTCAATTGAATAACCGTACCTAGTCACATGAAGTTTTGTTTGCTCAGTTTCAAGTGCCAAGTAGTCTACCTACTTCATTGTCCTCACTGTTGGTGGTGAGCAAGTTCCAATGAATATGTATGAAACTAAAACTCGATAACCAAAACTATCTCCGGATGGCGGTTCTCATTTGAGTTTTCGATTATGACCAGCAAGTTTATATCAATAATTTTCGACTGTTCGAAATGTATTGAGATGTGTTTCAAAATATTAAGAATGAAGACTGAAAGAGGAAAAAATGTTTTATGTTTATTCTGAAATTGATATTTCAGTTATCATGACTGGTTTACCTTTCATCCATTATCTTGAACCAACTCGAATGTTTACATGCAGGGCCGCCGAGAGGGGTGCCCATTTTTGCTCACTAAACGAAGGGGCCCGCATTCAAATCCACCCGGGCCCGCTTTTTTTTCTCGGCGGCCCTCTCTCAATCAATTGTAAGAGTTATTTCAAACGATCAACGCACGGTGGTTAAACTGAGCTTCGGCTGAAAGTGCAACAAATGAAGAACTAAACGCTGTCCATTCGGTACGCCAGCGAAGATTGTGTTAGAGTGTGAAGTTTACTGCAGTAGAGTGATCGTCAGTGTGTGCCACAGTCAGTTTTAATTGGATTCAATGAAGTTTTACAGCACTGATGGGGAGTGACGCAACAAGCAAGCAACTGAAACCGAGAGACATTGAAAGGTGATTTTTTACATGATAGTTATTTTCCTGCATGACAACGCTCGGTCTCATGTCGCAAAAGTTGTGAAAAAAATATTTGAAACAGCTCAATTGTCCCACCCCACCCGTCGTTATCTCCTGACATTGCTCTTTCTGATTACTGGTTGTTACGACGGACGCAGCACGATCTGGTTGTAGGCTGACTTCTTTCGCAGAAACCGAAAATTGGCTTGGATAACTTAGATCACATCAAGAGACGAGACATTTTTTCGAGATGGAAATCGAAAATTGCAGGAGAGGTGGGAAAAACTAGTAACCAGTGATGGACGATACTTTGAACAATGTATGAATTCATTTTATTTTGAAATAAATGCATTTTTCGACCCAAAAAAAATGGATCGAGTAACTCCCAATATATAAATACTTGAAAAATTGACGGTTATAAAGTCACTTGTTGGAAATTATCCATTTTATAATTGACTTTAAGTAATGAGCTGCCATATCCGCCTAGCAGTTCATTTTAAACCGATAAGCAAAAGCAAAGTTTGAAGTATTTATGCAACACTTAGCGACTGCTTAGCGGTTTAAATTGAACTGCTAGGCGGATATGGCAGTTCAGTTTTAACTGCTTCACGCGCTGATGAGCCGAATTTGAAACGCGAAGAAATCGAAATGAAGAAAAGAGTTTTCATAATATAAGGGAGACCGGGGCTAAGCCGGACAGTTTTTGGAAGTTGCAAAATAAAAAACATTCATCACAACTAGGTTTTCGCTCAAGTTATCTCTATTTTTGCCTTTCTCTATAGAAAGGTATTAGAATTGCTGGAAAAACCGACATTCGAACGGAGCCTCGGAGACCCATAGTGTTATATACCATTCGACTCAGTTCGACGAGATCGGAAAATGTCTGTGTGTGTGTGTGTGTATGTGTGTGTGTGCACTTTTAGAAGATATTTTTACCGCTCAATTCTCTCAGAGATGGTTGAACCGATTTTAAAAAAACTTAGGCTCGTTTGAAAGCTACTATCGGGCCGGCCATTGATCATGTTCGAAGATCAAATGGCTGTGACTTTTGGTTCCGGAGATATGATGGTATAAAAGCCTTCATGCAAAATTTGAGCTAAATCGGACATGCGTAAGGGGTGCTGCACGGTGGTGAAGGTTTGACAATTTTCGATCTTGAAAAAGCACCATAGGGGGGAAGACATGAAATTTCCAAAATCGAAATTTTTTTTGATGCCGATACTTTTAAAACTGCACGAAACATCAAAATTTAGTGTCATCACAAAAAAAAAATTTTTCAAACAATTTTTTTTCGAGATGACACTAAATCTCGACGTTTCATGCAATTCTAAGCCTTTTGACATCAAAAATTTTTTTTCGATTTCGAAAATTTCATGTACTCCCCCCTATGGTGATTTTTCAAGATATATGAAAATTCCACTAAGTGGACAGAGAAAGGTTATTTAGATTAGCATCACTGTTCTCATACAAATAGGCAACGCAAATGTCAAGCACTAGTTTGGAAAAATGATGCTGACTGTGTGACATAAACACTGAAGCATGCTTTTGTGAACTACTCGAATCAATCTGAATCAATTGGTGTCAAAATTAATATCCAAAATTATTTAATAAAAGTATGAAACATATTTTCATGAGAATGTTATGAAAGAAGAGAAAGGCATTATCACACCACTAGGTGGATTAAGAAGGGTTTTTTCATAAATACGTTTATTTCATAGGTAATATACATAAGTTTTTCTTTGGCATCCACAATAATACTTTAAACCTAATTCATTTCGAATATCATATTAATATTTTCTTATTCATTAGTTAATCTAAACACTGTTTTTATCAAGCGATTTGCTACTATAAATTACATAAAAAAATACACTTATTTTGTACGTGATCTTATAACTATTTCAGGTTTGTTCACTTTTATTTAATATATAGCTGGCTATTGGTTGAACTCATGGAAGAGAAAACAGTCTAACATAAAATAAAATTTATATTGGAACTCCAATGGATTTAATGAAATGATAAAAAAGTTTCATGTAAGGAACGTCACGACAAGCAAGAATGTCGCGAACTGGGACATTGGATAGTCTACCTTGAGTACGCAAGGAATTTATTAGTATTAGTTGAGATCTGACATCACGATGCTCCATACATGTCCAAACGACATGATCAATATCGCGATAACCTTCGCCACAAGCACAATGATAGTTCCGGAAAGTCCAATTCGAAGGAGATCTGCGTCTAATGTGTAGCGATTGGACATGAGTCTGGACATCACACGAACGAAATCCCTACTCACATCCAGTCTTCTGGACCATGCCTTTGTCGATATTTTCTGAATAATTGAGTGCATCCACCGTCCCAGATCATCTTTATCCCAAGAAGCTTGCCAGCTGGCAAGTGTTCTTTGGCGAGACGCGCTATAGAATTCGTTGAAAGCAATCGGTCTCTCATAAATTTTACCCTAAATAGCACCACATTTGGCTAAACTATTGGATCTTTCAATGCCTGGAATGGAGCAATGAGCCGGGACCCAAACTATTGTGATTTGATAATTATTATTCAATATGACGTTCAGGCACTGTTTTATTTTGCCCAAGAAAAAAGGTTCATTTTTGCCAGCAGCGTTTCAGCGAATGGCTTCAATTGCACTCAGACTATCTGAGAAGAGGAAATAATGGTTTGAAGATAATGTGACGATTACACTCAAACTGTAATGAACTGCTGCTAACTCTGCTATATAAACAGATGCAGGTTCTTGAAGATTAAACGCAGCCGAAACATTATTGTTGAACATACCAAACCCAGTAGCCTCTTCAATTCGTGATCCGTCCGTGTAAAATATTTTCTCAGAGTCAATATGCCTGAACTTACTTGTAAATATTTTTGGGATTTCCAACGAGCATAGGTGTTCCGGGATTTCACGCCCTTCACGCTGCATGGATGTGTCGAAAAATAAAGTTGAGTCAGGGACATTTAGGAGGCTGTCACGGATAGGAATATATCTTGAAGGGTCGATTTCCTGTGACATATGGTTAAAATATACTGTCATGAATCTTGTTTGAGATTGAAGCTCAACTAGCCTTTCGAAGTTGTTAATAACCAGGGGATTCAGCACCTCACATCTTATTAGCAGTCGCGATGAAAGCTCCCAAAAATGATCCTTCAATGGAAGAACTCCCGCCAGAACTTCAAGACTCATTGTATGTGTCGAGTGCATGTAGCCTAAAGCGCAATTCGCAAACAACGATACTGAATTCGCTCCAGTTTGATAATATGAGAATTTGCAGCGGAACGAAAGCAAACGCATCCATATTCCATCACTGAAAGTATCGTTGTTTGATACAATTTTATTAGATCTTGCGGATGAGCACCCCACCAAGATCCTGTTATTGTTCGAAGAAAATTTACTCTTTGTTGGCATTTCGTTATCAGATACCTAATGTGGAATCAAACCACACTCCGAGGTATTTGAAAGTCAAAACCTTTTGGATCATTCTTCCCATCATATGAAGCTGAAGCTGCGCGGGATCAAGCTGTCTTGAAAAGACGACCAGCTCTGTTTTCTCCGCAGAGAATTCGATACCCAGATGAACAGCCCAAACAGACAAGTTATCTAAGGTATCTTGCAATGGTTTATGCAGATCAATAGCTTTGGGCCCAGTAACTGAAACCACGCCATCATCTGCCAATTGCCTTAGTGTACATGGGGTTACTAGACAGCTGTCAATGTCATTCACGTAAAAATTATAGAGGAACGGACTGAGGGGCATGAGGCTTGCGGGAGACCCATGTAGCTAATTCTGATTGTTGCCAAATCGCCATGTGAAAAATACAAGCACTTTTCTGACATAAGGTTGTGCAAATAATTATTTATAACCGCTGGAAGTCCATGTTGGTGGAGCTTGTCTGAAAGAACATCAATGGAAACTGAATCAAATGCTCCTTTAATGTCTAAAAATACAGATGCCATTTGTTGCTTTTGAGCGAAGGCAATTTGGATGTCAGACGAAAGTAATGCAAGGCAATCATTCGTCCCTTTATTTCTACGGAAGCCAAACTGAGTATCTGACAACAAACCGTTCGTCTCGACCCAATTGTCGAGACGTCGAAGAATAATTTTTTCGAACAATTTTCTGATGCAGGACAACATCGCAATGGGTCTATATGAGTTGTGATTGGAAGCTGGTTTCCCCGGCTTTTGAATGGCGATAACTTTCACTTGTCTCCAGTCAGGTGGAACGATATTTTGCTCAAGAAATTTGTTGAATAATTACAACAAACGTCTTTTTGCCAGGTCGGGCAGATTCTTAACCAAGTTGAATTTAATTCTGTCCAACCCAGGAGCGTTATTGTTACAAGACATGCGTGCTATGGAAAATTCCATCATGGAAAAGGGGCTATCAATGGAACCATTATTTGGAAAATATTCGCTAATAATGCTATGCGTAGGAATAGAATCTAGGCAAACTTTTCTAGCAAAGTCAAATATCCATCGGTTCGAGTATTCCTCACTCTCATTTCCTACGTTACGATTCCTCATTCGTCTGGCCGTATCCCAAAGAGTGCTCATTGAGGTTTCTCTTGACAAACCTTCGAAAAAATATCTTCAATAGCTACCATTCTTGGCCCGAAGTATGCTCTTGTACTTGATTTCTCAAACCAAGAATTTTTTCTCCTCGTCGTTTTGAAATCGTCTTGAAAGCATTTTGTTTCGCGTGTTTGAGATCTGAGAAGACTTTGTCCCACCAAAGGTTTGGAGGTCATCTGTTAGTCGTCGGACCAAGAAATCGTTTGGTTTCATATTCTGCAAGGGGTGGGGGAGGGAGAGCTCTTCCATTGAATTCAAAATACTAGAGATACTGCTTTGGTATTTAATCCAGTCGATATTTTTTGTCAAATTATATGGAACATTTATTGAATTAGCAATGCAATTGCTATTGCTAATTGAGATGATGATTGGTAAATGATCGCTACCGTGTAAATCAGGCAATATTTTCCAGGTGCAATCTAGTCGAATTAAAGTCGAGCAAACAGATATATCTAATGCAATTGGATGTGCAGGAGGTCTTGAAATCCGTGTCATGCTACCCATATTTAATACCGTCATGCTAAAATTGTCGCAAATATTGCATATTATAGATGATCTTCTATCTTTGTAAACGGAACCCCACATCATTCCGTGAGAATTGAAATCTCCCAGAATCAATCGTGGAGCAGGGATGGCTTCGACCATTTCATTAAGCTGTTGTTGTCCAAGTTGAGCTCTTGTAGGAATATAAACCGAAGCTATACCGAACCAGTATAGCTTCGGTTTATATTCCTCCCGAAGCGAATATGCAACAAAACTTTAAATGAATCAAGTTTTGGCATGATGCTTCGACAATTCCACTGCAGGACAGTGATTGAATTATTTGCGACGGATGATAAATTATCCATCAAATGATACAAACCCTGAGACAATTGGCCAATGAGCTGATAACTGCGTTAAAAAAGTTCTAGCTATTGGAAGGAATGCCGCTATGAGGGTTTCCTTAGAGTTCAATAATATTGAATTATTCGAACATCCATTCTACAATTTTCGAAAACTTCAGTAATCCTATTGGTAGCTGTTACATGGAGCGCACTGGATTATTATCTTTTTCTGTGCTAGTTCCTGGATTGGTTTGTGAATTAGACAAACCAGGATTCACAGTTTTTGGTTTCAATTTTTGTTTTTTAGATTTAACACGGGGATCTTTTTTGAAGGTGTTATTTTAGGTTCCTTTTTTGGTAATTTGGGGGAGGACTTCTTCCTCTTACCAGAGCCTTTAGGAGTGACAAACAATGTACCTTAACTATTTTCATCAGAGTCACATTCCTCTGGCTCTAGATTTAAACAATCGTTTTCTGCTTCGAGAGGGGGGACATCAATGACTGTTTTAAACATCTCTGTATATGTGTGCTTAGACTGTGCTTTTAAAGAAAGCTTCATTGTGTCTTTACGCAACCTAAATGCAGCGCATACTGAAAGATCATCATGAGGACTCTCCCCACAATGAACACATTTTTCAATATCTCTATCGCAAAGATTATCCTTATGAGGCCCTTGACATTTGATACATTTGGACTTATTACTACAACAAGTAGCTGTATGCCCGAATTTTTTACAGCTCGTACGATTCATATAACATGTGAAACGAAAAGCCGAACAGAGAGACGAATTTTATCGATATAAACATTGCCAGGCATCGCAGATCCGGCAAATGTTACTCCAAATGAATCTGAGGGAAGATAAGACTTAATTCCATCGACAATAGATGCTGAGTAAAATTGCTTGCATTCGAGTATCTTAACTCCCTTAAGCATGGAGTTTTTTAAACGACCAACTCCATGTTTAAGTAAATCATCGGCTGACACTGATTAGCTGAAAGCGAAACGTAAAAATTGAAAATAGTTATGTGCACTTAGCTCAAATCCGGTACCCATGCGGTACCAAACCCCTAAACAACTTGCTTTTATTGGATTTTGGAATCGAAGTCTTGAATTGAGATCCGGATCTGAACTTTTAAACTAAACTTTGAGACTTAAATTGAGATTCAGACCAGAATCCAGTTTCAAAATTTCTGTCCGGAATTCCAGAATTCTGAAACTGAGTTTTGAACCTGAAGCTCTGGAACTTCAGATCGAAATCTAACACCAGAATTTAGATACAAAAGTCTTTAATGAATCCAGTTCTAAAATGCATTCCAGAGTCCAAGTTCAGAATGCAGATCTAGAATTCGGTTCCATAAATCAGTTCCACAATTATAGAAGGGCAACTGAAAACAGGAATAAGATTCTGACCATTTTTGAACTAAATTTCGGATCTGGATTCTAGAACTGAATTTCGGAGCTAAATCCTGGATCCTGGATTGGAAACTGAATCCTGAGCTGGAATTTTGTAACTAAAATTCAGCTGCTGACCAGAATCTAGGTTCAGAACTCAGTGCTTAGGATTCAGGTTTAGAATTCAGTGTCGACCCAGAATTCTGGTCTCGGGTTCAGTTTCAGAACCTAGACTCAGTGATCAGTTCATTATTCTAGATCCAGAATTCAGTTCCAGAATTCAAGTTCAGAATTTAGTTCCAGAATTCAGAATCCAGATTGAGTTTCCATTAATAACAGTTTAATTTGAACTGCTATGCATCGAGAAGCCGAAAACTTAGAATGATGGAAGAGTGGGTTTAAATTAAATTTCTACTAGCTATGGAAGCTCATACTAGAGATATATTTGGAATTCAGAAAGTAAAAGGTACATACTTTCGGTAAGGCAATCCCTAGGCGATTGTTCGACTCGACTAACAGTCGAATTATTATTTGCTGGTACTACGTAACCTAGTAAATCCAAGTTTCCCAACACCGAAAAGCAGAGTGTTCATCAAAGAATGCTCAAATTTGTAAAAAAACCCCTCATCTCCAGCATCCAGTCGTTCGCGTACCAGCAGCACACTGCATTTTTACAAACTACATACCATTTGCATTATTTATCGCTGCCAAAGACTAATGTCAGACGAGATGCAGCCAACCTCAGACAAAATATTCCAGCGAGCCACAGTGTGTCAGCCCGGCCAGGGGCACGGCTAGACGGACTGTGGCATAACCGTTTCGAAGTAAAGAAGGAAACAAACGGTGGCGCGGGATCTGAGATAAAATACCTTACCCATCCAGTACATACCGTATGATAATGGCAATAATTCTTCAGCTGCTGGTTCTCTCGCAGTTTGTGCGCTAAGCGCCTATTCAGTACACAGGCACACAAGAACACATATCACACTCCTGTCGCTGTGGCAAGCCGGCCTCTGTGTCTATGCCAAGCCCCTCGTTCGTCGTTCGTCGTTCGTCGTTCGTCGTACCACCACCGACTACGACACGCCATGGGTGTGAAGCTTGCCAAAGCAACTGAACACAATGGCTCCAAATGGGTGAGAAAATGCCTCACTTAGCTTCTACTTTTGCGGCGAGGTGCCGTTGTTTGGAGTTTTGCATTCAGTTTGCTTCTTCTCCGTTTTTTTTTTACTACTTCTTTTTCTTGTTCAGAAGCTTCAGCTTCAGGGATGCAGCAAATCTCTCGTCACAATTAGATTAGGCTACGTGTGTTCGTTTGTTCTGAAATATATAGTTTTTTTTTTATTATTATTCTCTTAGAACATGGAAAAATTTCTTCGCAAATGTGAGGCGATAATACCCTCTTCATTTCATTTACATGAACCCGTCTGGAACTGTTGTCCGTCCGTCGTAGGGGTGGACTTGCCGTGCTTGAAATTTTATCGCAATTTTCTCTTCATGGTTTTCTCGAAGCAATCAACTGATTTATGAACATTAATTCCAGTGGAAAAGTAATTTTTTCTTTCAACAAATAACACTCTTCCACCTTTAATAAATTAACGCGCATAATCCGACAATTACATCCAATCCTAAAGAAATCAATGACCACCCTCGGTACACCCAAAGCCACTTAGTTGTAATCAACGGATGAGTAACCGTTTGAAGGTTTTTTATGCAACTAGGGTTGCCATCTAGGATGCATCGTTCACACGACAGCATTTAATTCTATTTATGGAAAAAAAATTTTTTTTTTTTTAAGTGTACATTTTCGTCTTGACCAAAATAGTTTTCTTGAATTCTCTGTGAACTTTTCAAATCTTTTTTCGTAACTTTGTTTATCTTCTATTCTGTTGAATACGAAGCCGTTCTCCTAAGTTTACAGGATCGGAAAAACGGTTTCTCTTATTCAAAATGATTTCGCAAATTTTCAATGGCTGCCCTCGTGACTGGGTCGTCGTTGCTTTTGCAGACGCAATAGGACTTTTCAACCCGAATGTTAATTCGTTTTAGATCACCAGGAGGAAAATTCTTTTTTTACTTCTCTCTCACCGCTAGCCTAAGGTTGCTGTCAGAGTGAAAGTGTAACGCGAAGCGTCTAGGTACGCGTGCGAGCTAGTTGCATTCGATCAAAGCAAACCTGTCAGAGTGAACGCGATGCGATAACAGTATATTGCATTGAACTGCGTCGCTTCGCATCGCATTCCGCGCTCACTCTGACATCAACCTAGTATCATAACAAAGTCGTAGTGAGTCGATGTTACGCAGCGTGTCAGATCAATGTTCTATTAGAAATATAGCAATTGAATGATAAATTTCTGAACGTTAAAAAATTCAAATGACAGTGGCGTTATGCTGTTCTTTAACTTGATAATGAACAATGAATTTATTTAACTCACACACGCAAATTTTGAATTTTTTATGTGATCTGATCCCACATATGATGTAATTAATTAAGACTTAATTTGTCAAATTACGGAAAGTTCCATTTGTAATGGCTTAACGCTGGATCAGCTTTTAGAAGAATTGAGAATTTTACTGGTTCCGAATGTTATTTCTATTCGGCTAGTAACTAACTGCTTGAAATTATGTGTAAGAAAAGCTGATCCGTGCTTCCATGGCTCAGTCGATTAATGGACGTACTTTGCGATCCAATGATTCTCGGATCAATTCGCCGCTCTCACTGTCAGTAGTTTTCTTTTGTTTCATTGAATTCGTATACTCACGTGAAATGCGACGCTCCATTTATGTACACCTTATAAGATGTAAAATCACTAGGTTTTTTCGAAGTGTGTAAGGCATTCGCATCAGTTAGTCAGGCAACAACATCATTTTGCCGAATACTCACCCTTAAATCAACGAATCGCGATGAGAGACCGGAGAATCAATGTGCAAAGAGTGCAATACTTCCGTTACAGTGAAGCGAAAATAAGCAGTCAGTGTACCAGTACTCGTATTATCATTTGCGCCAATGTAATGAACAGGAACAGCAGATATCATAAATAATGGTTTTAAGGTACCAGTAAACAGACTCAGACCAGTATACAGATAGATTCGTAGCAATGGAAAAAAAATTAAGTCATAGAACGAATCTTAAGTTAAACTCAAAAACAGTTCTGACTGTCTTCTTTTGAATGTTCAGTAATTGCTCTAAAACATTCAACTTTTTTTACACATTGCATGTGACCGAATTGACCTGGTAGATTGTGGGTAATATAAATTGTTACTAATATTCACTACCTGCTACTCCGGCTATTGAAAAGATAAGCCCGAGCTTCTTATTGGAAAAATTAACACAATGTTGAAGAGGAATATATTTACGATATGTACTCATGGCAATGAAACTGAAGCCCCGCATTGATTTTAGTTTCCTCCTGATCTGTTAAATTTTTATGTTCTTCACAAACATCAAAAAATCGCATTCCATTACAGAAATCGCGCATTAATAAATTAATTCATGTGAAAGATAAATTCTTCATTTTTACGTTAAAACTTGCACAGTACAGTCCATTCGTCAATTCGTTCCACAATTTGCTGATTTGTTGACTGGTACACGATATTAGATTTTTTTTCTCCTACCAACATTTATTTGGTTAGTATTACGCAATTATGTCATTTGTACAATTATTTTGATACACCTTTAAGCACGTGGTTCGAAATTACGAATCACATCGATCAAATACGCAAGTGAAATCTCCACAGAAAACAGCGCGTTGCGCGCCAAAAGATTTTCTAACGATCTAGTATTCTTTTCTTCGACTGCCAAACACTTATGCAACTCGTTGTGCGCCGAACACCTATCGATGATATAGCAAGCATAGACGACTTTTTCAACGGAAAATTCCATTACAAAACAATTCTACTTTTCCGGCAAGTTTTCTTAATTTTTTTTTTTGATGTACGAACCCGGTGGGGGTAAAAACTGTTCAAACAAAAAAAGAATCATGTAAATCCGTCCATCCGTTCTTACGTGATGCGATTACAAAGAATGATCTCTGCATTTTTATATATATAGATAGATCGTCTCGCTTGCTCTGACGGGTCGCATCAATGATATGTCCCTGTTTGATCAGCATTTGAACTCGCTCTCACAAATTGAAAATCAAATGGCTTTAGACGATAAGGTGATTATTATAGGCGACTATAATTTCCCCGGCATTAAATGGTCTCGCTCTTCGTCTAATTATTTATTTCCCGATATTGCAACACTTACTTCCCTGAAACTTCTTGATAGCTATAGGGTAAAGTGTAATAATATGCCCCCCTTAAGAAAACATTGAGATATTTCCAAGTGTATTGATATGTTTTCCTCGAGAATGTAAGTATTTCATTGCAATACGGATGAGCAACATAATTTTCAATGACTCCAATAGAAAAGATGAGAATTGATTGATATAAACACATTTTCCAAAGCGGCCACATTCTTAGTTTTTTTCGCTCGCCTCAGACATAATGCCCCAGCAGCCGTAAAATATATCTCACAACAAATCAGTGGCATGGCACACAACAAAAGACATTTTATCCCACAACAATGATGCATTATGCTTCTTGAAATGTCCATAAAGTTACTGTTTTGAGATAATCAGTATGTCAAAGAAATGGCGGATAAAACATCTATTTAGTCGAAGCAAAACCTTACATCGAAAAGCAGCCAAATGAAATTTTTAGTTTTTTCATACTTTCCTGCAAACGACAACCACCAAACTTGCATAGCAGAAAGATCCTACGAAAAGATAGTGTTAGTGATAAAACTTTGGTTCAGAAAAGTCTTCAAAGCTTAAGAAAGGGAAGGGGGCGTTTTGGCTAGTAGGGCCGCTTTATAAGACTTTCCCCTAGTACTGCAAGACTAGTACAGTTTAACGATCAAAACAATAGTAACAATCGCCTGCTTGATCTCTGCTTTGTTAGTCTTGAACTCATAAATACTTGCTCAATAACCCTCGCCCCCTCCCCGCTCGTTAAATCCTGCCAACATCATCCCCCACTTCACATTGTCATTCGTGATTGTCCGTCTGTTGTTTTCAATTACAGAGGGGTCTCGTATAACGCGGTACACCGGGGGCGTGAAAAGCGAATCCGCGATAAACGGGACCCAGAGCATATGGGATTTCGACTGATTGGGGCTGTGAACGATTATCTCACTTCGGTCGACAGATAGAGCTATACAATCTTCGGCAAACTTGTTGTAGATACTTAGACCAACAACTTAGTGTAGTTTGTCCGACAATTTGTTGAGAACTGCTCCGCCAGGAGCGCTTTGAAAAGAGCATGAAATAATTCATATGTTCACAATAGAAAAACAGTTTGAACATGAAATATCGCGAATATTTTACTTTCGGTGGTGTCGGTATTTTCGGAAAGAATGTTCCGGAGATCAAAACAGATCAAATGGTGTAAACAGTAGTGCGCAATTCAGCGTTCGATATTCCTACAACTCAAAATCATGTTAACTTATTAAGATGGTTTCTTCGAGAAGATGTTTTAAGATTCCAATACCTATTGAATGATTGATGAAACAGTTCTTATTGTATCTACAATGTGATCTTCTGTAGCTGAATACCATACTTGTTCATGAGAGTGATCTTATCGATCAGTTTTTGAACAAGTTGATGAAGGAGAGAAGGATGTTAAACTGTTTTTCTAGAAGGCGTTAGTAAGTTACTAAAGTATTTAGATGAATAAGCTATCGACATCTGAAATCTGAGGAACTGGATAGAGTGAAAACTCGAATTTCATACTTCAGGAATCAGGAATCAGAACAGATTGGCTCAAATGGCACGTTCCCCTTGATATTTGGAGATTTGTGCCTTGCCATCAATTTGTTTTTAGCATCATTTTCCCGATATATAAGAGGGAAGGATTGAAAGGAAATGGTAAGGGTTGGACTAGGAGGATGGGAAAAATTGACGACACAAAAACATATAAAAGCAGAAGTAAATTCTGCACCCCTAAGGGATGCTGAACAATCTGCTGAGGATCACATTTAGTGGAAGTCCCGAACAGTCTGCTGTTAATAAAACCTCCAACCCCCGAGAGAATTTAGAGATCTTACAAAAGCGACACCATTCTCGGAAGAATGCAGAACGACTCGCAGTATGTACGAGCAGAAGTAAATTCGGTACCCCCCAAAGGATGCCAAACAATCTGCTAAACCCTATTTAAGGTGAATACAGAAGGGATTCATTCACTCCAGGAAGAACGATGAACCCTTCTGACTATAGCTCCTTACCACATTGGGTGAGAAACGAGAGAATATCCTTCAATTTTAGCTCCACATACACAGACTCAACCATGTATGGAGAACCAAAAACCCGGATACGTAGCTGCGTCAATGCGGAACAGTTACATATCAGATGATATGAAGTACCATAATCGCATTTACACAAATCACACGAATAATACTCAGCACGTTGAATAGTAGCCATGTGATAATTGAGTTTGCAATGTCCAGTCAGAGCTCTGACCAGAATACTTCAATGATACTTGGAGAAATGCAGTAGACACTTTGACATTTTCAGATTTAAATCTGGTAGAGATGCTTTTGTCTGAGCGCAAGTTTGCAAGCTGCGCCAGTAGCTGGCATGTTTGGATGCAGCCCAAGAACGTATCTTGTGCTTTATCCAACTAGTTGAAAGTGGTAAAGCTGGTTCAGGACCAACGAAATCATTCGTTGCACCAGCTCTAGCCAACTCATCAGCCCATTCATTTCCAGTAATACCAGAATGGCCGGGTACCCATAAGAAGTAAACAGCATTTGAAATGCTGAGGTCTTCAATTTGAGTTCGACATGCGATCACTAGATTCGACCGTGAGTCATTCGAACTGAGTGCTTTTAAGGCTGCCTGACTGTCGGAACAAAAATAAATACGATTACCACAGATCCTCTGCTGAAGTGCCGATTGTACTCCACACAGAATTGCGTAGATTTCTGCTTGGAACACAGTACAGTATCTACCAAGTGAATGAGACTGCTCCAGCCTCATTTCACGACAGTAGACACCGGCACCAGCACGACCATTCAACAGAGAACCGTCCGTAAAACAAACTATGTGTTCATCAAGTTGTCGTTCCAGACAACCAGACAACCATTCCTAACGAAGAGGATAGCTCACATTGAATGTTTTAAAAGGAAAACTGCATGTGAGAGTTAGGTCACTAGGAGCGAGTAAAAACTCATCCCACGTAACCATTTGAGACCACCAGCGAGTGTGGCTGGTAGCATAATCTAATGGGTTACTGTTCCAAAGCGCTGTAACCCTAAGACGGTATGCACAAGATAATGCTTCTTGTTTTAGGAACACATGTAGTGGTTTAATACACAGTAGCGCCCCTAGAGCAGCATTAGGAGTTGTCGTGAATGCTCCTGTCATCGCCATTAGGACCATCCTTTGGAGATGATTTAGCTTTGACTGAACTGTCGCGACTTCTCCTTTCTGCCACCATACAAGACATCCATATGCTAAAATTGGTCTAACAATAGTTGTGTAGATCCAATGAATATATCTGGGTTTGAGTCCCCATGATTTTCCAAAAGCTCGTCTGCATTGGCCGAAAGCCATGCAAGCTCTTTCAATCCTGAAGTCAATGTGGGCAGACCAATTCAGTTTTGAGTCAAGAATAACCCCGACGTATTTAACTTGATCGACCACAGTGACCTCTGAACCAAAGAACTGCAACGGACGAGCTCCTGTAATTATCCTACGATCAGTGAAAAGCACCATTGATGTTTTGCCCGGATTTACAGATAATCCAACCTGACAACACCATTGTTCAACAGATCGCAGGGCTTGCTGCATTAAATCAAAGAGAGTGTTAATGCTTATACCGGTCATCAATATATGATAATCGTCGGCAAAACCATAAGTCGGAAATCCAAGGTTATTAAGTTTCCTTAACAAACCATCAGCGACTAGGTTCCATAAAAGTGGGGATAGTACACCACCTTGAGGAAAAACCCAAGATATTCCGTTCACGACTGCAATGTTTAACCTCCTGAAGCCATTCAGCCATCGGCACGGAAATACACCTTGACTTAGGAGTTCCTATTTTTGTGGCCTTTTACGACATGGAACAGGAAACCAGTGGATCAATTCTTGGTATAAAATAATTCCGCCGGATGCCACACGGCTTACCTGTTTGGTGGACTTATACCACCGGTACAGGTGGACCGTAGCGTTATTCTTAGCCAGTTGGGAAACCGCTACCGACACTACACGGCTATCTAGGCTGCTCAGAGAGGGAAGTTAACATTGATGGTCAAATTCCATGGATGGCCGAGCAGCCGGAAGGGCGTTAGTATTTTTCTAGAAGGCGTTAGTAAGTTACTAAAGTATTTGGATGAATAAGCTATCGACATCTGAAATCTGAGGAACTTGATAGAGTGAAAACTCGAATTTCATACTTAATGCTTTGATTATTTATACAATTATATATAATGGTACATAAAATGTAACATATATTGCTCATATAGTTTCATTTTATTTTTTATTTGAATTAAACCTTTTATATTGAACTGGGAAAAGCCCAATGGAGCGAAAATTTCATAGTCACACTCTTCATCAGGCAGTAAATCTCTAAATTCAGTTTTTGTAACAAGTGCGGATAACCAATTCGAGATTGTAACAAAAGCTGCTACGTAAACGACCAAAGACATATTTCAGTGAATTGATAAGAAGTAAAAAACGATAAATTTATGATGTAGGGATCACTGTAAGGGAAACTACGAAAAGCAAACCGAAGAAGTTTATTCTGAATGGCTTCGACGCGGTGGATGTCGAGTTAACAATAAAGAGCCATAAAGACAGTACCATTTTCAAGAACCTCAAAACAGTTCACAATATAGTGCTGTTAGGCAATACATGTTTTAAAGGTCTTTGTAAACCCTAGTACTTCGAAAATTATGTATTTGATGTCATCCTCAAAATTAAGCTTTGTTTACAACAGGCCTCTCAAATCCTCTACGGTCGTATTCCGTTTGAAAACATTTCGGGAAACGAGATGGTCGAATACGACTGTTGAGCGTTTGCGATAGAAAGAGTTTACGAATTATTTTGATGCATACAAAACCATTCTATTGAGACCGCATCAATTGAAGAAAAAATCGAAATGTTTCTGCGGGAATTTGGTATTACCCCGATCTTTAAAAGGATTAATTAATTTAAAATCATTGGCTAATGTTAGTTTTAGGAATTGTTGTGGAAGGTTGAATTTATTTAAATAACAAATAGTATCAAAAATAGTCGGAAATGAAGATATCATTCAAATTATTAATCGTACAGTAAGTTATATTTGTGATCAGTTTTGTCCACTTTGATAGTTCTTCCATTCAATCAATAAGTTCTGGAAGTAGTTTTATCCAGCAATTTTTCAATGTTGATGACTTAATTTGAACTAAAACTGATTGAATGCAGGTGGATGCGAAGGGGCATTATCCAACAATAAGAGAGCGTTGAATCCGATATTGCGATTTAAGCAAAATTGTTCTAACTCGGGAATGAAACAGTTTTGCACCCAATTTTGAAAATTTCTCGAGTCATCCAGCCTTTTTTATTGCTCCGGTAGTGTACTGGGAGATTCGAACGCTGCAATTTTTTTAAAGCATTATTAACACTCCAAATACCAAGCCTGAAAAAAGTTGAAACGGTACCTTCGAGCTGTCATAGCTTAGCTGTTTTTCAACGAATCTCAATAAATTTTACACCCTCGAATTTTGTGAAGTTCGTAAATTGATTCAAAAACATTGTAGCAGGAAAACCAATGAGAATTTGATTTTTCCCGTACCAGGCTTTTTTCACGCGCCCAAAATGCCCTATCTGCTCAATTTCTACTGGATGATCAGAAAGTTAGCTACAACGTATTTATAGGAATCAGTTCCACGTCTCTAACACAACCAAATGAAACGATAGAAAGAATCTATGATCGTTCTCTCTGTTGCACTGTAGTTGTAGTTGTAGCTTCCAGAATTACTTTCTCGCATACATACTACTATATACTAGTTAAGTCGCGTCAACTAGTATATAGTAGTATGTATGCGAGAAAGTAATTCTGCAGAAACACACTAACACAATTACGATAGCGTCGCGTAGGATGTATGTTTAGTAGATTTGTTAGAGAATCACATGACACAAAATCATTTTATGACGGAAGGAAGCACATGAGTTCGCATCATTTTGCAAATCCTCTGAAATAACAGCTATTTTAGCAAACCGAAAAATTCAGAAAAATATATAGAAATCGCATTTCTTATCAAGTTTGTCCGCGACCAGACAGCTATTAATTCCTACACAAGCATTGTAGAAGAAATCTCTACCGTCTACTAGTATAAATCACGAAACAAACAAATATAATTTTCCCAAAAATTAGCTTTCTAAGTGATCATGATCGCAACCTTTTTTTTCGAATACTGAACTACTGTTCACATTATCGAATACTTTTTGATATCCCAAGCAATGTTGAGGAAGATACACTGCTCTTAAATTATCACACACAAGCTTTTTTCAATCTTCTAACCATTTCGTAAACCCTCGAAAAAACGATCTTAATAAATCAAAATAAATCAAGATTACAGGAATTTCCAACCCAGCATTGCAAACCAGCGTCACCAATTGAGAAACAATTTTACAACTGTTCACACTATTTATTCTATTTTACCTCCTCTACTTTCTTTCCGAAAACACCGCCAATCTATATCATCAGGTTTTAGAGATATCACATAATAAATTTTATATCGTAAGATTGTGATCACACTAGCGCCATTCTGTGGGAAAGTTTTCATAATGTAAACTATAACATTCCTAACAACTTATCAACTAACAAAACCGCTTGATATCTTTTAGTTTTTTTATAAGAACATAATTCTGATAATTGATATTTCTATTTAAGCACACTAGCTACATCTGATGGAGTAAGTTCGAGTTAATACTTTCGCTGTTTGACAAACTTTGAATTCCCGCATTCTTCAAAATACTATAATTTGCGAGTTACTTGAAGTTCAAATCGTTTTGTCTGTGTTAAGCGAATGAATTATATCATGCATTTTTTAAAGCGCCCCTAGCGGAGCAGTTCTCAAGTAATTGTCTGTCAAACTACACTAAATTGTTGGTCTAAGTATCTACAACAAGTTTGCCGAAGATTGTGTGGCTCTATCTGTCGACCGAAGCGAGATAACCGTTCACAGCCCCAATCAGTCGAAATCCCATATGCTCTGGGTCCCGTTTATCGCGGTTATCCGGCAATAACGAATCCGGCAAAAACGAATACCGGAAAAACCGAATCCGCGTTGTACGAGATCCCACTGTACGTCTCCGAATCAACTTTCTTGGACTACAGAAATGGTAATTTCAATGAAATGAATAGATTTCTGATGGAACTGGATTGGAACTATTTACTATCCAATCGTGACTGTAATTCTGCCGTTGATCTTTGGACACATATAATGACCGACGCTATTAATCAATTTATACCCAAAAAGCTACGAAAAAAAACCGCTCTGTCCACCGTGGTCAAACCGAACTTTGAAGCGTTTTAAACGAGCCAAACGATGCGCTTTGAGGAAATTCACCAAAAAGCCTACTCTTCATTCTAGATCTTATTATCTGTTCCACAACAATCGTTATCAACGATTGAATAAATCGCTTCACTATGCCTTTCAATGTCGCATTCAGAAGAACCTTAAATCTCACCCTAAAAGGTTTTGGAATCACGTTAATGAACAAAGAAAGGAATCAGGGTTACGTAATCATATGTCGCTCGACACTCTGCAAGCATCGACCCCGCGTGATATCTGTGATCTCTTTGGCAAACACTTCAGCAGCGTTTTCTGTGAAGAAAATCTGGCTAGTAGTAACATCTTCGAAGCTGCCAACAATGTTCCTTTACGCCCCCTTCCCTTTGGTCCCCATCCCATTATTACCATAGATATGGTAAAAGCTTCCTTAACTGAACTGAAAAGATCATCAGGCGCTGGACCTGATGGAATCCCCTCCATTATTCTTAAGAATTGCTCGGAAAGTCTACAGGTTCCTTTGATAATATTATTCAATATTTCCTTGCGCTCAGGAATTTTTCCAAATTCATGGAAGAAATCGTTCATCTTTTCTGTATTTAAAAAAGGTGATAAAAGCAATATATCAAATTACCGCGGAATTGCTGCATTATGTGCTGTATTTAAGCTTTTTGAAATAATCGTTTTGGACTTCATTACCCACAACTGCTCTAGCTACATAACTAAAATCGGAGACTGTAAAGCTGCACCTTTTCGAGCTAACTCGGGTGTACCTCAAGGCAGTCATCTTGGACCCTTTTTATTCTTACTTTATCTGAACGATTTGAACCATTCGATGCAATGCTTGAAATTATCTTTTGCCGACGATTTTAAATTGTTCCATCCTATTAAAGATCACGAAGATGCCAGATTCCTACAAAAACCGTTGGATATTTTCTCCAACTGGTGCAACCTCAATAGAATGGTATTAAACCCATCTAAATGTTCCGTGATCTCTTTTACTCGCAAACGCACAACCGTAGTATTTAACTATACTATTTCTGGAACTATCATCAATCAAGAATCGACTGCAAAGGACCTGGGAGTCCTTTTGGATTCTAAACTTAGTTTCAAACATCACGTCGAGTATATTATCTCTAAGGCTTCCAAGACACTTGGTTTTATTTTTCGAGTCACAAAGATCTTTAAAAGCATATATTGATTAAAAGCACTATATTGCGCACTGGTTCGTTCTATTCTAGAATACGCTTCTGTCGTCTGGGTCCCCTATTATCAACTGGACATCAATCGCATCGAAGCTATTCAGCGTAAATTTCTTCGCTTTGCTCTTCGTAGTCTTTCTTGGAGAGATCCCAACAACCTCCCAAGCTATCAGGAACGCTGTAAACTGATCGATCTACACCTGTTATCTGTTCGCCGAGATCTCTCCAGGGCCAATATTCATAGCAGATCTGTTGCAATCTCAAATTGATTGCCCCGAATTGTTAGGCAAACTAAATTTAAATATTCATTCTCGAAATCTTCGATCTCATCAATTCCTGAGAATTCAAATCGCTCGCACTAATTATGGCTATAATGAACCTTTCTCCAGTATGTGTCGTCTATTCAATCGATGTTCTCATGTATTTGATTTTACCCTGTCTCGCAATACCACAAAACAATTTTTTTAAACACAATCTCAAACAGTCCTTCCAACTCCAATACTTAAAGTCTACCCCTTCGAGCCCCTTCGTAATTCCATTTACTACAATATTCACTTCTCTCTTTTTCTCTCCTTTTTTCCTGCATTGCTATTATTCACCGCTCTCCGAGGGTCACTCTCTTTGATGTCCAGCATGCCGGACACCCGCCGAGTGTTTGTGACTTGGGGGTTTTCCCGCGGACCCTCACGGACAGCAGGATGCGGCCTTCAACGTCACCGTCCAGTCACTCTTGACCCTCGCCGGGAGTAATTGTACTTTAAGCCCTTAGTATTAAGCAGTATATCTGTTGGATCTTTGTAATCTGTTGATATAAAAAGATGAGGAGGTTTTATGCCTGCTGGAGAGAGAGATTGTAAATTTCAGCTCCAGCGGGCTTTTCCCTGCTCCCAAATAAAATGAAATAAAATAAATAGTGGTTACGGCAGTCGGAACGCATCGTACTGGATGTTCCGGTTAAGTTTCGAAAGCAGAAGGTCTAATAATTTGCCAAGAAGTTGATGTGGCAGGTGATCTGTAGGTGCCGTAAAGACCGACACCATCAACCGACAAATTTGTAAACGGGAATGTCTTCCGATCCCATGAAGGTGACACTCTGTTTTGGCCGGATCTGGCATCGTGCCATTACAAGAAACCGGTAATGGAGCGGTACGATGTCAACGATTATGAAGTGTAGGCTTCGGAAAACAGGGAAGATCTTCAAAAACGACAAGGATTTGAAGAAAGAGTTAATGAAAGTGTACAAGAAAGATGGCGCAAGTGTGGCATAGGATTTTACGGCTAGCGTTTAGCCTTGGAGAGGAGGTTAATGAAAAAATTCTAAAAACATAGCTAATATGTGATTTTTGCATTCCCTGAGAGCTTCAAAATAATCAACTTAACGTTATTTTTGAAGATAATTTTTGGACCGTAAAAAGAGTAAATGTACAATGCTTTGTTCAATCAGGTTGTCTTCTAGGATATTTATGTTTAATCACAACTCAGTATAGTTCAATTGGTAGAACAGTTCCAGTGATTGAAGAAGATTGGTAGGTTGGAGCCCTACCTACCTGGAAAAATTGTCTCACCTTGCTACATTTCCCAACTCGTTCTACTAAATTAATGAGAACTTTATACCATAACGAATGAATTGGCATAAATCTTCAGAAGTCGTGAATCATCCTACGACCTGGCAAAATTTTCATGCATTCGGCAACCCTATATCCAACATTCCCTGGTAGCATCTCTAGTCGTCGGGTTTTTTTCCTGCTTTCTTTTGCCTTCCTTTGCTACTGTTTGATTTGTACCAGCCAGTACGATGAGAAACGTTCCTGAAGCCAAACTGAACCCCCATCAGAATCGTCAGCCCTCGCACCCCACGGCGAGGGACCGCCTCTGCACCGCACTCGGGTAGGTGGTGCCGGTGTTCCACAGCCCGGAGCAGAGTGACGAGCTTGACTGGCTCTTGCATTCGTCTGCATATGAGTATGTGTGTATGTGTGTATGTGAGTGCCAGCCAAGTCACAGCCCTCCAACTGCAAGCAAAGAAGCAGAACATACCGAAGGGCTAATGCACCGTTTGTTTGCGAGTAGTTCCATGCAATTATTGGTAAATTGCAAATTTACACAATTAGCATGATGAATGGCTTCCCTCGCTTGGAGCCGGGCTCGGGCTCGGTCTCGGGCTCCGGTGGCAGGCAAACAAATCGAAGGAAATGAAGATAACTGCCGCATAAATATAAGGCAGGCGATTGTTATCTTAGGACTTGGCTTCGTTTCGTCGCCCCTTTTGTCGTGTCGTCATCGTCGTCGTCTCCGGGTACGTGTTGTGTAAATGCGGTTAGCACTTATGCAAAATCCACATTCTCGAGAATCCGTCCCGCGTGGGCGGCTGACTTTGCCGCTTGGTTTCTTTCTCCGTCCTCCGACACATTTGGCGACCGATTTCTTTGGAGGGGTTTTGGGAGGTGGGTGAAGATTAGACTTAACTGCCTGGTTGCTTTACTTTGCTTCACTTTACTTCTACTGGAGTAAGAAAGTAACATCTTTTCAAGTGTCCATTCCTGGGCGACGCACGGTACTTCGGCGGTCGCTCGCTTCTGCTTCCGTCGGGCCATTAATGGAGTCCCCGTAAAACGGCATGCGGCTTTCAGACACACACCGAACAAATGGAAGCAACCGCAGGAAGCACTCAACAATTTGACATAAGATTAGGTTGTACTTATGTGGCTGAGATTTCTGCTAAATTGGCTTCTGGATTACAACAAAGACGGTTATCATATTTCTTCGTTTCATGCATTTGAACACCAGGCACAGTGGTGCGCACCTTCCGAAAACTGTCTGCCGACTTCGAACATGTTGAAATGATCTTGCCTCAATGTGGCAATTTGAAGATCGGTACAATTTTGTCTTTTGTTTTGTTTTTCACAAGACTCACAAATTATAGACATTGAGCACATTGTCAGCACCCTCTTAGAGGTGACGGAGGAGATCAAACAAAAGTACTTATCGGATAGACATGACGATTACCAAATTTAGATAATTATATATAAATAGGGTGAGCGGATCTGAAACAATCCCGGGTTGGCGGTTCGATGCATAGGACGCTGGTCCTACAAGCCAGTTGTCGTATGTTCGAGCCCCGACCTGGAAGGATTCTTAGTGTCAGTAGGATCCATAGTACTAGCCATGCAATGATTCTGTACACTAAGAATCGGCTTCGAAGTCTGTTGAAACCGAGTTTAGAATTAAGGATTTGAGTGAAAGGCGAATTATATTCTATACTCTTTACTCTTCACATTCTTTTATACGGCTCGTCTTCGAGTTATATTTGCCTGGACAGTCTACGTTAAACTGCTGACGCAGTGTAACATCTCAATAGAAATCGCTGATAAACCTTGAACTCTACTGTAGGTAACACCATATGCACCCAAACCTCCGTTTACGTAAACTTTTTTTACGAACCTACTTCGTAAAAAGAAGATTTTGCATACAAAGAAAATCGTTTCCGGCTCATTTACATTCCATGGAAATTACTACAAAATGGGTATTTTCGAAACGGGTTTGATGAGTAACATACGTGTTGGAAAACGATGTTTGAGGTGGTTCTGAATTCCAAGATGGCAGCTTCCGGTATATTGGCATTCCTCAAAACCCTTACAATAACGAGTTTTATGAGGAGATATCGGGAGCGATGTTTGAAGTGGTTCTGAGTTCTGCTTTAGTTCCAAATATGAAGAATTTTTCTTTATTTGGGGTACTTGTTCAGCGATTTCAATAGCCTTGATAGTCTGATTTGACTGGTATTGTACTATTTATTTTACTCACTCCGGCTATGATTTAGATCTGCCGCAGATATCATACTACTGATTCAAAAATGTAAATGTCTACTCAGGAAAACCGTTTCGAAAATATGCATATTGTGAAGATATTCAAAAGGGTTTTTAAGGAATACCAATAAACCGGAAGTCGCCATCATGGAACTAAGAACCACCTCAAACATCGTTTTCTGACATCTACTCATCAATCCCGTTCCGAAAATATCCATATTCTGATGGATTGTAACGAATATCGATGAACCGGAAGTCGCCATCTTGGAAATTGATGCGACCTAGAACATCTTTTTTCTGTAAATACTAATAATTTTTGTTCCATAGTTATTAATTATATTATGCATATCCAATAATATATATTACATAGGGAAAACTTTTTTACGTTCAAAAATCCAAATAACGTAAACTTTTTTTATCACGTCATAATTCGATTTACGAAGTCCCGATTATTACGTAAATGGAGGTTTGAGTGTATTTCATTTTTTGCTTTTTAAGTTTTATTGCTCAATCTTTTCAGTTCCTCGTTTACCCTCTACTCTCCATTATTTTCTCTTTCCTTATCATTCTGTACACTTCATTATTCACCTTTCATTTTTCATTACTTTTTCCTCTTACTCTATTCTATTCATTCTCAACCATTCACTAATCACTGTTACTTACTTCTAATTAATTACTATTTACTCTAAATTTTTGCCTTTCTCTAAAGAAAGCTAATAGAATTGCTGAAAAAAAAAACGACTTTCGAACGGAGCCTCGAAGATCTCTAGTATTATATACCAATCGATTCAGCTCGACGAGACTGCAAAATGTTTGTGTATGTGTTTGTATGTGAATGCACCTTTCATAGAATATTATAACCGCTCAAATTTCTCAAAGATGCCTGAATCAACTAGAAAAAAATTTGGCTTGATCAAGTTTAAAGATCAATAGGCTGTCAATTCCGGTTCCGGAGATATAATGGTATAAATGACGAAACCGACATTACACTTTTTTTTTCTTCTTACCGCTCAAATTTCTCGGAGATGGCTGAACCGGATTCAACAGGCTTAAACTCGTTTGAAAGCTTCTATTGTGTGATTGATCAAGCTCGAAGATCAAATGGTAAATATAGGAAAATGATGAATAAAAAATCACGGAATGAAGAAAAAGCATAAAAAATTAAGAGTAAAGAAAGGGAAAAATCAGAAAAGAAACAGGTAACGAATCAGTACTAAAAAGTAAAAAATGAAGAGAACAATGCATGGTCAAAATAGTGAAGCAAGTAGTATGAAAAATTGAGAGTTAAATATAAACGCCAAAGAATAAAGTTATGTGTATGGAATGGAGTTTCAACAGTATAGAATGAAGATTTCAAAGATAAGAAAGCAGAATAAGGAGTAAAGAATGAAGTACAAGGAGCAAAAATGTTGACAAAATAGTATAGAAATAAGAGTGAGAATAATGTATAAAAAATAATTCGTAACTAATGAAGAATAAAGAATGTAAAGTAAGTCACAGTTTTCTGTGAGAAGTGAAACGTAAACTGCAAAGAAAAATATGACGAAGCTGCAACATTGTATAAAATCAGCCGTTATAATGGCTCTAAATGTTATCTAAAAAACTATTAAGATTACTTCTTTGGAAATCGAAGGTAAAAATCATCAGTTTAGTGAAAATCCAAAATAATTTGATTTGCTTCGTGCACTTCGCTGTGAGAAAATCGATCAACTATCAATTCGAATTCAACTTATTATCGTGTCGGTTTTATTCATATTCACGACATCCAATTATGTCTCTGACATTACACACCCGTACTTTTTTTTCAACTTATTATAAATGTTCTTCTTACTTTTTTCTCCGTTTGCTACTCTTTTGCTCATTAAGTACTAATGTTTAAGATTTTTTTAAACTTATTATAAATGTTCTTTTTTTTCTCTCTGTTCACTACTTTTCTTCCCATTCAGTATATTTTTAAGTTTTATTTTCAACTTATTGTAAATGTTCTTCTTATTTTCATTTCCGTTTGCTTCTCTTCGTTCCATTCAATATTTTTGTTTAAGCTTTTTTTTCAACTTATTATAAATGTTCCTCTTATTTTTCTTTCTGTTTACTAGTTTTCTTCCCATCCAGTATTTTTTTTACTTTTATTTTCAACTTATTATAAATGTTCTTCTTATTTTTTTCTTCGTTTGTTACTCTTCTTCCCATTCAGTTATAATGTTTAAGCTTTTTTTTCAACTTATAATAAATGTTCTTCTTATTTTTCTCTCTGTTTACTACTTATCTTCCCATCCAGTATTTATTTTACTTTTAATTTAATCTTATTGTAAATGTTCTTCTTATTTTCTTTTCCGTTTTCTTCTCTTCTTTCCGTTCAATATTTTTGTTTAAGCTTTTTTATCAACTATTTGCAAAAAAAACCGGAATGTATTAGAGCTTTTTTTCAAATTATTATAAATGTTCTTCTTATTTTTTTCTTCGTTTGCTACTCTTCTTCCCATTCAGTATTTTTGTTTAAGCTTTTTTCAACTTATTATTAATGTTCTTCTTATGTTTTTCTCTGTTTGCTACTTTTCTTCCCATCCAGTATTTTTTTTTACTTTTATTTTCATCTTATTGTAAATGTTCTTCTTATTTTCGTTTCCGTTTGCTTCTCTTCGTTCCATTCAATATTTTTGTTTAAGCCTTTTTTTCAACTTATTATAAATGTTCCTCTTATTTTTCTCTCTGTTCACTACTTTTCTTCCCATCCAGTATTGTTTTTTTACTTTTATTTTCATCTTATTGTAAATGTTCTTCTTATTTTCGTTTCCGTTTGCTTCTCTTCGTTCCATTCAATATTTTTGTTTTAGCTTTTTTTTCAACTTATTATAAATGTTCCTCTTATTTTTCTTTCTGTCTACTAGTTTTCTTCCCATCCAGTATTTTTTTTACTTTTATTTTCAACTTATTATAAATGTTCTTCTTATTTTTTTCTTCGTTTGTTACTCTTCTTCCCATTCAGTTATAATGTTTAAGCTTTTTTTTCAACTTATTATAAATGTTCTTCTTATTTTTCTCTCTGTTTACTACTTATCTTCCCATCCAGTATTTATTTTACTTTTAATTTCATCTTATTGTAAATGTTCTTCTTATTTTCTTTTCCGTTTTCTTCTCTTCTTTCCGTTCAATATTTTTGTTTAAGCTTTTTTATCAACTATTTGCAAAAAAAACCGGAATGTATTAGAGCTTTTTTTCAAATTATTATAAATGTTCTTCTTATTTTTTTCTTCGTTTGCTACTCTTCTTCCCATTCAGTATTTTTGTTTAAGCTTTTTTCAACTTATTATTAATGTTCCTCTTATTTTTCTCTCTGTTCACTACTTTTCTTCCCATCCAGTATTGTTTTTTTACTTTTATTTTCATCTTATTGTAAATGTTCTTCTTATTTTCGTTTCCGTTTGCTTCTCTTCGTTCCATTCAATATTTTTGTTTTAGCTTTTTTTTCAACTTATTATAAATGTTCCTCTTATTTTTCTCTCTGTTCACTACTTTTCTTCCCATCCAGTATTGTTTTTTTATTTTTATTTTCATCTTATTGTAAATGTTCTTCTTATTTTGGTTTCCGTTTGCTTCTCTTCGTTCCATTCAATATTTTTGTTTAAGCTTTTTTTTCAACTTCTTATAAATGTTCCTCTTATTTTTCTCTCTGTTTACTAGCTTTCTTTCCATCCAGTATATTTTTTTTAATTTTATTTTCATCTTATTGTAAATGTTCTTCTTATTTTCATTTCCGTTAGCTTCTCTTCTTTCCGTTCAATATTTTTGTTTAAGCTTTTTTTCAACTATTTGCATAAAAAACCGGAATGTATAAGAGCTTTTTTTCAACTTGTTATAAATGTTCCTCTTATTTTTCTCTCTGTTTACTACTTTTCTTCCCATCCAGTATTTTTTTTTACTTTTATTTTCATCTTATTGTAAATGTTCTTCTTATTTTCGTTTCCGTTTGCTTCTCTTCGTTCCATTCAATATTTTTGTTTAAGCTTTTTTTTTCAACTTCTTATAAATGTTCCTCTTATTTTTCTCTCTGTTTACTAGCTTTCTTTCCATCCAGTATTTTTTTTTACTTTTATTTTCATATTATTGTAAATGTTCTTCTTATTTTCATTTCCGTTAGCTTCTCTTCTTTCCGTTCAATATTTTTGTTTAAGCTTTTTTTCAACTATTTGCATAAAAAACCGGAAAGTATAAAAGCTTTTTTTCAACTTATTTTAAATATTCTTCTTATTTTTCTCTCTGTTTACTAGTTTTCTTCCCACCCAGGATTTTTTTTACTTTTATTTTCTTTTTATTGTAAATGTTCTTCTTATTTTCATTTCCGTTTGCTTCTCTTCTTTCCATTCAATATTTTTGTTTAAGCTGTTTTTCAACTTATTATAAATGTTCTTCTTATTTTTTTCTCTGTTCGGTACTCTTCTTCCCATTAAATATTAATGCTTAAGATTTTTTGCAACTTATTATAAATGTTCTTTTTTTCTCTCTGTTTACTATTTTTCTTCAAATTCAGTATATTTTTAACTTTTATTTTCAACTTATTGTAAATGTTTTTTCTTATTTTCGTTTCCGTTTGCTTCTCTTCTTTTCATTCAATATTTTTGTTTTAAGCTTTTTTCCAACTTATTGTAAATGTTCTTCTTATTTTCTTCTCCGTTTGGTACTCTTCTTCCCATTGAGTATTTATATTTAAGCTTTTTTCAACTTATTACAAATGTTCTTTTTTTCTCTGTGTTTACTACTTTTCTTCAAATTCAGTATATTTTTAACTTTTATTTTCAACTTATTGTAAATATTTTTTCTTATTTTCGTTTCCGTTTGCTTCTCTTCTTTCCATTCAATATTTTTGTTTAAGCTTTTTTTCAACTTATTATAAATGTTCTTCTTATTTTCCTCTCTGTTCACTACTTTTCTTCCCATCCAGTATTGTTTTTTTTACTTTTATTTTCATCTTATTGTAAATGTTCTTCTTATTTTCATTTCCGTTTGCTTCTCTTCTTTCCATTCAATATTTTTGTTTAAGCTTTTTTTCAACTATTTGCAAAAAAAAACCGGAATGTATTAGAGCTTTTTTTCAAATTATTATAAATGTTCTTCTTATTTTTTTCTTCGTTCGCTACTCTTCTTCCCATTCAGTATTTTTGTTTAAGCTTTTTTCAACTTATTATTAATGTTCTTCTTATGTTTTTCTTTGTTTGCTACTTTTCTTCCCATCCAGTATTTTTTTTTACTTTTATTTTCATCTTATTGTAAATGTTCTTCTTATTTTCGTTTCCGTTTGCTTCTCTTCGTTCCATTCAATATTTTTGTTTAAGCTTTTTTTTCGACTTATTATAAATGTTCCTCTTATTTTTCTCTCTGTTCACTACTTTTCTTCCCATCCAGTATTGTTTTTTTACTTTTATTTTCATCTTATTGTAAATGTTCTTCTTATTTTCATTTCCGTTTGCTTCTCTTCTTTCCGTTCAATATGTTTGTTTAAACTTTTTTTCAACTATTTGCATAAAAAACCGGAATGTATAAGAGCTTTTTTTCAACTTGTTATAAATGTTCTTCTTATTTTTTCCTCTGTTTACTACTTTTCTTCCCATCCAGTATTTTTTTTTTTACTTTTATTTTCATCTTATTGTAAATGTTCTTCTTATTTTCGTTTCCGTTTGCTTCTCTTCGTTCCATTCAATATTTTTGTTTAAGCTTTTTTTTTCAACTTCTTATAAATGTTCCTCTTATTTTTCTCTCTGTTTACTAGCTTTCTTTCCATCCAGTATTTTTTTTTACTTTTATTTTTATATTATTGTAAATGTTCTTCTTATTTTTTTCTTCGTTTGTTACTCTTCTTCCCATTCAGTTATAATGTTTAAGCTTTTTTTTCAACTTATTATAAATGTTCTTCTTATTTTTCTCTCTGTTTACTACTTATCTTCCCATCCAGTATTTATTTTACTTTTAATTTCATCTTATTGTAAATGTTCTTCTTATTTTCTTTTCCGTTTTCTTCTCTTCTTTCCGTTCAATATTTTTGTTTAAGCTTTTTTATCAACTATTTGCAAAAAAAACCGGAATGTATTAGAGCTTTTTTTCAAATTATTATAAATGTTCTTCTTATTTTTTTCTTCGTTTGCTACTCTTCTTCCCATTCAGTATTTTTGTTTAAGCTTTTTTCAACTTATTATTAATGTTCTTCTTATGTTTTTCTCTGTTTGCTACTTTTCTTCCCATCCAGTATTTTTTTTTTTTACTTTTATTTTCATCTTATTGTAAATGTTCTTCTTATTTTCGTTTCCGTTTGCTTCTCTTCGTTCCATTCAATATTTTTGTTTAAGCTTTTTTTTCAACTTATTATAAATGTTCCTCTTATTTTTCTCTCTGTTCACTACTTTTCTTCCCATCCAGTATTGTTTTTTTACTTTTATTTTCATCTTATTGTAAATGTTCTTCTTATTTTCGTTTCCGTTTGCTTCTCTTCGTTCCATTCAATATTTTTGTTTTAGCTTTTTTTTCAACTTATTATAAATGTTCCTCTTATTTTTCTCTCTGTTCACTACTTGTCTTCCCATCCAGTATTGTTTTTTTACTTTTATTTTCATCTTATTGTAAATGTTCTTCTTATTTTGGTTTCCGTTTGCTTCTCTTCGTTCCATTCAATATTTTTGTTTAAGCTTTTTTTTTCAACTTCTTATAAATGTTCCTCTTATTTTTCTCTCTGTTTACTAGCTTTCTTTCCATCCAGTATATTTTTTTTAATTTTATTTTCATCTTATTGTAAATGTTCTTCTTATTTTCATTTCCGTTAGCTTCTCTTCTTTCCGTTCAATATTTTTGTTTAAGCTTTTTTTCAACTATTTGCATAAAAAACCGGAATGTATAAGAGCTTTTTTTCAACTTGTTATAAATGTTCTTCTTATTTTTCTCTCTGTTTACTACTTTTCTTCCCATCCAGTATTTTTTTTTACTTTTATTTTCATCTTATTGTAAATGTTCTTCTTATTTTCGTTTCCGTTTGCTTCTCTTCGTTCCATTCAATATTTTTGTTTAAGCTTTTTTTTTCAACTTCCTATAAATGTTCCTCTTATTTTTCTCTCTGTTTACTAGCTTTCTTTCCATCCAGTATTTTTTTTTACTTTTATTTTCATATTATTGTAAATGTTCTTCTTATTTTCATTTCCGTTAGCTTCTCTTCTTTCCGTTCAATATTTTTGTTTAAGCTTTTTTTCAACTATTTGCATAAAAAACCGGAATGTATAAAAGCTTTTTTTCAACTTATTTTAAATATTCTTCTTATTTTTCTCTCTGTTTACTAAGTTTCTTCCCACCCAGGATTTTTTTTACTTTTATTTTCTTTTTATTGTAAATGTTCTTCTTATTTTCATTTCCGTTTGCTTCTCTTCTTTCCATTCAATATTTTTGTTTAAGCTGTTTTTCAACTTATTATAAATGTTCTTCTTATTTTTTTCTCTGTTCGGTACTCTTCTTCCCATTAAATATTGATGCTTAAGATTTTTTGCAACTTATTATAAATGTTCTTTTTTTCTCTCTGTTTACTATTTTTCTTCAAATTCAGTTTATTTTTAACTTTTATTTTCAACTTATTGTAAATGTTTTTTCTTATTTTCGTTTCCGTTTGCTTCTCTTCTTTTCATTCAATATTTTTGTTTAAGCTTTTTTCCAACTTATTGTAAATGTTCTTCTTATTTTCTTCTCCGTTTGCTACTCTTCTTCCCATTGAGTATTTATATTTAAGCTTTTTTCAACTTATTACAAATGTTCTTTTTTTCTCTGTGCTTACTACTTTTCTTCAAATTCAGTATATTTTTAACTTTTATTTTCAACTTATTGTAAATATTTTTTCTTATTTTCGTTTCCGTTTGCTTCTCTTCTTTCCATTCAATATTTTTGTTTAAGCTTTTTTTCAACTTATTATAAATGTTCTTCTTATTTTCCTCTCTGTTCACTACTTTTCTTCCCATCCAGTATTGTTTTTTTTACTTTTATTTTCATCTTATTGTAAATGTTCTTCTTATTTTCATTTCCGTTTGCTTCTCTTCTTTCCATTCAATATTTTTGTTTAAGCTTTTTTTCAACTATTTGCAAAAAAAAACCGGAATGTATTAGAGCTTTTTTTCAAATTATTATAAATGTTCTTCTTATTTTTTTCTTCGTTTGCTACTCTTCTTCCCATTCAGTATTTTTGTTTAAGCTTTTTTCAACTTATTATTAATGTTCTTCTTATGTTTTTCTTTGTTTGTTACTTTTCTTCCCATCCAGTATTTTTTTTTACTTTTATTTTCATCTTATTGTAAATGTTCTTCTTATTTTCGTTTCCGTTTGCTTCTCTTCGTTCCATTCAATATTTTTGTTTAAGCTTTTTTTTCGACTTATTATAAATGTTCCTCTTATTTTTCTCTCTGTTCACTACTTTTCTTCCCATCCAGTATTGTTTTTTTTACTTTTATTTTCATCTTATTGTAAATGTTCTTCTTATTTTCATTTCCGTTTGCTTCTCTTCTTTCCGTTCAATATTTTTGTTTAAACTTTTTTTCAACTATTTGCATAAAAAACCGGAATGTATAAGAGCTTTTTTTCAACTTGTAATAAATGTTCTTCTTATTTTTTCCTCTGTTTACTACTTTTCTTCCCATCCAGTATTTTTTTTTTTTACTTTTATTTTCATCTTATTGTAAATGTTCTTTTTATTTTCGTTTCCGTTTGCTTCTCTTCGTTCCATTCAATATTTTTGTTTAAGCTTTTTTTTTCAACTTCTTATAAATGTTCCTCTTATTTTTCTCTCTGTTTACTAGCTTTCTTTCCATTCAGTATTTCTTTTTACTTTTATTTTCATCTTATTGTAAATGTTCTTCTTATTTTCATTTCCGTTAGCTTCTCTTCTTTCCGTTCAATATTTTTGTTTAAGCTTTTTTTCAACTATTTGCATAAAAAACCGGAATGTATAAAAGCTTTTTTTCAACTTATTATAAATATTCTTCTTTTTCTTCTCTCTGTTTACTAGTTTTCTTCCCACCCAGAATTTTTTTTACTTTTATTTTCTTCTTATTGTAAATGTTCTTCTTATTTTCATTTCCGTTTGCTTCTCTTCTTTCCATTCAATATTTTTGTTTAAGCTGTTTTTCAACTTATTATAAACGTTCTTCTTATTTTTTTCTCTGTTCGGTACTCTTCTTCCCATTAAATATTAATGCTTAAGATTTTTTGCAACTTATTATAAATGTTCTTTTTTTCTCTGTGTTTACTACTTTTCTTCAAATTCAGTATATTTTTAACTTTTATTTTCAACTTATTGTAAATATTTTTTCTTATTTTCGTTTCCGTTTGCTTCTCTTCTTTCCATTCAATATTTTTGTTTAAGCTTTTTTTCAACTTATTATAAATGTTCTTCTTATTTTCCTCTCTGTTCACTACTTTTCTTCCCATCCAGTATTGTTTTTTTTTACTTTTTTTTCATCTTATTGTAAATGTTCTTCTTATTTCCATTTCCGTTTGCTTCTCTTCTTTCCATTCAATATTTTTGTTTAAGCTTTTTTTCAACTATTTGCAAAAAAAACCGGAATGTATTAGAGCTTTTTTTCAAATTATTATAAATGTTCTTCTTATTTTTTCCTTCGTTTGCTACTCTTCTGCCCATTTAGTATTTTTGTTTAAGCTTTTTTCAACTTATTATTAATGTTCTTCTTATGTTTCTCTCTGTTTGCTACTTTTCTTCCCATCCAGTATTTTTTTTCATTTTTATTTTCATCTTATTGTAAATGTTCTTCTTATTTTCATTTCCGTTTGCTTCTCTTCGTTCCATTCAATATTTTTGTTTAAGCTTTTTTTTCAACTTATTATAAATGTTCCTCTTATTTTTCTCTCTGTTCACTACTTTTCTTCCCATCCAGTATTGTTTTTTTACTTTTATTTTCATCTTATTGTAAATGTTCTTCTTATTTTCATTTCCGTTTGCTTCTCTCCTTTCCATTCAATATTTTTGTTTAAGCTTTTTTCAACTGCAAACTGCAAAAACCGGAATGTATAAGAGCTTTTTTCAACTTATTATAAATGTTCTTCTTATTTTATTCTTCGGTTGCTACTCTTCTTCCGATTCAGTATTAATGTTTAAGCTTTTTTTCAACTTATTATAAATGTTCTTGTTATTTTTCTCTCTATTTACTACTTTTCTTTCATCCAGTATTATTTGAACTTTTAATTTCAACTTATTGTAAATGTTCTTATTTTCATTTCCGTTTGCTTCTCTTCTTTCCATTCAATATTTATGTTTAAGTTTTTGTTCAACTTATTATAAATGTTCTTCTCATTTTCTTCTTCATTCGCTACTCTTCCTTCCTTTCAATATTTTTGTTTGAGTTTTTTTCAACTTTTTTATAAATATTGTTCTTATTTTATTTTATTTTGTTTTGTATCTTATTTCGCTCTCATAATTGAGCATTAACATAAATGAGTATTAACATTTCATCTAGTATTATTAATAATAATTTTACTAACCGGAATCTAGATTCTAAAATGTTGATTCTCGCCGATTTTACTTATTTATACAGATTTAAACGGTACTATACGTAGGATAACAGAAAAATGGTGGCATCATGGAATGAACTAAGAAAAATCTATTTGAAAGAAGATGTAAGAAGGAAAGGTTAAATATAATTTTTTTTTTTGGAATAACTAGAGAAGAAGTGGCGAATGGGGTTGCAGAAAGATTTCATTCATTATAGTCTATAGATTGTTTTTTTTCAAGCTTCTGATATCGCGATCATATCAATAAAATTTATATTTAATAACTACCACGGAACATCTTCGAAAATGAACGTGAATCAATTGGACAACATTGGTCGCATCGTAAACTCTTTCCAACTCTCTTTTTCCCGCTGCCACAACCACAACCAAAACACTGGAATTTACAACGCCCAACCGGCAGTGTTCGGTGTACCAAAATCGTACAAACCCATTTGTATGGGACCTAGGGGTATTAGGATTTGTTTTCGCTAACATCGTGCCTCGTTATGATGGAGGATACTGTGGATCGTTACACAATGCAAAAGTTCGCATCATGAACAAAGCCGCATAAATTTGAGCTGTCGGCACCCATTGCGCAGTTACATATCAGGGAAGCACATTTTGCCGTAAGCCCAAACGGTTTATTAATGTCAGTTTTTGTTCCAATAAAATCAAAAAGCGCAAAAATAAACTTGAATCGTGGAATTTACACAATCGAGTAAAAAATTGGGTACGAAGAATAGGCCATCCAAATAATCAAAAGTGCAAAAGTATCAATCGATATCGTTGGGTTAGACAAGCCACGAAGGTGTTCTGTATCGAGCAGAAATTGGATGTGAAAATGGATTCTGTATATGAAAATTTCCAATGTTTGATTAGCATTACATTTGAACATGTACTTATTTTTAAATCAAAACCTTTCCAATCATTTTAGCTCATAACTTGCCATGATTAGCCAAAAATAATCACGTTATAATGAACCATGTTTTCGTTTTCTTTCAGATTGCCAACCAATCAATTTACCAAGGCTCAATCTAAACTGAACTCGTTTCATCGAGACGAAGGTAAGTGTTCATTACGAACAGCCGTAAAACACAGAGGGAAAAAAACTTCCCCCAATCGAGTGGTTTCCAACCAATTTCAAATTGAGAATTCACAGTGTGCGTTAGGCACTCGGCGTGTACGGTCGTATTCTCTGATAGCTCCGCGATTTTCGATATGTTTTTGCTAGTGCTGCGCCATCCGGATTGCAATGCTTGTCAGGTCTCTGCCTCTCGGTTTTCCGAAGACTCTTCGTTAGTAGTGTGTGGTAGGGACGCGAGTGGTAGAACATGGAGAGTACGTGGCAGAAGACTGCATTATTGCTTTAATATAAGTGGTGCTAGAATTCATTTCGATCATCAAAGAAACGCGCTTGCTAAAGGAAAAAATAGCATTATAAAACTAAACAAGTCCGCTAATGGAAAAAGTGAGCGACAGAAAATAAAACCAGGGAAGTGGTTGGAATGTGTTGATTCAATGGCTCGGCGATATAACCACTACAGTGAAAATAGCGAAAAACATAAATACATCAGAGCATGTTTTTCTTGAAAATGTTAAATGGGTGAGAGAGTTCCATATCATTATTCATAATGATGCTTTTTAATAGTCATGTTCTCTTTTTTGAATGTAAAATGTACTTTGATCTGGAAATCCTGCAGGCTATTATATTTCTGATTGTAAGTTCGTATGTATTGGTGGGAGGTTGCAAAAATACAGTTCGGTGTTTATATACAACACACACTATAGCAACCAGAGAGACCAGATCTGCAGATTTGTCTGTAAATCTGCAAATTTCGTGTATAGTGCTGCAGCTCGCCAAGTCAGTTCTGCGTGTCATCTCTGATAGTAACTACGTTCAATCTGGTAAACTAATTCGTTGGTCCCGCGGCGGAGGGGCCAAGCTGCGGGAGACGGTTTCTCTTTGGTTGCTTTTTCTTTAACGATTTACCAGATTGATTTTATATATGACGACTAACTCTTCGCAAAATATTTAAGTTAAATCCACAAGCTTCGATTTATAAAATAAATTTTCAAGAAATTAAAGTACTGACTCCGTAATAATCAAAAGAGAAAGTAAACACGCCAACACTGCGAAAACGATTCAGTAATAGCCGTTCAACCGAGAAGGTTGTGTATAGAAGCGTACAGTTTAATAACGCTGGTTAGTTTACACGCGTTAAATACGACAACGGTTGAACTACAGGTGACCTGTTGGCAGCAGCCGTTAAAACGTATAGTCGTGCTGCATAAGAGAGCCCTAGTGCTGGGCCAAGCTGGTGAAGGAAACAACAAAGGGCGTTTCCCAAACTCTACCCAGGCCGCAATATACAGCCACAAGTGCTGAGCAGGAGAGTGCAAAGGCACATCGAAGAGGAAGAGTGCAAAGGCACATAGAAGCAGGAGAGTGCAAAGGCACACCGGTGCGAAGGCACTTCGGTGCAGAAGCATATCGGTGCGGAGCACTAGGAAGAAGGAGACAAGACAACTCGGTCTTTCCACTGCCATACAACACGCAGGTATACACCGGTGACCTGCGCTGGTTACAGCTGGCGAAGACGAAAGCAAATCGGAATTCGAGTGGTGCTGGATGTCAGGTAGCAGTAGCATCACATCCAACAATCAGCATCCAACAAGAACATCTAGAGCAACGAGGATCTACACGGCAGTGCAACGGAGATAGACAACAATTTCAAGGTAGAAGTTTTTTCTTTTCCTTTTGATTGAGTACTGTGTAGTGTTGGTTTCAAATTTTATTTTAAAGTTTAGTTAAAAATTTTAATGTAATGGATGAATCCATGGACGTAAATCCTAGCATGAATCCGATACCCCCACGAACGAAAAAATATCAGGAGAGCTCTTCTGGGCCTTGGATAGTCTTTTTTAGACGTATATCAAAGCCATTAAACATTTTTCAAATTAATAAAGGTTTGACATCACGATACTCTTCAATCAAAGAGATCATAAAAGTAAATAACGATAAAATTCGTGTTGTGGTAAATAATTTGAAACACGCGAATGATATTGTCTCTTCGGAACATTTCAATAAAGAGTATAAAGTTTACATACCCTCCAAAGATGTCGAAATTGACGGTGTTGTTACCGAAGCGAGTCTTTCGGTAGATGATTTACTCAAGCATGCTTGAGGGTGTGAAAATACTGGAGTGCAAACAACTGTACTCAGTAGTTCATGAAGAGGAAAAAAAAGTTTATCGCCCATCAGACTCGTTTCGAGTGACATTTGCCGGGTCTGCGTTGCCGTCCCATGTCTATGTCGATAAAATTCGCCTCCCTGTTCGGCTTTTTGTTCCAAATGTAATGAATTGTACGAACTGCAAAAAATTCGGCCACACAGCTACTTACTGTAGTAATAAACCAAAATATATTAAGTGTGAAGGGCCTCATAAAGATAATGATTGCAACAAGGAAATTGAAAAATGTATTTATTGTGGGAATAGTCCTCATGATGATATTTCAGTATGCACTGCATTTAAAGTGCACAAAGACAAAATTAAGCTTTCTTTAAAAGCACGGTCTAAGCTCACATATGCAGAAATGCTTAAAACGGTCATTGATGTCCCCCCTTTGGAAACCGAAAACGGGTTTTCAAATCTAGAGGAACCAGAGGACTCTGACTCTGACGAAAATAGTGAAGGTAATTCGTTTATCACTACCCAAGGGTCAGTTAAGAGAAAGAAGTCTTCCTCCAAATTACCAAAAAAGACACCTAAAATTTCATCTTCAAAAAAAGATCCCCGTGTTAAACAAAAAAAGTCAAAACCAAAGACTGTGCCTCCTGGTTTGTCAAATTCACAAACCAATCCAGGATCTAGCACAGAAAAAGGTAATAATCCTGTGGGCTCCATTTCACAGCCACCAACAGGATTACTGAAGTTTTCGGAAATTGTTGAATGGATTTTCTCAGCATTCAATATATCTGAACCCTTAAAGACCCTCATAATGGCATTCCTTCCAATAGCTAGAACCTTTTTGAAGCAGTTATCAGCTCAATGGCCAATTGTCTCAGGTTTTGTATCTTTTGATGGATAATTTATCACCCGTCGCAAATGATACAATCACTGTCCTGCAGTGGAATTGTCGAAGCATCATGCCAAAACTTGATTCATTTAAAATATTATTGCATAGTCAAAAATGTGATGTATTTGCTTTATGCGAAACATGGCTTACTTCAAACATAGCTTTAAATTTTAATGATTTTAACATTATACGTCTCGATAGAGACTCTCCGTATGGTGGAGTGCTTTTGGGAATTAAGAAATGCTATTCCTTTTATAGATTAAACATCCCTTCAACTTCTAGTATAGAAGTTGTTGCTTGCCAAATAAACATTAAAGGCAAAGATATTTGCATAGCTTCGGTTTATATTCCTCCAAAAGCACAAGTTGGACAGCAACAGCTTAATGAAATGGTTGAAGCCCTTCCTGCACCACGATTGATTCTGGGGGATTTAAATTCGCACGGTATTATGTGGGGTTCCGTTTACAATGATAGCAGATCATCTTTAATACAAAACATTTGTGACAATTTTAGCATGACGGTATTAAATATGGGTAGCATGACACGGATCCCAAGACCTCCTGCACGCCCAAGTGCATTAGATCTATCTCTTTGCTCAACATCAATTCGACTAGATTGCACCTGGAAAATATTGCCTGATTTACACGGTAGCGATCATTTACCAATCATCATCTCAATTAGCTGTAACAAATGTATTGCTAATTCAGCTAGTATTCCATATGATTTGACAAAAAATATCGACTGGATTAAATACCAAAGTAGAATCTCTAGTATTTTGAATTCAATGGAAGAGCTCCCTCCACTTGAAGAATATGACTTCCTCATTTGTTCGATTCTGGAGGCAGCAGAACAATCCCAAACTAAACGCTTTCCTGGGCCAACGACTAACAGAAGGCCTCCCAACCCCTGGTGGGACAAAGAGTGCTCAGAGGCTAAACTCGCAAAACAAAATGCTTGCAAGACGTTTCTAAAACGGGGAGGAGGAACTCCTCAGAATTTTGAAAAGCTTATGGTTTTAGAAACCAAGTACAAGAGCATACTTCGAGCCAAAAAATGTAGCTATTGGAGACATTTTGTCGAAGGTTTGTCAAGAGATACCTCAATGAGCACTCTTTGGAACACGGCCAGACGAATGAGGAATCGTAACGTGGGCAATGAGAGTGATGAATACTCGAACCGATGGATATTTGACTTTGCTAGGAAAGTTTGCCCAGATTCTGTTCCTACGCAGAGCATTATACGGGAATCTCCTCCAAATAATGGTTTTATTAATAACCCATTTTCAATGATGGAATTTTCTATAGCACTCTTGTCTTGTAACAATAACGCTCCAGGGTTGGACAGAATTAAATTCAACTTGGTGAAGAATCTGCCCAACCTCGCAAAAAGACGTTTGTTGGAATTGTTCAACAAGTTTCTTGAGCAAAATATTGTTCCACCTGACTGGAGACAAGTGAAAGTTATCGCCATTCAAAAACCGGGGAAACCAGCTTCCAATCACAACTCATATAGACCCATTGCGATGTTGTCCTGCATCAGAAAATTGTTCGAAAAAATTATTCTACGACGTCTCGACACTTGGGTCGAGACGAACGGTTTGTTGTCAGATACTCAGTTTGGCTTCCGTAGAAATAAAGGGACGAATGATTGCCTTGCATTACTTTCGTCTGACATCCAAATTGCCTTCGCTCAAAAGCAACAAATGGCATCTGTATTTTTAGACATTAAAGGAGCATTTGATTCAGTTTCCATTGATGTTCTTTCAGACAAGCTTCACCAAAATGGACTCCCAGCGGTTATAAATAATTATTTGCACAACCTTTTGTCAGAGAAACACATGCATTTTTCACATGGCGATTTGGCAACACTCAGAAATAGTTACATGGGTCTCCCGCAAGGCTCATGCCTCAGTCCGCTCCTCTATAATTTTTACGTAAATGACATTGACAGCTGTCTAGTAACCCCATGTACACTAAGACAATTGGCAGATGATGGCGTGGTTTCAGTTACTGGACCCAAAGCTATTGATCTGCATAAACCATTGCAAGATACCTTAGATAACTTGTCCGATTGGGCTGTTCATCTTGGTATCGAATTCTCTGCGGAGAAAACAGAGCTGGTCGTCTTTTCAAGAAAGCATGATCCCGCGCAGCTTCAGCTTCATATGATGGGAAGAATGATTCAACAGGTTTTGACTTTCAAATACCTTGGGGTGTGGTTTGATTCCAAATGCACGTGGGGAGGACACATTAGGTTTCTGATAACAAAATGCCAACAAAGAGTAAATTTTCTTCGAACAATAACAGGATTTTGGTGGGGTGCTCATCCAGAAGATCTAATAAAATTGTATCAGACAACGATACTTTCAGTGATGGAATATGGATGCGTTTGCTTTCGTTCCGCTGCAAACTCTCATATTATGAAACTGGAGCGAATTCAGTATCGTTGTTTGCGAATTGCTTTAGGGTGCATGCATTCGACACATACAATGAGTCTTGAAGTTCTGGCGGGAGTTCTTCCATTAAAAGATCGATTTTGGGAGCTTTCATCACGCCTGCTAATAAGATGTGAGGTGCTGAATCCCATGGTAATTAATAATTTCGAACGACTAGTCGAGCTTCGATCTCAAACAAAATTCATGACAGTATATTTTAACCATATGTCACAGGAAATCAACCCTTCAAGATATATTCCTATCCGTGTCAGCCTCCTAAATGTCCCTGACTCAACTTTATTTTTCGATACATCCATGCAGCGCGAAGTGCGTGGAATCCCGGATCATCTACGTTCGACGGAAATCCCAAAAATATTTTCAAGTAAGTTCAGGCATATTGACTCTGAGAAAATGTTTTACACGGACGGATCGCGAATTGAAGAAGCGACAGGGTTTGGTATGTTCAACAATAATGTTTCGGCCTCATTTAGGCTTCAAGAACCTGCATCTGTTTATATAGCAGAGCTAGCAGCAGTTCATTATAGTTTGAGTGTAATCGTCACATTAATTCCAAACCATTATTTCCTCTTCACAGATAGTCTGAGTGCAATTGAAGCCATTCGCTCAAACATGACTGGCAAGACTGAACCGTTTTTCCTGGGCAAAATAAAACAGTGCCTGAACGACATATTGAACAATAATTATCTAATCACTATAGTCTGGGTCCCGGCTCATTGCTCCATTCCTGGCAATGAAAGAGCCGATATTTTAGCCAAACGTGGTGCTATTGAGGGTGAAATTTATGAGAGACCAATTGCTTTCAACGAATTCTATAGCTCGTCTCGCCAAAGAACACTTGCCAGCTGGCAAGCTTCTTGGGATAAAGATGATCTGGGTCGGTGGATGCACTCAATTATTCCGAAAATATCGACAAAGGCATGGTTCAGGGGACTGGATGTGAGTAGAGATTTTATTCGTGTGATGTCCAGACTCATGTCCAATCACTACACGTTAGATGCACATCTCCTTCGAATTGGGCTCTCCGAGACTAATCATTGTGCTTGTGGCGAAGGTTATCGAGATATTGATCATGTCGTTTGGACATGCGTGGAGTATCGTGATGTCAGATCTCAACTAATAAATTCTTTGCGTACCCAAGGTAGACTATCCAATATCCCAGTTCGAGACATTCTTGCTTGTCGTGACCTTTCATACATGAAACTTATTTATCATTTCATAAAGAAAACTGGAGTTTCAATTTAATAAAGGCCCCTTTCAAGACTTAGTTCTGATCCCAGCTGCGTCCATGAGTTCAACCAATAGCTAAATTAGAATAAAAATAATGTAATGATACAAACAAACTCGAAACAGTTTATGAAATTATTAACAAAATGTCTGAAAATAACAGCTTATTTTATAATTTATAGAAGTTAATCGTTTGGTTCAAATAATATTTCCGAGTAGATTTCATAATTAATGACGAGTTACCTAAGATGATATTTAAGTAATAAGAGAATATGTTTTAATAAATGCAAAACGTTGTGACTATGTTAGAATTAAATTAGGATAAGAATATTATGTAAAAGTGATGCTACGGCGAAGAAAAACTTATGTAAACTGCCTTAAGAAATAAACGTATTTATGAAAAAAAAAAAAAAAAAACACTGCGAAAACAATGAGCCCTGTGGTAAAAAAGAGTACAAGTTGCACCCGAGGCCAGACTACAAAGCCGCATTGCCAGTTGTCTCATCTTGTTTAGGGTTTTTACCAGAGATGCCAGATCTGCAGATTTGTCTGTATATTTGCAGATTTCATATATAGTGCTGAAGACCTTTTTTACAGATTCATGAAAATCGAGTTTCTCGTAGACTTTCAACAAAAATTCCAATACCAAAAAATTGCCATAGGTTCTATATTAACATATTGATTGATATATTAGAGCTTAATGCTTTGATGCAGTATTATACGACATTTCAACGAGGCGTATTATATTAAATTATATTGTTTTATGTTATATTAAATTGTATATGTTATATTATAGGTCGTCAAATGGTGAGATAACAAAGTCCTCATATATTGCCACATGTGGTTCTGTTGTTTATTGCATTATTGGTTATATATTGAATTGAATTATATTACATTGTATTATATATTGTTGTTATTATTATTATTATTATTATTCTTTTTCTTATTCTTCTTATTATTATTATTATTATTATTATTACTATCATTATAATTATTATTATGATTAACAAAGAAATATTATATTTCCTTCAGTACTTCGACGAAAGAAGAGCATAACTTACCCAGCGACATCAACTGTTATACATTGTATCATAGCATATTATTTCATATAGTATCTTCTGTTGTTATATTATGTTGTATGGTATTATACTGCATTGCATTTTATCATTGTATTATATTATATAATATTATATTATATTGTATTATAAGTATATGTATTGTGTTATATTGCATTATGTTATATTATATTACATTACATTATATTATATTATATTATATTATATTATATTATATTATATTATGTTATATCATATTATATTATATTATATTATATAATATTATATTATATTATACTATGTTATATCACAGAGAATAGATATCCAACAGACATTCATACGTGCGAAGTCGTGTGCAACGGTGATTTTAAACGGATTTTCACTTGTATGCTTTACACAGCTTTTAAAAAAGTTTGTAATAGCTTGGTAGTACACTGTATTGCATTATATTATGTTATATTGTGTTATGTTTATTGAGTTATATCATATTATATTGTATTGTATTATATTATATTATATTTTTTTATATAAATTTATATTATATTATATTATATTGTATTATGCTCGAGTATATCGACAACGGGGAGGGGCAGGGAGTGCATCAGGGTATCTTACAAGTGAATGACTGGATGAAGGAGTGAAATGTCAACCCGATTCACAGGGGAAAGCTGTGTGTTTTCCCCAGAAGGTCTGAAATAAGTAAGATGCACCCTTCTAACAAACAAACCATCAGGCAGGTTTAAGCTGGTACAGCGAATTCTTTTATTATATGGCCGGATGTTATTGCTGGAAGGCGCCGGGTCCTCAAAGCCCATTTTGGCCTTCTTAACAGCAGTAATATAAAAGTTATCTGATAATCAAATTCGGATCTACTGTAAGTCTACCTGCATCCACTGGTAATGCCTTGAACTGATGGTGGCTTCACACATACATACATACATACATACAATTTCAAATTGAGAATTCCATCTTGGAACACTGAATCACAATTTTTTGATTTTATGTCTCAGAGACAAAAAAAAACAATTTGTGCGGAATCTATACCGATTGAATTTCCTTTCCTTTTTTTATTAGAAACGTCAATTCTCACGAGCATAACTATTATAACCAGAGCGAATAAAAGTCATTTTCATTGACTAAAAAATAGATGAAAATGACCAGAAATTACTGTCACTCTCAGCTTCGCTTGCAAACTATGAGAACGAAACCCATGTCCAGTCAATGACATAAGCGGGACAATAGTTTCAGAATTGTGTTTGTTCTTTCATTTGCCCTTTCAGTCATTTGCAGTTTCCAGTGAAATTATCCAAAGAAGTTCTGGGATATAATTACTTCGATTTGCCATATTTTAGTCACTTTTTATAGCCAAGCGTCAAAGATTTTCGATACGTCGATGAAAGAATTCTGCTGATGCTCCCTGAAGTAACGTCTTCAGTTTGGTTTGTTTGGTCTTGTCATAGAGGAAAGAGTGACGTTGTCAAATATACTCTCTCATTTTTTCGATGAGAGACGAAAATGATTCGTCTCTTTTCTTTTGTTCTGGTGTCGGTCATTTACGAATGAGACAGTAAAACCAAATACAAATAATAATACCCCTAGGTCCCATACAAACAGATCATAAATGTTTGGTTCATAGATTGATCAAGTTAGCCTAGCCTAATTTACTGTTTGGAGTTGATAGAATATCCGTGAAAAAATATAAAGTATCTGGCAACGAAACCACGGAAGATCGTGGTTGCTACGACACGAATTAGGTTAGTTTGTTTTTATTTAGGGGAATAAGCTGTTTTTCGCCATGGACGATTTCGACAAAGGACCTGATGTGTTCCAAATGCTTCGATTGAATATAGCGCCAGTGTTCATTCATTTTCCGGCGAAAGGAAACCCGAAACCGGCGGACACTATGGATATTCAGAGAGTAGGTGTTTCGGCGGAAGTTATCTGCAAATGGATACAGGGGCGAACCGATATTCAAATAAAAATATTCCGCTCTTCGAATTATTCAGCGACGATCACTCTTCTGATGCTAACCGCATTCGTTGGAGGACTTGCGAAGCAACAACTTGGACTTTTTGTACAACAATCAAATGTGGGGATTTTTGGCGGTCATTTTCTGCCTGGCAATGGTTTCGGGTCAAATGTGGTATCATATCAGAATTCCACCGTTTGTACACAAGGACCAAAATGAAGTAATTGTTCATAGGTTTTTGTTTAGCGGTTGTTTATTATAATAAATTCAGGTTGTAACCAATAAACAAACGAATTGTTAACGATTTATTAATTTTAGTTTAACGTAAAGCCGCCATTACTAAGTTCAGTTTTTGCAATACCTGAGCGGAAACATATATTGGAGAAGCCAAATGAAGAAAAACTAACAGAAAAGATGAATTTTTGGAAAAAGATACGCTCAGAGACAGGACTCGAACCTGCGTTCTAATGCATTCCGTGCATACGCGCTACCATTTCGCCACTCTGAATCTTGTTTTAGTCACTCTAAAACGCCAAACAGACACAATAGCGCGTACATCGAACATGTACGAACTCAGAACTGTGTTGTTCTGAGACTACGCAAGAGGTATTCCAAGACCCAATAACTGCTTGGAATATAATCCTTATAGACTACATTGTGCCACAACGAGAACTACAACGATCTTTTTTTTTTGTTGTTCATATTTTTAAAGCTTATTTGTCTATTCTGATCTGTTTCAGGAATACTTTGAGTCATCCAAGGTCTTCACTGAATCCCGAGCATGGAACGTCAAGATTAGGTTTTTTCATGCACTTTGTTATTTTGGTAGATCTTAAGGACTATACTCCTAGTATTTTTGGATGAACAAGCACTACCTCATAACTGATCACAATTATCCAATTAATTGGATGTGATACAACGAGTATGGGCCATCAAAAAAGAAACTCCCTAATGTCATCGGTTTCGTTCGTAGACTTAAGGTCTATATACCAAGGAGGTTTAGGAAAGACAAGAACTCCCACAGACATTACCACAGTATGTCGAGAACATACCGCACTCAAAAGTTATGCAAAAGTCACCAGTCACGCGTTTATATACTGATTTCTTTTTTCCAGTCAAATTCTTGGATGCTCCTGACAATAACTAGTTTCCATGAAACCAAACAATTCCGTAATGTATATTTCATAAAATTGAATTCACTGAAGCATGTTGGATTGTTTTGTATATAGGGTAAGGGCACAGACTAACAGACAGGACACTCAAATTAGATTCTTCATCCATTTTAACGGTCATTTCGAATATTTCTTTACTTGGGACAGTACTCGCATGTGTCATGAAGGCGCCACGTTACACTACCAAAAACAATCAGTCTGTCATCTAGACTGTGTTTTTTTTCATTTACCAACAGAGTTGCCATTCATACAGAATTACCTGCAATGTATTGATTTGTATACGTTCCTGCGAATTTCATGCAGGATACAGATATAACACATATTGCCAAAACTAAAGGGTGATTTTTTAAGAGCTTGAGAACTTTTTTAAACAATAAAACGAATAAAATTTGCAAAATCTCATCGGTTCTTTATTTTAAACGTTAGATTGGTACATGACATTTACTTTTTGAAGATAATTTCATTTAAATGTTGACCGCGGCTGCGTCTTAGGTGGTCCATTCGGAAAATCCGCTTTTTTATCGACAAATTTTGTTCAGCGATGAGGCTCATTTCTGGTTGAATGGCTACGTAAATAAGCAAAATTGCCGCATTTGGAGTGAAGAGCAACCAGAAGCCGTTCAAGAACTGCCCATGCATCCCGAAAAATGCACTGTTTGGTGTGGTTTGTACGCTGGTGGAATCATTGGACCGTATTTTTTCAAAGATGCTGTTGGACGCAACGTTACAGTGAATGGCGATCGCTATCGTTCGATGCTAACAAACTTTTTGTTGCCAAAAATGGAAGAACTGAACTTGGTTGACATGTGGTTTCAACAAGATGGCGCTACATGCCACACAGCTCGCGATTCTATGGCCATTTTGAGGGAAAACTTCGGAGAACAATTCATCTCAAGAAATGGACCGGTAAGTTGGCCACCAAGATCATGCGATTTGACGCCTTTAGACTATTTTTTGTGGGGCTACGTCAAGTCTAAAGTCTACAGAAATAAGCCAGTAACTATTCCAGCTTTGGAAGACAACATTTCCGAAGAAATTCGGGCTATTTCGGCCGAAATGCTCGAAAAAGTTGCCCAAAATTGGACTTTCCGAATGGACCACCTAAGACGCAGCCGCGGTCAACATTTAAATGAAATTATCTTCAAAAAGTAAATGTCATGTACCAATCTAACGTTTAAAATAAAGAACCGATGAGATTTTGCAAATTTTATGCGTTTTATTGTTTAAAAAAGTTCTCAAGCTTATAAAAAATCACCCTTTATATACATAATTGCACCTACTTCTCATCCTCCAACGCAATACAAAATCGAACCCGTTTTGTTACAATATTTACTTGCTTCTTGTCTCCCGCCACTTACTTTCGGGTGAAAATTGCCAACACAATCAAAAATAGTCTGGATGAACAACGTAGAGAAAAATAAATGTTTACCTTCCAACATCGCTAAAAAAGTTCAATATATTATCAACGTAATCCAATAATTTATTGTGATGATTCGTTTTCCAATTTTATGAAGAAATCAGGCATCCCTGCAAGCAGCTGATCGGTGTTGACAAACGAGGGGAAACCTACTAGTAGAAAAACTTTCACATAACACAAGGGATGTACCGATAGTAAATAGTTCGCGCAGTACAATATAGGAGGAACTAGTGCATTACGAAAAATTATTTTTATAAGAATTTTCTCATACTGTCATTCTGGGGTAAGGGCTCCCTATTTCATCTCATTTGTAAGGACGTTACCTTAACAGCCTGATTTAGCCATTAAAATCACTACGATTTTTTCATATTTCTGCTTAATTCGCCTTGCTCCACATTGGGAATTGATTCACATTCCTTGGAAATTAAAATAATATTCAAAAGTCAGCTAAAAAACACCTCCGATATGTTCACTACTGTGCTCCTAATCCTAATCTCAAAGGTTTTTTATTCATCCCATCGTTGGTCTTTTATTCATCCCATAAATTAACAATGGCGACTGCAATCAAAATCAAAATATTGCACTATTACACTCTCAGGTTCAAACTGTCAGAATTCTTCTTAAAAAGGACACAATGCCATCTATGAGACAACACATGATATTTTTAGAAACAGTTTGGAATCATTTCGACATTTGAAATTTTTTGGATCGTTTTCGTTACCTTTCGTTTAAAATTTAAAATCTTACTGTGCAGTTAATTTAGCCCTTCTAAAAACAAAATTCAGAACCAGAGATGCCATTCATACAGATTTATCAATATTGCATAGATTTTTGCGTTCGCATACTGATTTAAATCAGAGCACAGATTTTCTAAATTTAATTCATATTTGTGAAGGTTCATAAAAAGTGAGGAGTGAAAAGTTAGACTTTTCTCTCTTTAAAAGTTTATTGATCAATGGACAAATCACATGTTAAAATGGACATCTTTTGTGCAAATTTTTGATGATGAACACTGATAAACATTTATATTAAAATTTTAAACCAATTTGAATTGATTCATTTTATTAGTGAAAACAAATAGACCAGATACACATTTTCTATGAAAATATCTCGCATCACTGTGCACAGCCGATGAAACACACACACACACTTAACAGCGTTATGTAGTGGAAAGAAACCAGTGCTACTAGTTTTGCCACAATGGTTATTTCATTAGTATTTAACACGCTCTTAAATTTTAAATGTAAATATCAACAATATAATTAAACTAATGTCACGGATACCAAAAAAAATACTTGTTGATGATAATTTGAAGAAGGAAAAACATATTTTTTTATGTAACGTTATGAGAAAATTTTGCAACTTTGCGAAATCAAATGAGATGAAAACAAAGCATAATCAAGTGAACTAAATGAAAAATTTTCATCTCATATTTTTGAAGACTTTTATTGCTTGTCGGGTAATTGTTGAAGCTTTTAATCGTTAATTAAACAAGTGGCAAGTGAATTATCAATAGTAGTGTAATTGTGCGATCATGTGATCATGTTTTGAGACGAATCGATTAGTAGATATTCAGAAAAATGACGAACTGTAGATCTTGAGACGAGAATGTGTCCTAGATTGAAAAGTGAGTTTGTTTTAAATAAAATAAACTACAAACTACTTTGTTTTAAATGAAATACTACAGCCGGGTCGTAGTTTTTTTTTTTTTTTGAAAGTTTGGTGGAATATTGAGAAATTATTATGTGTTCAATTTAAAAGTATTCGAGCACTGTTTCCGCAGATTGCCGGTATAACCGAAATGGGTTCGTTTGGTCATCAACTAACAAGAGCTTTAAATTGGACCAATTCCAGGCCTAAATTCGATTATTTTTCACATATTTGACATAGTCATTCAAGTCGAGGTAAAAATGCTTCACAGGCGTGCGACCACAAGACCTGTTATATAAATCTAAGTTTTGTGATAATCGGTTCAACCTTCACTGAGATATCGAAATGGTTATGTTAGTTCAACATAAACTGTTAGGCCAACAACGAACAAAATCTACAAACTACAAGAATTAACCAGTCAATTCTATGGAAATCGCTTCTGTTTTAAACGTTACTTGTATTAAACTAAGGAGTGTTCCGAAAATAAGCTATCCACACACATTTGTGTTGTACGCATGTATTTGTGATTTTATTTTATACTCAGATCACAGCATGCTGTGCGTTTGACTGTCAGCTTTCGTTGTTTGTGCGGTTGAACTTCTGCGTTTTCAAAATGTCGCGTATTGAAAAAGAAGTGAACATTAAGGTTCTTCACATATGGCTAAGTGAGAAGGGTATTACTATGCGAAAATTGGCGAAGCGGTTCATCATGTCAGTGTTAAAACCATCATTAATAAGTTTGGGGAATACTATTCTTTGGATGAGCTACCAGGAAGAGGTACAAAACCCGCTTCTTCCAACCCGAAACTGGACCAGAAAGTGGTTTCTCTAATCATGAAAAACAAATCAATGTCAATACGTGATTTGGGCAAAAAAGCAGGAACGAGTGTCGGAATGATCCAGCGTATCAAGAGGCGAAATCACCTGAAGACCTACAAGAAGCAGGAAATCTCGAAACAAAAAGTAGCACAGAAGAAGCGAGCAGAAACAAGGGCCCGGAAATTGTATTCGCGTTTTCTGCAGTGTCCGGATGCATGCGTTTTGATGGACGATGAGACTTATGTAAAGGAGGACTCAAAAATCCTTCCAGGTCCACAATACTTTACTGTCGTCTCTGGGGAGGATATGAGAAATGCGGACAGGTAGATTCAAGTGGAGAAACTCGGTCGAAAGGTACTGGTATGGCAAGCAATATGTTCCTGTGGTTTGAAATCAACCATTTTTTACACTACCGGAACTATAAATGCAGAAATCTATCGATCTGAGTGTCTCCATAAGAGATTACTGTCTTTATATAAGAAGCATAGTACACCTCCACTGTTTTGGCCGGCTTTAGCGTCGGCTCACTATGCCAAAACCATTCTCAATTGGCTTGCGGAGAAGAATATAAATTTCGTTGAGAAAAATATCAATCCACCAAATTGCCCATCGAACGTTACTGGGCAATCGTGAAGAGTGTCTTCAAGAAGACAGGTAAGGCATCTGGGAACATGCAGGAGTTCAAAAAAATTTGGGCTCAAGCGTCCGTAAAATGCCTTGCAACACTTGTCCGGAGCTTGATGAAGAGCGTTCGAAAAATAGTTCGGAAATTCGTGAAGAAATAACTTGAATTTCATCCGGTTTTCATTATGATCAAGTTTAACCTCGTACAATAAAGGATCAATTTTTAGTTTGAATAAAATATCGTTTTTTATCATAATTTGAAAAAAAAATTTGGATAGCTTATTTTCGATACACTCCCGATCAGATGCACATAACAAAATCATAACACAAGTATATCAACAGTTGATATGTATAACAATTTGTGTTATTTTGAGATATTTAACAAATGAAAACAGTTGAAAGGTAAAACTTATGATAACAATATAATAACAAAACCGGTTATGATGTTTCATTTTCATTCGCAAGACTCCTGATAAAGTTCATTAATTGAAAAAAATGAGTTTTTCCGTTTCTTCATATCGAAATATAATGATCAGAATTTCAAAGAACTAAAAGAAGAAACCAAATCACTAAACATATTATTCATTTAAAAAAAAATTATTCAACAATTTAGGATTGAAACGATGCTAAAAGTTGGCTGTGATATGGTTTTTCTGTGTTAAATTTGCTATCTAATTTATTACCACTATTGTTATAAATGTCTGCTTTCGGACTTCTGTAGTTATATCAAATTCAATATTGATTGTGATACAAACGTTTCAAAATCTGTTACGATTTTGTTCCCGCTAGAGTCTGTTTTGTTATGATTTTTGTTATTTTAACAGCTTACCAGTCAAAAATATTTCAAAATTTGTTATAAAACATTCTAAAATTACTCCAGTTGTTATAATTCTGTTATTTCCATCTGAACGGGCTCCTTACTACCTATCCGCCTAGCAATACCGTAACCGTAATTTCAATCCGAATCAAATTTGAAAATTTTTCGACTGTGAAAACCAGATTCATATTTGTTCATTTTTTTTTGCGCATACACTGAGGTCTGTTTTCACGCGGGGGTAACGAACCGCGTAAAAAACCGCAAAAAAAAAAACAGGGTAACATTGGAAATCCGCGTGAAGAAAGCGGCGTAAAAAATCCGCAATCATAAAAACCGCTTAAAAAGACTACGTTGTCCTACGATTTAGGGCACTAACACACGCACATACCCAGACATTTTTCGTTCTCGACAAACTGAGTCGAATGATATATGACACTTGGCCTTCGGACCCTGAAAAGCCGATTTTCCATAGGAATAGGACTATAACAGCTGTCCAAGTAAAGCGAAGCATGCTTGTTTCTTCTGATCAATTGGGCTATCTTTTCATGTGTTTTCCTATGCAGGGTAGTTTAGTTAGGAAAACTATTTCCCCGGTTAGGAGTTAGCTACGGGTTTGAGTCCCGTCTCTGCGGTGTCATTTTCGCGGTTTTCAACACATAGTTGCATTCGAATGTCATTTTGCGAATCTGTTTGCCCCGTTTCATACTGATTAAATTTAAAATTTCAAAACGTCAGGGAGAACAGTGGCAACATGTAGCGAGTATAATTGTATGCAAACAACAAACAGTCACAGTTTTGCGGGCAGAAAGTCGAAAAATTTTGTTTTTTCGGTGCAATATAAATTAAATGTAAATAGCACTCACTTTGTGTCTGCTTAGCCGGTCATGTTGATCCGCGAGGTGGCATTAGTAGTCCGACATAATCTGCTAATGCACTGATGAGCCGAAGGCAAAACGTAAATCAATTAAATATTTTCATTCAAACGCTGTCAAAAGACATCTTTTGATTGAAATATACATAATACACAAAACTACGGTAGATATAGTGCTGATATGTGTTTAGTTAGTCAAGTTAATTCACTAGAGAAGTATCGAGTAAATTTGCTCGTTGACTCGTTTGACTCAAAAACTCTACTGTTCAATGTTTGGAAGATTTCTTAGCATACTTGAGTTAATTCAATGATTGACAAACAGAAGCCACTTGCCATCAGCTGAATATTTACCACCCTACAAATACCATCGTTGGGTCGTATTTGTTCGAAGTAAACCACCGAAAACAGAGCCCACGACTAAACTGACTCTAAAACTGAAGTCAAGTAGCAGCAGTTTCGGCTTGGTTCTACGGTGTTAAATATAGTCACTAAATTCACTTAGCTCAGCAAAATACCTTGACCCAGTAGTCGTACTTCTTGTGCAAACCCACGAATGTTTAATGTTTGACTGTTGTCAGAAGCGTTTACCCTCCAGGGCGTACATTTCTGGTGCTGTTTGGAATCATGGCGGAACTCAGCATTCCACCTGTCTTTTCCAGTAACCGCACGGACAGTTTTCGACAAACACTTCACCGGAAGGCAAATTGCCAGAACTGACAGAAATTTTCTTTTGCAAATAACACATGGATGGAATGTTTCTGATAGCAAGAATTTTTAATTAATTTCAACCCATCTCCTGCATCGTTCTGGCGCTGGAAACGGACTCACGCCGAAGGTTCTATCTGTTACGGATCTCATCACGGTACTCGTTTGAAATAATTATTTCGACCTGTCGAATGCTTTTCTCCACATTGCTCCGAGTCATTACAGCTATGTAGCAACCTGTAGTTGAATTAATTGTAATTTCCTCAATTTGCTACTAAGACTCCGGGACGGGAGTACAATTCGACTCATCCATTCTGCATTGAAGGTTGGTTGCTTCTAACACACATTCCACAAGCGTTCAAATATCATTCGTCCGAAGGAAAGGCGGATGAAGCAAATCGTAAAGTGTCAGTTTCTGTTAAGTATGGCTAAAAGCTACGCTGGGCCAACCACCTGGTAATATTTCCGCTTTCCGAGAAACTACCGAAGAAACCGAAGAATTAATGTTTACCTAAGCCCAAATGGCTGGGGGTAGGGGGGGTGGTTGAATTCTTCGCCAGCTACTTTACTAACCCACACAGGACTTACTGGCTGCTGATGGGGGAGGTAACGAGTTCCAATTGTGACTCGAGCCAACAACCGGCAATGGCTGTGTGTCGGTGTTTGTTCCAACCGGTGGAGAAAGGAAGAAACTTTTTCTTACAATCCCATCGTTTCTTTTACAATTCGGTAGCGAAGTCATACGAACGACGAAAGCTCAACTCTGCTGCGGTATTTTTGGAGTTGAGCTCGTATATGTAATTCCGAATCCACAAGATAAGCGGCAAATTTCTATTTGTCGAACGTGACCGAGAGCGAACATTAATTGGGCAAATGGATAGGGTTGTTCAGAGCAGTAGGATAAATTTTACACAAAATCGATGCGGTTTGCAGGTATGAAAGAGCATATTTGCTGCAGTTGTTCAGTAGCATTTTTGGTCGATATTTCTGTGGGTTGAGGACTGAATTATTGGGCTATAAAATATCAATTATCACGTTAAAAAAAATTGTAAAAGAAAGGAAATTTAATACAATTTTGAAGCACATTTAAGGCAAAAGTCATCATAAGATAAGATGTTGGACCATTCCTACTACAAACAAGAACCCCCTTTGTAAAAAACTCTTTCTTTTTTGTTTTTCGTTTTTCGTTTTTCGTTTTTCGTTTTTCGTTTTTCGTTTTTCGTTTTTCGTTTATCGTTTTTCGTTTTTCGTTTTTCGTTTTCAATTTTTCAATTTTTCAATTTTCCTATTTTTCAGTTTTTCAGTTTTTCAATTTTCCTATTTTCCTATTTTTCAGTTTTTCAGTTTTTCAGTTTTTCAGTTTTTTAGTTAGTCAGTTTTTCAGTTTTTCAGTTTTTCAGTTTTTCAGTTTTTCAGTTTTTCAGTTTTTCAGTTTTTCAGTTTTTCAGTTTTTCAGTTTTTCAGTTTTTCAGTTTTTCAGTTTTTCAGTTTTTCAGTTTTTCAGTTTTTCAGTTTTTCAGTTTTTCAGTTTTTCAGTTTTTCAGTTTTTCAGTTTTTCAGTTTTTCAGTTTTTCAGTTTTTCAGTTTTTCAGTTTTTCAGTTTTTCAGTTTTTCAGTTTTTCAGTTTTTCAGTTTTTCAGTTTTTCAGTTTTTCAGTTTTTCAGTTTTTCAGTTTTTCAGTTTTTCAGTTTTTCAGTTTTTCAGTTTTTCAGTTTTTCAGTTTTTCAGTTTTTCAGTTTTTCAGTTTTTCAGTTTTTCAGTTTTTCAGTTTTTCAGTTTTTCAGTTTTTCAGTTTTTCAGTTTTTCAGTTTTTCAGTTTTTCAGTTTTTCAGTTTTTCAGTTTTTCAGTTTTTCAGTTTTTCAGTTTTTCAGTTTTTCAGTTTTTCACAGTTCGTGTATAACATCCATCGCGCACGGTCGTGTTTTTCTTTCGCTCTGTGCTCTTTCGTTGAATGTCGCTCGGGTTGCGCCATCCGGACTGCTATGTGTGCTGGGTTTCTGCCACCCGGATTCATGAAAGTGCAAGTGTTAGGGTGTTCTGACTGTGGAGTTTTCGCATGCAGAAAACGACAGGAACCAGGTTTAGAGCCCTCATCGCATAAGATCATATTTTCTGCTTTCTCAGTGTTAATTGTGTTTCGCTCGGGCTGTACCGGTCGGTCTTTTCGTATTCCGTTTCCGCCTCCCGGATTCGCATGGTTTTATATGCTAAAGAAGTCATTTTATTGATGATGCAGTGATGTGAAAATTTGAAAATGCCCTGAAATCAAAAGTGCGGAATCCCAAATTTTATTTCGTAATATTGATATCATTTCATTATTGCAACACGCAAGTCGCTATCGTGTATTTCACCACCAAAATAGAAATAGTTAACACGAGTACCTGAACATTTTAAAAAGTGATGTGCCATCTTGCGACAAGTAGCAGAAGTTGCTGTAGAGAACAGATTTTTCATTTTAGTGTGCTCTCCACGACAAATGGCTGAAACTACGTTCGGTCGCAAGGTTTTATTTTTCATGTATGATTTATCAATCGGACGATGTATTTGTAGTGATTCGTGTGGAGCACTCGTCGCGTAAGATCGCTCAAATTCATTTGCTGCGTTTTACTCGGACGATCATTATAGTGATGGCTATCATCGAAATCGCGAATGTTCAACGTTTTTGCTACTGGCGCGTCATCTTGGCCGCATGATTTAGTGTCTACCGCACGTAATTTAGGTGGTAAAGCGATCGACCAAGACACATTACTGAAAATACGTTAAATACAGGATTCAGGATACTGGTGAGATCGTTCCTTAAACATTTTTTCATATTCTGTTCAATTGACAATAGCAAGAGGTAGCATATTTCACAATTGTCAGTTTTCGCACTTGAGTTGTCTAGCGGAGGGAGATGAAGGATGATAACGTAAACCCTGCTATAGTATAGTATATTGTATTATATTATATTATATTGTATTATGTTATACTATATGTATTGTATTATATTATGTTATGTTGTATTATATTATACTATATGTATTGTATTATAGTATATAATATAGTATTATATTTTATTATATTATAATGAGTTATATTATTTGATTTTAATTATATTATACTGCTGCTGTTATAACATCGCGGAGGTACGGAATGTAGGCATCTTTGTTCGTCCAACCACTATAGTCAACATATTGATAAGAGATAGCTTATGTCACTATAATTGTCAGTTTTAGCGCATGAGTTGACTAGCGGAGGGAGATGAAGGATGATAACGGAAACCCTTCTATAGTATGGTATATTGTATTATATTATATTATATTATACTATGTTATATTATATTATGTTATATTATATTATATTGTATTATATTGTATTATGTTATACTATATGTATTGTATTATATTATATAATATTGTATTATATTATATTATATTATAATGAGTTATATTATTTGATTTTACTTATATAATAATGTTGCTGTCATTACTTCGAGGAGATACGGAATGTAGGCATCTTTTCTTCGGACAAACACTATAGTCAACATATCGATAAGAGATAGCAGATTTTACTATAATTGTCAGTTTTCGAACATGAGTGGATAGCGGAACGGAGATGATGAATGATGACGGAACCCTTCTATAGGATAATATATTGTAGTATATATGTTATATTATGTGATATTATATTGCTCTATGTTATATTTTATTATGTTATATTGTATGACGATTTGTTGTATTGTATTATATTAAATGATATTATATTATGTCTTATTATTTTACTATATTGTACTTCGTCACAAATATTATATTATTTTATTACAATGGTGAGGGGCAGGGAGTGCATCAGGGTATCTTACAAGTGAATGACTGGATGATGGAGTGGATTGCCAACCTGAGTCACATGGGAGAAACTTCGTGTTTCTCCCTGAAGGTCTGAAATGAGTAAGACGCGCCCTTCTAACAAACAAACCATCAGGCGGGTTTAAGCTGGTACAGCGAAAATCTTTATTATATGGCTGGATGTTATTGCTGGAAGGCGCCGGGTCCAAATAACCCATTTTGGCCTTCTTAACAGTAATAATATGAAAGCTATCTGATAATTAAATTCGGATCTACTGTAAGTCTACCCGCATACATTGGTAATGCCTTGAACTGATGGTGGCTTCACATATACATACATACATACATACATTTTCAGTTTTTCAGTTTTTCAGTTTTTCAGTTTTTCAGTTTTTCAGTTTTTCAGTTTTTCAGTTTTTCAGTTTTTCAGTTTTTCAGTTTTTCAGTTTTTCAGTTTTTCAGTTTTTCAGTTTTTCAGTTTTTCAGTTTTTCAGTTTTTCAGTTTTTCAGTTTTTCAGTTTTACGGTTTTTCGATTTTTCGGTTTTTCGATTTTTCGGTTTTTCGTTTATCGTTTATCGTTTATCGTTTATCGTTTATCGTTTATCGTTTATCGTTTATCGTTTATCGTTTATCGTTTATCGTTTATCGTTTATCGTTTATCGTTTATCGTTTATCGTTTATCGTTTATCGTTCATCGTTTATCGTTTACCGTTTATCGTTTATCGTTTATCGTTTATCGTTTATCGTTTATCGTTTATCGTTTATCGTTTATCGTTTATCGTTTATCGTTTATCGTTTATCGTTTATCGTTTATCGTTTATCGTTTATCGTTTATCGTTTATCGTTTATCGTTTATCGTTTATCGTTTATCGTTCATCGTTTATCGTTCATCGTTTATCGTTTATCGTTTATCGTTTATCGTTTATCGTTTATCGTTTATCGTTTATCGTTTATCGTTTATCGTTTATCGTTTATCGTTTATCGTTTATCGTTTATCGTTTATCGTTTATCGTTTATCGTTTATCGTTTATCGTTTATCGTTTATCGTTTATCGTTTATCGTTTATCGTTTATCGTTTATCGTTTATCGTTTATCGTTTATCGTTTATCGTTTATCGTTTATCGTTTATCGTTTATCGTTTATCGTTTATCGTTTATCGTTTATCGTTTATCGTTTATCGTTTATCGTTTATCGTTTATCGTTTATCGTTTATCGTTTATCGTTTATCGTTTATCGTTTATCGTTTATCGTTTATCGTTTATCGTTTATCGTTTATCGTTTATCGTTTATCGTTTATCGTTTATCGTTTATCGTTTATCGTTTATCGTTTATCGTTTATCGTTTATCGTTTATCGTTTATCGTTTATCGTTTATCGTTTATCGTTTATCATTTATCGTTTATCGGTTATCGTTTATCGTTTATCGTTTACCGTTTATCGTTTATCGTTTATCGTTTATCGTTTATCGTTTATCGTTGTCATTGTTGTTGCTTTTGATGTCAAAGGTCATTAGAGTGGTCAAAATTTGGATTGGAATCTTGAATCTAACTTTCTTAAATGAATTTAAAAATTATTACATTTTGTATCAAAGTTGCGGGAAATTCTATGTTGAGTAACTTTGTTGAAAAGGTCACTTTCCTACTGCTCTTTATTTTATTGATTTACATCAATTTTTCGGAGTAAAAGTAGGGTGGCTCTTAAAAAATATTTAAACATTATTTAAATGCCCTTGTCATCTTAAATGTTAATACAAATACTCATATTTTTTATCCTAATAAATAAAGTTTTTAATTGTTTTGAAATTCTTGTGATTGTAAAAATAGTTTTTAAATCGAATATGTAATATTTGACCAACTAAATATTTTCTTGATATCCAATCATTAAAAAATTCTTCCATCTAACAGTGGAAATTAAAGGTATAAATAACGCTCGTATATTTTTTTTGACAAAAAAACAGTACATTTGGCATAAAAATCAAGAAATTACAGTACATCGATTTTGAAAGGACAGTACATTTTGCAGTACGCATTTCAACTAAAAATAGTGAATGAATAACAAAAGTGAATAAATTTGATTAGTAAATGATTGGAAAAATAACATGCGAATAAAACTACGAAAAAAGCTACCGCAGTGATGGGACTCGAACCCGTAACTAGCTCCTATCCGGGGAAATAATTTTGCCAAATTCTGGCCTAATTTCTTCTCCAAATAATTTTCAAAATTTCGAAAAAAAATTTGTCCGGAAATTGCTCCGTACTCTTGGAAATGATATAGAATTAGTCGCGAAGGTACACGCGACCGAAAAGTTTGCAGAAAAACGTGTTTAATCCACCTAGCAGTGAGATGATACCTATTTTTATCAATCCGCATGTGTTTTTTGCATGAATATTCTTCGGTGTTTAAGTTTTCATGACATTATTTTAATGACCGTCGTTTTAAGCGACAATTTGAGATTTTAATCACTCATTACTCTGTAATGTCGAAACTGCAAATCGGATCGAATTTAATCTAGAAGTGTGATAATCGATTAAACATGCCATGATATGTAAGTTCCACTTTAGAGTTTACGGTAATTTAAGGTTCTTCCAGAGCCGGTATTCAGGAACCAGCATAACCCAAACCGATTCGTATGGCCATATGACGAATAAATTACAACAGTTTTGAGTCCAACTTTGAAGCTTTTCGGGATTGTCATCTTCTATATCGGTTTGAATTTTAAAGATTCATCATCATGTAATTCGAGAACCGGAAGTCATAATTGGATAAAATTAATTAATTTTTGTACATAAGTTTGTTTTAATTTGAATTTTTGTTTCTGAAATTTAATTAGGCTTTTTTTGAGAAAACGATTGAGCTTTGAGAAACGATTTTATACTGGAACCGGAATTCTAAAAGCGGTATGGCCGAAGTCAGATAAATTCACCTGAGTAGCTGTATAGTTTACATTTGTTTCAAAATATTTGAAAATCAGTTAAGACATCATAGCACGAATTAAATTTTTAGGTGCCTTCTGATCGACAACTGAAAGCAAGATGTTTTATAGAATATTGAAACTTTTCATTTGAATCTTAGATGATTCTTAGATTTCATTTGAATCTTAGATCGGTTCAGCCATCTACGAGAAAAATGAGTAACACAATTTTGATTTCGTTTCACATATCATCCTGTAGTTCCAGAACCAGAGGTCGGAACCAAACATAATGCAGGAACTTTGTTTGGGAGCATACGACTTTTCGTATGAATCTGAATTTGTAGAAAAAAAATTTTCCGAGAAAATTAAGTGAAATTATTTGTCACACACGCATTTTCTGATCTCGACGAACTGATTCGAATGGTGTATGGATGTTATGTTGTTCCAGCATTTATTGCTGTAAGTAGTTTAAAACAAAATAATTAAAAAAAATTCTGCCATCATCTGGTTTATATATGTCATATTCGAACGATTATGTTGCCAAAAACGAGCCATGCTAAAATCGGTCCGAGGCTAAATGTCATGAAAAAGGATGCTGTACACAATCCTTTTGGTACTTAGAAACAATTGTATGTAACAGTATAAAAAATCGTGTTTTCCGTTGCTCCCAAGCATTGCTTTGTCATACAGCGCTCAAAACTCCTACTGCTGGAATAGGGGAAAAAGTCGCTTACACAAAAATTTCGATATCTCCGTTAAAAATGGACGGATTTTAACAATCTATGGCTTGTTGGATAGGTATTACCGTGAAGAGTCTAAGTCTGAAAATATATTCCGTTTTCAAGGTCAATTGTGACAGATACTGTCAAAAAACTGAAAATTTTGACATAAAACTTTGTATAACTCAAAAAGTAAACATCCGATCTCAAAACCATTCAATAGCGCTTTGGGTGACGGGGAGACCTTTCATTTGCGACTAGTTTGATCAAAATCGGTTCAGCCATCTCTGAGATCTCGACCTCTTAGTTGACAACACACATACAGACACACACACATACACACACACACAGACATTTGCTCAGTTCGTCGAGCTGAATCGATTTGTATATGTCATTCGGCCCTCCGGGCCTCGGAAAAATTTTCTAAAGTTTGAGCGAATTCTATACCTATTTTTTATATATATAAAAATAGGTAAAAAGGGGAGATGATGCGCGCCCAGGCACGATTATTCACGAATAAAAACTGTGGTCGATTTTTTATTGATACCATGTTTTTTCAACTGTGTGTCACTCGTATTCCAGAACAGAAAATGAAACTGGTTTGCTCTTTGCTTTCTGACGGTTGGTTTTCAAGAAAGACCCACTATATTAAAAAAAAATAAAATCAATAAATTTTTTTATGGAGTTTAATGTCTGTACGTTTATCTGTAAATAATAAAATTTTGAAATATTGTTCAAACAATAAGTGGAATTAAAAAAAAAACATGTTTTTGGAGGAATCAGTCTTGAAATTATCCTGTGATACACACAAAGAAACCGCTTAATTGAATAGAAGAACCGAGCGTGTACAGCTGTGCTCGGGCGCCACACCTATCGATTGTAGTCATATCTCTATAGCAACCCCTCCGCCAGCTGTTTCAGCTCTCAATTTGTCTGTTTCTTCGTGTGCTTTACATGCAGGATAGTTTAATTGGAAAAACGATTTCCCCGGATAAAGGGTAGCTACGGTTTTCCTCATTAGATATTGATCAAATTAAAAACTAGTTCAAGGCGGCTCCACGTCTTAACAAGACTAAACAAATCATTAAAAGCAAATAATTATCAGATGATTGATTTTCATAATCTCAATTTTTTTATTTACCTTTTGTAAGGTATTATTAAGCTCGAAAAAAAACATTAAGCTCGAAAAAAAACATAAACATAAATATAAAGAAAAATAAAAACAGTTCTAATTAAATATCTCTTTAGGCCACCTAAAATACAAACTAATAAAACTTAAACTTAAACTTTTATTATTACAGGTAAACAAATTATTGACAAAAAGGGGGATTTCGCCAGTCCTACGTCAATACAAGTCTAAAGAAAATACAACCCAATAACCAATCGTGACCAACATGTAACCAAACTAGATACTGCAGCTAGCTCGAGGTAAGAAATTTAAAAAAAGTTGTTCTTAAGAAGTACCAAGGACTCGAACAAATATCAATATATGGCTAGAAAATATCTGATTTACCAAGTAATTTGCCGTTGTAGAAAAACCGCGTATATTCCCGATAAACGGACTATGATCTCAAATCTTTACATGGAAGAACGACTGAAAAACCCGCAATCTACCATTAAAGGTTTGGTGGGATTTGACAGACTGCCACTACAGTCGAGAGTCACTACCGTCACAACAAGGCGATAAGGTCTCAATCCATCCAACAACCTTTTTTTTTTCAAATTTCATTCCTGCTTTACATATTTGATTATTTTGTAATATTCCAATTCAAACCCGATTACGATTTTTTTTTCGTGAAGCTATTCGGCCATTTCGATGCAGTAGGGATCGCCACGGCAACATTCATTGAGCCAAAAATAAGAAAAGTCCTAGCATTACATTCCTTTTGTGGAATTTGGCCTTTCTGTTTCAACAGACTTCGCAGCCGATTCTTAGTGTACAGAATCATTGCATGGCTAGTACTATGGATCCTACTGACACTAAGAATCCTTCCAGTTCGGGGCTCGAACATACGACAACTGGCTTGTAAGACCAGCGTCCTATGAATTGAACCGCCAACCCGGGACGAGCCAAAAATAATTCCTATTGAATAGCAGTTCAAGTCAAGATTTTAGTTTTCCAACAGAGCAGCCAGCTTTGAAGTTATTCCGAAGATTAAGCCGGCTCTATGTGTGCATTAAAAGTGACTTCTCAATTTCGAATTGGCCAGCAGGGGGATACGAAGCCAGTTCCAGGTTGAAGCTGCGCGAACAAACGACCATGTCATGGCACATGAACGAAGCAATTTTCTTTAAATTTCCGCTAGTGGGTTCTTTTCTTTTTTGATTTCTTCGTTCATGATTCACCGCACCGTCATTTATCGCTTTTTTTGGTAGGGGGTGGAGAAACGACGGCCGCCATCCCAGCAGGAACCGAAACGAGAAGTTTCTTTGCCTGTGCGGAACGAACATCGCCGCAAGGACTCGACAGGTTTCAGCATTCGACACCGGTTCCAGTTTTTCCGTGTTCGTTCACCATCGGTTCCCGTACCGGGTCAGTGGAGTCGTGTCGACAATCAAAACCGCCTTGGCATATGAAAAAAAGTCGAAAGACGCTGAAGCTAGTTGTCGTTTTCTTTTTCTTTCTATTTTCTTTTTCTTCGGATATTGGACTAGTAAGAACAAGGCGATTTTATCATTTTTAAAGCAATTTACCATGGCTCATTTGACTGGACCGTGCAGTCAACCCATTATTTTTACTACCCGTTGCAGCTGCGGCCAGAGCCAGAGCCGGGTGGCTTCCGACCGTCGCACAGTGGTTCGAATCAATAAAAACGTGGACATAAATCATTAGCTGCCAAACCGTTCTTTTAATGCATATAGTTGCTTTGAAGAAATTATTTACAAATATATACCGCGTAATTTGATTCTATCATTAATTGTTCATGGCCTACTTTGACAAAAAATGTAACCATAACTTTTTTTTCTGAAGAGATAGAAATTTTTTTTCTTCTACAAAGTTTTAGAACTATTAAAAATAATTTACTTTGTCAGATATACCAAAAGTCTAGGTCGCACCGTTTCGGATATACAAAGCGTTTTTATGGCAACCCCCTTAAAATCAGTTTTTTATTCATAAATTGTTTCGAGTTATTTTGTTATGCATACTTTGTTTGGAATAATTGTAGAATTTATAAAATCGCATATTTTTGTTGAAGATAGTGCATAGGTTTGTTCTTTCCTGGCAAAGTTATGCAACATTTTACCTTTTTTTTACCTAGGATAAAACCTTGCACCGAAGCGAAATATGCAACTTTATGCAGCTGATTTTTACAAAATTTGTAGGAAAAGATGTGCCCAATATCATGAAAAAAAATCTAAGTGGAACTCGGTGGAACTTTTTTTTTAGGTCTTTTCAAAGTTAGTTTTAATTACTGAATTATGGCAACCCCCTTAAAACAAGTTTTCTAGTCATAACTTGTTTCGTGTTTTTTTTTACTGCATACTTCGTTTGGAATAATTGTAGAAAATATAAAATATCATAATTTTGTAGGAGCTAATGCATAAGTTTATTCTTTTCTGGAAAATTTATGCATAATTTCACCTTTTTTTACCTAGGAAACCTTGTACCGAAGCGAAATATGCAACTTAATGCAGCAAACCTTAATAATACTTATAGGAGAACATGTAGCTTATCCAATTTATTTTTCAATGAGAATATCTTGAGTACTCTTCGTGTGACTCATTTTCACTATGGCCATGCTGAAACCATGAATGGTTAAGAAACAGAGGGCGTCACGCGTCTGCTATTTCTGTACCTCACTTTTGCAGTGAGCGTCGCCCGATCAACATCTCGTCTTAAAAATCGTGTTGCTTCGCGATAAGTCAATTTATTTACACGTTTAAACATGAAATCTCTTCGTAAAGGTTTGTACTTTAACAATACTTTATCATATTTTGTCTAGAAAACATTTTTCCATTTTTTAAATATGTGTTGAAGTTTTGATATTTTTCGGATTTTCAATAATTAAAACAAAATTTGAAAAGGCCTAAAATTGCATCTAGTTCCACTTAGATTTATTCTAATATTGTCAATTGTAAAAAGTAACAAAATAAAAATCGCAACAATTTGCTTAAGTTGCGCGTGCAAGCATGAACTTGTTTATACGTGTTTACGCGCGTCCAGACTGGTAGTCGGAAATAGGATAGAAATATCTTTCATATATTTGCATACGTGCACAGCATGTATAGTAATAATCAATGGGGTATTTCTCACAAAGCCTTTTTTCAACAGCCTGTAAAATATAACAAAGATACAAAAATTCGTCAATGGCATGAATGTACGGTTTTTTCTTAGGTTTCAAATAAGCGATTCCATAAAACAACCTTTATAGTTTATTGAATGAAAAAAGTTAAAAATTAATAAACAAATAAAAAAAATCCAAACTTGGGCACGAGGAAAAACAGCCGTGAAAAAACGATGACAGATGTTTTTTGTAGACTCCTAGTACCGTCTGACCCACTGATTTCGAATATTTGTTACAAACCTATCAAAACTGGAAAGAAATTGTCACTGGAAGCAATTGATATGCTAGAACTTACAGCAGAACAAGAAATTAGCGATACGGAAAACTCGGACGATAGCGTGTCTGATACTGATTGATCGAATGCAATGCAACTAAGTGACATATTGTAATGATTTATTAGGTAACATTAACTACCTAGTTGATTGATTAGGTTGTGGAATAATTTTGTAAAACTTCTTCGAAGACACATTAGCTCTTAAAAATCAGTGAAAGTCTGTACAGACTTGTGACCGTCTTTTCCCAGTTTTGGACTATTGTGCGCCCTCTGTTTCTTAACCATTCATGGTTAAGGTGAAAATGAGTCACACGAATATTACTCAAGATATTCTCATTGGAAAATAAATTTGATAAGGTACATGTTCTCCTATAAGTATTATTAAAGTTTGCTGCATTAAGTTGCATATTTCGCTTCGGCACAAGGTTTTCTAGGTAAGAAGTAAAATTATGCATAAATTTTCCAGAAAAGAATAAGCTTATGCATTAGCTTCTACAAAATTATGAAATTTTATATTTTCTACAAATATTCCAAACGAAGTATGCATAAAAAAATAACTCGAAACAAGTTATGACTAGAAAACTAGTTTTAAGGGGGTTGCCATAATTCAGTAATTAAAACTAACTTTGAAAAGACCTAAAAAAAAAGTTCCACCGAGTTCCACTTAGATTTTTTTTATGATATTGGGCACATCTTTGCCTACAAATTTTGTAAAAATCAGCTGCATAAAGTTGCATATTTCGCTTCGGTGCAAGGTTTTATCCTAGGTAAAAAAAAGGTAAAATGTTGCATAACTTTGCCAGGAAATAACAAACCTATGCACTATCTTCAACAAAAATATGCGATTTTATAAATTCTACAATTATTCCAAACAAAGTATGCATAACAAAATAACTCGAAACAATTTATGAATAAAAAACTGATTTTAAGGGGGTTGCCATAAAAACGCTTTGTATATCCGAAACGGTGCGACCTAGACTTTTGGTATATCTGACAAAGTAAATTATTTTTAATAGTTCTAAAACTTTGTAGAAGAAAAAAAATTTCTATCTCTTCAGAAAAAAAAGTTATGGTTACATTTTTTGTCAAAGTAGGCCATGAACAATTAATGATAGGATCAAATTACGCGGTATATATTTGTAAATAATTTCTTCAAAGCAACTATATGCATTAAAAGAACGGTTTGGCAGCTACTGATTTATGTCCACGTTTTTATTGATTCGAACCACTGTGCGTCGACGGGTCAGAGTTCAGATTGGCCCGGCTTCTTCCAGTTCAACACGAGTGGTAACAAAATTTATGGTTTTCCAGATTACGGTGGGGTTTCATGCTTCCGGTGCTCGATTTTTTTTTTCGGGATGCCTTTTTCCGTGTGTTAAGTGACTTTTCGGTTTGCTGGCTTTTCCTCCAGGCGAATTCAAGAATGCAGGGAAGAATTTGAAATTCGACCTGCTAGGAAGGGCTATTCCACGTTCTTCATAAACCTAATGGTCGTCATATTAAACTTTTACTTCGAGTATTTGTGTTGTTTTTAACTTAACCCAGCGTAAAAAGAGATCTCAGTGTACTCATTCCCATTAGAAATGGAAGTGTTTAACACATGTTACATACTAAGAATATCTTATATATCACTTTGAAATTCATGCGGATTTTGCAAAAGTCGGCATGTTTTACAAACAAAATTTGGTGGTCCACCATCTTTTTGGTAGAAATCTGCTACGTTGTTTAAAAAATAGTGCTTGTGTACGGGAAATTAGTTCTAGAAGTCTTAGTCATATTTCCTCCTTTTTCTATTTTTATTTGATGTCAGTGAAAGTTACGGAAGAACATCAAAATTACGGACACAATTTAAACAATGAAGAAAAAATCCTGTATCCCAGAACACACGTGCCACAAATGTAACTTAAAACCAGAAAATTTAATATGAGTGAAACTGTCATCCGATGAACACTCACACACAAAACTAGTTTTATAATTCAAAGAGGCATTGATTATATACGTCATGAATCAGTTCCTAGGAATAAACTACAAACCGCAATAATTTTAGGTTTCTATATTATCGATCATCGGAGCTGAAAAATCAAGCTAAGTTTTGAATTATTTCGTTTCACTGTATATTCATTATGTGCGCAAAACATGTCTGTTACCTCATCGTTATGTGTGAAATAGTCGAGCTCTCATTATTTTTATTTATTTTTTAAATAACTATTTATTGGAATATGAGTTAAAATTAAATTATTAAGATTTAAATTAGGTGTTCAGCCACAAGTGGTGACTTTTCAGCCCTATTATATATGTGATTTGGTTATTACCATGAGGACATTATTTGCTTCCGCAATTCTGAGATTTTTGTGTAGGGAAAATTCTAAACCTACTTGTATTGTGTAATGGGGAAAAGAAACTTATATACTAACTTACTAACTAATACAGAGAGCGAATCGATTCAATTGAAGATTGCATCGATTTTTGTCGGAATTTGCCTATAATATTATGTGACATTACATCTAATGGTTCTATATTTGTGAGTCTGTGTAACTCATTTGTACTAAACCAGGGAGGACGCTTCAAAATCATTTTCAGAATTTTATTCTGAATCCTTTGAAGCGTTTTCTTCCTGGTGGAACAACAGCTTGACCAAATTGGTACCGCATAAAGCATGGCTGGTCTGAAAATTTGTTTATAAATTAACAATTTGTTTTTTTGACAGAGCTTAGAATCTCTGTTTATAAGAGGATATAAACATTTAATATATTTATTACACTTTGCCTGGATTCCTTCAATGTGATCCTTGAATGTGAGTTTTTTGTCATACGTTAAACCTAAGTATTTAGCTTGATCAGACCATGTCAATTCCAAGCCATTCAATTTGAGAATGTGATTATTGTTTGGTTTAAGAAAAGAAGCTCTTGGCTTATGAGGAAAGATAATTAATTGCGTTTTTGCTGCATTTGGTTTAATTTTCCATTTTGACAGATAATCACTGAAAATATTTAAACTTCTTTGTAGGCGACTGCAGATCACTCTTAGATTTCTACCTGTGGCTAACAGACTTGTGTCGTCACAGAATAGCGATTTCTGACAACCAACGGGTAGATTTGGAAGATCAGAAGTGAAAATATTATACAAGATTGGAGCTACGCTCGAACTCTGCGGAACACCGGCTCGTACGGGTAGCAATTCAGATTTACAATTCTGATAGCTAACCTGAAGAGTACGATCAGTTAAATAATTTTGAATCATTTTGATCAAATAAATAGGAAACTGGAAATCAGACATTTTTGCTATTAAACCTTTGTGCCAAACACTGTCGAATGCTTTTTCTATGTCTAGAAGAGCAACTCCAGTGGATAACCCAGAAGATTTATTTGATTTTATCATGTTCGTTACTCTGACAAGTTGATGAGTAGTTGAATGTTCATGACGAAATCCAAACTGCTCTGGTAAAAAAATTGAATTCTCATTTATATGAGACATCATTCTCAACAAGATAATTTTTTCAAAAAGTTTACTGATAGAAGAAAGTAAGCTAATTGGTCGATAACTTGATGTTTCTGCTGGGTTTTTATCAGGTTTGAGGATAGGAATTACTTTAGCGTTTTTCCATCTTTTTGGGAAGTAAGCTAATGAAAAACACTTGTTGAAAATTTTAACCAGGAGTCTCAAGGTAACATCTGGAAGATTTTTAATAAGAATATTAAAAATTCCATCATTACCAGGAGCCTTCATGTTTTTAAGTTTTCTAATAATTGATTTAATTTCATCAAAATTCGTCTCAATAATGTCATCGTGTGATAACACTTGGGTTGAAATAGGATCATATTTCAGTGAGACTTCATTTTCAATAGGACTCACAACGTTCAAATTAAAATTGTGTACACTCTCAAACTGCTGAGTAAGTTTTTGAGCTTTTTCGCCATTCGTAAGAAGTATTTGATTTCCTTCCTTGAGAGCAGGAATTGGTTTCTGAGGTTTCTTAAGAACCTTAGAAAATTTCCAAAACGGTTTAGAATATGGTTTAATTTGTTCAACTTCTTTAGCGAAATTTTCATTTCGCAAATGAGTAAATCTATGTTTAATTTCTTCTTGTAAATCCTTAACTATGTTTTTCATAGCAGGATCACGAGAACGTTGATATTGTCGTCGACGAACATTCTTCAACCGAATGAGCAGTTGAAGATTGTCATCGATGATAGGAGAATTTAATTTAGTTTGAGCTTTAGGAACTGAAAGACTTCTAGCTTCGATAATATAATGATTCAAATTGTCAATTGCTGTGTCGATGTCCGCAGAATTTTCTAAAATAGTTTCATGATCCACATGATTTTCAATGTGAGATCTGTAATCCAACCAATTAGCTCTATGATAGTTGAAAATAGAACTAATTGGATTAATTATAGCTTCGTTGGAAAGTCTGAATGTTACTGGAAGATGATCTGAGTCAAAGTCAGCATGAGTAATCGGTTCACTACAAATGTGACTTTGATCTGTTAGAACCAGATCAATTGTAGACGGGTTTTTCACGGAAGAGAAACAAGTCGGATTACTGGGATGAAGAACTGTGAAGTAACCAGCTGAGAGTTGATTATGAAGTATTTTACCATTACTGTTATTTCGCCTACAATTCCACTGAACATGCTTAGCATTTAAGTCCCCTATTACGAAAAATTTCGATCGATATCTTGTGAGGTTTTGCAAATCGCCTTTAAAGAAATTTAATTGTTCGCCGGTGCATTGGAATGGCAAATATGCTCCAGCGATGAAATAAATTCCATTAATGGTTTCAACTTCGATTATCAAGCTTTCAATAACTTTAGTATTGAAAGAAGGTAAAATTCGATATTTAATTTGCCGTTGGACAAAAATGGCAACTCCACCACCCATTCCAGTAAACCTGTCAAATCGATGAACCACATAATGTGGATTACTTTTCAATTTGACATTTGGTTTAAGAAAAGTTTGTGTCACAATGGCAATATGGATTTTGTGAACTTCGAGAAAATTATAAAATTCATCTTCACTCGATTTCAAAGATCGAGCATTCCAATTTAAAATATTCAAATAATTATTTAACATCACTGTTAAATTTTAAATTCATTATAATATTATTTGCAAATTTCCATCCGATTTGAAATGCTTCAAAAAGTGATGAAGTCGAATTCATTTGGATGATCATTTGAAAAAGTTGATCTTGTAGGTAGATCATTTTATGTTCAGTTATATCGCCTAAATCGACTTCATTTAAAGAAACGAATGGCATTGAAGGAATATTTGTAGGTAGACTGCCATTAGAAAAAGATGATTTGGCCGATCTACCTATTAATAAATTCTTTTCGTTAGAAGATGAACTGCAAGGCGGTCCGAGTTTAGCACTAAGCAGTTCAATTTGAACTGCTCTGCACTGATGAGTCAAAGACGAAACGTAAAAATAATGAAAACGGTTATGTGCCCTAGCACAAAATTTGGCTAACCCCTAAATGGTCCTGTGTTTTGATTATTTACATTAGAAGAATTAAGTGGTAGATTTCTACCTGTTATACTAGCATAACTGACATTAGAAGAAGATGATGACGAGGTCGATCTACCTGTCAATAAATTGTTTTCGTTAGAAGACGAATTGGCAGGCGTACCTGTATTTTGTTTCGAAGAAATCAGTGCCTTAGAAGAATTAGGCGTGGCATTTGTAACGGTTTTTTAATTTTCAGGTATGTTCTGTAAATTTAAGGTCGTTGATTTGACTTCTTGTCTAAGCGAACGAGCGTTTAAAATTTTTTTCCTGACAGGACATTTCAAATAATTGGGTTTATGATTTCTATCGCAATTTGAACATGAAAATTTATCATTGGTTTCATTCATTGGACAAACGTCTTTCGAATGCGATTTACCACAGTTCAAACACCGTATATCCATATGGCAATTTTTGGTTCCATGGCCGAAGCCTTGGCAACGACGACATTGCGTTAAGTTTGCAATACGATTATGCCGTTTATAATGTTCCCAATGAATTTTAATGTGGGAAATGAAACGTACTTTTTCTAAAGTTTTCAAATTGCTTGCGTCACTTCGATTGAAGTGTATTAGGTAAAGTTCATGGGAAATTCCAGAGCGTGGTTTAGAAGTACCATTCGCTCTTTTTTTCATAAGTATTACTTGGGAAGGGGCAAAACCAAGTAATTCTTTTAGTTCATTTTTAATTTCATCAATACTTTGATCATTTGATAATCCTTTCAAGACAGCCTTGAAGGGTCTGTCTGATTTTATATCATATGAATAAAATTTATGAAGTTTCTCGGACAAATATCGGATAAGACGTTCATAATCATCCAATACATCAACCAAGACTCGACATTCTCCTCTTCGTCCGATTTGAAATAAGACTTTCACTTCCGGGAGAAAAGTAGAAAGCTCAGTACGGAATGCTTTGAAGTCGGAAATCATCACCGTCACTGGTGGCATAGATTGATGTTTCTTCCCAGAACGACAAGCGTCCATTTTGGGAATTTTTGAAGAATTTTCTTCTATGTCGCTACAATAGGATTCAGGAAGAATCTCGTAAATATTGTTAGACGGCATAGGATCAACGGAAGGGAAATCCGTCCGTTGTCTTTTATTTTTACATTCAGATTCTATAGGATCGTGAATGTTATTAGAAAAATGTTGAATGACGGATTGTGATTTATTCCGTATTGAATTATTTTTAGCCTAAGGCTTGTTGCCTTTCCGATTGGACGCAGGCATTTTTGAAATGAATGGAATTTTGAATAATAGTTCTTTGAATAGCTAGCCTTTAAAAAGGCTGATTAATTTCTTAGTCACTCTAATATCACTCTTTGTATAGCCTTGGCTGACTAATTGTTAGTCTTTAAAAATACTGTTAGTGATTCAGGTAGCCTTGAAAAAGACTGAAGCCCTGAATCAATGAACATGAACCGCATTGAAAAAAGGCATGTAAAAAAAAAGTTGTTCGGAAGATCTTTCACTACATAATAGAGGGTGTTTCAGTACAACGTTTGTCCTCCTGTCCAAGCATATGCGCCAGTGCTCAATACAACGTAGATTACCACATGATCTTAAATGTGTGATGATTTAATAGCTATATATTGTGAACTGATTCACGCCATACTTGAAAATGGTGCTGTTATTTTGGCTCCATATTGTTAACTCGACATCCAACGCGTCGAATCCATTAAGAATAAACTTCTCCGGTTCACTCTTTGTAGTCTCCTTTGGCTCCTTACAATTTTTCAAGCCATCAGTAGCGTTATAAATTCCTCGATTTGCAATTTCTATCCGTTCGCCCAAATGTCTCTTAGGCCGTTTGCGTATCCGATTTTGTTACAATCTCGAGCTGATTATTCTGACTTGTTAAAAAATCTGAATTTAGACATTCTTGAAAATTCAATCAGCATTATCTGATTACGTCTCTTTTAAATGTATCATCTTTTTATTAATTGTTCCCAATTATTTTCAAACTATCTTTCTAGTTCTTCAGTGGTAGGTTCAGTTATAGGAGCTATCGTAATCAGTTATAGCTATCGTAATTCGTAGACATAAAAGAGGAAGAGATTTGTTGCCTGATGATGAGCGACACTATGAAATTTTCGCTTCATTGGGCTTTTTCCATTACAATAAAAAATAAAAATTTAAATCAAATAAGTAATACATGTCACGATTTATGTACTTAATATTATATCCAACTATGTAAACAGTCAAAACCTTTGATTTTTAGTTATAGAAGACCATCTTGTAGATACAATAAAAACTCGTTCATTTAATGGTTATCGAAACTCTAGAAAACCCTCTTGAAGAAATCATTTTAATAAGTCAACATGATCTTGAGCTGCAGTAATTTCCAACTCTGAATTGCACACTAAGGTTACCAATGAGAGAAATTTTAACTGCTGTTTACACTATTTGATCTGTTTTGAGCTTCGGAACATTCTTTCCGAAAACACGAACTCTCATCTCATTAAATATAATCAATTTTCTTTGGCAAAATTGCGATCCCACCAGCGCCACTGGGTGGGTGAGTTTCCAACTAATACGATTTTCATAAAGTAGACCGACACATTCCGAACATTTTTGTGGAAGACAAAGTCGCTATAAATCTTTTAGTTTTCGCACTAGAGCATAATTTTGATATTGAAAGTTGTACCATAGCAAGCACACTAATTCCATCTGATGGAGTGATTCGGACACATACTTTCAACTTGTTAAAGTAAGTGTTGAGTCTCTCGAAAGTTTTTAGACGATTCCAGATGCTAAAATACGATGCGCGATATTTCAAGTTCAAACTGTTTTTTCTATTGTAAACATATGAATTATTTTATGCTCTTTTCATAGAGCTTCTGGTGGAGCAATTCTCAACTAATTGTCTGTCAAACTACACCAAATTGTTGATCTAAGGATCTACAACAAGTTTGCCGAAGATCGTATAGTTCTATGTTTCGACCTAAGCGTGATATCCGTTCACACCCCCTATCAGTCGAAATCCCATATGCTCTGGGTCCCGTTTATCGCGGATTCGCTTTTCACGCCCCCGGTAAACCGCGTGATACGAGACCCCTCTGTACCATGAATAACCACTCCGTTTATGTGAATAAGCGCAATGTTCAAATGAGATATGAAAACTCTTAAATTTATGGATTTTATTAGGACATGAATGGTTTTGTGTTGTCCATCAATACTTCGTTCAAAGTTCTATGATGGAACTGAAGTGTGAACCCCATACAAATTCAAGCATTTGTTTGACTTTTTTAAAAGCTCTTGCTGTTTTTACCAATTATCTCAATTCTGGTGACAGAAAAAAATTTCATCTCGACATTCCACCAACAAGACATTCTCCATAAAATGTTGAAAATTATTTGAAGATGACAAAGATTTGATGAAAAAGTTCAATAAAAACGAAATGAAAGTAGGTGTAAGAAAGATGGCTCAATAGTTTTAAGGTTAAATCCTAGGAGCGGGCATAAGAGATGGGTAAGCTTTTTTTTCAAACCCGAATTCGACCCGTACCCGATTGAAAATAATAAACTTTTACTCGTACCCGACCCGAACCCGAGATCAATTTTTCACCAAAACCTAAATAAAGTCCCAAAACGCGAAAAACAACCGACCCGAACCCGAGATTAATTTTTCACCAAAACCTAAATAAAGTCCCAAAACGCGAAAAAAAACCGACCCGAACCCGACGAAAATGAAATGATCGGCACCTGTACCCGACCCAAACCCGACAAACTTCTCTTCTTCTGCAACTCTTCTTCTTATTTTCCTGGTTCGGGTTGGGTTTCGGGTACGAACTGCCCCATAGCGGGAATTTAGTCTTGCAGAGAAAATTGAATGATTGACGAATACGTAGGTAATTATTCCTATCGAGTTTCAAAGCTGTCAGACTTAGAGTGAAACTTTGGTGATTATTTTCATGCTTGTCTTACATTTTATTCGAGTACAGTCTTTAGTTGTTCAAGATTGGTTTGATTTTTTTCGTTCATTTGTCGCATCAACTATTCAAACAACTCCATATAAAATTTCTCGATAGCTTATGTTTACCATTTCAACGATCTGAGCCAATTTGATGAACGGTTTGATGAATTTTGAGTAAAAAAAAAAGCATGCCAGACTGGTATGACGCGTATTTCTAGCAGATCCATTATGCAACAGAAGCTAGCAACAAGTCCTGGTTGAATATTTCAGCTTCTGATAGCAAACCGTCGAAATTCCACAGCTACAGCTCTGATTTTAGTTTTATTTGAATATTCAATTAGATTGATATTTGTTTTATCACCATAGCGAAAGAAACCACAGGAAAAAAACGAAAACGAAACACCAAAAGCCGGAACAAAATCGTCATGCTCAAAAACCTGCTGTCGGGTCGGGCCAGGCCGGGCTCGACAAATCCAAAGCCGCCGATGACAGCTCCGGTTGTTTCGCGGAACAACAACCTAATGCTTTTCTGATGTTGCAAAATCCTGTCTTTCCTGCGTCGGTGCCTACTGTGCGAAAGAGCGAAAAGTGTGTTTGAGAAACACTTAAACCGGTAAGTTTGTTTTGGTTTCAACCGTGTGTCGCGTAGCAACCTTCCGGCAAGCTTGAACTTTTGCAAAATCGTTCGAACACTTGCACTGAAGTTGGATGCCGGCTGACGATATCTATTATATATTTAAAAAAAATTTCAAACAAATCTCCGAGGAGATGAGAACGAAGACAAGGACGACTGTAGCGGTTGTAATTTAAATTTCAGGACGATAAAATCAACTCTGAACTTATGAAATGAACGGTCTTTCCTGGTGTTGAAAGAACAATAAGAGGGACTGGTTTTGTGAATTGAATGTGGACTTGAGAAAAGTGAGTTAGTTTTTAGTTTGTCTACAGTCAACTGTTGAATTGGATTTCTTGTCGGTAGCGGCACGTTTTCTAGAACACTTCTATTCGAAATTACGGTCGCGATAGTTCGCAAGCTGTTGATCAAGCGTATCTTTCTTGTGTTTAATTTTCATTCTATTGTTTGATTAATGGTGAATTTTACAAGTTCATTTTAAGTGCATTTAAATAAAAGTCAGCGTTTCCAAAGTAACTTTTAATGAGCTCGAATGCCTTAAACTCTAGACGAGTCTCATGCGGCATGGCAGCAATACCAGGATTTAAATTATTTTTTAAATAAATGTAAGGATAGGAACAAGTTTTTCGCAGATTTAGAACTCATACATTACAAAAAAAAAAAACGAATAAAAGCACCGAAAGGAATCGGAAACGGAAGTAGTAGAACGAATCAAATAGTTCCACCTTTTTTTAACTAATTTAAATGACAGTCCAAACGTGAAAGAAAAATCTATTTTACTTAACCAAGCCTATTAAAAATACGTTGTGTTTCAGAAAAGCGTATCTTTAAAAAAATAATAACGACAAATCTAACTGACATCACTGCTCCTGTTTCTGAGCTCAATGATACGCTCTTAACCCAGGGATCAGCAACCGTCGCACAGTGGGAAAAAAATCTTTGAAAACCCGCAAAGAATTCTGTAACTCATAAAGTAATTGGGATAGGTCAACAAATTAAAGCGTTTCTTATGCAAAAATGTAAAAGAATTCCATGGAATGGTTTACGATGACCGCACGAATCGCAATCCTGTTCGTTTTACCCCAAATGTACAGCAGTTTTGGGGTTTCCTATAACATTCGCTCTGTAACTTGAAAAGAAGTCGAGTGCGGTATTCGGGAACAGCCTACTTTCATGTAAAAAAGTCTGGAGAATCGAATGGAAAAACCTACACTGGCCGCACGAAACGTTTTGGTGGCTATTTTACCCTAATTCCTCCATTCCATGAGATCCTTACTGTAAATCGTCCTTAAATCTCGATAAAACTTATTGGAAGTTTACTAAATTCAGCTTATCTTATGTAAAAAAATCTGTACAACCGAATGGAAGAACCTACACTGGCCGCACGAAACGTTTTGATGACTATTTTACCGAGATTTAAGGACGATTTACAATAAGATATCATGAAATAGAGGAATTGGGGTAAAATAGTCACCAGAACGTTTCGTGCGGCCAGTGTAGGTTCTTCCATTCGATTCTCCATACTTTTTTATACAATTTAAGATAGTTTCCGTATGCTTTCAACGTGGTTTGCTTAAGACTTAAGGGTGATTCAGATGAGAATTCCACATATTGGAGGAATTGGGGTGAAAAAGCCACCAAAAAGTTTCGTGCGGCCAGTGTACACTCTTCCATTCGATTCTCCAGACATCTTTACATAAAATAAAGCTATTTCAGTAGACCGCACTCGTTTGATTTTCAAGTTACAGAACAAATACTACAGAAAACCCTAAAACTGCTAGGCATTTGACGTAAAACGAGCAGGATGGCGATTCGTGCTGCCATTAAAAACCATTCCATTGAATTTCTAGGATTTTTTTTACGTAAGGAACACTCTTGTTTGTTGCCTTTTTCCATGGTTCCCGATTTCTTTGTGACTTTCCTGTTTTTTCCCACTGTGCGTCGGCTTTCCGAATGGGAAATTGCGGCTCTGAATGCAAATACTATTTACGACTAATCTGTTTTAATTAAACGCTTTCTCATAACAGATCGGCTGAAAAGTTCGTATCGTTTCTATGAGAGGGCGCCAATAGAATTAAATCCATACCATTTTCAGTTAGTACCAACCTTCAAAAGATACGTGTATAAATTTGACAGCTGTCTGATTATTAGTTTGTGAGATATTGCATTTTGAGTGAAGCTACTTTTGTTATTGTGAAAAAAATGGAAAAAAGGAATTTCGTGTGTTGATGAAACACTACTTTTTGATGAAAAAAAGTGCCGCCGATACCAAAAAATGGCTTGATGAGTGTTATCCAGACTCTGCACCGGGCGAAGCAACAATTCGTAAGTGGTTTGCAAAATTTCGTACTGGTCATATGAGCACCGAAGACGATGAACGCAGTGGACGTCCAAAAGAGGCTGTTACCGATGAAAACGTGAAAAAAATCCACAAAATGATTTTCAATGACCGTAAAGTGAAGTTGATCGAGATACCTGACACCCTAAAGATATCAAAGGAACGTGTTGGACATATTATTCACGAATATTTGGATATGAGAAAGCTTTGTGCAAAATGGGTGCCGCGTGAGCTCACAATCGATCTAAAACAACAACGAATTGATGATTCTGAGCAGTGTTTGGAGCTGTTATATCTAAATAAAACCGATTGTTTTCGTCGATATATAACAATGGACGAAACATGGCTCCATCACTTCACTCCGGAGTCCAATCGACAGTCAGCTGAGTGGACTGCACGCGATGAACCGAACCCAAAGCGTGGAAAGACTCAACAATCGGCCGGTAAGGTTATGGCGTCTGTATTTTGGGATTCGCATGGTATAATTTTCATCGACTACCTTGAAAAGGGAGAAACCATCAACAGTGACTATTATATAGCGTTATTAGAGCGTTTGAAGGACGAAATTTAAAAAAAAACGGCCTCATTTGAAGAAGAAAAAAGTTTTGTTTCATCAAGACAATGCACCGTGTCACAAGTCGATGAAAACCATGCTGAAATTGAACGAATTGGGCTTCGAATTGTTCCCTCATCCACCGTATTCTCCAGATTCGCCCCCCAGTGACTTTTTCCTGTTCTCAGACCTCAAGAGAATGCTCGCTGGTAAAAAACTGAGGCCTATTTTGAGGCAAAGGACAAATCGTACTACAAAAATGGTATCGAAAAGTTGGAAGATCGCTATAATCGCTGAATCGCCTCTGATGGCAATTATGTTGAATAATAAAAAAGAATTTTGGCAAAAAAATGTGTGTTTCTATTAAACGATACAAACTTTTCAACCGAACTGTTACATATTTACTAAATGTAAATTTACCACCAGGAATCAGTTTTACCCACTTGTATAGTATTCAACTAGGACAGGAAAAAGAGAACTATGTATCCGGTTCAAGTGCCAATTTTGGACCAGCTCGTGATTGGTTGAATTTGACATATGAAATTACTCGACTTGCAGGGTGAAACAAAAGTGTTGCCAGGATCACCGCCATGAAATTGTTTCATTTCCAAACCGAATGTTTTTCGTTGATTACTGTTTGCCTCAGTGAAGTGAATATGAAGTTCAAAAACTTGCTTTGCAACCAAAACTGCTCGAAAAAATCCAGAACTCAAGTTCAACCGATCATATGAATTGTAACGGAAATTACATTGACTATTTATCATCTTTCCTCCCGTTCTGGCAACCTCGGCTGAGCGGCTTTTCTAATTCACAACTGGGTACCATAGAAATAAGAAGATGCATTTATTCTTGGAAAAAAGAACCCAGCTGTCTGGTCTTGTTCGAGGTATTCAATCTCTACCACGAAGATTGCACGATGAATGTTGAAATATTAACCTCCTCTCTTCCAAAAATGATATTTTTGACAGGCTTCACCGCTGATTCTCAGCGTACGGAGCCATTGCATTGCTAGTACTAAAGACTGCTGCCATTTCGCAATGGTTCAGAATCTGTCAATTTTTATGGCTACGTCCTGTTGTTTACACTCTTCTCTAACCACTTGTGCAGTTGTTTATTCGTTTTCATTAGCTCGTTTCGAAATGCGTGGACTTTCAGCAGAACAACATCGAAAAATTATGTACAAATGGTACACAGAACGCGGACTGTCAATGAGAAAGATAGCAAAAATGGAAGGAGTAAGTGAAAAAGCAGTGCGAAATGCAATCAGAAAGTTCGGTGAGGATAACACCATTGAGGATAAACCGAAAACGGGTCGAATAAAAAAGGTCCTGCTAACCCTCAGTTGGATAAACGCATACTGAAGGCGTTCGAGCAAAAGAAGGAGGTTTCAGTTCGAAATGTGGCCAAAAAAGTGGGCACTTCGAAGTGAAATTTTTTTCGTGCAAAAGAACGTTTGAATCTTCGAACCTATAAGAAGCAGAAACAACCAAAACGTAGTCCGAAACAAGAAGCATCGATCAAGGGGAGGGTTCAAAAGCTGTACAATACGATTCTTGCTGGAAATTTGAACTGCATAATCATGGACGACGAAACCTACGTGAAACTCGATTATGTTACAAATCCTTGCCGGGACCACAATATTATACGATGCGAGAAGGGCAAGTGTTAAACCAGTGCGAGACATCGATTGAAGTCGAAAAATTTGGTAAGAAAGCTATGGTCTGGCAAGCACCACTTCACCACTTCATCATCACTGCTTCAATGAACAGCGAAATATACATAGAGGAATGTTTACAAGAACGACTTCTACCTATGGTTCGAAGCCACAAGGATCCTGTTGTCTTCTGGCCAGATCTAGCTTCTTGCCACCACTCGAAATCAACGGTAGAATGGTATACTACCAAAAATGTAACTTTCGTCCCAAAAGACATGAATCCACCAAATTGCCCACAGCTTCGACCAATTGAGGAATTTTGGGCATTGACGAAGGCACTTCATAGGAAACATGTCTCGGCAGCCGAAACCATTCAACAGTTCGAAAAAGATTGGAAAAAAAGTGTCAAAACTTGTCGCCAAGAAATCTACGGAATTTAATGAGGAACGTTCGCAAGAAGGTGCGCCAGCTAGTCTACAATGGCTAAGTAGCAAATGTTGAGAATAATATTCTGTTGTTGTAGTCTAATATTATCAGTATATCGAATAAAATTTGAATAACACTTGTGAAATATTCACAGCGAAATCAAAGTGCCTCAATACTTTCTGGGACAGTCTTTATTTCTGGTTCCGGAACACAATTTTTAAAGTTTGTTAGATTAGGTCTGAAAAAATTTTCCTACTTCTATTCAATGAACAGTTGAATGTTTTGAGAAAGGCATCATTACACCTCTAGGATGACTAAAACAGGTTTTAGGTTTAGAATTTAGTTTCAGAATCAAGAATGTAGCTCTAGAATACAGCTTCAAAAGTTAAACTAAGACTCTGGAACAGAATCCTAGTTTCTGGAACTTGATTTTTGAAGCTGGTTTCTTAACCAAATTTTGGAACCGAATTTTTGATGAATTATGAATTTTAGATCTGGGTTTTTGAATAAAATTTTAGAACTCTGAACCAAAATTTCGAAACTGACTTCTGAACCTGAGTTTGGTTGCTGAATTCAAAATTTCCCAAATTTCTTTTGCTGAGTTCATTTCCAGAATTTAGAGTAATCATCGGAAGCCCTAATTCTGGAATTAAAATCGAATCCTGGGTTCTGAGAATGAGTTTCGTTCCAGAATTCTAGAACTGAAGTCATAAACAGAATTCTTGATCTGGATTCCTAACCTGAAATCGGACATTCGCAGGTTCGGAGTTAGGAACTTTATTTTATCAGTTCCAGTTATACTTTTATATTGAGATGCACCGTTACAATTCTGGAGGCGAAGCAGTAAAAGTTGCTAAATTTACGCAATCAATAAACGATTATTGATATTCAGAAGTGTCAATAAAGCATGTAAGTTTTGTTCGGATACACGTACTCCAGTTATGCTTCTGACATTACCCATGCGCTATTTTTATAAATAAAAATTTGTGCCGATAAAATATATATGAATAAATAGTATGTGCAAGAACAATAGATAAAAGTGTCTGATTTCGGGAGGGCTTGGGGTCCCTCATTGATTAGTTGTGTGTATTTTGCGATCCATTTCTACATCCAATCATTTGCAGCAGTACTGAAAATTGAGTTCAAATCAGATTCGTTTTTGTCCAAAGACTGCTACGAAATGCGGAGCAGGTAGTCTCGCGTAAGATTGGATAGCAAATTCACAACCCCAAGGAGTTCAATTTCGCTTTCGGAAATTCAATTCCACTGACGTGTACGCAAAACGAATCCCTTCAAATCGACCGGTTCGGGTCGTTCGGTATTGAAATGTATCGGCTTCTCTTGCATAAATATGTAAAAGTCAACATCAAGGCAAGCATATTCATTTCGAGACATTTAATCCCAAACATATTGCTGTGGAGCGGAGAGCCCGGCTCGAGGTTTTCTTCGTTTTCTTTCTTTTTTGCCCCGTTACGTAAGCTGGAAATTGTAAGCACCGTCCATAAGTATGTGCCCGGAAAATAAACAAACCGGAGAGATGGTTCCGTTTACATTCCCAATGCTGGACATGCCCGAAAGCAAGAGATGCGGAAAATTTGAAACCGTCGGCGTCGGAAGAAATAATCCGGTTCGTTTCATTTGTCCAAGTGTTCTGGTTCGTTGTGACGGATTTTCGGGGCTGATGAATATTCGCCAGCAAGCGGTCGGTCGTTCGGTCGTTCGGAAAAATTGTTGATGGCCTTTGATGGAAGGAAGAACTGAAAAAAAATGGTCCGCATGATCCCCGAGATGAGATTGCACACTGCGTATCGGATTAACGGTTTGACGAAGTTCATCATCGCTTCGGCGGTTGACCAAAAAATGTCCGAACAGATCCGTAACCGATAATGGTTCCACGAAAAAGTCATCAAAAAAGTATATGACAATGGCAACGGAATACACATTCCACACGAGTGGAGATCCTTTCGACGGTTGGTTTCCATCTCCGAAAATGGAAACACTTGTCAGCGGTCTGAGTCAAAAGATTTCGGTGCGATGGAAAATAATGCTTCCCGCATCGGTTCCGGGTGATCGATAAGCAATGGAAATGTACGTCTGGCGCAATCCCGACTGCCAAGATTTTCGTCAAAGCCACATTCCAGCAGCGAATGGTGCGGAAAACTTGAATGAAAAGATTTCGGGGGGAATTCGTCAACAGCGTCATTTCGCACCGACCTCCGGTACGGTACGAGTAAAATAATAGAATGGAATGTCACTCATGAGCGGTCCCAGCAGTGCTCGAGTACCGAAAAAAGCCACCGCTGCGGAACCTCTTTGGACCGTACAGTATCTCTAAGTAGAAGAGCCTGCGACAAGGACGACGACGACGACGACAATGAAGATGACACGACACGCGACTTCCCCGGCAGCCCTTTCTCCGGTGGAGGAAATTGAATTCTCCGCTGAAAGGCGACAAGGACACGCAAAAATGGCACGAGATTTTCGTCGTCTCGCTGCGCATATTTACATTGGAGGAAGTCATATACAAAGCACGTAATCGTTTGATGGCTCTAGAACAAATACCAGTCAGTATGCAAAGAGGCTGGTTTCCCTAGTGATGAATAAATTTCCGAAAGTCAAGCCGGCTGGAGTCGGAAAGTATTTTCATAAAGTCATGATCCGCAACGAGCCCGAAGTGTACTGTGTGTCGAGATTCCAGGTGTGATAGAGCGAAATGATCTTCTCCGGAACATTCACAAGGTTTTGTGCCAAGATGACTTGACGGTGATGGATTGAAATGGCAAGGAAAAAATAAACAGTAAAACTGCGGCCCAAGCCCTCTGGGGGAGGGGAGGAAGAACCGTGAATAGTTAAAACTCAACGCGGGAACTGACTCATCATTTTTTTTCGGTCCATTCTTCGGTAGCTCGGCTGTTCTCTCGCGCCTAATTTGCAATCATTCATTAAAAACGAAGCGTGATTTTAATTTTCAATTTTGGCCACTTCAGATAACGAGCTGTGCTTTAGGGGCAAACACTGGCGAATTATATTCATGCCCGACGAAACCGGATAGGTTCTAATCGACTCGGACAGCCGTTCTCAACCCCAATGGTTCGTGAACTTTTGGGGGCCTTGAATTAGAAATATATTCGATGAGAATATTTATGCTGGTATAGATTAGTGTTACGGCTCATTTAGCAAAGATTGGTTACACATTTTTGTACTCTTTTTTATTGACTTCACAATAAAAAAGGAGAAAAAATTACAATGAAAAAAGCGGATAGGTAATGTCACAGACATAACTGGAGGACGTGAATACAAATAAAATTTAAATACCTCTTTCACACTTTCAAATATCAATTATCGTTCGTATTGGTTGATTAATTGTGTAAATTTTGCTGTTTCGATTTCCAAAATTCAGATTTGGAGTTCAGATCGAAAATTTAGTTCCAGTTAAGACACTAAATTTAGTTCCAAAATCTGGTCAACAAAACCAATTCCAAAGCTCTAGCAAAACAATCCTGAACTAGGACTGAATCCCAGAGATTTAGTTCTACATTTTGAACCTCTATTTTGGAACTAAATTCTAAAACTAAGTTCTGTACAAAACATTTATTTCAGAATTCAGGCGGACCAGAATCCAGAATCTGAATTCAGTTCCGGACCATGTAGGTCTGTTGTTGCTGCTGTTGGTGGAAAGTCCTTACTACTACGTCCAGTTCCAAGCAGGCAACCAAACGAAATCAGTTTTCCTCATTGTTTCCAAAACTTCGCCTAATTTTTTAGTAAATCTCACACAATTGAAAATTTAAACGTAAATTGCTGATCATATTTCTGACGGTAGATTAAAATCTTTGGCAGGGCGAATTTTGAAAGGGCGCCCCCTAGCCAAGTAAGACGTATTCACGTCAATACAATAATGTTTTTTCTTATTTAAAAGATAATTTATTCAGGCCTATTTGCGTACAAGCTTTACGTGGCCGATTTAGCTGAGTTTTTAGATAATTTTTTTTTGTATTGGATCTCATTGTCACCTTTTTTCTAGGGGGAGAGGAGTTTCCATTTGCCTCCTGCGAGGATTGAGGGGCAGTTTGTTCGTGGTTCGTCTCGTCATCCATTGCCGTGGTATTGTTGTTGATTTCGTTGCTAGTTGCTGTAGATGCGCCTTTTTGTACATTGTTTGCAGTTGCTGGTTGGTTGGATGGTAAGTTGTTCATTGCAGTTAATGCACTTTGTTCTATAGGGGTTACGTTGGATGGTTTCGTTGAAGGGGATACTTCCCTGTTGTTGGTCACTGTCACAGGTGTACTGGGGTTGCTTGGGGTTGATGTGAAGGAAGCAGCGTTGTCCTTTGGTGTAGTTGTCTCCTTGTCCAGTTTATCAAATGGCTCACCGTAGTGAACAGCTTTTGGGCAATATTGACATGTGGCCATCTTATTGTCATAGGTAATAAGTGATTTGCACGGAATTCTTGTATCTTGACCGAAAATCACATAAGAAGGTATAGGCTTCTTCAAGTGTATGCGTATTAAACGTACGCCATTTAGAATACCGGGGAAAAAATTCTTTCACTTTTCTTTTTCGATAGAGAGAATCTCTCCGTATTGGGACATAGTTGAGCGAATATAACGATCGATGACGCTTGAGGGAAGATCGTGTACACGCACTTCTATGGCACTATCTTCCATATATACTGGAATGTTGTACTTGATATTTTCATGCTCCACATAGTGCACATTATTATTGTCTTTAGCGAATTGAATTGCATCCAACTCTTTATAGAACTGGATATTAACAACATTATTGGTCTTATTGCATTGAAGTATTTGCTCCTTAAGCAAACCTTCAAGTTCTCGTATCGAAGGTCGAATTTTGCACTGTCTGAAGTCAACAATAATTGTATTCTTTCGCACCGGCGGTAGCTTTTGTTCGTTTGGTTCACTCATTTTCGAGGTCTGTTGTTCACTACACAATACTGTGCAACACAAAATTTGATGCACGCACGTTGTTCTAAATTTTCATCCATTATAAAAATCGCCACATGAAAAATTTTCAACTTCTTTGTATAGACGCCAAACAAAAACTAATCGTACGATATGCGTCAAAAATTGACAGAATGTGTATAAAAGTGTTGCCAACGTTGAGAGAATAAAAGTTTACCGATTATACAAGCGCGGGTATTTTAAAATGAAAATTCCGGTTCTTTTTTTATCATAAGGTATTGATATTACTAAGGTTTTATTGATATTACTCCGCCAACAAGGTATTGCTGAAAGAATTTTAAATACATCAAGAAGCATGAAATTTCGATGCGACCGACCAAACAATCTTTTTGAAATTCTTTCATTCTTTGTTCTTTCATTAGATTTCCGAAAGTTAAAAAATCCATAATTCCAAGCGAATGGTGATGTGATGTGATGTGATGTGATGTGAAGCCACCATCAGTTCAAGGACTTGCCAGTGGATGCGGGTAGACTTACAGTAGCCCCGATATGACTCATCCGTTCACCTTCTTCCTATAGCTGTTACCGAAAAGCGAACAAAAAGGGTTGGGCGGATACGTAAGTAGAGTCACTTACTCGTATTCCGCGGGAATAAAAGATGCTCTTCCAACCATAATATCCAGTGCATGGATGAAGCATATCGCTATACATGCTTGAACCCACCTGATGGTTTGTTTGAGAAGGGCGCGTCAGACTCATGTCAAACCTTCAGAAGGAAACAAGTTTCCTTCAAGTGACTTGGGCTGGCTATCCACAATCCCTCGTCCAGTCATCAATTCGTCCGATGCCCTGATGCTCCCTCATCTTTATGCTCCCGAGCAAAATGTTTTATATTGATAAATACAATGAAACATAGTGTAATGAAATTAATATAACATAAAATGATATAATAGATTACAAAATAATATAATATAACATAATATAATATAATATATTACGAAACATGATATAAAATAACAGTTAATGTAGAGTGTCAGTTATGCTCTTCTATCTTCGCAATACTGCAGGAAGTGGAATATTTCTCTTCTAATAATAATAATAATATCTACATCTATAAAAATAATAAATGTTATTATTATTGATGACAAATTAATAATAATAACAATAAATATAATTATGAAAATAACAATAAAAAACAATATAATATAGTACAATGAATTATATAATAAATAATAGAATAAATAAAATGATATGTTGCGATATGTTATGATATTAAATTACTTGAATTTATATGTCATTTCTCATCCTCTCATTCTGCCAGCAACGCATTCCATCGACCAATTGTCACCACAGACACACGTGTAGGCATGAAACAGGAACCAGTGAGGACCAAGCTCACCTTGTGACGACCTAGATATTTAGTTGATGAAAGTTTCTTTAAAAATGATAGCTTATAAGGAAAACAAATTTATATTTTGCGCAGAGGTACGTAGTACTACTCATAATAAACCCTATAATATAATATAATATAATACAACATAATGCAATACAATATAACATAATATAATAGAATACAATATAATATAATATAATATAATAAAATATATTATAATATAATATAATATAATGTGATATAATGCAATGCAGTATAATACCATACAACATAGCATATAATAACATAAAATAGTGTAAGACGATAATATATGAAATAATATGCTACGATACAATATAACAGTTAATGTCGCAGTGTAAGTTACGCTCTTCTAATAATAATAACAATAATAATAATATTAATAATAATAATAATAATAATAATAATAATAATAATAATAATAATAATAATAATAATAATAATAATAATAATAATAATAATAATAATAATAATAATAATAATAATAATAATAATAATAATAATAATAATAATAATAATAATAATAATAATAATAATAATAATAATAATAATAATAATAATAATAATAATAATAATAATAATAATAATAATAATAATAATAATAATAATAATAATAATAATAATAATAATAATAATAATAATAATAATAATAATAATAATAATAATAATAATAATAATAATAATAATAATAATAATAATAATAATAATAATAATAATAATATTAATAATAATAATAATAATAATATTAATAATAATATTAATAATAATAATAATAATAATAATAATAATACATGATGTAATAAACAACAGAATTATATGTTGTAATATACTATGTTAAACACTGCATTTTAGGATGGGCTTCAACCTACAAGCCATTTCTCACCCTCTCATTCTGCTACTAACGCAGAAGGCGATAGCACCCAGTCGACGTCGTTCTATTGACCAAATGTCATCATAGACGCTCGGGGAGGCATGAGATAGGGACTTGTGAGGACTTAGTTATCTCACCATTTGACGACCTCCATAATTCCAAGCGAATGGTGCTCCCAAACTCATATACATTGACTGAAATTGTCAGTGCACAACTTAAGTTAAACCGTTTGAATGCATCTTTTTTTTACTCATACTAGGCCAAATTTTTTCATTTCGCTAATTTACTCGTCCCTCCGTGCACTTTTGCTGATCACAACAGAAATGATTTTTCTGCATCATTCGTTCCGAATTTACAAGAAGAAGCTTTTACATCAACAAATACACGTTTTCCTATAGAATGTAAACGTTTATTGTGATTTTTTTTTCAGGAAATAGGGCAAAGCAGTGATATAATTAGGTATTTCAAAAATGCGCTCATTGAAAATATTGGACGTCACATTCCAACAACCCTCCCCCCATCCCCCTGTCACAAAATGTCACGTTTTGTGAAACACACCCCTCCCCCTTGCGGCGTGATGTCTTTTATGGACAGCTCCTTCATAAAAATTTTAATTTTTAATAGGAAGCTCCCATATTCAAAAAATACAAACCAACAAATTCTACATTTTCCGTTTTGTGGACAACATCATCGTTTTCGAATAGGAAAGCAACCTCACCCAGAGAACAGTCAGGTGGCACTTGACGAGAGGGCTTAATGACAAATCGGTTATTTGCTCTGAAAAGATTTGTCATGAACATTTGAAGATATAATTTCATATATTGACGAAAATATTTTAGAACTTCATCTATTGATACCAAATTATTGGATCCAGTACAGTTTCTAAATTCCGTGGTATTGTTTTGAACCGGCACTTCTGGCAGTTCTTCCACTGTTTGAACTGATGAGTCCCGCACATACTCACTACCCAAAATACACTCTATCAACGTATTCCATCTATTTTTCTATTGATTTTCGCGAATGAGCGCTGTTTTCCTCTTCTTAGATGGACGAGGCATTTCGACTAGATTGCAATACTTGAACTGTTTGTTTATTTTTTTGCATTCCATAGCGACGGTAAATAAGACAACAGGGTTGCGGATAACTTGGAGGGGAAGCAATGTTTGAAATGGAAATACACGCTCTTTGAACATAACTCATGGTTTGAGTTGAGTTTTTAAACATTTGAGTGAAAAAAATACTTCTTGCAGTTCAGTGCGTTTTCATTCTCGGAATATTGTTATCGAAATAAAAAATGCAAGAGTACGTCGTTTTCCATTGCCGTTTCTAGATCCGGTTTCAAAAACATGAATCAACGTCAATCATAGATGTATTGTGGTTTCAATTATGCTTAGTGAAAAGCGCAACACAAGGATATCAGAACAATTCAATTTGTACTCCAAACCGTTCAAAAGGAAACGGTTTTGAATCACTACTTTACGCATTCAAAAGCAAGAAGAATAACTTTGTATATAAAAATTAACGAAGAAAAATTTCTTCATTTTGAGAACAAGGAACTCAAATATTGAGTTGAACTTACTCAAATTTTGAACAAAATATTGTTTTCTTATTTTGAGTAAAAATTACTCAAGTTTTGACAATTTCGTCCCTTAACGCAAAAATGAGTAGATAGGTGGTAACTCGAGTTTAGAGTACGTGCACTTTTTATGAATTTGAGTGATGTGTCACTCAATTTTGAGTTATGTTCAATGAGAGTGTAAGGGAAATGTTATAGTTTTTTTTAAAAAATATTGAAATTTTAGATGGTGACGTACGAAAGTAGTTTTGATCCGTAATTTAAACTATATCAATGTACGACCAATTGAAAATAATGCCATTTTTAGTGCATTGCAAGGTTTTTTTTCTCTAATTATGTATGGCATCACTGCCAATATAAAAGGATGGTATTATCAATACTAAAGCGGGCCGGCAAACTAATTATCGTGGATTTTTGGAAAATTTTCAAAACCAGAACTGAGAGTTATTCAAAGGTTTTATAATAAAATGTTTAGATCAGAGGATAAGTTTACCGGTGAAGAACAACTCAAAAGTGTTTCATAAAGCTTATTTATGTCACAGAGCTATAAGCAGCAGTTGAAATCTTGAGGTGAGTGAAAAATAATAACATTCTGAGAAGAATCCTTCTAATGAAAGTCCGAAAATTTTTTGCACAAATCATTCTTCAGCGTTGATAGTTTATCGTAAACATATATCAATACGATGAGTGATTATGTCACCAAATTGCAGTAGCAATTCTACGCAACATATTTACCAATACGCGTAGAAAAAATGTGTTTCATGGTTTGTTTACATCAAGAGCAGGGCAAAATAGTGGAAGGTGGAGTGGGAGGGTAGTTGGTTTCTTGGTTGCCATTTGTGGCTCGCTTCCATGGTCACCTTAAGTCGCACTGTTGCCATTGATGTTTTGTTTATTTTTTTTATTTCATTCGATCTCAAGCCAAGTTATTTTCAAATTACACAATTCTTCATGTTCTTGAATATAAAGTTTGAAATACGAAGCTCCATTTATATGCATCGTAAAAAATCACAAGATTTTTTTTTAACTGTGCATTTTTGAGTATGAGTTTGAATCGGTTTGTTTAGCTTTTTTCCGACAATGGCTGTTGACTGGAACAGTTATGAACACAGTTTAGATTATTTTCTGCGTTTTTTTTGTTATGCCGCTTTACGTGACGGTATAAATGTTTCAACACTCCTAACCTTGCAATTTAAGAAATTTTTAGGACGCTTTTCTGGGATTGTCATGGCATATTTCAAGAAGAACAAACTTATCGATAGCCCGCATTACTGCGTTTTATTGAAGCAATTGAAGGTTGAAATCGCTGAGAAAAGGACTCTCGTGGAACGAAAAATAAATTGTTTTTCTATATAGGTTTGGATCTTTGCCTCTATGGTTTCATATTGTATCACAATTGATACAACTAAATTCAAATTCTGACGAATGGATGGCTAGACGAAGTACTGTGGATAGCCAATCCCAGTCACTTGAAGGAAATTTGATTCCTTCTGAAGGCTTGACACGAGTCTGATGCGCCGTTCTGAAACAAATTCATCATACGGGTTCAAACATGTATTGGTTGGTTGGTTGGAGGAGCGTCTTTTTGCTGGGGACTGCGTATAAGTGTCTCTGCTTACAGGACTGCCCAACTCCTTTGGTTCGCTCTCCGATAACAACCATAGTACAGGGGGGCTACAGTCAGTCTGCCTGGCTTTACTTCACATCAGACATCATATTCGAACCGTAAAAGCAACATAAAACTGTTGACGAAGGGTACATTTTGTCAAAGATAGCTTTGCTTAGAATCGACACATGAAATGATTCCAGCGTGCATAACTTGAAGTCTCGTTTACAAACGACGTGCGACCAAACAGTTGTCCCTTCACCAAACAATTAGACCTCGTTAGCAAAACCGACCACATCATCATCATCATCGACATTTTGCAAATGGAACCGTCATCTATTTAGCGTCCTCAGACAGCAAGTTGCCCTTTTGATTCATTCTCCATAATTGTCGATTCAATCACGAAAAGTAGATCAACTGGAAAAGGTCCGTCGGAGAAGCACTTTGTCCGTCAAGGTAATAACACAGTGTTGAGTACTCGAATTAGGTAGGGTTTTTTTTCCACTTCCATCTCATTCACGCCATGATCCCTTCCAAGTGTATCATTCTCCTCGCACTTCTCGCTTCGTTGTTTTCAATGAAATAATCATCGTTATTACGATGTTTACCATATTCCATTCCAGTTCGTTTTTTTCTGCTTCTGCTTCTCTCCCCTTTCATTCATCGTTAAGCCGCTTCCGAAGAACGGATTCCCCCATCATTACAATCAACCGTCACCGTCGTGGTGCTCAATATAATTTACAAATTTTATTTCTTCATACGATAATGTTGAAAGATCCCGTTTGTTCGTCCCGGCCCGGGTTAGAGACCCGGTAAACGATGCGGAGTGGCATAAAATTGCCTCGAGCACTGGAAGGTGGCAGAGATAAACCGAAATTGAAATAAAATAGATTTCTTTAGTGGCCGGTAATCGTTGGTTCATCGTGGCAAAACCATTACGGTCCGGGGTTTCGGAATGTGAGCTGACTATTTTTGCCACTTCCACTAGCCTACGCTGGGATCCTTGAGGCTTGAGGTTCGGTTTTATTGATGTTCGGATGTGTTGCCACTAGCTGATGGGGGCTTTCGACCCGTAAACTCCGGATGTGGTGGTTGGAGGTTTGCCGCCGAACATACCGATCTGACTGTTTTGGGTCTTGTGTCAGAATCCAAATGATGTGGTAAAAGAATGTGAACCATTGCAAGGGGTCGTTCCTTTGTTGTCGGAACCAAAACCCTCATGCGTTGGGATCATATCTTCATTAATTTACTTTTATTGGTGGCATTTGTCTGGCTCATCCCAGCGGATTGTTTGCTTACAGCTTTGATTAAGAGCGCAGAATAGTTTTGCATAACTACCACACAATCAGTTTCTAGGTTAAACGAAAAATATTTAGGAATCCTTTAAGTTTCGTTTTCATCTCGTCGATAATTGACAGTTTATGTGAAACTATCATGCCGCTTGGCAGTTCAACATGAAACTTACACCTTACATGCTCATATGACAATGGTTTCCAAGATATGTTCATTTTAAATGACTTTAAATTCAATTTCTAAGCATCAACTCTGAAAATATCGATATTCAGTAATTTCATGAGAAAAGAGAACACTACCGCTCAGAATTTCGTAATATTTAATACAATCATTTTGCATCGAAAAATATTAGACCCGTATTTTTCATGTTATCAAAAAATCAAATCGATTTTTTTGAAAACTGACTTTCTAAAAAAAAATGTTATTTGCACGGAGAACCCTTCGATCATAAAATTGCGATATCGCAGTTTTTGATTTTTGCGATAGTTGATTTAACAAATTAATTTTTGATTCAACCAATATGGTTTTTGATTTGAATATATTCATGGAGTTGAAAAATATGTTGTTTTGAATGCTGTCAAATGCCGGAGACAGTTGAAAGCAAAACAATAATCGCAATGCAAAATCAACAACTTTTTTAGTTGAAATCTGTTCGCGTCGCTTCAAAATGTCAATAAATATAACAACGTTGGTTAAAGCGTTTGATGAAATTGTGCTCATTCGATTTGAGAAATGTATGATAACAAGTGTTTATCTAACAGCGGTGTTGTGATAAAGTTAACCTTGTTTAAGATGAAAAAGATTTGGTGACAAATTAGAAAATGTTAATGAATGATCATCTCGTAATATTTCAGGTATGCGCAAAAATTTTATGCTTCAAATTCGATCCTTGATTTACTTCCAGCAGACTGTTTTACTTCCAGCTATTTTAAAACCGATGATGATGTTCATGCATTAGCAATAAAACGCTTTTTGACATGAATTTAATTTATAAAAGTAACAGGAGCGAAGGGTTTCAAACACACAGAACGCGCTTTGTCGTCGCAATATTCCAATTCCCAGCGGTTGATGCACCCAAGCTCATATAAATTGACTAAAATTATCAGTGCATAACTTTAGTTCAACCATTTGAAGGCATCATCTTTCAATACTCATTTTAGGTAAATTTAAAAATTTCGTTAATTCACTCGCCCCTCCGGGCATTTTTGCAGATTAAAAACGTTTTTCTACATCAATCATTTCTGATCGAATCAGAAGTAATTTTTAAGAATTTAGATCTTTACTGATCTCGACTTGACATGATCATGATCATACAAAAATCAAAATGTCACGGAGATCAGATCAGTTCTGATTTCGTAATGATAGTTTATTCCTTGGTTAAGATCACTTGAAATCAGCAGTGATCGGTGGTTTTCCAAGCCCTAATGATATTACATGTCAATATAAAATACTGTTTATATTTTAACAACGATATTTATTTCATGAATCTCAACATACCGAACTTATTTCAAATAGATCATGACGTGTATCAGTAAGTATATTTTGATTATTTTCGCATTAACAAATAAAACCGAATTATTTTTCATCTAACAGAATTTGGTTTCAATAACAACACCAGTTATTTCAACTAAAATATTTGTTGAAATTGAAAGGTATATGTCCACTCACTAATCGACAGCATTTTTTTTTTCAAACAGTTAAATTAGTTGTTTCAACCATCGTTTCTGCTAATCGAAAAACAAACATGACAGTTTAGTTAAAACAACAATCGATTAGTTGTACCAAATTTTAACCAATCGAATTCAGGAAATCAACTAATATTCTGGTTGGAATGGAATCGCGGGTGGTTCCGTGTGGTAACCATTGAACCGATTTTCTTAATTTTTGGATAACAGTTTCTGGAGAAAATACCTGATTGAATCAAGTTGACGTTTTGTGGTTGATCACGTACGGTTTTATCGGTTGTAGATAGAGAGCGCCATATATTTTTAATATATTTTCAATTGAGTCTTTTTTACATAACATATGAAAAAATATCGAAGAAAAATCAAATTCAAATCTAGCATTTATAGAAAAAATTTCGAATTGAAATTTTCAAAACATAATTTATTTTTTTATTTTATTTATTATCATTGTTATGTCCATCGGATATAAAAATCTAAATGAACGAGGATGGGAAAAAGCCCATTTGAGTAGCCAATCAAATGGGCGCAAAAACCATCATCTTTTGAAAAAAATATGAATAACAATAATTACAATACGAGAATAAAAATAATCACAAATAACATAGATATGACAAATAACATCAAAACAAAGATTGTAAAATATATAGTCAAAGCTCAACAGATCTTTTAATTTTCCTTACAAAGCTAGAAGATGATTCTCCAAACTCGAAATGATTTTCCACAGAAGTAAACGTTCGAATACATGCAGCTATCGGTTCATTGTATCCAAATAGAGTTCTGTGAAAACTGTTCTGAAGCAGAGTTGAATTTCGCAGCGTTCTGCTTGGAATCCTAAAATTGACTTTGGAACGTAGCTCGGGAGCATCAATTTCTCCGTTTATCAATTTTGCAATGATCAATGCCTGTTGAATTTTTCTTCGGCGTAGCAACGTATCAATCCCTAAGAGCTGACATCTTTCCGTATATGGTGGTAGATTTTCAGGGTCTCGCCATGGTAAGTGTCGCAGCGCCAAACGAACAAAGCGTTTTTGAACTCTTTCAATTAGTAAATTCCACGAAATTTGATAAGGCAACCAAACCACTGATGCATTTTCAAGAATTGGCCGGACAAGTGAACAGTACAACGCCTTCAGACAATGAGGATCCTTGAAATCCTTAGCAATTTTCGAAATGAAACCCAATTGACGTAATGCCTTAGTGATTATAAGTGATCGATGCAAATCAAACGATAGTTTTTCATCAAGCTGTACTCCTAAGTCGCTCACCTGATTAACTCCAGTCAGAACTGAGCCATCAATATTGTAGTCGAATGTTACAGGACTCATTGTTCGATGAAACGTAATTACCAGACATTTTGAAACATTAATGAGTAGTTTGTTTTTATTACACCAGTCAACGAAAAGCTGAAGCTGATGTTGTAGTCGACGACAATCCTCCAGAGTTCGAACAACTAAATACAATTTCAAGTCGACCGCATAAATTAGTTTCAAACCATCTCCAAGAGCAAATGAAACATCGTTGAAAAATAAAGTAAACAGCAAGGGTCCCAAATTACTACCTTGTGGAACTCCTGAATTACCAAATTGGAACAAAAGGAATTTCGTGTGTTGATGAAACACTACTTTTTGATGAAAAAAAGTGCCGCCGATACCACAAAATGGCTTGATGAGTGTTATCCAGACTCTGCACCGGGCGAAGCAACAATTCGTAAGTGGTTTGCAAAATTTCGTACTGGTCATATGAGCACCGAAGACGATGAACGCAGTGGACGTCCAAAAGGGGCTGTTACCGATGAAAACGTGAAAAAATCCACAAAATGATTTTCAATTACCGTTAAGTGAAGTTCATCGAGATAGCTGACACCCTAAAGATATCAAAGGAACGTGTTGGACATATTATTCACGAATATTTGGATATGAGAAAGCTTTGTGCAAAATGGGTGCCGCGTGAGCTCACAATCGATCAAAAACAACAACAAATTGATGATTCTGAGCAGTGTTTGGAGCTGTTATATCTAAATAAAACCGATTGTTTTCGTCGATATATAACAATGGACGAAACATGGCTCCATCACTTCACTCCGGAGTCCAATCAACAGTCAGCTGAGTGGACTGCACGCGATGAACCGAACCCAAAGCGTGGAAAGACTCAACAATCGCCCGGTAAGGTTATGGCAACTGTATTTTGGGATTCGCATGGTATAATTTTCATCGACTACCTTGAAAAGGGAAAAACCATCAACAGTGACTATTATATAGCGTTATTAGAGCGTTTGAAGGACGAAATTTCAAAAAAACGGCCTCATTTGAAGAAGAAAAAAGTTTTGTTTCATCAAGACAATGCACCGTGTCACATGTCGATGAAAACCATGCTGAAATTGAACGAATTGGGCTTCGAATTGTTCCCTCATCCACCGTATTCTCCAGATTTGCCCCCCAGTGACTTTTTCCTGTTCTCAGACCTCAAGAGAATGCTCGCTGGTAAAAAACTGAGGCCTATTTTGAGGCAAAGGACAAATCGTACTACAAAAATGGTATCGAAAAGTTGGAAGATCGCTATAATCGCTGTATCGCCTCTGATGGCAATTATGTTGAATAATAAAAGCGAATTTTGGCAAAAAAATGTGTGTTTATATTAAACGATACGAACTTTTCAGCCGAACTGTTATTAAAGGTGTTAGTTTTGACATGCGTTACTTTTTTTGAACGTTATAAGTGTTACAAAGAGTTAACAGTGTGAATTTTATTGTATATTATAGGTGTTAGTTTTGAATAAGTTATAGTTGTTATGTAACGTCACATGCGTTACTTTTTTGTACTTTATAGGTGCAATGTAGCGTTACATGCGTTACTTTTTTGTATGTAATTGGCCAGTTATTGGATATAGTTACAGGTTCAGAACTCAGTTCAAAACACAGAATCAAGCATTCAGTTCCAGATTTCAGTTTCAAATGGAAAAGAAATATTCTGCTGTTCCTGATTTGTACATTCGAGGGAAATGGCATCAATATTGTGAAGCATCAAAGTTGACTTGGTACGCCATTCGCAGTTCACCACGCAGTGTTTACTCTGGCGTGGGAAATATTTGCGGCGGAATGTATTTTTGGCACCGTTCGCAATGTCAGTTTTGCTTCAAACAAGAACAACTACATCAGCATTCAGCTGTTGATCGTTTGCATTGGCGCCAAACGCATCGAAAAGTGTGAACAACGACGTAGAAAACATTTACAAAAGAGCTAAACTGTTGAAATAACCAAACTTCACAGCAAACGAATGCAAATAAAACCAACATTCAGCGGTTTTGCGTTCGAGGAAAATGCATTGTGTGTTTTGGTTTAAATGCGTTTCTGGAGACTTCAGATTATGCAAATGGCGTCAGATATTTAATTGATTTTATTGATCATCACATCTGAATTAAATTAGAGGTTATTATTCGTATTGGGTTATGACTCTGATATTACCCACCTTCATTTTTTTTTTCAAACAACTTGCTTGAGAATAGCTCGTAGTTTCACGTTGTGTAAACTGTATTGATCCCTGTATGCTGATCAATACCGACGCCGGCCACGTCCGAATGCAGAAAGAAGAAAGGATTGTTAGTTCAATGCATGCTGCTACCAGAAACCGAGGAATCCTCTGCATGCATCACAGGATGGGATTGTTTGTTAGTTTCTTTTCGAAAAATATTATCTTGTGTTCATTGCTCTGGGTAGCCGACTACCGAGAATACGTTGCAATTTTATCGCATTTTGTATTAATCGTTTGCTGCCTACTAAAATAATAATTTTTTTCCGAAACATGTTGTACTCTGGATAGTCGGCTGTCGGAAGGTTCGCAATCAATTCATACATTTAATTCATTGTGTTCTGTTTTTGTTTTTCAATAGATAGCCGTAATACTGGCAAAATATCATCTCGATCATCATCAATCGAACAACAGTGTCTTACACGATAGGAAGTAATGTCGATATCTACTCCCAAATCAAAATAATACAGTACCAGAAGGATACTCCTCGCAGTCTAAACTATATTTATATACGTCCTAGTTAAGCACGGTAGCAAAAAATATCTGCACGGTTTTAAACTTCACGCGCGCGTCTTAAACTTGGTGTTCAACCCGAAGAAAAATAGATCCATTGATTAAACGTTCCCCGAATAAATTAATGAAGTTTATTCTACCCCGATTTTTAGTAAAAAGAAATATAAAGAAACATTGTAAATAATGTGAAATATCTAGAAGGAACGATCTCACCAGTATTTTGTTTCTTCTATTCACATTGCTGTAAACAACGTGAGATGACATATCACTACTGAAAAATAAAATAATATAAACACTCGTGGATGGGTTGGCTGCAGACCAGTTTTAGATTTTCAGCTCGAATCATATGATTGACTTGTAAATTTTGCACATTCCATTTAAATCTGATAACAACGACAATGATATGCAGATGGCGCTTCAATCGGTTGATATAGTTCAATTTTGGTCTGTAGATTCGCAGTATCTGTCAATTTTTTTTTAGTTTCCCGAATCAGCATCATTCTATAAATAATACTTAATCTCAACATAACAACTTAATTTCAAACAGTAATATCCTACAATGACTCTGCTCACTGTTGTTGTTTTTTTTTGTGATCGTCGATCCTATTTTTGTCGATATAATTTTAAGTCGCCATTTGGTAAAAAAAACCAGAATCAATCTCTACACCGCCAATATTCGTACTTTTCCGCATGTTCTTTCTGATTTCAACTTGTTTTTTCTACTGAGAACAACCGAACATCAATCATTGATTTAATTATGGACCGTCTCACCCAACACGAAATGTGAATCCACGATTCCGACGGGGCACATACACGGTCCATCAGGGATTCAGTTAATTGACAATTAACTGTGCCAGTGAATTACCGATTCGATTTGCCGGAAGTAATCTTTCACGCGGCTGGCTCCAATCATGCGAGAACGAGTCAGGTGAAAAAAAAATACACACACACATAACCCCGATCATTGGCCCATCATGATTCTCATCTTTTATCCAATCAGATTAATTTAAACACAATACCGAACGGCCCGTGGCTTATCTGATCCGGAGAGCGCATTTTTGATCAATACAAAGCCCACGCGTGTGTGTGTGTTGGTTTGCGTGAGGAGGATTCACTCGTTCGATTCAATTTACCATGTAACCGGTTTTACTTCGAAGCTGAACCGCAGATTTCGATGAATTCATCGATAACTGAAATCAACAAATACCGCAGAATGCTCAAATTGGCAAAAATATGTAGATTTGGCTGGATGATATCGCCCTCAGTTTAATTATTAAGGCTAGGAAATATTTCCGGCAACGTACTGTCTATGCATTTAAAACTCATTTTATCCGAATACTTCAATTTTTCAATTATCTATTTCCCATTCGGCGATTCAAAAAAAAAACACAATTAGTAAACATTTAATTTTCATAACGCTTCAGAACCCTCCAAACGCCAGCTGTGATAAAACCAACACCGAAAACGTACGGGACTTGTTCGGAAGAGGACTCCAGAGCTCCACCACGAGGAAGAAAAGCAATGAATGAAATAATTTTTACCCTGAATAAATTCATAAATATAATTTTTCAATTCAAGCTCCTAGCAAGCGCCTCCGGGACGTGCGATGTACTGCATTTCACACCGTGATTTTTTTTTGGCCGCACGGAAAAAAGCTACAGCTGCCTGTAGAGTTACCATCCAGGATGCATCTGTCGTCGTCGGCTGCAATTTTAATTACAAAATGCATATGAAAATTTTCCTATTTTGCTTATTTTAATCGGGATGAATTCTAAGTACCAATAAGATGCAATGTTTTTGTACGCTTTCAAATCGTTCTGTAATTGTGGTACAGGAGACGTACTTGAGTCGCGCTTTCTTTGGAGTGTATGTAGAAAAATGAGGACCGAATTACTCGATGGTCAACGATTTGTGGGTTATACGCATTGTTTTGTCTGAGCGGGCTAAACAATGAGATGGAGACTTGTGGCTATCGAAATGCGAAATTTATCGATTTCCCAAGTGAACTAAAACCTTAAATAATTTATTGTAAATATTCCAATCCATTTGAGAGAGAAGAAATATTCAAAAGGTAAATAAAAATATTATACTTCGTTCTTGCTCACGTTCCTACGAGAACAGCACACTTCAAGGTTTCAAGACACGCTTGAAATGGAAAATCAAGTTCTGCCCGAGAGCTTACAGTCCACTGACGATCGAATTGTTGCGCCGATACAGAATATCAAAATTGGCGGCATAGGTTATTATTACTAACTGAAGTAATGTATCAAGAAATCGAAGCGGTCTTAGTGTTATGATAGAAAGGAATGCGGTTTACTATCCGACGTCTTCGGTCTTTTCGGTTCTTATTATTATCTTCGGTCTTTCGGTCTTATTATTGAATCCAAATCACTTAATGCTAAAACTTAAACTAAACGTTACTTTGTTTGAAATAAGAAATAAAATATCAAAGATAATAATTAAATCTGCATGAGAAAGTAACAACAAAGAAGTGGATTCTGTCATTGAAATATGAAACCAAGAGTAAAATATTTATGTAAATATAAATATTTATAAATTTTATATACATTTCTTTTATCTAATTCTGAAGCTGTTTTTTGAGTTGCTTTTTGTTCCAAAGACTGTCCCAGAAAGTATGGACGCACTTTGATTTCGCTGTATATAATTCACAAGAGATATTCAAATTTTATTCGATACACTAATATAAGGTGATTTTTTAAGAGCTTGAGAACTTTTTTAAACAATAAAACGCATAAAATTTGCAAAATCTCATCGGTTCTTTATTTTAAACGTTAGATTGGTACATGACATTTACTTTTTGAAGATAATTTCATTTAAATGTTGACCGCGGCTGCGTCTTAGGTGGTCCATTCGGAAAATCCGCTTTTTTATCGACAAATTTTGTTCAGCGATGAGGCTCATTTCTGGTTGAATGGCTACGTAAATAAGCAAAATTGCCGCATTTGGAGTGAAGAGCAACCAGAAGCCGTTCAAGAACTGCCCATGCATCCCGAAAAATGCACTGTTTGGTGTGGTTTGTACGCTGGTGGAATCATTGGACCGTATTTTTTCAAAGATGCTGTTGGACGCAACGTTACAGTGAATGGCGATCGCTATCGTTCGATGCTAACAAACTTTTTGTTGCCAAAAATGGAAGAACTGAACTTGGTTGACATGTGGTTTCAACAAGATGGCGCTACATGCCACACAGCTCGCGATTCTATGGCCATTTTGAGGGAAAACTTCGGAGAACAATTCATCTCAAGAAATGGACCGGTAAGTTGGCCACCAAGATCATGCGATTTGACGCCTTTAGACTATTTTTTGTGGGGCTACGTCAAGTCTAAAGTCTACAGAAATAAGCCAGTAACTATTCCAGCTTTGGAAGACAACATTTCCGAAGAAATTCGGGCTATTCCGGCCGAAATGCTCGAAAAAGTTGCCCAAAATTGGACTTTCCGAATGGACCACCTAAGACGCAGCCGCGGTCAACATTTAAATGAAATTATCTTCAAAAAGTAAATGTCATGTACCAATCTAACGTTTAAAATAAAGAACCGATGAGATTTTGCAAATTTTATGCGTTTTATTGTTTAAAAAAGTTCTCAAGCTCTTAAAAAATCACCCTTTATTATTAGACTACAACAACAGAATATTATTCTCAACATTCGCTATTTGGCCATTGTAGACTAGCTGGCGCACCGTCTCGCGAACGTTCCTCATTAAATTCTTTAGCACGAAGAACAGTTGACTTCGAAGTGCCCACTTTTTTGACCACATCCCGAACTGAAACCTCCTTCTTTTGCTCGAACGCCTTCAGTATACGATTATCCAACTGAGGGTTAGCAGGACCTTTTGGCATTAAAAATGCCTTACTCTTCACTATATGGGGCCAGGTGTCAATTAAAAGTTTCAAAAATAGTCGCGTAACCTTTTTGTGTCATAATTTTGAACGTTAATAACTCGGTCATTTGTTGATGGATTGTTATAATTTAACAACCAATCGGTTCGGAAACTTTCAACTTAAACATGTATGACGACGTCTTTTCAGTATTTCAATAGCATACTATTGAAAAAATGGTTGGAATCGACCTATGTTTTCATCCACCAATCCCTGTTGTACAAAATGACGTCAACTTCTTGTTCGACGTAGGAGGCTTTGCGTCATGCATAAAAAACACCGCATCGCTCTGTGTAGTATGAAGAGAAATCTATAAATATAGGCTGCACAATATTTCTTTGCCTAGTTGATGTTTGACTGTGAATGAAACAAGTAGCTTGTCCAGTGAGCTGATGACTGGATTGTCGCTTTTTGCATTATGTTTTGGTGAAATTTGTTAATGGATTTTCCTTATTCAAATGATTCCAAAGCTTCAATATTGTAAGCTTAAAAATGTTTTAATTTGGCAATGGATCGGTTTGCATACTTCAATCTTCATTCTCATGCGAACAAAACGGTGGCGCGCAAATGGATTCAGTATAAAGTTGTGTGATGATGATAATCATAGATACTTCTTTTTCATTATATGTGACTGAACAAGTTGTTGTCCCACCAGGAATTAAACGCTTCAAAAGATTCAAAATTAAATTCTGAAACTTATCTAAAAGCGGTCTCCTCGGTTTAGTAGTATAATTGAGTTCCACAGGCGGACAATATTTTATGCGGACTGTTTCACATATTTTTTTCCTCGTATTGTTGCCATATTATTTACCGAGACTTTCCAAAGATTATCGACGATTTTGAAGGATTAATAAAATTACACCATTACTGAGATTACTGGTACAATATTCTCTTGGATCGATTAACGGTTTATAAAATTAATAAGTCCACCCAGTGAACGACCATTATTAAGTTAAAAGTGGAGGTAAATAAACGATATAAATCAAATCAAATTAATAAGTTTGTACGTTTCTCGAAAATTATCATCATAAAATGAAATAGTTTCATTTGTTCAGGTTTAAATCTTTAGGTTGTTTGTATCTAAAATTGAGCTTTCAAGTAACTTTGAAGTGTAGTGAAGTTTAGTGTATCATCATCATTTTCATCTTTATTTTTGTATTTATTATAAAGACCCTAGAAACGTTTCATTTTTAATGTTATTGTGCTCGGTCGTGTCTTGAATACAACCCTCTAATTTTTTTCGACCCGTTTTCGGTTTATCCTCAGAGGTGTTATCCTCACCGAACTTCCTGATTGCATTTCGCACGGCTTTTTTACTTACTTCTTCCATTTTTGCTATCTTTCTCAGTGACAGTCCGCGTTCTGTACACAATGTTTCAATGTGTTTCTGCTGAAAGTCCACGCATTTCGAAACAAAACAAATGAAAACTAATAAACAACTACACTAGTGGTTAGAGAAGAGTGTAAACAACAGGACGCAGCCATAAAAATTGACAGACTCTGAAACATTGCGAAATGGCAGCGGTTTTTGGTTGCGTCCATACTTTCTGGGACAGTCTTTATCATATTTCTCAAAAAATTACTACGATATTTTCTTCTTTCGGTATTAGCAAATCAATATTTTGCATATTGCTTTTGAACGTCGTTTGCAGCGTTCGCAGTATGAGCTTCACCTAAGCGCAATTGCATCAGCATTCAGCTGATCGTTTGTGTTGGAGTAAAATACGTAGGCAATTATAATTAACATTCAGCTGCTTTGCGTTCGGAAAAATGTGTATTGGTGTGAATGCGTTTTGGTGATTAGTATTCACGTCAATCCGGTCATGTCTCTGACATTACCACCCGCTTTTTTTTCAACACTGATACAGTGTAAGAAATTTCATCAGCCTTTCAATTTTTCGAAAAGTGTCTTCTTAGACAATATTCCATCGAGCAAAAAACATGGACAAAAGTATTATGAGTTTACAAAGTAATGAATAATAGAAATCAATTTGCGATAAGTCTATCAACTGAGCAGTGCGGTAAAATTTCATTTTCAATCGAATAATATAAGATGAAAATGAAATTTATGGCCGCTGACCGTCAGCATATCCCTACTAATTCATTTGAGTTTTGCTGCCATTTTCAAGTGAAGCTCCCAGAATTCATCGTCAGTTGAATAATCGTACCTAGTCATTTAAAGTTTTGCTTGCTCAGTTTCAAGTGGCAAGTAGTCTACCTGCTTCATTGCTTTCGCTCTTGGTAGTAAGGAGATTCGAACGAATAGAATTATAAATGGAGTAAAGTATTAAAAATGAAAACTGAAGGAGGAAACAATTCATTTATGTTTATTCTGTGATTGACATTTCAGCTATCTGATTAGTCTTTCATCTATTATCTTGAACCAATTCGAATGGTTACATGAACCTCATTTGAAGGCCGCTCTCACACTATTGAAAGAGATAATTTGTTACTTCAAAAGATCAACCGACGACACGACCGGGCACTCCGAATAAAAATTTGCATTAAAATTGTCCGTAAACGATTTACCGCCAGTTACCACAAATATATCGACTCCCTGATAAAGACAAAAATAATCTTCCCGGGCAACACTGCCTACGTTGCTATGAACTAGTTACCAAGGATCCCCAGAGTAAATAAACAAACATTTTGAGAAAGTTGTGGAATCGTTTCATAAGTTTTTAAATTGGTTCCCTCTGCGCCTGCTCAGTAAATTCCTGAGAACAATTCGAGGATGTAGATCAACGCAATGCTACATCCATCATCAGTACGATTAAAGTAAGTGCTTAAATTTTGTTTCTGTGTTTTGAGAGCATTAATGCATTTGTATGTAAGCATACTTTTTTTCTTTTTTTTTTGCGATATTCTCCTAACCAGAGACCATTTTTTTGTAGAAACAGACAATGAAAATTATAGAATGGTAGTACTCAAGGGAGAGCAAGGATGTGAATATATAGAACGGAAAGGTGAGACGTGACAGAGGGTCATTTAAGCAAGTAGAAATCTTCTCATAACTTAACTTTTACCTTCTACCAGAGGAGTTGGGCTTAGGCATCTGAACAATGCGAATCACCCAAGTCTCTGGTATTTCGGAAAGTAGTGATAAAGGTCTTTTACCATTTACTATCCGAACCGACCTTTATCACTACTTTACTCATACCTTACATTATTTTTATCCCGAGTAATTTTTCGATGGGCTGACTAAATTTTTATGTATCAATTCAAATCAAACATATTTCCATAATTCAGACATAAATATAGGATTTTAAATCCGTAGAAAATTGTTTTCGTTTAATCGCAAGCGAATCTTTCTCAGTTTGCACGACAGAAGAATTATTTTACCCAATCCGAATGACTAGTCGATCCACTGCTCTGATGCTGAAGCAGTTGCAACTTTCCACGGGAAAAGGATTTCCCACTCGGAAAGTCCATTTTAATTATTCGCTTTAAAATATTCGATCTGCAGTTTGTTTTGCTTACATTTCTCAAAATGCAGTAACCAAGGTAATGGTAACTGTTAATCCAAATTAATAATTTATCAATCTGTGTTGCCAGTTTCAACATTTCACGATACAGTTTTGATAGACGAGTGGCAGGTCGTGTCGTCGGATCAACTGACGGTGGTTAAACTGAGCCTCGTTTGGAAGAGAAACGAATGATGAACTGAATGCTGCTCGTTCGGGCCGTCAGCAAACATTGTGTGTGTCAGAGAGTGAAGTTTACTGCAGTGGAGAGATCGTCAATGTGTTCCACATTCAATTTCAATTGAATTGAATGAAGTTTTACTCCACTGCAACTGAGTTTAGACAAAGATAAAATCAAAGATCGAAAATGAAAATTTCAGCAGTAAAAGAATAACGTTATTGTTTGTGATTCGACAGAAACGTAACTAATGGTTGTTCCAAGTACTCATGTTGGTCTATAATTCAAAACAGGTATTACAATGAAACAAGCAAGTGAGAAAAAAGTTAAGAATAAAATACAAAATTGATAATTTTCCACTGGAAGCAAAAGTAAGCTCAGATGGCAACCCTAGCTGACTGGTCCGAAAAAAAATCCTAGCCAGGCATTGGTTGCCTCGATGGCTAAAAACAATGCCTCTTAGTGAAGTGCTGCGGGGTTTCGTCCTATTCGCTGCCATTGGCCATTTATGGGAGAAGGTACCACAAAAATTGGGGAGCACCAGGTTTGAAATTGAAAAATTTTCAGTACAATTTATGGCTCGTGAAATAGTGATAATGGGCTCGTTGGATAGAGCAAAAATGTTTTGGAATCATCAATCATGTGTTTCTATAAAGTCAGAGAACCAACAGTTGGGCTTCAATTCTTCACTAAAAAGAACACAATCTCCAAAAATGCACCAAAAATCCATGCAAACAACGTAACTTCATTAAGTCAACCAACATGCAACCAATTTTCCAGGTACGACTTTTTGAACCCGCAACTGTAATATTATAATGAAATAAATGAAATGACCTTTCATTTATCAAATATTCTCGATCACCTGCCAAATAGTACACGTGCCACAACACAAGTTCCCATTCCTCTAAATGCCAATACCATCCATCCAACAAACGCAACTCCCTTCGCGGCCACCGTCCCCCAAATAGTTTCCAATCGGTTAGAGTAAACGGGCATTTTATAACAGTATTTTAATTAGATTAATACTTTAGTAAGCAAAATAGTGAACCACGGATGTGTCAGGTCAGCACTCGAAGCGACCGACCGTGGCTATCGCTATGACAGTAAACAGGGTGGGCCGTAGTTTTCCTAAACTCGAAAACGTGAACATTGTCCGCACGGGGCGCAGTGGAAGAATCATTAAAATGTCTACCAAAATACAAATAATTACCCCCATTCGGTTGTTGGCCCTTCGGTGGTGCCAACTTCGTACGGACACAAATGGACAACACATCCGAACACGGTACCGAAAGTGCATCCAATCGCCTCCTCCTCCCCTTCCCAACCCCACATTGCCGGATGGTGCGGTTTTTGTGTGTCGACAACAGGAGCTTTTTGATAGCGCCTGTTTCGGGAGCCACCTGTTGGTTGGCTGGCTGGCAGGCAGAGATCGGAATGTTGCAATAAATAATGGACCTATTAGGGAGGCTGGAATCTATTGTGGAGTATATTCCGTAGTGCTTTCAGCTAGTGCATGGTGGTGTAGAATGCAGTTCAGTGGTTTGCCATCGGCATGATACCGAGAACGGGTGTTATTCAAAAGGTTATTCAGTGACTACCGATGTTTTGATCACCGATTGATTTAGTGCTCTCATAATAATGAATAAATAAGATTTACATTCGAGCAGTTCAATGTGTCATGGTAGCTTCTAGCATGGATACAATTATGAAGGAGCAAGATACTTTGCGAACGTATGGGTAATGTCAACAGTGTGTGTGTGCGTAAAATTAGATTCCGTTGCTTTATTCACGAGTACTATCAAATCAAATATTCATATAGTTAAAACGAATCAGTGGTTTCAACTTAGAATTGCAATTTGAACAAGTGGATGGCTACATTCAGTAATAGCCGTTCAACCGAGAAGGTTGTGTATAGAAGCGTACAGTTTAATAACGCTGGTTAGTTTACACGCGTTAAATACGACAACGGTTGAACTACAGGTAGAGACCTGTTGGCAGCAGCCGTTAAAACGTAAAATCGTGCTGCATAAGAGAGCCCTAGTGCTGGGCCAAGCTGGTGAAGGAAACAACAAAGGGCGTTTCCCAAGCTCTACCCAGGCCACAATATACAGCCACAAGTGCTGAGCAGGAGAGTGCAAAGGCACATCGAAGAAGAAGAGTGCAAAGGCACACAGAAGCAGGAGAGTGCAAAAGCACATCGGTGCGAAGGCACTTCGGTGCAGAAGCATATCGGTGCGGAGCACAAGTGGATGGCTACCTCCACCTCCATCGTTCACAATCTGTCATCTGTCACAATTGACCTTGAAAACAAAATTCTAGACTTAGATTCCGCACGGTAATAGCTATCCAACAAGCCATCGATTGTTAAAATCCGTCCATTTTTAACAGAGATATCGAAATTTTTGTGTAAGCGACTTTTCCCCCTATTCCAGCAGTAGGAGTGTTGAGCCGACGACACCACCAGACACTCCGAAGCAAAATCGGAATAAAAAGTGTTCGTGAGCGATTTACCGCCAGTTATCGAATATTGAAAAACCCCTAGGTAATAATAAAACTATATTTTACAAGCATCACTGCTGTGGTTGCTACGAAATAGTCGCCATGCACGGCATAATAAACAAACAGGTAATACTTTAAAAGATGTATTATAAGTAGAACAGTTTAACATATATCAAGTTAGGCTAAAATGTATTCATTGTAGGAATGTACCAGTTATTATGGAGATAAAAATATGAGGATGTGATGGTGATTTATCAAAATGGACATATCCGCCTATATTTACCACTGAATTTTTCGCTTCCTTTCTACGTATCTATCAACAATATTTGAATGATAGGATAATGTCCCTGTCAATCCGCCTACAGATTGTCTCGGCTTCTACAGGCGTTTAAAAAGAGATTCATTATAAGAATCATTCCACGGAAAACACCATCTGCCTAATGATAATCGGTAGCAAAACAAATTATCTCACGACCAACAAAGCACGCTCAAGAACTATTTACTTACAAAACGACTTGCTGTAATACGAGCACAACAAAAAAATGATTTACTTACTAATGTTAATGTCATACACGCTAATCTGAGTGCCTCAAAGGGTTGCAGACCATTCTGGTCTCACGATGAAATTTTCTTCACTCTAGCTAGTCCGCTAGCTGTGAAAAGATCTAGGACAGGACCTGACAATTGTTAATCCACTTTTAGGACCAATTTCGGACCAGCTCGTGATTGGTTGAAATTGACATTAGCAAGTACAAGTTGTTGAAATCAATATTACTGCAGGGTGGTAGAAAAAGTGTTGTCAGTATCGTCGGTAACAATGTAGCTTGATATTGGATATTTTATTTTTCGGGTCATCTTTTCAAAATTATTAATTTCAATAGGATTTAAGTTCAATTTGTTTTTAAGTCCTGTCAATGCGGAAAGTATACGAGTACATTTAACAATCACTGGATGATACAAAAAGAAAGCCTGAAATCACGAAGTGTGATATGGACGAGAATATTGATTATGTTGGTTGAGAATAGCACCGAATCTTTGGATACTTCTGTATGTTATTATTTTTCTCATATTGAATATGTTGAATACTTTAGTTAATAAAGCTGCAAGAAATAATTACCCAAAATTGAGTGTTTTAGAAAAATTTTATTAGGCTGTTTCAACTAAACGTTTTCTTCTAAACAAACATCTGATCAAAATGAATCCAGAGCTATATTTTTGACCGATATAACATTTGTCTAAGTGTTTTCAAACGGCAAATTCCAGTAATTTCCAACAAATTCTACAGTGCATATCGAAAGTTGATGGTTTTTGATATTATCCTATGTAAAGTGTTAGATGGAAATATTGCAGATTGGACCGTAATACTCGAAAGAGAAAGAAAACAAAGAGAAACTGTCATTTGCACTTAGGACCTTTCCTCGTGTTTGTCTTCAAATAATTGCATGTTATAAGGGGAGAAAGTTTTCAGAATGAATAATTATCTCTACTGGCAACAGTGATCGCGAGGCATTTATTATTTACAGCAGGGAGCAACCGGAATAAGAAAAGAAATATTTTTCTGGAAAAAGAAGCCAGTTGTCTGGTCCTGTCCTAGGAAATGATAAACAATGGTAACTAGGGTTACTGTAATTGTTATTTCGAAAACAACAATTTCTCAGACCGCGTTGCCAATTTCAAACATTTTTCATAAGATATCATTTTGACATTACCAGTTACTGAGGGGTAGATCGATTTACGATACAGTTTTAAAAGCGAGTGGCAGGTCGTGTCGTCGGTTGAGCGCTGTATGACAAAGAAATGCTCGGGAGCAACGGAAAACACGATTTTTTATACTGTTACATACAATTGTTTCTAAGTACCAAAAAGACTGTATACAACATCCTTTTTCATGTCATTTAGCCTCTGACCGATTTTAGCACGGCTCGTTTTTGGCAACATAATCGTTCGAATATGACATATATAAACCAGATGATGGCAGAATTTTTTTTAAATTATATTGTTTTAAACTACTTACAGCAATAAATGCTGGAAGAACATAACATCCATGTACCATTCGAATCAGTTCGTCGAGATCGGCAAATGCGTGTGTGACAAATAATTTCACTCAATTTTCTCGAAAAATTTCTTTTCTTCAAATTCAGATTCATACGAAAAGTCGTATGCTCCCAAACAAAGTTCCTGAATTATGTTTGGTTCCGACCTCTGGTTCCGGAACTACAGGATGATATGTGAAACGAAATCAATATTGTGTAACTCATTCTTCTCGTAGATGGCTGAACCGATCTAAGATTCAAATGAAATCTAAGAATCATCTAAGATTCAAATGAAAAGTTTCAAGATTCTATAAAACATCTTGCTCTTCAGTCAGATCCAACTTCTGATTGCGGGGATACAGGGTGATTGGTATAAAAATGTCTATTCCACATAAATTAATCAGGTTTATCGGGTTAGCAGATTTGGATAGTCGATAAAAAAATTAACTTTTTTCAGTTTTAGTGGTATTCAGTTTTCGATTCAGAAGGCATCTCCCGATTCCAGTATAAAATCGTTTCTCAAAGCTCAATCGTTTTCTCAAAAAAAGCCCAATCAAATTTCAGAAACAAAAATTTAAATTAAAATAAACTTATATACAAAATTAATTAATTTTATACATACATACAAAAATTAATTATTTTATCCAATTGCAATTTGCAGTTTCGACATTACAGATTATTAAAATCTCAAATTGTCGCTTAAAACGACTGTCATTAAAATAATGTCATGAAAACTTAAACACCGAAGAATATTCATGCAAAAACACTTGCGGATTGATATAAAAAAGGTATCATCTCACTGCTAGGTGGATTAAACACGTTTTTTTATTCAATAACATATACACCCAAACCTCCGTTTACGTAAACTTTTTTTACGTTACCTATTTTTACGTAACTCTTTTTACGACAAAAATCCCAAATTACGTAATCTTTTTACCTTTTTTATATATAAAAAATAGGTATAGAATTCGTTAAAACTTTAGAAAAATTTTCCGAGGCCCGGAGGGCCGAGTGTCATATACCAATCGATTCATCTCGACGAACTGAGCAAATGTCCGTGTGTGTGTGTGTGTGTGTGTGTTTTTTGTTTTTTTTTACGCGCTCAGTAGTTGTCAAGCTACCGCTATTGTGAACCAGCGAGTGGGACTGGCTGAACCTTACCCACTAAAACACCTTGGACATCTTGCCTTGATCCCCCCGGAACTAAGCTAAGCTCAATACTTCGGGGGAGGCTGTGCTCATGCACTTCTTCGTTTGGGAGAAAATGAGCTCCTGAGTTTCTATCTTTATCCCTCTCGATCCACCTTTGGCGCCTCGACAACCCGATGCCGCTACGTCGCGCCGCACTACTCAACTGATCCCCGACAATGGATCTAGCCTACACCGACTGAGAGTTTCCCCTTTTACGCCACGCGGGACACCCGAAGGAGTGCCGAGGTCTGCTCTGCGATTCCGGTTGGAGCATGGCGTCCGGTTCGCTGATGCCCCGACGACTCGAATCGGTGTTGTGGCGTCTGCTCAACTAGTCCCCGGTGATGGATCTAGCCTACACCGACAGAGAGTTCCCCGACGATGGAAGTTCTCCCGAAACCGACGTTTTCGATACCCGTCTACGGCCCGACCGTAAGGATGCCTGGGTCGATCCAATGATGCCGGTTGGAGGATGGCTTCCGGTTCACTGGTGCCCCGACTATCTTAACGGTGCTACGCCACGATCTACTCGTCTAATCCCCGATGAAAGATCTAGACTACACCGACGGAGAGTTCCCCGGCGAAAGAGGCTCTCCCGACACCGAGTCCCCTGTTGCACCACTCGGGACACACGAGAGAGTGCCGAGGTCGGTCCGGCGATTCCAGTTGGAGCATAGCTTCTGGTTGGCTGGCGCCCCGACGACACAAGTCGGTGTTGTGGTGGCTACTCGACTAGTCCCCGCCGAAGGATCTAGCCTACCGCGACAGAGAGTTCCCCGACGCTGGGAGTTCTCTCGAAACCGACGTTTTCGATACTTGTATCCTTACGATGCTATGAAGTGGTCTACTCATCTTGTCCCCGACGACGGATCAAGACTACACCGACGAAGGAAGTTCTCTCGATCCGACGCTTACTCGCTGATCCCTTCTCCATATTCGCTGCAACTCCGAGAGTATCTGTGTTACCACTTTGTTTACTGCATTCCAAGTGCCTTCTTCACGACACATTTCCTCAGATATATTATCCACCCTTAGAGCAGGCATTTCTCTACGTACTTCCGCAAACCGGGGACAATCGAATATCACATGTTCTGGCGTTTCTTCAACATACTCACACTCCGGACAAAATGGAGACGCGGCGTGACCACACCGATGCAGATACTTCCGAAAACAACCATGGCCAGATAGAAACTGCGTTAGGTAGAAGTTTACCTCTCCGTGTTGTCTATTCATCCACGGCGACAGATGTGGAATGAGCCGGTGAGTCCATCTACCTTTCTCCGTACTGTCCCACTCCTGCTGCCACTTCGCCATCGAATCGATTCGAACCATCGTTCGCACGTTTCTGGTGGTTCTACGCTGATAACACTCGATATCCTCCGCCAGGGTAATGCAGATTGGGATCATTCCAGCGATAACGCTTGCTGCTTCCGACGATATTGTCCTGTAGGCGCTCGTGACTCGTATGACCATAAGCCGGAATGCTCTGTTGAGCTTTTCACGGTTCCTCTTCGTTTTCAATGCTGTTCCCCAGGCAGGAGCACCATACCGTAGTATTGACGAAGATACACTGGCAAACAGACGTCTTGTGCTGCTTTTCGGGCCACCGACATTTGGCATGATCCTCATTATTGCATTTATCGCCTTCGCGGACTTCTCGCAGGTATAGTCGACATGGCAGTTAAAGTTCAACCGGTTGTCGATCATCACTCCGAGAAGTTTCAGAGCTCGCTTAGTTGAAATCGCATGTCCCCCTACATCTATCTCGATACGCTGGATCGACTTGCAGTTACTCACCAACAACACTTCCGTTTTGTGGTGAGCTATTTGTAGCTTGACTCCGTTCATCCAGCCCTCAATCGTGCTTATCGTCTCTGTCACCGAGGCCTCTACTTCTTCCAGAGACTCGCCCATAACCGTTAACGATATGTCGTCCGCGAAGCCCACGACTTTCACTTTCCTGGGAAGTTGCTGTGTCAAGACCCCATTGTACATAGCGTTCCAGAGAGTCGGACCGAGAATGGATCCCTGAGGGACGCCCGCCGTCACTCGCACTGACCTCTGTCCTTCGTTCGTATCGTACACCAGGATTCTATTGTGGAAATAGCTCTTTAGGATTCGGCAAACATAATCTGGGACCCGCATTCGGTGTAGTGCTGTGGCGATGGCCTCCCAGCTGGCACTGTTAAAAGCATTCTTCACGTCCACTGTAACCACGGCGCAGTATCGGTCACCTCTTCGCTTCTGTTTGGACGCCTTCTCAGCGCTCTCAAGCACTGTCCGGATTGCATCAATCGTCGACACTCCTTGACGGAAACCGAACTGCATGTTCGACAATCCTCGTTCGCCTTCTGTGCATTTCATCAACCTGTTGAGAATAATTCTTTCCAGGAGTTTCCCAAGTGTGTCCAGCAGGCAAATAGGCCTATACGAGGCAGGATTACCCGGTGGTTTACCTGGCTTCGGCAGCAACACCAGCTTCTGGATCTTCCACATGTCTGGGAAGCTGCCTTCGTTCAAGCACTTCTGTAACACAGTTCGGAACATGTCTGGATACGCCAGAACCGCGGTTTTCAACGCCACGTTTGGTATCCCATCCGGGCCTGGAGCTTTCTTGGCTTTCAGTCGCTTTGCGGCTTGTGTAAGCTCTTCGTTAGAAATTTGCCGATTAACAGAGTCGGCTTCTTCTTCGCCATACGGTGTTGGTGGCCAAGTAGTCGGGTCGTGCTTCGGGAAGAGACACTCCACGATCTCTTTCAACTTGTTCGGGCACATCTCAGCTACGGTGGACGGACCCTTAATTTTCGCCACCACAACTCGATATGCGTCCCCCCAGGGATTGGCGTCTGCTTCTCGACACAGTCTCTTGTAGCAATTTGATTTGCTACGCTTAATCTCCCGTTTGAAAGCGGACCTGGCTTCCCGAAAAGCCGACTTGCGTTCCTCTATTTCTGTTTCTGTCCTTGCTCTCTGGGCCCGCCTCCTGGCTCTGAGGCAAGCAGCTCGTAACGTACTGAGCGTCTCGTTCCACCAGTAAGCTGGGCGGCGGCTATTCGTTGGCTCCGATTTTCGCAGCATTGTGGTGTCGCAAGCCATCATCATTCTTCTTTTCAGTTCGGTCGCATCGATATTATCGACGCCGCCGTCCGGTCGAAGTGCCTCAATAAAGAGGTCCTTGTTAAAGGTTTTCGTCTTCCACTTTCGCCCATCGGCTTCTCCGTGTCGCCACTGGGATTCGTTGGCCGATGCGATAGTGTATCGCTTGGTGATCGCTATGAGTGTATTCCTCGCTCACTTTCCAATTCATGTTTGCTGCCAGATTAGGACTGCAGAACGTGACGTCGATGATCGACTCTCTACCGTCTTTCCGAAATGTACTAACGGAGCCTTCATTACACAATCGTACTTCTAACTTTGCTAAAGCTTCCTGATGTATCCTCTTGCATTGGTTACTCTGCTGCCCCATTCCACCGCCCAGGCATTGAAGTCTCCTCCTATGATTACTGGTTTTCGTCCGATTAGCTTATTGGTCAATTGTTCCAGCACCTGGCTAAACTGCTCCACTGTCCACCTCGGAGGGGTATAGCAACTGCATACAAAGACGCCGTTAATCTTAGCAATCACGAAGCCTTCACTTGCGCTCTCGACCACTTCCTGTATAGGGAATCTTCCCATGACGTGTATCGCGGCCATTCCTGTTCTATCTGACACCCAGTTCCCGTTATCAGGGGGAACTTGATACGGCTCTGAGATTATCGCAACATCGGACTTCGTTTCTGTCATTGACTGCCATAACAGTTGCTGTGCGGTATCACAATGATTCAGATTTATCTGGGTTATCTCCATTACTGTTGGCCCGCAGTCGCCCTCTTGTAGGCAGGGCACTTGAAGCTACCAGTCTGATGATCATCTCCCTCCTCCGAAGTGCAAAGCATACACTTCGGTTTTTGCGTGCAGTCTCTCGCAACATGACCCATCCCTCCACATTTCCAGCACATTTTGGATCTGTCGGGGCCTTTACAAGCTCCTGCTCGATGTCCAAAGTCCAAGCACTTGAAGCATCTTTCCGCTCTCTTTTCCACTCGCGGTACAGCTCTCAGTAAACACCGCGACCATCCGATCGTTATTTTACCTACCTCCAATGCCTTGTTAGCAGCAATTGTTGGTAGACGAATCAACGCGGTCTGTGTGCCACTATATGCTTTCCTTAGACGGATCATAATTTGCACGTCGCCCAGGTTGCACTGTGTTTTAAGTGCACCGCTTAGCTCCTCTGCTGAGGTGACCTCATCTAGGTCCTTGCATATAATCATCGTTTCCGGGCATAAAGTTTTCACTTCCGCTCCTTCACCCAATGATTTACCCAAGAGCTGCTTCATGGTCGAGCTGTCGACCGTAGGGTCCTTTTTCAACTCGAAAAGCATTTCTCCTTTTTGCGTGCGCCTTGCTCTCACCACGTTCTCACCGAGATTCTTCAGCTCCGGGTCCTCTCTGACCTTCTTGAGGATTGCTGCGTACGTCATAGTCTCGTTAGCCTTGACGAGAACTGCGTCCCCTTTTGGTGTGTGTGTGTGTGTGTCTGTATGTGTGTGTGTCTGTATGTGTGTGTGTCTGTATGTGTGTTGTCAACTAAGAGGTCGAGATCTCAGAGATGGCTGGACCGATTTTGGTCAAACTAGCCGCAAATGAAAGGTCTCCCGGTCACCCAGAACGCTTTCTCGCAGATGACTCAACCGTTTTCTACAAACTCAGGTTCATATAAAATATCGTATGCTCCCAAACAAGGTTACTGAATTATGTTTGGATCCGACATCTGGTTTCGGAACTACAGGATGATATGTGAAACGAAAACAAAATTGTGTAACTCATTCTTCTCGTAGATGGCTGAACCGATCTAAGATTCAAATTAAATTTAAGAATCATCTAAGATTCAAATGAAAAGTTATAATATCCTATGAAACAGTCTTTTCAGTCAGATCAAACTTCCGGTGATTACGTAGGGTGATTAACTTAGGGTGATTAGTATAAAAATGTCTGTTTCACATAAATTAATCAGGTTTATCGGGTTTGCAGATTTGGATAGTCGATAACCAAATAAACTTATTTCAGTTTTAGCGGTATTCAGTTTTAATTCTCACTACGATTTCTCAAAGAAGTCTAAACTGTTGTTCTAACAGTTTGAATCAAATGTAAACTATACAGCTCCTGAGGTGGATTTAACCCTCCGTCTGACTGATGGGTCCAGCCAGACCCTTTTAGTTTTTTCCATCAATTTTACATATTTATAATACCTGAATAAATAATTATTTTCAATACATACATGAATACACTTCTAATTTACACCGAAATACCCATAAGTCAGATCGAAGGTATAAAAATATCTGTCAGACGGAGGGTTAACTGATTTCGGCTTCACCGATTTTAGAATTCCGGTTCCAGTATCGAATCGTTTTCTCAAAAAAGGCCAAATCGAATTTCAAAAACAAAAACTCAAATTTTAGGATTTATGGTCCCATACATAATTAATGAATTTTATCCGATTCTGGGATTATAGTGTGATGAGTTTTTAAAATTCATACCGATATAGAAGATGACAATCCAAAAAAGCTTCAAAGCTGGACTCAAAACTATTTAAATTTATTCGTCATATGGCCATACGAATTGGTTTGGGTTATGCTGGTTCCTGAATGTCGGCTCTGGAAGTACCTTAAATTACCGTAAACTTTAAAGTGGAACTTACTTCGACATATCATGGGATGTTTAATCGATTGTCCCGCTTTTAGATTCAAATTCGATCCAATTTGCAGTTTCGACAGGGTAATGAGTGAATAGAACTTTAAATTGCCGCTTGAAACGACGGTCACTAAAATAATGTCATGAGAACTAAAACACCGAAGAATTTTCATGCAAAAAACACATGCGGATGATAAAAAAGGTATCGTCTCACTGCTAGGTGGATTAAACACGTTTTTTACATTGAAAATATTTCGTAAAAAGAGGTTTTCATTGTTTAAGTCATAGTCCTCCATTGATACCTTCCACTATCTATATATGTAACACATGGTGACTGGTATTAGGTGTTACACCCGAAAGGAGGTGATATTAAATCTTTTATATAGCCAAAATTTGTACAGGAAGGTAGGTCCGAAAATCATCCTCAATGAGTTTTTGCCAAAATCAATTTGATTATTGTGTTCACTCTCTAATACGGTCGTCAACGTTTCAAACATATACTGAACGCTTTTGGATACAAAACTGTGGTTATTCAAAAGTAGAACTAAAATGTCTTAGTTCATCATTCATTGAGCTGAGTTGAATGATATATAACGAGCTGTCTCCGAGCTTTAAACAAATTTTTATTTTCATTCAAATCTATATTCTTTCTATAGAGAAATGCAAAAACAATGTAATTTACACGACTCAACAGTGATCAAAATCGAAATAGATGTTGAATTGAATTGCATTCAATGGATTAAATAAGACTATATGCATTCATAAGTGACGTGGAGAGTTTGCTTCCAAACATATTTGTATCATGTGATATAGGAAAAGTGATCTCAACTGTCTTGAGATAAAACTAAGCGCGTTGCAAAACAGTGCCAAACCATATGATGTACGTTTTCTTAAATCGGTCAGTCTAAACCGAAGCATTATTGTTTAAGTGTAGGAAATGTACTTGTGAGATTGTTTTATTCCTCATCGCCTTTATAACAGGAATTCGAGTCAGGATTTTGAAAAAAATCACTTTTTGTGTACTATTAAATCCGTAAAGAGTATAGAAACAATTGCGAAAAACCTGCCGGTTGTTTAAAATATGCAGCTAAAAATTAGAAAACTTTAGAATTGAAAACAGTTTTGTTAAATGTGTTTTGCCTTTCTCGTTTAAAAAGGTTATGCAATCACTGTGAAAACCGACTTTCTAACCGAGGCCCGGAGGGCCGAGTTTCATATGATATTTGACTCAGTTCGTCGAGTATGCAAAATGTCTGTGTGTGTATGTGCGCATGTGTATGTAACGTATTATTACACTAAATTTTACAGGAGATGGTTGCACAGATTTTCACACTCTTAGATTCAAATGAAAGGTCTTGAGGTCTTATACAAAATGTGAAAATAAGTACACCAACTTTTCCCGGAGTTGAATAAACCGATTTTAACACACTTGGATCAGTTAAGAAAGCTCTTCAGGTCTTATACAAATTCCTGAATTTTGTTTGGATCTGACTACTGGTTCCGGAGTTATGGGTTAATAGTGCAGAAAAAATAAAATTCGTGTACTAACTTTTCTCAGAGATGGCGCGACCGATTACCACAAACTTCCAAAAACTGATGCAAATAGTCTAATAGTTCTTTACAAACCTTCTCAATTTCATCTGGATCCGACTTCCAGTTCCAAAATAATAGGGTAAAGTGTGTCAAAAAAAATGTGCACACCATTTTTGTTTAAAAAATTCAAACGTATGAAAGTGCGTCGCCATATGCCATTAGTGAGTGTCATTATATTTGAATCTTAAGGGTGGCCATGCTGATATAGACTGATTTGTGCATAAGAATGAAAAGTGTAGCTTCACGGCATTGATAAATGTCATTGTTTGCCAATTTGAAGTGTCTCTGTATTAATGTATATATGTTCAATTAATATTATTTATATTCTCTGTTTATTGCGGCAATACTAACTGTCAAACATATAATTGAATATTTTTAAACAAAATGGGTGTATGAAACTTCGTAGCACTGATTGATGTATTTTTTTAAACCACATACATTAGAATTGCGGACTTCAAGTATATTTATGTAAATTCTCGGAAATATTTCAAAAAAACAGTTTCAGAAAATAATAGTTCTCCTTTGTTTTCTTTATTTTCTAATACAAAGATGTTCGCAGGCTTATTTCTCTACTCGTTGTAAGTGTAACGAAATGAAGAGGAACTGTTAGTTGCTAATTCAGGTCTGTGAAAAAGTCATCAGTATCATTTTAGAATCTAATTGTTTGACTCATTAGTTTTTTGTGATTAACCAGAATGAAATTATAAGTCACTAACCAACAGTTCATGGATTGAAATCAGTCAACGAAAACGAAAATAACAGTTTTAACAGCAGTTCCAAACTTGAATCTATTCAAATAAATCATATTTACTACAATACTGAAATATTAACATTTCAATTTATGTATTTCTTTGACAATTCGATTGTACGTCAAGCTAATATTATGTTGAATTTGGAATAAAGTTCCTGAAGTTTATTTGAAACAACTTTCTTCCTAATATTGACTCATATAATCCATTTCGAAAGTAACAATATTATAAAGTATTCGACAGTAAATCATAATTACTCAAACAACGTCTACTAAGAACTGTTCTTTAAACTCGTTCCGAAAACATTCGTTTTGCTACGGGTTTCAAGAAACATCATCTTGGATTTTGAAATGACTTTAAACATCATTTTCCGACATCTACTGATTATACCCGTTCCAAAAATACCCATATTATGAGGGTTTTCAAGGAATATCAATAAACCGGAAATCGCCATCTTGGAAATTGATGCTGCTTAGAACATCCTTTTCCTGTAAATACTCATAATTTTCGTTTCACAACTATCCAATATATTATACATATCTACTAATACATATACACAAGGAAAACTTTTTTTTACATTGAAAATTCCAAATAACGTAAACTTTTTTTACGTCGAAAATTCCAAATAACGTAAACTTTTTTTACGTCATAATTCGATTTACGTAGTCCCGATTATTACGTAAATGGAGGTTTGGATGTATTAAGGCACACTGCGTTAAGCAATAAGATGCCGAGGGCGTTCATTTTTTTACTACTTAAAATTAGAGTAATTTCTTCAATTTCGTGATCTAGTCTCCAACTGGTCATCGGCAGCGGCTGGTCGGTTGGAAGTTGTATGCTGAATTAACCTGGTGACGTTGGTACGCATCGATGATGGTCGCATTCTACGTGTGAGTCCGCGGAAAACAGCCCCGGTCGACACAGCACAAAGATCTTGTTAGATCCGAAGAAGATGGTGAACAGGTGTTGGATGAGGAGTTCCGAGCCGGTGTAAGGGTCGAGGTTGAACTGAAATATCATCGGAGAATAGGAGAAGTCTTTCTGAGGCAACAAAGCAAGGGCTCATTTTGCTTTTATTTCATTGGCTTAAATATCCATGTGGAATGGTATAAAGGTTTCTGAGAGAACACAGATCAGACTTGTAAGTTGATGATTTTTATGAACTGGTGCAAGAGTGACATATAGGGAAGGTCTCGATGAGCCAACACGTCTCGTACTTTAACCCCGAGTGATATATCTCGGGCCCGAAGGGAGTCCCTTAGCTGCGATCTGGCGCCACAATACTCGGTACATGCCCAGACAGTATGTTCAATGTTGTGAAAACCTTTACCGCAAGTGCAGAGACCGCTCTTCACGAGGCCTATACCATCGAAATAAAGCTCTCATGTGTTCTCGTATTTTCCCCAGGAAATATGGGGGATGCTTTTCTGGCTTCATTGCCCGGAGAACCTCTATTGAACTGAGACTATTCGTGACAATAAAGTAATGGTCTTCAGGCGACTGCTCTAAACTTATTGTAAACTTATTACGGGCCACTCGAGGGCGTACGTGTTCCGGAATTCCACGAATCGCTTCTCTCATATAAGTGTCGAAAAACACAGTAGAATCAGAAGTATCCAAGAAATGAGCACGGTTGGAAACAAACGAAGAAGGATTAATATTCTGAGCCATGTAATCAAAATACAAGGATATAAAACGGGTCTGAGAATTGAGCTCGACAAGTCTTTCGAAGTTTTCAATCACCATCGGATTCAGGATATTGCATCGGATTAGCAATCGATATGAGGGATCCCAGAATCGGTTTTTCAACGTTCCCGTTGGTTTATTAAAACCTCCAAAACCCTGCGCCCGGGCCTGCCACAAAAATCTACTGAAAACCATTATTATATTGAATCCGACATCTATGTATGTATGTATGTATGTATGTGTGAAGCCACCATCAGTTCAAGGCATTACCAGTGGATGCAGGTAGACTTACAGTAGATCCGAATTTGATTATCAGATAACTTTCATATTACTGCTGTTAAGAAGGCCAAAATGGACTTTGAGGACCCGGCGCCTTCCAGCAATAACATCCGGCCATATAATAAAAGAATTCGCTGTACCAGCTTAAACCTGCCTGATGGTTTGTTTGTTAGAAGGGTGCGTCTTACTCATTTCAGACCTTCTGGGGAAAACACACAGCTTTCCCCTGTGAATCGGGTTGACATTTCACTCCTTCATCCAGTCATTCACTTGTAAGATACCCTGATGCACTCCCATCCCTCTTCCCTTACAATGTACTTGAGCATAGTATTATATAATGTAACATAATACACTTTAATATAATTTCCGGCAGTATAACACAATAAAACACAATATAGTATAAAACGGTGCAAAATCGTATGGTACAGTGTATTATAGTCTACTATAATATTTTTTGATGAATACAATAGTCTCATAATGTTATGTGACATAATATAGTAAAATATACCATAATATATTATAATATAGTTTGGTCACTATACGACACTGATTATAATAAAATATTATTATGCATAAAATATAAAAATGTAATACATCACAATGCAATATAATACACTTATAATTGTGTATTTAAAAAAAATGCATTACAATACTATATAAAACAATACCAAACATTGTACCATAATATAGTATAATATAGTACAATGTAATATAATATAATACCACAAAATATGACGTAATATAATATGATACAATTTAATAATATATGTGTAAAGTGAAATGTTTAGTATGGAAATGAAAATGTAGCTGATAATGATAAAGATTATAATAATGGTAACAATAGTAATAATAATCATAATAGTAATAAAAATAATAATAATAATAATAATAGTAATAATAATAATAATAATAATAATAATAATAATAATATTAATAATAATAATAATAATAATAATAATAATAATAATAATAATAATAATAATAATACTTATATACTACAAAATAATATAATATAACATAATATAGTAAAATATATTTTAATTTAATATAATATAATACAATGTCATACAATATAATATATTATAAATCAATATATAAAATAACAGTTACTGTAGAGTGTCAGTTATGCTCTTCTATCTTCGCAGTACTGCAGGAAGTAGAATATTTCTCTTCTAATAAGAATAATAATATCCACATCTATAAAAATAATATATGTTATTATTATTGATGACAAATTAATAATACTAACAATAAATATAATATTGAAAATAATAAAAAAAAACAACATAATATAGTACAATGAATTATATAATAAATAATAGAATGAATAAAACACAACAGGAACCAGTGAGGACCAAGCTCACCTTGTGATGACCTTGATCTTTAGTCAAAATTTACTTTAAAAATGATAACTTATAAGGAAAACAAATTTATATTTTGCGCAGAGGTACGTAGTACTACTCATAATAAACCCTATAATATAATATAATATAATATAATATAATATAATATGATATAATACAACATAATGCAATACAATATAACATAATGTAATAGAATACAATATAATATAATATATTATAATATAATACCATATAATATGATATAATGCAATGCAGTATAATACCATACAACATAGTATATAATAACATAAAATAGTGTAAGCCGATAATATGTGAAATTATATGCTATGATACAATATAACAGTTAATGTCGCAGTGTAAGTTACGCTCTTCTAATAATAATAATAATAATAATAATAATAATAATAACAATAATAATAATAATAATAATAATAATAATAATAATACATGATGTAATAAACAACAGAATTATATGTTGTAATATACTATGATAAACACTGCACTTTAGGATGGGCTTCAACCTACAAGCCATTTCGCACCCTCTCATTCTGCTACTAACGCAGAAGGCGATAGCACCCAGTCGACGCCGTTCTATTGATCAAATGTCATCATAGACGCTCGGGGAGGCATGAGATAGGGACTTGTGAGGACTTAGTTATCTCACCATTTGACGACCTTATTATATTGAATCCGACATCTACTCATCAATCCCGTTCCGGAAATACCCATATTGTAAAGGTTTTCAAGGTATATCAATCAACCGGAAGTCGCCATCTTTTATTTCCAAAATACCTCAACCACCATTTTCCGGAATCTACTGTTTAAACCCGTTCCAAAAATATCGATATTTTAGTAGTTTCCATGGAATATTGTTAAATGAGTTGGAAATCGCTTTCGACGTATGCCAAAGCTTCTTCTTACGAAGTAGGTTCGTAAAAAGCGATTGCGTTTCTTGGTATTTGGTAAGTAAAAAGAGGTAACGTATAAAAAGTTTTCGTGAACGGAGGTTTGAGTATGTTCGTACTCACCGCATCCAGCTATGTCTCTGACATTACCCACCCGTTTTTTGGCATTAAAAATGCCTTACTCTTCACTATATGGGGCCAGGTGTCAATTAAAAGTTTCAAAAATAGTCGCGTAACCTTTTTGTGTCATAATTTTGAACGTTAATAACTCGGTCATTTGTTGATGGATTGTTATAATTTAACAACCAATCGGTTCGGAAACTTTCAACTTAAACATGTATGACGACGTCTTTTCAGTATTTCAATAGCATACTATTGAAAAAATGGTTGGAATCGACCTATGTTTTCATCCACCAATCCCTGTTGTACAAAATGACTTCAACTTCTTGTTCGACGTAGGAGGCTTTGCGTCATGCATAAAAAACACCGCATCGCTCTGTGTAGTATGAAGAGAAATCTATAAATATAGGCTGCACAATATTTCTTTGCCTAGTTGATGTTTGACTGTGAATGAAACAAGTAGCTTGTCCAGTGAGCTGATGACTGGATTGTCGCTTTTTGCATTATGTTTTGGTGAAATTTGTTAATGGATTTTCCTTATTCAAATGATTCCAAAGCTTCAATATTGTAAGCTTAAAAATGTTTTAATTTGGCAATGGATCGGTTTGCATACTTCAATCTTCATTCTCATGCGAACAAAACGGTGGCGCGCAAATGGATTCAGTATAAAGTTGTGTGATGATGATAATCATAGATACTTCTTTTTCATTATATGTGACTGAACAAGTTGTTGTCCCACCAGGAATTAAACGCTTCAAAAGATTCAAAATTAAATTCTGAAACTTATCTAAAAGCGGTCTCCTCGGTTTAGTAGTATAATTGAGTTCCACAGGCGGACAATATTTTATGCGGACTGTTTCACATATTTTTTTCCTCGTATTGTTGCCATATTATTTACCGAGACTTTCCAAAGATTATCGACGATTTTGAAGGATTAATAAAATTACACCATTACTGAGATTACTGGTACAATATTCTCTTGGATCGATTAACGGTTTATAAAATTAATAAGTCCACCCAGTGAACGACCATTATTAAGTTAAAAGTGGAGGTAAATAAACGATATAAATCAAATCAAATTAATAAGTTTGTACGTTTCTCGAAAATTATCATCATAAAATGAAATAGTTTCATTTGTTCAGGTTTAAATCTTTAGGTTGTTTGTATCTAAAATTGAGCTTTCAAGTAACTTTGAAGTGTAGTGAAGTTTAGTGTATCATCATCATTTTCATCTTTATTTTTGTATTTATTATAAAGACCCTAGAAACGTTTCATTTTTAATGTTATTGTGCTCGGTCGTGTCTTGAATACAACCCTCTAATTTTTTTTACTGAGAAATTTTTGCAATCAATATTTTCTGTACATCCAAGAAGAAATAATAACAGCTCCCATATTTGTAACCTCTAAACCTTGCATTTGTGGTAAATTTGATTTTTTGTTTCAAATTAATATAAAATAACATTATCCTGGTAATTATCCCAAAAGTTTGAGCTATCTTATTTTCATTCATCATCAAAAACCATTTTCCTGTTTCAATACTCGATCTTATCATTTGATAGTCAATCACTCTTAACTATCTCCGAAAATTCATCAATTGTTAAGCTCTTCTTTATTGCTCGTTTGAAAAGTGTTGTGCGAAATTCAAATAAGAAACATCGCCTACTGATCTAGACAAAAATATAAATCATTTTCCACAAGTTCAAATTAACATCGCTCACAATCGTTCAGCTGGATGTTTCAATGATTTTTCGGAAATACTTGGATGGGATTCCTTTGAACTCTTCTGAAATGCATTGCAAATTTTGTCCAATCGAAACAAAGGAGGCTGAATTGATCTGAGACAATTGACATCGTTTTAAACTTGAACCGGAAATTTGCAATTTCGGTTTGGAAAAGTGTTTATTCGAAAAAAGAGTTCCTTCGCCAAGCTACTCGATAGTGATGAAATCAGAATCTTCCCGATGATATCAGCATGATAGCTTTTTCGACATCTTAGGTTTTTCTGCACTTTGAGTAGTTTCCAGATATTCAATTTGACCTTTAAAAATCTGTTGTTTCCAGAATCGTTCGATGCTCCCTTATATAACATATTTTTTTGGTTGGAAAAGAAATCTTTTCCGATCTAATTATCCAAAAAAAAATCACAAACCATATAATTCTGAATCTTTTACGGAAGCTTTACATAGTTTTTTTTAGTTTTAAGAGGTTATTGAAGATAAAATGGAGAAAAATTAATTAATCGTTTTGTGCACCATTCGGTTTGTTGGATATCTAACAGATCTAATTTCCAGATTTAATCTCCTCTCATCTCCACTAGTAGACACAGTTGTTTCCGAAGTCTCTATAAACAATGAGTTTCGGAGTAATATTTCTTCCCTTCTACTGTAGCACAGCTTAAGTTCGCGATCGGTGTCAATTTTGAGCAGTTCATAAAAAGTTTTGAGTGAGCACTAATAGTTTGCTTCTTCCATTCACCTTTTCAACTCACTCGGTCAATCACGAAGTTCCTCTTTCAAATAATTTCCATGTTTTTTTCATGAGAATACTAATTCTTTATCTACTACTCTGTTTTCCCGGATAAACGGCATTTAATTCTCATTTTTTTTAAATATATTACGAATTATTATACTGCGAAAGCGAGACAGCGAAACTGCTAGGCTGCGAGCCTTTTGTTATTTATTTGGTAACAATATTTTATCAGTCGCCGATACCGCTCATGATTCCGGAAATTGAAATCTGGTTGAAATATGTTCCTTCACCAATTGTTGTTCGAATCCTTCATCCGGACGAAACAAACAAATATGTACGAAGTGTGTTTTATGAAAAGCTACTTTATTTGCTGTAAAATGAAACAAAATAGTGCAAAGGGCGTAAATTTTCATAGCAGCTTTGCCACGAACAACTCAACATCAATGCGCTGCAGTTGGTATTTAATCATTCGAAATGAGTTACCAAAAATAAATAATATGAACCGAGATATTTTTTAACGGGTTTTTTCGCGAGCTCAATTATCATGTGTGATAAAAGGATCACACAAAATGGATGAAAAAAAAAACGCATCACTGACTCGGGGGACAGTAGAACCGCCTGCATCATGAATAAACATTAAACGCAAATCGCGATAATGAAATGTAGGATTATCAACTATCGATACCGGAAGTTTCCCGCCGGCGATAGATACCGGCAAATGTTTCACACGAGTACGGCGTAATGCACATGTGCATCAAACTCTCACGCAATGAACAAGATGAATGTGCAAAAATTTGCATCATGCGGAGATTCAAAATGAATAATCAAACGGAATAAAAACACTTTTTTCTCCTGAGCAGCGGCAGTTGAATATTCGAATCACTGCACGTTGTAGATTTTGTTGTAGGCAGCAAACATAAATCTTTTCATTTGCAAAATCTGTTGGAACATCATCTAATAGAAGACTAATGATTTCACCAAATCCGATGTTCTCGAAAATATCACAGGCTGTATTGAATCATCTCTAGGTATTATTAACGTTCGATTCACACGTTGTGCCACATAGTTCGTTTGACTGGATTCTCAAAGATCTGTGCAAAAAATTATAAGAGTATTCTGTAAAGAGTATGTAAAGCGTCATTGCTCAAAACCGCAATGTTTCAATACTAAGAATGCTACCAAAATTTTATAGTAATGTCTTGTCATGATGATTTTTTTGGTTTCTTTTAAATTTCGGCGAAAAAATTGATAACTTCTGAGAAAAGTAAGAAGTCAGGCACATCTTTCACTGGAACCTCAATTCACGCGCAAACTCGGTCAAATAAATTTCGCGAAAATTTAGTGAAACATTGCGTTATTTCAAATTTTTTGCATAACAAAAAGTTTTTGCCTTTCCCACATAGAAAGGCTACGTAATCTCTGTGAAAACCGACTTTTGAATGGAGGTCCGAAGGGTCGAAAGGTCCACAAACCCAAATTCAAATGAAAAATTTTTGGATCCTATACTGCCGTTCTACGCATATATAGGAATTCCTATAGAATATGGGACAATTATGCATAGAGCGGCAGCGTAGCTTGCAATTAAATTTCATCTTTATCTGACTTTCAGTTCCGGAATCACAAGTTAATATGTGCAAATCTTTAAGAAAATGCGCATTCAATTTTCTAGGAAATTTCTCAACCGTTTTTTCACAAACTAATTTTTATGAAAATTTTTACACAAGTGTTGACTAAACGAGATGCAAATTTATATAAAACTTACTGGAAAATTCATCTAGTTGGCAGACCTTGTAAGTGAGTGGATATATAAACCTACTTTGGGACTACCGGTTCCCGGTTTCCGGTTTCGAGAGCAGCGATAATAAAGCGAGAAATTCGTACAAAATTCCTTACCGGCAAGCATTTCTTCAGGTCTTCGAACAGCCAGTTGTTGCTGGGAGCCAAATCTGGCGAATACGGTGGATGTGGAAGCAAGTCGAAGTTCAATTCATGTAGTTTGTCATTGTTTTGATTGACTTCAGAATCATCAACACGTTCTCGTTTTTGGTCAACAGTGAGTAAACGCGGAACCTACTTTGAACAGAGTTTGCTCATAGTCAAATGCCATGCAATATAAAGTCAACACGTTTTTTGATATCTTTACGATGTCAGCTAATTCACGCAACTTCACTTTTCGATTATTCAAAAAGATTTTATGGATTTTTTTTATGTTTTCTGGTGTTACCGCCCACTGCGCTGGACGTCCACTGCATTCTGCATCATCGGTGTCTCTACGACCACGTTTGAAGTCAGTAAACCAACGCTTTTCAAGCCATTGCTTTACTTGAATGGTATTTTTTCCTAAAAAAAGGCGGGTGGGTAATGTAACATACATAACTGGAGGACGTGAATACGAATAAAACTGACATGTTTCTGTTTCATTTCCGAATAAAGATAATCATTCGTATTAGATTGTATGAATTTTGCAACTTTCATTACTTCGCTCCCAGAATTTTAACGATGCATCTACACTGCAGTACAACTAATTGACGGCAAACATATTCTACCATACAATTTTATTTAACACGGAACAAATAGAGTTTTGTAGATTTAGATACTCAGTAGAGGCAAACTTCTCAAAATCCAATTTGTCCAATGTTTATAACTGTTAAAACTCAAAAACTAAATTAGAAATCTGTGGCACGCTCCGAATTTAGCTTCAAATTTTCTGAAACCGAATTTAAAAAAATCTGGTCATAAATTTAGTTCTAGAAGTAAGGAACTGAAGTTATTTTTAGAATTGCGTTGTAAAGGGTGATTTTTTAAGAGCTTGAGAACTTTTTTAAACAATAAAACGCATAAAATTTGCAAAATCTCATCGGTTCTTTATTTTAAACGTTAGATTGGTACATGACATTTACTTTTTGAAGATAATTTCAATTAAATGTTGACCGCGGCTGCGTCTTAGGTGGTCCATTCGGAAAGTCCAATTTTGGGCAACTTTTTCGAGCATTTCGGCCGGAATAGCCCGAATTTCTTCGGAAATGTTGTCTTCCAAAGCTGGAATAGTTACTGGCTTATTTCTGTAGACTTTAGACTTGACGTAGCCCCACAAAAAATAGTCTAAAGGCGTCAAATCGCATGATCTTGGTGGCCAACTTACCGGTCCATTTCTTGAGATGAATTGTTCTCCGAAGTTTTCCCTCAAAATGGCCATAGAATCGCGAGCTGTGTGGCATGTAGCGCCATCTTGTTGAAACCACATGTCTACCAAGTTCAGTTCTTCCATTTTTGGCAACAAAAAGTTTGTTAGCATCGAACGATAGCGATCGCCATTCACTGTAACGTTGCGTCCAACAGCATCTTTGAAAAAATACGGTCCAATGATTCCAACAGCGTACAAACCACACCAAACAGTGCATTTTTCGGGATGCATGGGCAGTTCTTGAACGGCTTCTGGTTGCTCTTCACTCCAAATGCGGCAATTTTGCTTATTTACGTAGCCATTCAACCAGAAATGAGCCTCATCGCTGAACAAAATTTGTCGATAAAAAAGCGGATTTTCCGAATGGACCACCTAAGACGCAGCCGCGGTCAACATTTAAATGAAATTATCTTCAAAAAGTAAATGTCATGTACCAATCTAACGTTTAAAATAAAGAACCGATGAGATTTTGCAAATTTTATGCGTTTTATTGTTTAAAAAAGTTCTCAAGCTCTTAAAAAATCACCCTTTAGAACTAAATCCTAAACTTGAATTCCAAGTCTTAATATAGGAACTGAATTCAGTTCTAGCATCTAGCCTCAGAAGTCATTGCCACAATTTAGTTCCAGCATGTAGGTTCTGAATTCTGGAAATGAATGCTAAAACTGATTTGATGAATTAAATTCTGGAACTTAATCCAGCAATTGAACTCTGATTTTGAATTTTGTTTTAATATGAAGGTTCGGAGTTCAGACCTAATATTTAGTTTCAGAATCCAGATCTGAAATTTATATTCTGAATTTGGCTCGTGAATTCTGATGATAAAATCCCAAATCAGATGGATTCGAATTCCTAAATTAAGAATTTCAGTAAATTCAGTTCCAAATTATAGTAAAGAAACCAGTTTCAAAATCCAGAGTTAGGAACTTAGAACTTAGAATTCAAGTGGACCAGAATTTAGGTTCTGAGATTAGTTCTTGAATTTAACTTAAAATTCAGTTCTCTGCTACTGCTGGTTGACTGCTAGCCACGACATCCGAAGGCGAAGGAGAGCACCACCTGAGCATTTGAGGCTTTGTCCACCCCATTATTACTGATGTTGGTGGAAGAACCTCAGCACGATGACCAGTTCCGTCTAACGCACTAGTAAAAATGAACAATTTTCTATTACCCTATTACACTCGGCCAGTAGAACATCGGAACTGATATGTGCCTGACTACCTCAAAACCGTCGTCCTGATGCGAAAAAGGCAAGCAAACATGACGAGTTTTCCTCATTGTTACCAAAAGTTTGAGAAAACATAGTTTTTGAGTTATTTATGGTTATTTTACACTGATGAAAATTTAATCACAAACTCCTGACTATAGTTCTGATAGCATGGAGAAAAACTTATGTTGTTCGGTTAAGTATAACAAGAGATATTCACGATCAAAAACTTATCACTCTCCCAGAGAGTAAATTTTGAAAAGGTGCCCCATAGTAAAGTAAGTCGTATTCTCGACAAAACAGTATAAAATTATAACAGGAAATTGATTTTGATTTAACTGAAAAAAAGATGACTGCAATAAAACTAGCGCCATCTATGTGTTAAACCCGGGACTTTTCAGCCCATGTGTTAGTGAAGAAATGCTTCCCAAACGGACTCACTTCGATTTCTCAGCAACGCACAGTGGGGGGAAAAACGTTCAAAAACGCGACTTTACTTAATAATTATAAAAAGACCTAAGCAAATATTTTCAAAGTTATTATTTCTTATGCGAAATTCACCGTAAAATCGATTGATGATAGTTAGAAGAATAGCAAAATTTACTATCATGCCAGTTTTGCTCCAATTTCTCTTGTTTTACTATACTTTACTTCGAAAACTAATTTTAAAATTCTAAGCAAGAATGAATTCGACTAATCGGAAGGTACTCCTGGCATATTCATAAGTTCGATAAATGGATTGTTTGAAAAAAGATCAACCGCAAATAACTATATTCTGTTTTACCACAAGTCATCTTTTTCCATGAACTTACAGAAAATAAAATTCTAATCATCGGTATTTGGACCAATTATGGTTAAACAGAACAGTTTGTTAATTTTTCGCATATAACCTCAAAAAATAGTTAACAGACAATTTCCGAGATCGCGTGAATCGTGCTAAATCGTTTTACCCCAATTTTCCCACAAACAGAATTTTATGTTGATTTTAGATTTACAATTCCTATGTAGATTCAATATGACCCATCAATATTGGTTCATATTAGGTAGAAAACATCAGTGATCCAAGAACACATGATGAGAATAACAGTACTAACCCGTTTAACTCTCTTTACCCTAATTAATTTTATAAGTTGTATCTCTGAGTGAATTTCCTTTCGCATTCGAATGAAAGGCTGAGAGCGGTTGATGAAAATTGATTGATATTACGTAGAAAACCCGAAAAGTAGATTACAAACAGTTTTAATGACCGCTTGTACCATTTTACCCCAATTTATACTTTATATAAGTCTTAAGGTTTCGTGACTAGGAATAAAATAAGGTTGCTATGGTTCTTATTTTGATTAAACCCATAGCCTCCTTGATAGCAGAATTTTTTTTTCAAATACGATTTTTTCATTGATTGTCAAACGCATTGAATGTAATATTGTTTTGCAATGAATCTCAATCGAGAAATTGTTAATATTTATTTGAAGAAGCGGGAAATGTTTTTGAGTTATTCAGTCAAAACTCAAAATATGCCCGAAGAGTGCGTTAAAAAAAATGTGAAATTGTGGATAGTTTCTTTCAATTCTCGTTGGAGAAAACACGGAAGTATGCAAAGATTCTTCGAGAGCGGGCGAGTGTGAGTGGCTCGACAAGCAATTCAAGGCAATATCAAAACTTATGAATACGAATACATGGGACAGATTGTAGAGTCGTCATGCCATTTTGCAGATTACTCGATTTACAATCAACAAACTGTTATAAAATCGAGAACAATTCTTCTGTTTTAAGAAGCAATACCGTACAAAAATAGTTTGAAAATTGTGTAATACTGCTGTTATAGCAATGCGAAAACTCGAAGCGACTGTGTAAGGTTAACCAGAAATACGACTTTTGAAACAAATTGGGGTAAAACGGTATAACAAGATTCGTGCGGTCATTGAAGCTATTTGTACTCTTATTTTTAGGTCTTTATGTTCTTATCAATTGATTTCCATCAATTGCAATCAGAATGCAAAATAAAGTTCAACCGATTTATGAAAATTATTGTATTCTTCCGTAGCGGCGGTAGCTTTTGTTCGTTTGGTTCGCTCATTTCGAGATCGTTCTATTGTGCACTACACAATACTATACTTGGTTTCTTCCGTTCCGAACGTAAGCGGTTTTGTTTTATCGACTGACTTGGATGAGATGTGAAAGTGAACTGACAGATTTATTGCTCACATACCTCACTGGCTATGTAGTCCAAACTTTACATTTTCCGAATAATTTTAGCTCGATTTCTTCTAAGACTTGTTTTTCTATTGTGAGTTTTAAAATTGCTAAAAAAAAGTAGTTTACAATAGATGTCACTTTGAATAAAAAAAATCATACAAAATAAACACCGAATTTGAAGAAAAAAAAACATTAGAAACAAACCATGTGGGTTATAGCTTAATCGAGAATACCTCGAGTTGTACTAAACACAACAACGTAATTCTTTCTCCATGCCATCAGCAATATGATCAGCAATGTTTGATTGAATTTTCGACAGTGTGAGATAGCCATAAATAACTCAAAAATTCAGTTTTCTCAAACTTTTGAAAACAATGAGGGAAACTCATCAACTCATTGTTTTTTTTTTTCGCGCTCGGAGGACGGTTTTGATGAAGTCCCAATATTCAACTGGATGAGTATAAAAAGTAAACCAACCTTCTTCCACTGGCAGCAGCAAAAACAGACCTTCTGCGAGGTGTAAAATCATTTGAATTTGATTCTGGAACTGAGTTCAGAGCCTGGTTTCTGGTCCACCTGAATTCTCTACATGAATTTAAAATATTAAGAATCTAGTTTCAGAATTAGGTTTTTGAAAATAATTCCAAAATACAGGCTCAACAGTTAAAATGAAGACTCTGGAACAATATTTTTGAAAATGGTTTATTGACCAGAAATTCCATTGTCTGGAACGAAATTTTGTATTCACGTCCTCCTGCTATGACTCGGACATTACCCACTCGCCTTTTTTAAACGAATTTTCAAAGTTTGGCGGATGTTTTAGTCCAAATTTCCAAAGATGATCGGATTTTTTATGCGAATTTTCAAAGTTTTGCGGCGTTCTTGTTTCCTCCAAGAAATGTCAAAACGTTGAGTTCCAGTGTTTATTTGAAAAAAAAAAACTGTTTTAATCCACCTAGTGGTGTAATGATGTTTTTCTCATATACAATACAGTGGAATTCTATTCAAAATGTTTCTCTTCGATTTTTGCTGGAATCCAAGAGATTGTTTGTGCATTAACTAGTATAACATGAATAATGAAACAGTTCTCTGATCGGTTAGGCCATCCATTAGAAAACGGAGTGGGTTCACTATTATATGTACTTGCAGCACCGGAACCCGAGAACCGGTATAATCGAAGTCGGTTCGTACGACCACCAACTAACATGACGTACAAACTCTACTAGTTTTTATTCAAATTTTGAATTTGTTTTACGATTTTGCCATCGTACTCTAAACGACGATTTAATTTTTTGCTGTATCCGAAAATATACAGAAATTTTGGGTAGGACCATAAGACCTTTCATTAGACCCTAAGATTGGGAATAACGGTTTTTGGTCCAGTATAGAACATTTTTATGGTTTTTGTTTCACAAGTGTAAGTGACGGTGTAAATATTTAACACACTTTACCCTATAATTCCGGAACCGGAAGTCGGATCCGAATGAAATTCAGGAATTACGTGAAATCACATACACACACAAAGCCATTGCTCAGTTCGATGATCTGTGTCGATTGGTATATGACTGCATTTTTACTAGTCGGTTTCCTAAGTGATTGCATAATCTTTCTATATGAGAAAGGCAAAAACGTTTTAAGTCGTTTCTCTCGTAATTTTTGTATCAGAAAATGAAAGTTTTTGTTTTCGAAATAACACCAGATTTAGACGTTTCATGCATTTAAAAATCATTGGGCATCGAAAAAAAATAATTTCAAAGTAATGCGGTTCCAAAGTCAGTGTTTTACAAACAAGTTTTTGTCGAGATAAAACCAGATATTGATAGAGATATTTGGCAACAAAAACAAGTTTTATATAGTTTTGCGGATTTTTACGCGGATTTCCGAAGTTACACATTATTTTTGTGCAAAATTGTATATTTAATGGCCTTAAAAACCTACTGCAACTTCGATAGTCTCTCGATTCCGATTCCGGAAACAGTTACACTGGGGTCTTTTTTAACACGGTTTTTATATGTGGTTTTATTTTACAGGGATTTCCGAAATTACTAGGTGTTCTTGTTTTGTCTTAGAAATGCATGAAACTTCGAGATCTGGTGTTATTTCGAAATTTTTTTAAGTCATCTCTTTGACACTTAGAAAATTTTTAATTAAAAAAAAAAATGTTCCGATTACACTAGAGCGAGTCCCAAAGCCGATTTTCATATTCGGTATCGAAAAAATGCTTTCCACAGTTTTTTACGCATTTACGCAAAGTTCCGAAGTTACGCGGATTTCCGAAGTTAGTACTTATCCCCCGCGTAAAATGAGACCTCAGTGTATTCAAAATGTCCAATATGAAACTTGGATCAATTTATCGTGAAATGTTGATGGTAAAGACACAATTACATCACTAGGAGGAAAAACAGGTTTTTCATATAGAAAGGCTATGCAATCACTGTGAAAACCGAATTTACATCCGAGGCTCGGAGGACCGAGTGTCATATACCATTCGACTCAGTTCGTCGAGTACGCAAAATATCTCTGTGTGTATGTACGTATGTGTGTATGTAACGTTTTTTGCACTAACTTTTCTCGGAGATGGCGCGACCGATTTTCACAAACTTAGGTACAAATGACAGGTCCTATAGACCCATACGTAATTCCTGAATTTCATCCGGATCCGACTTACACCACTAGGTGGATTAAAACAGGTTTTCTATCATGACAACGCTTGGTCACGTTAAAAAAGGCGGGTGGGTAATGTCAGAGACATAACTGAATGTCGTGAATACGATAAAACTGGCACGCTCCTATCACTTATTTCTCACATCACATTTCATTTTATACCTTCTACTGGCAGCGGTGTACGGACAGCCCCTTCGCAGAACGGGAAACAGTGAGACGAAAAGTCCTCGATGTTGCTCTCGTTTGTGTCTTGTTTCGAGAACAGTAGCTCAGCAAATGGTAGGAAAATGAACCACTCAATTTTTATATGGATGCTCTTGTATAGAAGCAGACATCTCGTGTTCTGATTGGCTGGTGCTGTCATGGGTTAAATCAAACAGGGTTTTCAATAGTGTAGTGTTGAAAAACTTCAATGTTGTTGCAATACACGTTCAAGTTGAAAATTTTCGATTCTATTGGTAGTTAGATTATATAAATCCTTCCACAGATCACTTAGCTATGAGCTTTCAGAATACGAGAAAGGCAAAAGCGCCTTATGAATTATCCTCTTTGATACTCGTTTATACCGAACATTTCAGAAAAGTTTAATTTTGAACTATTTGAGATTATGTCACACCACTGAAAATTTTATCATAAAATTGTGATCATATTTCCGATGGCATGTAGCAAGAATTATGTTGATTCATTAGATACAACAGGAGATATTCACGATCAAAAACTTATCACTCTCTCAGAGGGTAAATTTTGAAAAGGCGCCATGTAGTAAAGTAAGTCGTATTCACGACAAAAATGACAGATCTATTATTCACATATCTCGATTGAATCGGTTTCTTCTAGGACTTGTTTCTTTTTATTGTGAATTTAAAAAATTCAATTCAATTCAAAAATTGAATTAAAAGGGCATACAACATAGACCCCGTATTTCAAGAAAAACAAAACGTTATAAACAATCCAAGTGTGCTGTAGCTGACCCAGTAAAGAAAAGTAAATGCAACCGAACAGGACACTGAAACAGAATATAGTGTCCAAACTAAGTTGCTTGGAAGTTGATCCATAAAGTCTATGAAATTCGAAGATATTCCCAACCAGCGATCCACGGACCGCTGGGAGTCCACGAAGTAGTTCTCTGGGGGCTGCGAATCGTTTTCATATACAGTTTTTGTTATCAGTAATGGTTTCTAGTAGTACAAGTTGATACTCGTTCATACTAAACATTTATGAATACTTAAATTTAGAGTTATTTATGGTTATCTCATACAACTGAAAATTCTATCACAAAGTACTGACCATATATTCCTGCGTTAAATATAACATGAGATATTCGCGACTAAGTTCTACCTATTGTTTTCCAGGATAAATTTCTAAAAGGCACCCTATAGTAAAGTAAGTCGTACTCGTAACAAAATTCAACACCGTTTCAAAATTTTTCTAGGCATCTCGCGACACTCTGATCAACTGATCAACACTCTGAAGGTCTAACCGCACAAGACCGATCCGAGATCTCTACGGAACCGACTTTTCTTCTGCTTTTGTCTGAGCTGCACCTGCACAATCTCAAGATTCGACCGTAATATCTAACAAACTTTTTATTTCTTCTATTACAGATCGCATATATTTCGGTGTCACGTCGTGCAGATCTTCATCGCAAATTGTTAGCCAGAAAGCCGGCTAACAGAAGCACAAATCCAAGGACACCAGCCACCTTGTGACTAACTTTGGACACACAGATTGCGGTGTAAGTATTGTTCTTTTATTCTCTCACTTAGCTGTGTAAAAGAAAGAGAAAAAAAACGACGAAAACAACAAAGCAATAGCAATCACTAGTTCAGTCTATCGGACAAAAGAAATCTCACCGTTTGTCCTTTTCCACTGTAATCCACCAATCGTCGTTCGTTGTTATTTATTTTGATTCGCCTGCAAATTGCCTGGCGGGTTTTTTTCTCTCTCTTCTGTTCTTGTGAAATTGCACAGTGATGTATCCGAACTGAAGACAGTTGAATAACTCAATTCGGACCAAATCTAAATCCTTTCCGAAACACAAATATGATCTTTGAACCTTGAATGTGAAATCTTTAAGTTGTACATAATTTGTTTGGCCAACATTCAATCGCCTACGGCCCGATGTCGAAGCGGGTGCCGTCAGTGTTCAGCCTGGGAATCGGACCGGGCGGAACACGAGAACGGGACGAATAACTGGTATTTGCTTTCGACTCTGCTCCCACCAGTCGAGAGTTCGGCACGGGAATCCCAGCAGATGTATTTATATAAATTTGCATAATTGTGTCGTTCGTCTTGGTTCCTGGGAAAACGTAATTCACGATAGCCATCTTGGGCCCTGGCCTAATGCCACCAGAAGTACTGTCCTGTAGGAGGATGGGGGTTGTGAAGCAAGGGCACAGAATAAAAATGCATCGCTCCCGATGAAAATGCGAGGACGACACGAGCTCTGAAAGCTCTTCTGGACGAAAAATTCGTAACAAAATTGAATCAAACTGAATTTTCATAGATAATGGAAGAGAAGAAATGTGCTTATGTGTGACGTGAAAGCATTCCGCGGTACATCGGGACCCGGACCGGGAACAAATATAAACGTGCTTAGCTTCCGAGACAGAGCGACAGAGAGAGAGAGAGCGAGAGAATGCGAAACGAAACGAGTGCACTTTTATATGGCAAAATGCCATCCGCGAGGGTGAAGTCCGTCGCCGAAGTACGGTCTAATCCGGAAAGCAAACACAACTGCGACCAGAAAATGTTGAATAAACAGCCGAACTAAACATAAATTGTGCTGAGGGGATTCGTTGGGGAAAGCAGCGGAAAACAGTGGCTTCAGTGGATAGCAGGCAGACTGACTGCCTGGAAAAATCCACCCGGGATAAGTAGTAGAAAAAATCCCGGAAAATGAATGCCTGCAGTTAGTTAGGTTAGTTGACGGGGCTAAACATGCACGGTTGAATTTTTAATTCAGAAACGGTTGCATTGCAATCAACTTGGCATGGGAAGCGTGTCGGCTTATCGCAGGATTTGTACTTGAAGTCTAGATTTAAGGGATCATATCATTATTGTTTTCTTTGGGAACCTTTTTTTTGGGAACCCCATAGTAAACTGTTTCAATATTTAGAATGGCAAAAAAATGACTACTGAGATGTGGTTTCTCTTGTATTGCCTGCATTTCCACTCAAACATGGGTTGTAGCAGGTTTGAGTCCTTCAACTAAATAATCTTTGAGGTTTGAGTCCTTCAACTAAATAATTTTTGGCAGTTTTTTTTACTACACCGAAACCTCCATTTACGAACTAAACGGGGGTTCGTAAAAAGAGGTAGTTCGTAAAAAAAGTTTACGTTATTTGGGATTTGGTTCGTAAAAAAAGTTTACGTTATTTGGAATTTACTTCGTAAAAACAGTTTTGTGTGATTATTGTGGAAACCGCGCATCATATGTTTATTTTCGGAACGGATGTGAAGAGTAAGTGCAAGAAAATGATGTTTGGGCTCGTTTCAAAATACAAGATGGCGGCTTCCGGTTTATTGAGATTGCCTAAAACCTCTAACAATATGGATATTTTCGGAACGGAACTGATGAGTAGATGTCAGAAAACGATATTTGAGGTAGTTTTGAAATTCAAGATGGCGACTTCCGGTTTGTTGATATTCCTTAAAAATCCTTACAATATGGATATTTTCGGAACGGAATTGATGAGTAGATATCAGAAAACAATGTTTGAAGTGGTTCTGAAATCCAAGATGGCGACTTCCGATTTGTTGATATTCCTTCAAACCCCTTACAATTTGGGTATTTTCGAAAAAAGATTTAAAAGAAAACGTCGGAAAATTATATTTGAGGTGGTTTTGAAATGCGAAACAGTGACTTCCGGTTTATTAGTATCTTTTGAATGTTTTTGCCATTTTCCTTTAACTTGGTATTCCTTTAAAACACTATACCGTTCCGAAAATATCCATATTGTAAGGGTTTTCAAGAAATATCAACAAATCGGAAGTCGCCATGTTGAATCTCAAAACTACTTCAAACATCATTTTCCGACATCTACTCATCAATTCCGTTCCAAAAATACCCATATTGTATGGGTTTTCAAGGAATATCAACAAACCGGAAGTCGCCATCTTGGATTTCAGAACCACTTCAAACATCATTTTCCGACATCTACTCATCAATTACGCTCCGAAAATACCCATATTGCAAGGGGTTTCAAGGAATATCCATCAACCAGAAGTCGCCATCTTGGATTTAAGAACCATATTGTATGAGTTCTCAAGAAATATCAACAAACCGGAAGTCGCCATATTGGATTCCAGAACCACTTCAAACATCATTTTCCGACATCTACTCATCAATTCCCTTCCGAAAATACCCATTTTGCAAGGGTTTTCAAGGAATATCAATCAACCGGAAGTCGCCATCTTGGATTTCCAAAATACTTCAAACATCATTTTCCGGAATCTACTCTATAAGCCCGTTTCAAAAATACCCATATTGTAGTAATAATTTTATTCCATGGAAATCGCTTTCGATGAATGACAAAACCTCTTTTTACGAAGTAGGTTCGTAAAAAAAGTTTACGTTATTTGGGATTTGGTTCGTAAAAAAAGATTACGTTATTTGGGATTTGGTTCGTAAAAAGAGGTACGTAAAAAGAGGTAACGTATAAAAAGTGTTCGTAAACGGAGGTTTGGGAGTATTTATCTAACAAGTTAATTACAAAATTTTCAATGGATTCTACGAATAGCTATCATTTTAGCTTAGAGAGAAAATGTTTAATCTATAAAAAAGGTTTGTTTCATATTCTTGAACATTTTACCGATTGCGATGCTTACAGCCAATAGGTTTTGTGATCAAATGATGGTTCCCGAGTATGATGAAGTGATATTCCTTACTTGTCTAAAGTAACGTGGATTCAATTAGATTCGAGAGACAAATTGAAGTTGAGTCAGTCAAGTCCTGGAGTATTAATGTTGCACGACAGAAGAACAATGATGAATTCAACCATTGAAATTGGTGCTTCGTTAGCATTATAATGAAATATCTCTGCTTAGTATGTTATATTATCCGATGTCCGGAAAAACATTTATTTGTTTCATTTGTCATTTGCTAATCTCCGCACCACTCTTATCTTACTGAAAATATTTATTTCATTACTCAATCAACAATCCCAATACAATCCCAATGATTATCCCAATACAATCGGAATTTTATTAACTCAGTTCTATGTAATTTTGCATTCTAACCTTTTCCATTTTCTTAACAACATTGTTGGCTAGTAAACAAAAATCATTTTAAAACTGTTTTGAAGACATTCGCAAAAAGACCAACATAATCGAAGCCAAGAATGTCCAAAACTGCACAATAGGATGACTATTGAGTGTAAAATCATGCACAATGATGATTTCTACTCAATTTTCACAGGTTTTGCCTTTTTCTGTAGGAAGAATAAAAAAATACTGGGAAAACCGGACTTTCGATGTCCGTGAGTCCCGAAGTGTCACATGCTATTCAACTAAACTCGACGAGGTCGGAAATCGTTCATTTGAAAGCTAGTACTGGTTTGTTGGTTAAGTTCGAAGATGATCAAAGATCAAATGGTGGTCACTCCCTGCTCCCGAGATATAATGGTAAGCTCCAGTTCTAAGATCAAATGGTGGACAAATCCGATTATATACACTAAGGTCTCTTTTTACACGGTTTTTTTTCACACGGTTTTTTTATACACGGCTTTTTTTACACGGATTCCGGAATTAACACGGTTTTTATTTACACGGTTTTCGCAAATAACACGGTTTCTGATGAGAGTTTAAAAAGCACTGTCATATGTTTTTCAAGAAAAATTTTAAAAAAGGGAACAGGTTGTCTGTAAGAAAACGATTATGAGAGTTAATTTAAAGTTTGAAAGTGAACTAAAATCATTCATTCAACAATTCACGAGAGTATTGACTGTCGTTCCATAAAATGATTAATCAGTCTTCAGATCTTGAACACCTGTCGTAAATTACACGACAACGTCTCTTCCCCTCAGTTGTGGTGTATGATGTCAGCATCGTCATTGATATCATCGAGAATTTCGGAGCGTTGAAGAACTAGTCAAATTAACTTCAACTCTTCATCATATCGAGCAGTACAGTATTTCATACCCATTTGAATGGTATAGCTCTTGTAGTATTAGGATTTACGCCGATGAAATGAGTTGCTTCAGCATGACACATAGTTAACGCTCGTATCTGTACTGTATTTTACAGTATTGTACTATATTTTCGACTCAAATACTGTGTACTGTTTTTTACCCTCAAATCTACTGTATTTTAATTTGTACTGTATTTTTACACTGAAATATACTGTATTTTTAACACTAAAATTTAATACAGAATTTTAAATCTTCAACGCATCGAATTTCGATCTGTGGCAGTACAAGAACAGTAACAACACGTAGCGAACGTGAATGAGAACACAACAACAACACACACAAATTTTTTCATTAATAATTCTTGTGCAGAGCGCGTCACAACAATCAAGCGAAACTTTGATGATTGAAAAGGAGAAAAATGTCTCAACCAAAAAGAAAATATACTCCAAATTAAATTCATTATCAAAAACATCCGTTTCTCAAAAAATGTTATTATTACTTTCGCACATTTTTCAGTTTTCGACGAATTTTAAAATGCCCTGAAAAGGAAATAAAATATAATTGAGTTTATGAACTTGCTTTGAACTATTTGTTTAGTCTTGTTAAGACGTAGAGCCGTATTGAGTAAGTTTTACATGACATGCGAATACAACTGTGTGATTAAAACCGCGAAAAAGCTACCGCAGAGACTGTACTCGAACCCGAAAATAGTTCCTATCCTCCTTAATCGTTTTGCCAATTAAGCTATCCTGCTTGTGAAACATACAAAAAACGGACTAATTGAGGGCGGAAACACCTTGCGGAGGGATTGTTATTGAGAAATGACTACAAATGAACGCCGTAGGGCCCGGAACAGCTGAACATGCTCGGTTCTTATGTTCGGTTAGGCTGTTTGTATGTGTGTCTCACATGTAGGATAGTTTAATAGGCAAAACGATTTACCCGTATTTGGCTTGCTACGGGTTCGAGTCCCATCTCTGCGGTGGATTTTTCGCGGTTTTCATTACATAGTTGTATTCGCATGTCATTTTTTAAATCTGTTTTCCTCGTAAGATGCTGATCAAATTTATTTGCTTTTGTTTTTTATTCACTATTTTTAGAAAAAAGCGTACTGTAAAATGTACTGTATTTTCAAGGTCGATGTACTGTATTTCCTTGATTTTTACGCCAAATGTACTGTTTTTTGTTGAAAAAAATATACGAGCGTTACACATAGTAATACCTTTTCTAATTTGATTTATATTCATCTCTATGAATTCTTTCCCTTTAATTCTGTCTCTGCGTGCATAGATCTTCATCCAATACCCATGTCTTCCCACTCAGTTTAGTTGAAACTGACTGTTAAGATCGTTAGTGTTTACTACACATCGCACCTTCGGAATTGAAAAGAACTGATTCTCAAGCTTGATTTGTAGTGAAAGTGTTTATTGGTGGTATTACTAGCACTTCTTTAGTCGAACGTTCCAGTTTGAAAGTATGATGCATGAGTCATTTAGATTAATTTGCTTGTCGTACAATGCATTTTCTAAGTGTTCTAATTTTAATTTATCATTCAATGTGTTTTATCAAGTATGACTGGACCCTTCTCGTAACCTCTGGCTGTTTTTTAGATTTCCGTTTTTATTGTGAAACAACAGTTACATTTTCATAGTTATGTGCACCTTACATAAATTTGGGAGTTAAAGATAAGCCTTTTTCCCCTTCAAACTATCAAGAGTTACATTTTATCCTAAACAAAACAAACAAATAATCAAATCTACGGTTTTTGGAATTATTACGTCAAATTTTCCACGCGGTTTTTTTTTTGCATGGTTTGCGCAATTAACACGGTTTCCTTTTACACGGATTTTTTAACACGGTACGCACCCCCCGCGTAAAAAGAGACCTTAGTGTAATTGTATAAGTGACGCACCCGACAGATCGCACCTTTTTTCATTCGGCTCGTTTTCCTCAGAGCTTTTTGACTGACTATATCTTAGCTATTTTTTTTAACTATTTCAAAATTTTTATCACCATTAGAATGGTAAATTTACTAAGAATAGAATGTACTAAGAGTAATACTGTCATTCAGTAAAAACCATTCAAGCGAATAGGTTGTGTTTCGATTATATTGCTCGTGAATTAACGGTTGCAGGTAGTTAAAACTGCTGGTGCTAATAGCCAAGGCAATATTCGGGGCGTTTCCCGACTGGAAAGCTAGCAACGAAGGCCATCCGGTTCATACGCACAGAGGTGTAGAGACACAGAGGTGCGAGGGCATAGAAGTAACGAGTCACAGAGGTGCCATCGCATAAAGGTGCGAAGACGAAGGGGTGCAAAGGCACAGAGGTCCTTAAGCGACAATTTTAGCATGACGGTACTAAATATGGGTAGCATGACACGGATTCCAAGACCTCCTGCACGTCCAAGTGCATTAGATTTATCTCTTTGCTCGACTTCAATTCGACTAGGTTGCACCTGGAAAGTATTTCCTGATTCACACGGTAGCGATCATTTACTAATCATCATGTCAATTAGCAGGAACAAAGGCATTGCTAATTCAGTTAATATTCCATATGATTTGACAAAAAATATTGACTGGATTAAATACCAAAGTGATATTTCAAGTGTCTTAACTTCAATGGAAGAGCTCCCCCCACTTGAAGAATATGACTTCCTCGTTTGTTCGCTTCTGGAGGCTGCAGAACAAGCCCAAATCAAACGATTTCTTGGCCCATCGTCTAACAGAAGGCCTCCAAACCCTTGGTGGGACAAAGAGTGCTCAGATGCAAAACAGGCGAAACAAAATGCTTTCAAGACGTTTTTAAAACGAGGAGGAGGAACTCCTCAGAATTTTGAAAATTTCTTGACTTTAGAAACCAAGTACAAGAGCATACTTCGGGCCAAGAAATGTAGCTATTGGAGACATTTTGTTGAAGGTTTGTCAAGAGAAACCTCAATGAGCACTCTTTGGAATACGGCCAGACGAATGAGGAATCGTAACGTAGGAAATGAGAGTGAGGAATACTCGAACCGATGGATATTTGATTTTGCGAGGAAAGTTTGTCCAGATTCTGTTCCTACGCATAGCATTATTAGGGAGTCTTCTCCAAATAATGGTTCCATTGATAGCATCTTTTCAATGATGGAATTTTCCATATCACTCATGTATTGTAACAATAATGCTTCTGGGTTGGACAGAATTAAATTCAACTTGGTGAGGAATCTGCCCGACCTTGCAAAAAGACGTTTGTTGGAATTGCTCAACAAGTTTCTTGAGCAAAATATTGTTCCACCTGGCTGGAGGCAAGTGAAAGTTATCGCCATTCAAAAGCCGGGGAAACCAGCTTCCAATCACAACTAATATAGACCCATTGCAATGTGGTCCTGCATCGGAAAATTGTTCGAAAAAATTATTCTACGAACGGTTTGTTGTCAGATACTCAGTTTGGTTTCCGTATAAATAAAGGGATGAATGATTGCCCTGCATTACTTTCGTCTGACATCCAAATTGCCTTCGCTCAAAAACAACAAATGGCATCTGTATTTTTAGAGATTAAAGGAGCATTTGATTCAGTTTCCATTGATGTTCTTTCAGACAATCATCAACATGGACTTCCAGTGATTATAAATAATTATTTGTTGCCGATTCGGCAACAATCAGAATTAGCTACATTGGTCTCCCGCAAGGCTCATGCCTCAGTCCGCTCCTGTATAATTACTATGTAAACGACATTGACAGCTGTCTAGTAACCCCTTGTACACTAAGACAATTGGCAGATGATGGCGTGGTTTCAGTTACTGGCACCAAAGCTATTGATCTGCAAAAACCATTGCAAGATACCTTAGATCAGGGGTTCCCAAAGTGGTCGATATAGACCCCTTGGGGTCGATATCTTTTTTGCGGGGGTCGACGTAAACGAAAACTGACTATGGGGGTCGACGAGGTCTAGAAATCGACCCCCTATTGTTTGATATAAGTTGTTATTTGAAATATTCATGCTAAAAAAGTAGTGTTTATTTCACCATCCGCAGAAATTCGTAAGTAATTTATCAATATTAAAAAAGCAAGGAATTGAATTTTCACAGGAATTTGTTAATGAGGGTCTGCGGCCTAAGTTAATTTTAGTAAAGGGGTCTATGACCCAACATAGTTTGGGAACTCCTGCCTTAGATAAATTGTCCGTTTGGGCTGTTCATCTGGGTATCGAATTCTCTGCGGAGAAAACAGAGCTGGTCGTCTTTTCAAAAAAGCATGATCCCGCGCAACTTCAGCTTCATATGATGGGAAGAATAATCGAACAGGTTTTGACTTTCAAATACCTCGGGGTGTGGTTTGATTCCAAATGCACGTGGGGAGGACACATTAGGTATCTGATAACGAAATGCCAACAAAGAGTAAATTTTCTTCGAACAATAACAGGATCTTGGTGGGGTTCTCATCCGCAAGATCTAATAAAATTGTATCAAACAACGATACTTTCAGTGATGGAATATGGATGCGTTTGTTTTCGTTCCGCTGCAAACTCTCATATTATAAAACTTGAGCGAATTCAGTATCGTTGTCTGCGAATTGCGCTAGGCTGCATGCATTCGACACATACAATGAGTCTTGAAGTTCTGGCGGGAGTTCTTTCATTGAAAGATCGTTTTTGGCAGCTTTCATCGCGACTGCTAATAAGATGTGAGGTACTGAATCTCCTGGTTATTAATAACTTCAAAAGGCTAGTTGAGCTTCAATATCAAACAAGATTCATGACAGTATATTATAACCTTATGCCACAGGAAATCGACCCTTCAAGATATATTCCTATCCGTGACAACCTCCTAAATGTCCCTGACTCAACTTTATTTTTCGACACATCCATGCAGCGTGAAGGGCGTGAAATCCCGGAACACCTACGCTCGATGGAAATCCCAAAAATATTTACAAGTTAGTTCAGGCATATTGACTCTGAGAAAATATTTTATACGGACGGATCACGAAATGAAGAGGCTACTGGGTTTGGTATATTCAACAATAATGCTTCATTTAGGCTTCAAGAACCTGCATCTGTTTATATAGCAGAGTTAGCAGCAGTTCATTATAGCTTGAGTGTAATCGTCACATTAGCATATCTCCAAACCATTATTTTCTCTTCACAGATAGTCTGAGTGCAATTGAAGCAATTCGCTCAAACGCTGCTGGCAAGAATGAACCGTTTTTCTTGGGCGAAATAAAACAGTGTTTGAACGACATATTGAATAATAATTATCAAAACACAATAGTTTGGGTCCCGGCTCATTGCTTCATTCCAGGCAATGAAAGAGCCGATAGTTTAGCCAAACGTGGTGCTGTTGAAGGTGAAATTTATGAGAGACCAATTGCTTTCAACAAATTCTATTGCGCGTCCCGCCAAAGAACGCTTGCCAGCTAGCAAACTTCTTGGGATAAAGATGATCTGGGTCGGTGGATGCACTAAATTATTCCTAAAATATCGACAGAGGTATGGGGGAACGTGCCGTTATGAGCCAATTTATTCTGATACCTGATGGTTCAGGGGACTGGATGTGAGTAGGGACTTCATTCGTGTGATGTCCAGACTCATGTCCAATCACTACATGAGTGATCACATCTCCTTCGAATTGGACTTTCCGAGACTAATCATTGTGCTTGTGGCGAAGGCAATATTGATCATGTCGTTTGGACATGCGTGGAGTATCGTGATGTCAGATCTCAAATAATAAATTCCTTGCGTACTCAAGGTAGACTATCCAATGTCCCAGTTCGCGACATTCTTGTTTGTCGTGACCTTCCTTACATGAAACTTCTTTATCATTTCATTTGGTCCTTTGTAGTTCCAATTTAAATTTTATTTTATGTTAGGCTGTTTTCTTTTCCATGAGTTCAACCAATAGCCAGCTTTCTTATATCAAATAAAAGTGATGAACTGATACAAACAAACCTGAAATAGTTATAAGATCATGTACAAAATAAATGTATTTTATTTAATGTAATTTAAAATAGCAACTCGCTTGATAAAAACAGTGTTTAGATTAACTAATGAATACCAACATACTAATATGATATTCGAAATGTATTAGGTTTAAAGTACTATGTATTGTGGATGCCACGGCGAAGGAAAACTTATGTATATTGCCTATGAAATAAACGTATTTATGGAAAAAAAACACTGTGCATCTTGAAAATGCTCAAATCTAGTAATTTTATATAAATATTGACTTTTCTTTGAAACCTTTTCAATATGAAATTTGACCATTTCATAGAACAGTACCGAGATGAAAACCGTCGCCAATGAAGCCGTTATGAATTTTTTCATAAAATGTTGATGACGATCATTCTTTTGTTACATTCTTTGCTCAATTCGAGCATGGCAGTCGCCGCTACATTCAGTCAGCGCTCGGTCATGACTGCCATATGTGACATTTATCCGTGTGATACGAACGACATTCATGTGGTGTGACTGTCCGGATAGCAGGCAACATAGAAGTTCCCATGTACCCGATATTCGAAAAAAAATGCCAGCAGTTTCCAGCACTGGACAAACAACACTAAGTGCCAAGTGTTTTGCAATAGGTTTTATCGAATTGAGAAGATTTCGTATACTTTTTGAGGGGTGTGTGAAAGGTGGGATGGAAACATGTCCTTATACATACTGTCTTTGCAATGACTGAGATCTTATTTTTTTTGGAAAAAGAATACACCCAGAGACAAGACTCGAACCTGCGTTCCTATGCATTCCGTGTATACGTGTTTACCATTTTAGCCACCCAGGTCTAAAAAGTCTACAAAGAAGAACGGATGTGGATTCAAAAATGTCTAATTTTCAATCTACGACATTTTCATGAACGTTCCCAGAGGTGTTAAGCTCCGTCATTTACTGGGCCGAATTGGAAATATTTGATGCGAGATTCGAACGAATGAGTCAATTGTTGTGCGGCTTGTTTTCCATAAATATGATCACAACGCATTATTTCTGATTTTGTACACATGAAACATCGAAAAACCCGTGTCAAAACATAACTCCCGTTCCCGCACACAAAAACAGGTCAGACTTGATACTCAGCATCGCTTGGCAGCTAACGTGGCCAAACAGTCCAGTCTAATTTTGAGCCAGTTCCGCACGAAATATTTGCTAAACACGATAAATTCACATTTTCGCATTCACAGGCGCTACACAACATAACAATTAGTTGCCGGTTGCCGGTACCCGAAACAAAGAAACTGGATCACTATCGACTGCATCCAGCAGCCGCACGACCCACAAATCCGATTTCCCGAATATGGGGCCGATTTGATCCATGTAATTGAATCGGTATCGTTTACAAACAACCCGCCACCGGCTGAACCACAAACAGAGGCCGTTGCGGTTTTGGCTTCCGAACACGACCGCGTCAGTGACGCGTTACTTCTAGCTAAATTGGTCTCCGTCGCTCTCAACCCGATGCACATTCCGGTCCCGGTCCCGATCGGTCTGATCCGCAAAACTATTTTTGATATCCCGTCCGACCCGGACTCTGCAGCAGCTATGCAACGCCTGCACACACACACACACACTGGCAAATTACGGCTATGGCGAATCAACCAAATAAATTGCTGGCAATCTGTAAATTTATAGGCAATTAATAATTTTCCCCCGGTTCACATGTGCGCACGGATGCGCTTGTTTCCACTCACAGATAAGCGAAACGGGTTGTGGGATTAGAAGTGGACCGCGTTCGAAATGTCCGAACATCCTTCGGCGGCGTCTGGCAATCTGTGAGCGAAAAACGGTGCAAGTGGATAGAATCGTTTCTTTTTTTTCCGGCGGCGGGAGTGTCACGTGCGGAACAATTTTAATTGGATTAATCAACACAAACTTAGACTGAGTTCTTGTTCGGAAAAAGGAAGCTTGAATTACTTATAAATAAGAAACGTTTTGCAACATGCAACTCGATTGAATTTACACAAAAAGATGCTCAATTTTATTTACCTATCCAATCAATTCCAACGACCGCTGCATCGTACTCATCTTCGCAATCCCAAGAACTTCAGACGACAGCATTTTTCACATTTGAGACAGAAAACCTCATCGCCTGCAGCCTGACCGCAGTCTGATGATGCAGCCGAAGCACAGGACACTGCGGGGATTGGTTTGTGTGTGTTTTTATCATCGCATGTTTGTTCCGAGTTCTCGCCGACTCGGAGATTAGTTCTTTCACTTTCCACTCAACGGTGTGTGAACGGAACTCGTAAGGCTTTACGCTTGATTACAAATAATTTACGATTCACACAAATTACCTTGAAGCTCTGGGGCTCGGTCGGTCCTACCCGGTCTTCAAGTCACGTCAGTTAACGTAGAAACCAATCCAGCTCTTCTTGACTGCTGGTGATCTTTCAGAGCCTGTAGGCAATTTCAGCATCCCGCACGTCGGAACGGAGAAGTCATCGGTCGGTCGGGACAATGCCAGCAAGGAGCAAAGAACCGCTATAGCTACTCTTCGGGTTTGCTGCCTCAGGCTTGTTTTGGAATGCTAATCTCTAAGCTGGGAATTAAATTTCCGGCAATTATAAGTAATAAAAAGCACGGAGAGTCGGAGAGAACTGCGGCGGGGCAATGGCAATCCTGAATGGCGTCGGGATAAAGGAATTTTTAATTAGCAACAATTAGGTGGCTCATCATAATAATATTTCCCGGCAAATGAATTTTCGAGCAGGCATTTTCATTTAATTACCGGCCCCTTCGGAGATGGCAGACACGGAGATGCGGTGCGGACAAAGCCGTTGGAATGTTCTCGGCGTGGGTTTTATGGGCCGGAAAGATTGCATGCAATCCGGCTTTCGCTGGGCAAAACAAAAACAAAACAGATAAGAAATGAATGTTTTGAAGTTTTATCGGCAGGGGCTGCATTTACCATTGGATTAGACTTCTTGATATCCTAAAAGAAGCGATGTTCCGGAACGACTGTGGGCCAGCTCCGGTGATAGAAGAGTAACAATTTTCCATAAAGCAAGACAATGGTTACGGTTATTGGTTTGAATATCTACTTCGTAAACACAATAAAACCATCATCTACTATCGCCTCGTGAACGAAATCAAAAATGGCTACCCTATTAAAAATGCTTTTGTAAACGAGTAAACCGGGAGGAATGTATAACTCGTTGATCCAATGCTGAAACCCGTTCCAACCAAAGCCGATTCACCGAAGAAAAATTCCGGGAATTGACAACAGAAAAGAAAACAGATGGACAGTATGACAAATCATTTGTTGTCCACAGATGGAGAGAGATCAATTTGATTCAAGTATATGGTTTGTAAAGTGAAGGTATGTATTTTTGCACTAAAATTTCTTCAAATTTTTGTAATTCGGAAACGGTTATTAGTAGAAAATGGGTGTCGAAAAAGAAGTTCTGAGAGCTCAATAAAGCACTCAAAAAACAAAAGTCCAACTCATCTTCAAGATTTAAAAAAAACGGGTGGCTTATTTCACAGACATGACTGGAGGACAAGTGGGCGGGTTCGATTCCTATTTAAAGAAGCAACTAAACTTTTTAATTCAACACCATCAGCACTATGAGATATCAACAAATAACTCAATACTGAAGATGTGAAGAAGAAGTGAAGATTACAGTTTAAAGTATAAAAAAATTTGAATAAGAAATAATCTCTCCACATCCTCTCAAAGATAGGGTATTTACCTTTTCATCCATCCATACAAAATATATGGCGCAATGATGATGTTTTGCGATTAGAGTTCTGGATAGGTAGGGAAGGGCTGCCACTGTTCAAAAGTATTTGATTTTAAAGCATTTTTTCGCTACTTTTCAAAAACAACTATGCGATCCTACACATTTCTGCACCTTAAAGGTTATTTCCAATTCTTTGCGGTGTCGACAAAAAAATCACAGAAACAAGGGCTAGACTTTTGTAATTTAAGTCGGTGTGAGTAAAATTTAAATAAACGGCTATTAGATAAATAAACTCAGAATATTTATAGCATACATAACATAAAACACCAATATAAATGTCGTTATATAAATCTATTTATGGTATATCAGGAGTTGAAATAAATTAGTAGCGTTTTTTCTGCTAAGTTTCATGTTTTTTTTTGTGAGATTATCATTACAGTACCGACTCGGATACCACGTTTGAAAAATTCCTTTGCCTCAGATTCGACAAATTAATCGATCCAATGTTAGTTTTTTAAACTGACCTGACAAGTTATGCGCCATGGATTGGAGCATATGGCAACCGTAAGGAGCAATGTCTGATAAAAATGGCGTCCGGGGCAGAACTTTTCATTGCAGCGATTACCAACAAAAAAAGCTTCTACAACTTTCGAAACATGGGGTCTTGCATTGTCATGAAGCAAAAATACTACATCATGAAGATCTTAATATTGCGTTCGCTTTGCATGCATCTATCTATATATATAAAAATGCAGAGATCATTCTTTGTAATCGCATCACGTAAGAACGGATGGACGGATTGAGATGTTTTTTTTTTTTTTTGTTTGATCAGTTTTTACCCCCACCGGGTTCGTACATCAAAAAAATTAGGAAAACTTACCGGAAAAGTGGGAAAAACCAATAAAGTTATTTTGTATGGACAATGGAATTTTCCACTGAAAAAGTCGCCAATGATTGCTAGATCTACAATTGATGTTTGGCGCGCAAGGAGATGCTCAGTATTTCGCCGTTGAAGAAAAGAATACTAGATCTTTGGAAAATCGTTTGGCGCGCAACGAGTAGATTTGGGTGGAGATTTTACATGCATGATTGATTCGTCATTTGGAAACACGTACCTAATAGGGTATCAAAATCATTACTTGCCAAATGACAGAAACACAAGTTCTAATGTCATTTACCAGTAGATGTAGTTAGATGAATTATGTTGGCCATCGTGAGCGTGAGTTGAACAAATCAAATTATGTAACGATTTTTTTACGTATCAATGATAGGATTCTGCTGTTGAAATAATCAGTTCAGATGGAAATATTTTCCTTGCATTTAGCATGCTGACGTTTGTTCAGCCGATTCGAGTGAGTTTTCAAGAGTTTGTTTACTTCAAAACAGATGGTATTCATGATATTTGTAAGCTGCTTAAGCCAAATCATTTCATTTTCCGAACTTTGGATTACTTGACGAATTACCATATGCGAATCGTGAATATCATATCTGAAGGAGAAATCGTGGCATGTAAGAAGCATTAGTTGTGAGATCTGCTGTTTTATACATTGGCTTTAACGATAAGAAGAATACTGGTATAATCACTCCTCATGTTCACTCCGCTAGAACAGAATATTGATTCTCAGGACTGAATACTAAGCAAACCGATGTGGTGGCTCGACGAATGAGAGGCTTTTTGATACAATTCTTGAACGAATATAGCGTTCATGTCAAAGTTAATGGACACAATATTTAATAAAAGGGTAATTTGAACTTTCGAATGTCCAAGTATTTTTGATTTTATCGCTAATTCGTTAATCGAAAATTGATCCTGTCATTATCCTGCTACGAACATTCATCAAACACGACTAAGTAATATCACTAGCGGTGAAGTAGGTTATGGACAACCGTTCAAAATTAGTTTATTACTTTCGATAATCCCTAAGGATTTGCTATTAAATTTTAAACGTCTTCAGTACAAATAAGTCTTAATATTCAATGATAAACAACAATCCCCGAGGGCTGCTTTTGGAAATTTGTGGGGTCAATTTAAAGTAATTATCTTGGTCATCTCTTTTTCATCCATCTGTTAATTTATTTATTTGTTTCTTTAGGAGCAAGGGAAAAGCCTGCTGGAGCTGAGATTTTGGTTCTCCTTCTCCAGCAGGCATAAAACCTTCTCATCTTTTGTATCAACAAATAACATTTGACCAAATGATACATAACGAAATCTTAAATTACCCTTATTTAAACTACAAAGCTAACTAACAACTATTCATATTGACTAATTATCCTAATAAAACTAACGGGAAAATATTTGGAGAAAACGGGTTTTAATGGCGTTACGAGATAAATTGAAATTAAATCCATTAGAGCAAGTATACTCGACATATACTCGAAAACGGTTCAATGAACCCATAGTTAGTTCTAGCACGAGGAATTCTGAGAAAGGGATTAAACCGCAAATTACGCCGAAGAATGTCAAAACTTAGCTGTTGTAGGAGATCTTCACTATCAATTCGAGATTGGATGAGGTCCGCGACGAAAACAGCTTTTTGTGTATCGAAGTGTATGTCTACAACGATTTTCGTAACTTGGAAGATTAAATGGATCTCTCCAGGGCGACGCAAATCAAAACGAATGAACTTGTACTGAACAGTTTCAATGCGTAGCTTATCTGTTTGATAATATGGTGCCCAAACAACAACAGCATACTCGCGAACTAGAGCGCAATATAACGATTTCAGGCAGTATATGTTATTGAAATTTTTTGAGATGCGAAAGATGAACCCTAGCATCTTTAATGCTTTAGAGAGGGTATATTCTATGTGATCTTTGAAACTAAGTTTTGAATCCAATAACACTCCTAGATCACTAATTGATGTCTCCCGTTTTAGTACAGCTTGCGAAATAGTGTAATCATACATGATCGATGATGACATGATAACGAAGCATTTGAAGGCGTTAATAACCATTCTGTTGACGTTGCACCACTTAGAAAATACATCCAACTGTGACTGCAAGAAGTTTGAGTCTTTCAGATATTTGATGAGATGAAACAGTTTGAAATCGTCGGCGAATGATAGCTTCATGCATTGCAATGCGAAATTCGGATCATTTAGATATAGCAGAAATATGAATGGTCCTAGATGGCTTCCCTGAGGAACACCAGAGCTCACGATGAATGATGGAGTAACGCAGTCGCCAATTCTCACGGTCATACTACGACCAGTCAGATATGATTCAACCCAATCCATCATCCCACATGTCAAATCTTTAGTTTGAGAGAGATCTACAATCTCTGTTCAATACACTGACTCGAAGGATGAGATGGCAAACGGTGCATTTGTTTAGTTTTTGCGTAACAAAAGCATTGAACATATCCACAATAATTCTTGATGTTGGATATGAATTTGTCGTAATTCGTTTATTGTAAGCCAAGTAATCAGTAAAATAATGGAAAGAAACATTAACGTTTGGCAACTCTGCTGTTCGAAAACACAAATTTAAAAAAATAATTTCAGGCGAGACGAAGTTCGACGGGTCAGCTAGTATATATATAAAAATGCAGAGATCATTCTTTGTAATCGCATCACGTAAGCACGGATGGACGGATTGAGATGCTTTTTTTTTGTTTGATCAGTTTTTACCCCCACCGTGTTCGTACATCAAAAAATTAGGAAAACTTACAGGAAAAGTGGGAAAAACCAATAAAGTTATTTTGTATGGACAATGGAATTTTCCACTGAAAAAGTCGCCAATGCTTGCTAGATCTACGGTTGATGTTTGGCGCGCAACGAGTTGCATAAGTGTTTGACCGTCGAAGAAAAGAATACTAGATCGTTGAAAAAATCGTTTGGCGCGCAAAGATTAGTAGTGGAGATTTCCCGTGCATCATTTAGAGCTACGTGCTTAATTGGGTATTAAAACTTGACAAATGACTCAATGACGGAATGCATATGACTGTTTTCTAGAAAACCGCTGTAGGCAGCAGAAAAAGTTCTGATATCATTTACCTGTTGATGAATTGTGATTAATGATAAATATTGGCCATACCGGCCTAACAAATCAGTAAATTTTTGAATAAATCAATGCAAAGTTTGTGCTGTAGAAGCGTTTAGGTCAAGCTAAGAGATTTTCCGTGCAGTTTGTTTTCTAATGATTTAGAGTATACTAAGCCTCTCTAAGCAACCAAAGGTCCACAGTATATGAAAAATATTCACTTTATTAGAGCTCTAAAGTTTGCGTGGCACTTTTTGGCAACTTAAACATACAGAACAAGTTCTGAGAAAACTTTCCCGCTGCCTTAAAGCTGTGCAAGGAACTGCTCTCTGTTCAGAGAATTGACTCAAAGGATGAGATTACAATCTATGCATTTGATAAATTTTTGCTTAACAGAAGTGTTTCACATTTTCACATTAATTTTTGGTGATATTTCTTTTTTGGGCTAAAGCGAATGTGTATCGAATTCTATTGATTGTAGGTTAAGTAATCAGAAAAATAAGGAAAAAGAGTCGGAGGAAAGAATACTAGATCGTTGAAAAAATTGTTTGGAGCGCAACGAGATGCTTTGTGTAGTCAATCTAAGAGATTTTCCTTGCATTTCTCTTTCTAATGATTTAGATTAGACTATGCGCACACTGTAAGTGGCTATCAGATATCAATGTTCAAGATAATTACCATAATGAATTGAGACTGTCATTTCATGTTGCATATTCTGTGAAGAATGTTCAAACTGGTAAGATCAATATCAAATTACAATTTCAGCGTCGTCTCCAAGCAATCAAAAGTTCCACAGTACCTGAAAATATCCACTTCATTAGAGCTCTAAAGTACGCATGGTACTTTTTGATAACTTGAACGTACAGAACAGATTTTGAGAAAAATTTCTCGCTGCTTAAAAGCTGTACACACCGGATTATTTTTACGGATGTCGGTACAGTTTTACTGACTTTCAAACAGCTGGACATTCGGTAATTCGTTCGGTAAAAGTTTTATTTGCTGAATGATCCGTATAGTTCCAATGAACTTCGATCTGTCATAATTCTAATGACTTCTTCATCATTCAATACCGACGTTCGGCAAAAATCATAAAACAATCCTAAAAATATGTAAACGTCTTGACCCGTAAAGTATTACTGTTTTTGGTAAATTGTATTAGAGATCTAGGAAAGGAAGGAGCATTTTTGTTTTCAAAACATATTTTCATCCGATTAATTTATTTATTTGCGTGTGATGAATGAATTGAATTACATTTGTTCTTCAGAAATATTTTTTTCAAATAAAATGATCAAATATCTTTCGGATGCAATTCAGTAGAATATGGGATCACCCTTCATATTTTTAGAGAGCAGAAATGATAAGTTGTAGAAGGCTTTTTGAATATATTCACTAAATGAAAAATTACCGCTAGGAATCAGTATTTTCTATTTTTCGCAAGCAATCAATTCGCACGACTGTTTTTTTCTTCACAAATCTAGAAATTTTCACACCTTTACGTCCGAAAATTATGTTTTTTGACAGATCTTTATTTCTACTGAATGTTTAGTGATGATTACTGAAATTCTTCATTATTTTTTATTAATTTTCCGGATATTGGTAAAACTTTTACTGAGTTCGTCAAGAGAAATGACATTTCAGAGTTCACAGACAGTGTCAGTAAATAATAAATAATCGTAACTTTTACATAGGATTTTCCGATATTCAGTAGTTCTTTGACAGATGACCGTAAGTTGGATAAATTTTACGTATCTTTCAATAAAAATAATATTTTACAGATCGTTGCCGGAAAAATTATTACCGAATACAAAAATAGAAATTTTTTGTGTATAAGAAACTGCTTTGAAGTTTGTTCTGTCGGGTGAACATTCACGTATGAGTAATTCCTTAAAACGGACTGTTCAGAATAGATATCTGTGCATTTGTTCAATTTTCGCTTAACAGAGGTGTTACATATTTTCACAATAATCTTTGGTGATATTTCTTCTTTTTGAGCTAAAGCGAGTGTGTGTCGAATTCCGTTGATTGTAAGTTAAGTAATCAGAAAAATAATGGAGAGAAACGTTGACCACTTAGTCTTTTGACAATTCTTCTGGCGGGATGAAGTTCGACGGGTCAGCTAGTAACATAATAAAAATCCACTATTATTAGTAAAGCGGTAGTATTCAAACAAATTGTACTTTGTTCACCTTCTATTGAAAAGTATGCGTTCTTTCATACAATCGAGTCGAAAAACTTACAAAATGCAAAACATTTTCCTAGAATCAATATTTTTGTAAAAAAAACAAAAAAAACTTTTTCGTTTGTTGCTCTCCCATCTTCACTCATAGTGAAATAAACTTGAACGGTTGTAAGTTATAACATATCAGAAAATAAAAATATTAAGATACGCCCTTTTGGAGAAAATTGATGTTTTCAAGCTATAAGGAAAAAGTTTTTTTTTCTCAGTGCATAAATTTTCCACACAGGTTTAAGCATTATCTGGAATATTAGTGAAAGCCTGAAATCAATCACGAAATAAATACACAAGTTATTTTTAATAAAAAAATGTCATTTTCCAGTTCGTAGGGAACGGTGCATCATGTCACTTTTAGCTGGATCGAATATTTTGTCCTGAATACGACTTACTTTACTATGGGGTGCCTTTTCAAAATTTACTCTCTGAGAGAGTGATAAGTTTTTGATCGTGAATATTTCTTGTTGTATCTAACGAATCAACATAATTTTATGATCACAATTTTATGATAAAATTTTCAGTTGTGTGACATAATCTCAAATAATTCAAAATTAAACTTTTCTGGTATAAACGAGTATCAAAAGGGATAATTCATAAGGCACGTTTGCCTTGTCCGTATTTTTAACTCTCATAGCTCAGTGATCTGTAAAAGGATTTATATAATCTAACTACCAATAGAATCGAAATTTTTCAACTTAAACGTGTATAGCAAAATCATAGAAGTATTTCATTAGTACACTATTGAAAAACCTGTCTCATTTGACCCATGTCAACACCAGCCAATCAGAACGCTCTCTGAGGAAGAGCTGTACAACAAATCGTTCGAGAAAAATGTTCCGAAAAGTGTTTAATATCGTAGTGAGTTCCTCAGTTTGATACTTTTGACTGCCAGAAACGAATCCCAACAGCATATTGATGGTTTCTTTCAATAAATTATGCAAATCCGAAATGAAATAATCGACATCAAAGTTCTGTATGCGGCTATTTTTATAGCGTTTCGGACCGCCCATTAGTGATAAAGCTACAAACGAAATCACGTAAAAAGAAACCTCTTAACAAAAATTGGATCAGTTTGGATTCTATCGCCCCTGCGAGCAGATGTATTTTGTGTCGTTTGCAAAGCTAGTTTCGCTTCGGACAAGAGCGATTACGTCACAGCTGCCAGTCGTTGGCATTGGTGAAAAAACAACGAAAAGAGGACAACGGTGGGTCAGTCGTTCTAATGGCTATAAAAGTTTTCTAAAGAACTATTAGGATTTCTTGCCCGCATATCGAAGGTAAATATTCTCAGTTTAGTGCAAATCTAGAACAGTTTGATTAGATTTGTGCACTTTTCGCTGTGTGAAATTCACAGTAATCGAGATCAAGTGAAGCCTTCTTTGTTTTTGCGAAAAATGTTCCAGAGTTTAATGTCGTAGAGAATTACGCAATTTGATCCTTCTGAGTGCTAGAAACGAATCCCTATAGCATATTGATAGTTTCGTTCAATAAATTAGGCCTATTGTATCATTGATCAACCCAGCGAATTAAGGTTTTCTTTATTGCAAGATTATAATCGGTTGTAAACGCTACACCTACACCAACCATATGAATATCGCATCCACGGACAACAATTCAGCCGGGAATTAGATGACGGAAGTCGGCGGCATCCATCGGAATTCGAATTCAACTCATCACTCTCCATCACAAACGCTTAACAAAAGGTTCTTTTCAGAGCCACCATTATTTTATTATAAAGAACTCTACTGGTTATTTCATAATATTTGTGTTTCAGAATGTTTAATGTAACTAATCTGTACTTTAGTTTAGGTGCATCGTTTTGAATTTTAGTAGTGAAAAGGGGGAATGCTTACATAATTCATACTATTGATCAACTAATTGATATTCGGAAGTGTCTCTGACATTACCCACCCGCCTTTTTTCATACAATATCAAACTGAAAATATATTTAGAGACCTCAAATTATTAATAAAATTTCATCCAGCTGACGTTCTCGATGCACACGCCGGCAGTTCAGTCATCACCGAACGTCCCGGATCGGCTGTCCCGGCATAGTGCGAATAGACTTTTAAGGTTCAGTATCCAGTGTCAAAAACGATTAAAACGGTCAATTTAGTCATTCAATGTATAACCAAAATGCTCTTATGGTTTTTCTCGCTTTTTGCGAAATTATTTATTCATTGTAACAGAACAAAACCTTCGGCATGATGACAGTACTAAAGTTATGATATGTAGTCCCAAAAAAATGCGCGTAAAATTTTAACCGCTTGAGTCGAACGAAACGTCGCACAAAGCATAACAGGCAAAACCGATACAAAGAAAAACCAGGAATATTTTCAGTGATTGAGCACAGTGGGTTTGCCGGACGTTTTGTTGGTTTGTAAACAAGAGACTCTCATTGATTCATAATGGAATGGTGAATATTTCACAATTTGAATATATTCTAGTATAATCTTTATTATTTTCCATTACTATTACACTCGAACTATGAACCATTAGTATTTATAATTGACTAACATGAGATCATAGGCATAAATATTGACTAACATGCTAAAATTGCACAGTGGTCCGAAACGGGAAATTAGCGAGCCAAAAATGTTTTCGCTATTAAATATTATTTTTTGGCAGTTTGTGTCTTAATAAAACTTGTATTTAACTGGCGCATCTCTTGATGTAAAAGAACATTAGGGTGGTTCATGTTTGGTTTAAAATCTAAATTCTAAATTTCTAAACTTGAGTTTAGAATTTATGGCACTTCACCGCAAAGTTGTAGGAAATTTTATTTTTAGTAACGTTAACTGAAGAAGCCACCATCCTCATCCTCTTTATTTGATCAAGTTACATAAACTTTTTGTAGTAAAAGTAGGGTGGCTCTCGAAAAATCACCATTTTTTTCTATCTTTTACGAGAAAATCGTCTTTGTCGAGCTAACGAACCGTTGAAATGAGAAATTACTGAGCATTCACTGGACTACAAAAAGAATTGAACCAAATGTATAGATTTTCCGCCAACATATATATCTTTGAATTTCGATTCTGGCACCAGGTTAAATGTTATATATTTCAATGTTCTACATGCATGGTAATACTTGGCTTGTAATTGTTTCATTCAGTAGCCTTCAGTTTTGGAAGTATCTTTTTGGCAACACTACTTTTGACAAATCGATGACGCGTGAATCGTGTCCTGTGTCTTCGTCAAACTTTTTCAGTTAGATCTATATTTTATTTATGAATGATTATATTATAGATCAGTTTTCTCAATTTTTTTAATTAAATCATATACCTCTTAAAAAATCACCCTTTACTAACCATTATATGATAATAAAGAGTGTATCGAAAATAAGCTACCCACATCCATTTTTGTTGTACGCATGTATTTGTGATGGTTTTTTATGCTCAGATCACAGCATGCTATGCGTTTGGCTGTCAGCTTTCGTTTGTTTACTTGTTGGTGCGGTTGAAATTCTGCGTTTTCAAAATGTCGCGTATTGAAAAGGAAGTGAAAATCAAGGTTCTACCACATGGCTAAGTGAGAAGGGCATCACTATGCGAAAATTGGCGAAGCGGTTTGGAATTCATCATGCCAGTGTTAAAACCACCATTAATAAGTTTGGAAAACATTATTATTTCGATGAGCTACCAGGAAGAGACAGAAAGCCCGGTTCTTCCAACCCGAAACTGGACCAGAAAGTGGTATCTCTAATCATGAAGAACAAATAAATGTCAATACGTGATTTGGCCAAAAAAGCAGGAACGAGTGTCGGAATGATCCAGCGTATCAAGAGACGAAATCACCTGAAGACCTTCAAGAAGCAGAAAATATCGAAACAAAGTGTAGAACAGAAGAAGTGAGCAGCAACAATACCCCGGAAATTGTATTCGCATCTTCTGCGTTTTGATGGACGATGAGACTTATGTGAAGGAGGACTCAAAAACCTTTCCAGGTCCATAAAACTTTACTGTCGTCGTTGGGGAGGATGTGAGCGATGCGGATAGGTCGATTCAAGTGGAGAAATTCGGTCGAAAGGTACTGGTATGGTAAGCAATATGTTTGTGTGGTTTGAAGTCAACCATTTTTTACACCACCGGAACTATAAATGCAGAAATCTATCGATCTGAGTGTCTCCAGAAGAGATTGCTGCTTTTATATAAGAATCATAGTACACCTCCACTATTTTGGCCGGATTTAGCGTCGGCTCACTATGGCAAAACCAATTTTCTTGCGGAAAAGGGTATGAATTTCGTTGAGAAAAATATCAATCCAAAAAAAATTGCCCTCAGCTTCGACCCATCAAACGTTACTAGCAATCGTGAAGAGGGAAGGCAGAAGAAGACTAGTAAGGCAGCTGGAAACATGCAGGATTTCACAAAAACTCGGAATCAAGTGTCCAAAAAATGCGATGCAAACTGATAAAGAGCAGTCGGTCAAAAGTTCGAAAATTGGTGAAGGAATAACTTAAATTTTCATTATGCTCAAGTTTAACCTCGTACACTAAAGGATCAAGTTTTAGTTTGAATAAAATATCGTTTTTTATCATAATTTTAAAGAAAAATTTGTGGATAGCTTATTTTCGATACAGTCCTTACATAACAAAGCAACATCAATGCATTGAGCTAAACAGAGTTGGACATTACTAGCATTATAAACGTCAGTTACCTTAGAAAATGAACGATTTCTTATAATATCTGTATTATTGCATTGAACTCGTTGTTATTTTAACACAAAACCCAATGCATAAATTCGTGTCGTTTTTTTTATATGAAGATTTTGCTCACGATATAACGGCACCAAACCCACCGTGCATTTTTCACGGCACCACCCCAAGAAACAGAAGCGCACAAGCGATACAGATAATAATGAAAAGTTAATGTAGTTCAATTGAAACTATTTCAAATTTTGGCCAAAGTTTTCATAATTCTAGAACCATCCCCGTGAATCAGAACAGTAATCGTTCATACATTTCAAAAACAATTCTTAAAAGACCTTTTTATGATAAATTTAATTGGGAAAACTTAAGTGTTTTTGGTTTTTAGAATCGCTGGAAAACCCGACTTTCGAACGGAACCTCGGAGACCCAAAGTGTTATATACCATTAGACTCAGTTCGACGAGATCAAAAAATATCTGTGTAACTGATTTTTTACAAACTTAGACTTGTTTGAAAGTTACTGTTGGGCTATTGATCAAGTTCGAAGTTCAAATGGCTATGACTTCTCGTTCCGGAGATATGATGGCATAAGGGACGTTACCGACAAAACACGTTGGTATTTTATATTCTGATTCTCGTATGTCACCAAAGATGTTTACCGCACTGTCCAAAAGTCACGTGAGATGAAATCGCCTTATGCCGTCTCATACGTACCACTCGCACACCGTTCCAGGTGCTGGAAAAAAAACCACAACTTCCATGGAAAGATTCGTTCAGTACTGCGTCATGTTTTTTCGAATGAAAAATTCGTTCACCTTCGAGGAAAGGTCATATACACGAATCAGGGTAATTTCGCCGGGAGCCATTTCGCCGAAGAGTTTATTTCTCCTAAAGACATTTCGCCGAAAGAGTCATTTCGCCGAATCCTGAAATTGTCTTAAAATCGTAATTGGAATTCATTTAAAATAATGATAAATGAAAAGTGATAGCATTAACGCCCGTTTTGTTGCCCTACAATTATACTTCTTGAATGAAAATTGATACTTGTACTCTTGAATAAAGATTGATTCATGAACTTCAGAACGGAGTTTTCAAGAAAACTTGTTGACTATTAGCTACTAAGCACCAGGCAAATGTATGTGGTATTTTCCGTCTATTAAGTGAAAATGAAAAAAATATCTAGAAATATCGTTTTGGTTCAAGTGCTGTCCGACCTAACTATAGCAAAGAAACCTAGCTTGAGTAGACCGGGCAAACGAGACGGTTATAGGTTTGTATGCAAGAAGCCACCGCTTCCGATGGCGGGTCGACGCAGCTGGTGTTGCTTCGACGGTTTTGTACCGCCGAGCCATCTTACCTTCGGTTATGTGGCTGCACCACATCAGTTATACAGGAGACATGACCCTTCCGGCGAAATGACCTATTCGGTGAAACGACTTTCGGCGAAATGGCATTCGGCGAAACGACTTTCGGCGAAATGACCCGCTCCCATATACAAGCATTTCGATGACACATGACCTTCCCTCTTCGTGCACAGGAATGTTTTATCTATCTTTACATATTCGACACTGTGCACCTCGTCTTTAACCGAAGCTAATGCAATTGCATTTCGTTCACGTCTAAACATGATATACAGTGAGCTTCGAGCATTGTTGAATTGTATTTGATATACATCCTTTACGTCTAGATGCAATCGTTCTTTCAGCAAGATTTCAATTTCGTTAGTTGCTGGTCTATTTTTCAATCAATTGAACTTGGCCGCTAAGGCTAAGTTTGCGGCTTGTTTTGAATACACTACTGCATGGAATGAAAAGTCTCGGGCCTCTCACAGAAAAGACGGGAATAGTTTTGAATCGTGTATATTTTTTTGAGAACAAGCCTCTAGATGGCCCAATACCAAATTTGATGACAATCTATCCACTAGTGTTTGAACAACAGATGATCGTGTCAGACGAGTTCTAGTTTTCATATGCATTAATTCATAAAAGCAACGATGAAAATGAATGATTTGCGGTACGGATTGGTCCATCATCCCCCGTATTCTCCAGATCTGGCCCCCAGCGACTATGATCTATTTTCAAATCTGAAATTTTCGTCGAATGCTGTAGTCGTGTGTAGTCGATTTTTGATTTTCTCTTTGTTAGGCCCGGAACTTCTCATTCTATGTAGTATTGTTCACCACACTATCGCCCTTATTCTGAATAACGTCGTATCGATTTTACGGTCGTATTTCATTTGTATTCCTAATAACGCTAGCAAAATCAAAGGTAGCTAGGATTCGATCGAACCATATTCGATCGAAAAATCAATACGTCGTTATTCAGAATAAGGGCGTATATTCGCCCTTATTCGATCGAATATGGTCCTAGCTACCTTTGATTTTACTAGCGTTATTAGGAATACGAATGAAATACGATCAAAAAACGATACGTCGTTATTCAGAAAAAAGGCGATTGTCTTCGTTTCTGTCGTCTCGATAGTAAGTGATCTTCGACGGTTTTTCAGTTCCAACAATATTTATATCCTTTCTTTTGTTTGTACATAACATTAAGTGATTAAGAATTTCCTATGCATATTTGTTTATTTTTTACAGTTTCATGTTCGTGAATAGAAATATATTTTAATAAGCTTTTACCGATTCAAACGGAATTGGTTTGATAGATTTTCGACTGTGTCGGATGAAATGCGAACATGCACTGCTATTGTTGTTGTTCTTACTAATGAACTGAAAATTTTCGCAAAAATGGTCCTTCAAAGACCTATATCAACGGCCGAAACGTCGTGAAATTTTTCAAAATAAATCGTTAGCCTAGTGACTCGTGTCTAAAAAAGCTGTATATATTTGTTCCAATTTTTTCAGGAACTGATTTTAAATACACTAACGTATGGTTTTTGGATTGAGTAGATTGTTAAGATAATTTAGAATTGCAACGTCATGACTGAAGTAGTGTTAAGGCAAAACATAATTGGACTCCAATGCAATCATAATTGTTTTCCATTTTAATTTGAAAATGAACGTGCACTTAAAGGTAGGTGTTTCATAATTGCAAATTGCCCATCGATGACGGAATACCCAGTAGCATTAGTGAATGTGGCTCAACAGCAGTACGCCACCAACACACCCATTCTGAAAGCAGTGAGCAGTCGTCGTAATCATCGTCAGCCAGTCACCATCTGTCACGCGGTTATTATGTCTCCGAACGGTTGCGTTGCACCACAACAAGATTAGCGGTCGCGACTTCCTTATTGTTGTGCGCTTGTATTCCATTCAATTAATGTCAATTTAGTTGGCAAAGCGTCTAAGCGAAAAAGAACTCACCACGACAACAACAACAACAAAAAGAAAAAAACGAAACTCCATCATCCATCGCTTTATCTGTCCAGTTAGTGAAGAGTGAAATGTACTTTACTGCCGCCAAAGTCCGCCTGGGTCCCCCCGATCCAGTCAGATAGAAGCGAAACTTTTGACTGGCGGTGTGCGGTGAGGCCATTCGAGAGCAAATAATAAATTGGACTGTTTTGCCACCAACGTTTGAAATGATAAATCATCGTGTCGCAAAACGTAACAGAAAGGAATTACGGTTCGACTGTGTCGGACTTTGCCGGCGAGTCCCGAACTCGATCAGTCAGCAGGAGACGTTGCACCTCCTTTTCTAGAACTGACCTACACTTACTAGATTGGTTGTGAAAGCGAATTTTTGAAGTGGCATGAATTTTCGTTATTTTTGATCTAGTGATCAGTTGGTCTAGAAAGTGCAGTGATAGATTACGAAATTTTTCTGTCAGTTAAAGTAAATATTTCATAAATTTGTTTATAAACCCTAATTGGTTTCGTTTCTTTTTTTTTTAACAAGTAACTCATAATCCTTAATACCCGTAATCATTTCATTTTTTTCTGTACCAATTCCATGGTTCCCAGCTGAGCAAGGAAAAACATACGGATGAAATAATTTTCCATTAACTCGAAAAAAAACAACATGTTTTTCGAGATCGCCCATGATACTTTTTTACCTTCAAGCTCAGGTGAGCCGGATCTCGGCAGCTCTAAATTGAATGAATTAGGCGGATCCATTGGAATGCGGATAATTCCGACGTAGAACAAAAAAAAACATTAAGAAAAAGTACTCTTCTTTCAGCAACAAAACGGCAAACCAAACAGAACGACGCACGTCCGCTACAAAGTTTTTCTTTTCTCCTGCGTATTTCACGTTTCGAACCGTAGGAGGAAGCCTTCCTTCGTTTCCTGCTGCGAAAAACACGTCGCTACATTCGCGCTCAGTCGTTTGGTGGGGGTGGGGGTGGAAAGAAAAACAATGTTAGAATCGGATGCCTGGCATACCCCGGGAACGCGTTCTGATATTCGGGGCGAAGCAAAGCCCGGCGTACATCAAAACAACCGCCTAAGGTCGAATCGTTTTCATGTCCGTCCGTACCATCTCGTACTGACAGTACTGGGAGCGTGGGAGACGTGGGAGTTTCGCGTAGAATTCTTAGCGGTACTAGTTAGGTTAGGGAATTGTACTGAGACAGCCAAGTCGCAACTGGCAGTTGTATTGCAGCATGATCATTAACGTCGATGGATAGTCGAATGATTGGCGGGAAATCCGGCCTTCACTGCAGAGTGGCGGCCATACCCCGTAGTCTGTAGTCTGATTTGGAATCTACTTTGATTGGGCCATTAGCTAATTATTGGTGACCGATGTTTGCGGGATGTGCCGTCGCCTAGAAAAGAAGAGAACCGGCGTTTGTAGTTGTTTGTAGTTCGATTGCCAAACAACATTGATTTGTCGTTCCGTCCCGATGTCGGTTATCTGTAGGGTATCATTTACTCAATTGCTTAGTTTTTTTACGAAACAGTTTCAAGTTTGGAACAATTCCAGAAATAGGGGAGAGTCGGCAGTGTTGGACCGTGTATCACTTGCCAATTTGTATAACTGTTAATGAAAGATATTTAAAAATTGCGCACTCTGGCATTTTTGCCTTCATGATTTTTTTTGTAAATAGATACTTTTGTAAATTATACAAAAAAAAATTAACAACTATCATATTTGAATTTATAATTATTTCAATTGATAAAACTTTAAGTAATACTATTTCGGGAAAAAATGACCGAGGTGGTATTTGATCACAAATTCATATTCTACTGAAAGTAGTGTCGTGTATTTTGAATTTATTTTTATATTAATTTGAAGCGTTTCGTTTTTACTGATTTTCTTGATGTTGAGGACTTTTTTTTTTGTCCCTTCTATACATCAATGGAAAGCTAAAGTCTCTAGATAACAACTGATTAACACTCCTAATACCAAGCCTAAAAAAGTTACGCGGAGCACCAAGCCTCCAAAAAAGTTGGAACGGTAACTTTAAGCTATCATAGCTCAGTTGTTACTTGACCAATTTCAATAAATTTTACACCCTCGAATTTTGTGAAGTTTAGGAAAAAGATTTATGACGATCGTTTAGGAAAAACTAATGAAAATCTTTTTCCCGTTCCAAGTTTTTTTTTCAAGCTCAAAATGTGCCCTATCTGCATTCATGCGGCACCTGCATCGCGAATCGGATATTGAGAACCTCAAATTTACCGAGTCATAACTTTGTTGTTAGTAAACCGATCATCAAAATTTGTTCACCATTGGAAAGGTAATACTTCCAGAAATAAAATGCACTGAAAAAAACTAAAGATAGGATAAAAACAAGTTTTACTTAATTTCGTGTGATTTTTTGTACTAAATTCAGAATTCTACTTTTTCTGAATTGTTTACTAATAGAAAATTCAAATAATTTTCGAATTCTATACATTCCGAAATAATTCTAAGTTTGTGATATTTAAATTTTAATATTCTATCGATTATAATTGATGCCGTTTAGGATAGCGGAAAATTTAAGATATATGTTTTTGTTCTTAATTGCTTGTAAAACAAAAATCAAGCAATACTTTTTTTAAAATTATGGTTGGTTTCTTTTGCCATGGGTTAGTAAATGAAATTCATATAATTTTACGTTCTATTTCTTATTATTTTTTTTTATTTAAAAGACATCTTTATTCAGGCCTATTTGCGTACAAGCTTTACGTGGCCGATTGAGCCGATTTTTTAAATAAAAAATTCTTTGTATTCGATCTCGTTGTCACCCTTTTTCTAGGGGGAGAGGAGCTTCCATTTCCCTCCTGCGAGGATTGAGGGGCACTTTGTTCGTGGCTCGTCTCGTCGTCCATTGACGCATCGGTGGCATTGTTGATTTCCGTCTTCTTTTCGTTTTCCTTGTTATTCGCAGTCTTGATCTCGTTGCTAGTTACTGTAGAAGCGCCTTGTTGTACATTGGTTGCAGTTGCTGTTTGGTTAGATGGTGAAGGTGATTTTGAAACAGGAGCACTGCACTCACTAGTTTCCGTTGTTGAGCGGTTGTCCTTGTTTTTGTTTGTTTTGTTTGTTTTCGCAGTTTCAGTGCAAGGTTTGCCGTAGTGTGCAGGTTGTTCACAAAACTGACATGTAACCAGTTGATTTTCATACGTAATCAGCGATTTACACGGATGTTTCCCGTCTTGATTAAAAATGATGTAAGATGGAATTGCTTTACGTAGTTGCATACGTACCACTCGCACGCCATTCCGGATACCCGGAAAAAAATTCCGCCATACTTCCCTTTCGATGGAAAGAACTTCACCGTACTGCGTCATAGTTTCCCGAACATACTCATCGCTGGACTGCGGGGGAAGGTCATGCACGCGTACTTGTATGGCATTGTCCACCATGTGCACAGGAATTTTGTATTTAATGTTGTCACACTCAACGCTGTGCACCTCGTTGTTAACCGAAGCGAATGCAATTGCATCTTTTTCACGTTTGAACATAATGTACACACAGTTAGACGCCTTGTTGAATTGAATCTCAGTTACATTATTAGCGTCTAGATGCATTCGTTCTTTAAGTAAGATTTCAATTTCATTTGCTGCTGGTCTAACTTTGCAACGCTTGAAATCGATACAAATTGAATTTGGCCTTGTTGGCCAAGTTTCAGGCTTTGTTAAATCGTATTTGACCATTCCGTACACTCTATTGTTCACTGCACTGTATTGTCTTTGTTTCTTTTGCTTCGACCGCAAACGATTTTCGACTGCGTTGGCTGAGATGCGAGCACGAACTGACCTATTTCTTATTGTACAAAGCCATTGAAATAATTTAAAATTTTTGTGATGTCACAAAATTTATTTTATTATTAAAAAACAAATTCTACGTCTCTTCGGAACAGATGAAATCAAAACGGATTCCAATATTTTCACTTTGATTTGCAGAAACGTTGGAACGCAATATATATAAGAAATTTTGAAATTTCCGATCTTCTACCGATTTTTTGAGATTTTACGGAAAACCTAAAACAAAAAAACCTAATTTTAGTAGTTATCAGTACCGTTTGGGTTGTGCATAAAATTGTTTAGATCTTTTGTCCAATACAATAACATGATTATTTTTAGAGTTTAGGTATATTTACCAAAATTTTTAAGATTTTCAGTGAAATCCAAGTTTCAGTTTTTTGTAAATTTTGTTCACAATAAATTTCCAACTAAAATAATAAAAAAAATATATGTCATGAAATTTCAAAGCTTTGATTTATTTTTTTTTGCAAAATTTTCCCAATAATAGAAATTCTCTGTATTTGTACCAAATTTCTTAAGATTCTTTGAACGGATATATAATTTTGATCATCAATACATTGTTTCTGGTAATGATTCCAATATTTTAAATCAAAAAAATGTACATGTCATCGCTTTAATTTTTGAGTTATATACAAACATGTGAAAAAAAATGAAAAATTCATATATATTTATAAATTCATCGATTTCTTAATGTTTTCTTTTGATTGTGCAAGAATGCTAGTTGAGCGAAAATTGTAGCTGGTATCACTAGCAATCGAATGATGTGTAAAAATATATAGGTCATCGCTTTGAATTTCGAGATATTTACGATCATTGTAAAAAGTCTAATCTTTTCTTAGGTCATCTATCTACAGTTTTCATTATAACTTCGGGTAGACAACCCTATCTTTAGTTTTTCTCAGTGCATTTTATTTGTGGAAGTAGTACCTTTCCAATGGTGAACAAATTTTGATGATCGGTTGACTAACAACAAAGTTATGACTCGGTAAAGTTGAAGTATTCAATATTTTCTATGCGACGTTTAAGCCAAAGGAAAGAAATTTGGAAAGCAGATAGCGCGTGAAAAAAACTTGGAACGAGAAAAATCAAAATTTTCATTGGTTCTCCTTTACCAATCGTCTGCTACAAAGTTTTGGAATCAATTTACGAACTTCACAAAATTCGAGGGTGTAAAATTTATTGATATTCGTTGAAAAACAGCTGAAAAATTTTATTATCAATTTAGTGAAGTGATAAATTTTTTGGCCATTTCATAAAAGGTGTTCGGTTACCGGCATCCCAAGAAATTTCTATGAAAATTGAAAAATATAAGTAAAGACTGGAATTATTCAAAGAAAAAACTGAATTTATTCTTTTCGGAGGCGTTTTGGACAAAAGTCTGCATTGCCTCATGGCCTTGGCTCTCTTGGCCGATGATGATGGTGCCTTTGGTGTTGATTTGGTCGGCCTTCCACCGGCTTCACGGGATTGAATGCGTTACTGCAGCCGAAATAATTGACTTCTTATTCACTAATTAATGGCATTTATCAGTGCATTAAAGTACATTTTCCTCGACTTTGACGATTTGTTTGGAGTCACCATGGCTAACAGAAACAGAGAATCAAAGTTTTACTTATATTTTGGAGCTGTCAATTTGTCCACGTGTTGCATATCACCAGAGATGCCAGTTAGTACAATAAGTATAGCTATCAAAAACAAAAAGACCGCGTCAATTTTAGAAAGTCTGTAAATTCAGACGAATGTCGGCAAACAATCGAAGTTTCGAAAGTATGTAAAACGAAATCGGTAGACATTTTGAAAATTACTACAAAAAATTTTGGTTGCGAAAATGTTGATAGCATCCGGTATTAAATCACGAAATAGATCGATTTCACTTCATAAATATACAAATATTCATCTTTTCGATTGATGCTCTTCAATTTATGATACTATAAAAAAAAGCCAGAAAAAACTTCTTTGTCGATTTTCAAGTAATTGAAAATTGTTTTGAGCGCAACAAAAATTACAAGCGTCTGTTTGCTTCGGTATTCGGCACAAAAAGAACGTACTGCTATTAATAAATTTTTGTAAAGGCAAAACTTTGTAAAGAATTTTGTAAAGGCAAAACTTTGAAACTACTGAACGGATTGCTATCAAACTTGCCACAGATACTTCTTGCTGGACATTTTCAGGAGGGAGAGTAGGTAACAAGTGTCCTTAACATGGGAGGAGGTTACTGACGAAATTTATCTAATTTGAAGAAATTCGATATTTTTTGGAGAACATACATACTTTTTGAAAAACTCAAATATGATTTTATGGGTATTTGTGGGGGAGTGGATGTAGTAAGTGCCTTCAAAAAGGGGGTGTAATGTTTGTAACTGCATAACTTCGGGAATACTGAACGGATTGCTATCAAACTTGGCAGAAATACTTCTTATTCAGAGATGATCATTAGGACATTTTCAGGGGGAGAGTGTGTAGTAAATGTATTCAAAATGGGAGCGGGCAATGATGTTTTTTTTTAATTTTAAGAGAATCTATATTTTTTGATGACCATCCATACTTTTTGATAAACTCAAATGTCTTATGGGTATTTGAGGGAGGTTGATATAATGAGAAGGTGTAATCTGAAGTATTGATCTTATAGGTATTAGGTGGCTAATAATTTTACAACTGGTCTAAGGTTTCACCGTAATTAATATCCAAAAATAATGTTTTATTGGAAAACGAAAATCGAAAACTTAAAAAGAAATGGACTCTAAGACACCGTAATCTTTTCTGCGATTGTAACGCCATTTTAGTCAAAGAGATTACTTTCCAACTGTACCTAGTACAGCAAAACACATAGGAGTAAAGAAATTTCACCAAGAAGTTATCACAGATTAGGTTTAGTATGCTAATAGATTGTACTTTCAATTCAATCCACATTCCATGTTCAACCAACTTTGAAAATCAACCAAATAATGGAAGATTACAACTATTATAATTAAAGTTCTTGTCGGACGGTCCGCCAGAAAAAAAATAACCACACGGTAATTAATTTCAAAACATTCCCCCCTATAATAAGTGGAGTTTTTGTTGACCAACCAATGAGCATTTTGAAGTAAAAGCATATTCAAACAAACCACGGCGAAGCGACCGGCGACCTACGAACGGTGCGGTTGCACAATTCATTTACCAAACTAATTACGCTCAACCTGCTTGCTGGCTGTGCTTTGATTGTTCCACCGAACAGTTCCTGTCCCTGTCCCTGTCCCAGGTTTCGGTAAGTGACGTGATTTTTCCCCCCACTATCATTCACAATTCACCGAACCGTTCTCGTGTGTGTGGCATCGCACATCCTTCGCGCATCGGGACGGAATGGAAATTCATAGCCATGCAGCGCAAAGAGGAAAATTAATAACGATGTCACTCCGTTTTGTGCCGAAATTCGATTAGAACAGACGTCAACGGCACACGCCAACGCTGGTTTGCGGGGTGGCGTTGACTTTTGGTCGTCGGAGCAATGATTCCGATGTTTGAAGGCCCCTCTGTGGGTGGATTGGGTGGTGACGAGTTCTGATTCGCAACAGTTGTTTGGTTTCTGACAGCGTAGAATGTCTTACACGACCGGAATCTCATTCCTGCGGTATAGGAACTACGTTGGGTGGTTTGAGAGGTTGTGCCTCATCCAGTAACATGTAGAGCATAATGTGAGCCGTTCCCTCTTCTTCCGAGCATGACTAACTTTATAAAATGCCTGTCAGCTCACGTGAGAAATTAGACCCTGCAGAAAACCAGAACCACCCCGACAAATGTTTCGTACTTAGCTGGTTGAGGTTGCGGAACAGTACGCAGAAAAGTCCCACCGCGGAATCACCAACCGCCATTATACGCCTAATTGATATGTCAAGGACCGTCAGCTGATGGTGATGGTGCTTTCTGTTTGGCTAATTTCTACTCTCGATTGATGCTGTTTAGCTCTCTCCCTCAGCTGCGCTTCGGTTGGCTGGCTGCCCTGGTGTACAAAAGATGCTTCAGAGGTGCGAAGTTAATTTTCACTTCTGTGCAGTGCAAAAGTTCAGTGCTGTAGTTGCGCGGTAGCTCACGGTTAGTCGGTGACTAACCGGTTCAAGAAACTTTTCAGTTGGGGGGTTTGAATTACATCTAGAATTATTCTATTTCTGTATGCTATTCAAACCTCCACTACTCTAGGGGCGCCAATCAATTTTTGACTGTGCCACTGAGAATTGATTTCTATATTAAGACTAGGCAGAGAAAAAATATTACCATCAAATTTATTTTTATCAAATTGAACTGCTTACTGCAACAACTTAAACAGTTCAATTTGAACCCTATAAGCAGGTTGAACTAGCCGACCACAGATTTTGGTTATTTAGGGGTTTGGCTAGAAGCCGTTTTTGTGATTTGAACACATAACCGATTTCCGAGATTTTCATTACTTCGTACTTTGCTGAATAAATTCGCATTTGAATCGCAAACAAGAAATAATGACTGCGATATTTTCGATGCACGTAGGGTGATCAAGATGAACAACAATATTTGTTTCCAAATAGTGAGTATAGCGACGAAAGGCTGTTTCAAATACACATCCACTATTTAGAATAAACCAAATAAAAAGTTATTTAACATGAATTTGATTTATTGAAGTAACAGGAGTGCAGCGGTTTGCATGTCTCAAACCCATAGCAGGCGCAGCGTATGGATAGTGCATTTGAATTTGTAACGATAACCTGCGCTCCTGTTACCTCTGCTTAGGATATGCAGCTAAAGTAGCTCATATATTTTAATCAGTCTAACATGTTTTGTGATTGTTTTTTTTTTCACCAATATTTTGTCGTGAATACGACTTACTTTACTATGGGGCGCCTTTTCAAAATTTACCCTCTGAGAGAGTGATAAGTTTTTGATCGTGAATATCTCCTGTTGTATCTAATGAATCAACATAATTCTTGCGACATGCCATCGGAAATATGTTCATAATTTTATGATAAAATTTTCAGTTGTGTGACATAATCTCAAATAGTTCAAAATAAAACTTTTCTGAAATGTTTGGTATAAACGAGTGTCAAAGAGGATAATTCATAAGTTGCGTTTGCCTTTCTCGTATTTTGGAAGCTCATAGCTCAGTGATCTGTAAAAGGATTTATATAATAACTACCAATAGAATAGAAATTTTTTAACTTGAACGTGTATTGCAACAACATTGAAGTTTTTCAATAGTACACTATTGAAAAACCTATTTGATTTAACCCATGAAAGCACCAGCCAATCAGAACGCGAGATGTCTGAGGCTATACAAGAGCATCCATATAAAAGTTGAGTGGATCATTTTTCCTACCATTTGGTGAGCAACTCCCGATCAGAAGAGAATACCAAACGAAGACCATATTATGCCATTCTTTTCGGAATAGCTAAATAGTTTTATTTGTTATTGGTAAGGATGAATTAAGAGCTAAAATATCAAAACTGAATACCATAAACTTACACCATTTATACCAGATTGATAACAAGTTGTGCTATTTAAGATACCAAAGCAATACCACAAGATTATTAGTTTATACCCAATTTCTTTCTTGATGTCTATTTGAACCCAATTTTGATTACTACGATTTAATCGTGCTGATCTAAAAATAGAATCACAAGCTTAATGTATTTATAGCCAACATTTAGGCGTATGAAATTTTCCATCAAAAATAATTGAGGGGGAGAGCTTAATTGCATACTTAAAGGCTAAAATTAGCTATGGATTATATTTTTTTTTTCAATATTATAATATAATTTTTAGGCACACTGCTATGGATTATATTTAACATGTTAAAGATGAAATAGTTTCGAACCTGCGCTTTTGAAGTGGAAGGCGGTAGCTTCAACGCAAGGCCATGGCATCCGATTGTTAGTGAGTAGAAATACAGCCATTATATTATAAGCCCTACTAAATGACTTCGTCATCCAGATATGAGAACGCTTTCATAGCTGCTTCGAACTGTTTAATTTTTTGTCTCTTTCCTTCCTTCTAGATGTTTTTATTTCTTTTTGTTCGACGTTTCGCTATTCGTGGTAATTAATAATCGAATTGCAAAATCTGCTCTGTGTTTACTATTAATAATCTAAAATCAAAATCAATCATTTCTCGAGCATAAAATAAATACTTTGAAATGTTAAATATGAATGAGATGATACAGATATTAAATTTACTTCGACAAACAACTTTCTAATCCTTCGTATAATTTAAACGGATGGTTTTGGTTTTTCTATGGAAATTCAACGTTTGGTTACTGTCACTTATTATTTCTTTGAGTTGATCTTGGGTATTAAAAAACGTTTATCGACGTCAAAGGCTTTCATTTTTTTCATCAATAAATGTGATGCAAAAGTATGTAAAAAATAAATAAGATTAATGAACTTTTGTGCATGCATTCCAAGTAGATTCATGAGATTCTCAATTATGTAGTAAAAACATAATTACTATATTAAATTTTTCAAGTGCATTTAATATATAACCACACAATAAGGTCTTGTTGATCGCATCTCAACGTAATTGTAATTCTATTCTATGTCGCCCATTTTCGGTACACTGCAGTAGTTTCGAATGTTTTGTCAGAGATCTGGAATCGACAGATAAACGAAGTTATTTTGTGCGGGTTTCTTAATTATAACGGCTTTTGAAAAGTAATTAGGTTAGCTTTTTCAGCAGAAAAACACATATAATTTAATGACAAGTGGATATTACAGACCGTGATTCGACAATACAAAGGGAGAAAATATCTCAAATGTTCATGGAACTAGCATGGAGTAAGACCCGTCCCCCAAAAACACATTTTGTAAAGACTTAACAGAATATATGTTAACCGGAATCCATTTCATCTATTCCATTTCGGAAAAGGTCTTTTTGTAAATCTTTGTAAGGGACACACCAAGAGAAAATCATGTAAATTTACGTCTCAGCTTACTTAAATTTACAACCAAAAGCATGTACAAATTTATCATGTCTCTAAATTAATTGACAACTTTTAATATGTCAATATCGGATGAATACAATTAAGTTTAGAAAATCGGTTTTCGTATGTATATTTGAATGTACAAACCAAACACTGACTTATCATTACTAAAATCGTTTAGGAAACATTATTTTGCGAGAGCCGAACAAACATTTGCATCGAAAGAAAGAGTTTAGTTTTGATCGAATTTCGCTGTGAACGAAGAACAATTTGTTTATTTATTATGGGGTCTGATCCACGCTGCGTTCCTGAACGACAGTCGGCCCAAAAGTATTCGGATATAGGCATTAGTTTGTGTTTGCATTTAAAATTATTTAAGAGTGTTTTTCATACTAAATAGTACGTTTCCGATTTTTGCATTGATTTACAAAGTGTCATATACCACTCGAATCCGATCGTCGAGATCGGCAAAGTCTGTATGTTGGTGCCCAACAAATTGAGTGTGCTTTCTCTCAGAGTTGGCTGAACCGATTGTCATAAGAATGGATTCGTTTGAAAGGCCTTGTGATTCTATACAATGCTCAAGAATTTTAGTTGAATCCAAATTCCGGTTACGGAGTCACAGGAAGATAAGTGCAAACATTTTGATTAGGTGCTTATCATAAGTGATAGAGAGCTGCGATTCGCTTGAAAATTGATCATAAATTTCTCTAGTTACTAGATCTTGAAGACAGATCACCTACTGTTATACCGATCCCCAGTTTCTGGTTCCGTAAGTACCGGAAAAAAAGCAGACTTTCTCAGTGAAGATTTCTCAGAGATGAATGGGTGAATTTTCATAAACTTAGGTGTAAATGAAAGGTATTATAATTTTACACGATACTCGTGAACATTATGCGTATCCGACTTTCGGTTTCGGAATTACAAGGTGATAGAGGCTTAAACTATCAAACAGTTGTTAAAGAGCGACAATGTGGGAAACGGACAAAATCGGATCTGTTCAATACTGTTCACAAATTGAAAAGGTGATGCTAGTTTATATCCAAATAAACTTTTATGTTTTCTTTCAAGACTCAATTATTCTCGCGTTAGTAACACTTATAAAATAGGAGTAACAAGAGAAAGGATTTATCGCACCTCTAGGTGCTTTAAAACAAGGTTTTTCGTAAATTCCGATCGATTTAAGCGTAGATATAATGGAACATTAATAAATGCAAACATACATTGACTTTCATGTATCTAGATATATAAAACATTATTGGATGATTCGGAAAATTTTGTGTAGCTATTTTGTGAAATTAAGGAGATTGCATGAAGGTAATAAATATTTTAATACTTGCTGAAACACCCGGTGTCGCTCGAAAATGTTTCGGGAAGATAAGGCCGAGTATCCCATCTCAGATCTCACAATAGTCATAATTTTCATGGTATCCTCGTCAAATTGGGTCAGTTTTGTGTCATGTTTGGGGCACTTGCTACAGAAATGACCTTATAATTTCGATTGATATAATATAAAATACATCTTTTTTTTGTTAAGAAGCATCGTTTCTCGTCACATAAATTTTATATTGAACTATCCATTTTTAGTGAACTTACTACAGCTTTCCTCCATGATAAGCCTCATGACAACCTGTGAATAGAGCCAAGCTTGGTGACGATTTCTTTAGTTGTTTCGTAGTTGTGCTGAAACTTGCATACACTCGCGTTCATAAGCAGATCAATATAATCGTCCCTTAGTTCTTTGAATTTCCCGGCATATTACACCCCCATATTATCATATCTTCTGTATGCAAAATGTTTCTATGGTCTTCAGAACGTATCAATGTTCGTCAATTTATATGACCCCCTCTTCCCGGTTAATGACACTCCCTCCCCTACAAAAATACCCGTAAGACCATCTCTGAAACGCAAGAATTACCTGTTCCAAGTTTGGTGGCAATCCGTTAAGTAGTTCCGGAGTTATGGCGTTACAAACATACAAACTTACATTCTCTTTCATAGATATAGATTATACTTCGAATAAATTAATGAGCCTCCAAAATCATTTAAACAGGGTTCACAATATTCAATCCATTATTCTGCCAAAATTCGAGTTTTTTTTATATATATTATGAACTTCTCATTAAAATTTACTAAAAATGACAGAAGATGCTGACAGTGGCACTTTAATACATTCATACATTACTCACTGTCAGAATAAAAAAATAATAACAAAACGAGCTATCATTGTAAATTTATTCATTACTTTACTATTCCCAGCAATTCATGCAACATTTCACAATCCATTATGATAGCTAAATAAGCAATGATAACTGAATAAACTATAGTTATAATATTGGTTTTCTCTTTCCTTATGATCGGGCTGTTCCCGAAACAAGACACACGAGAGCAACATCGAGGACCTGTCGTCTCACTGTTTCCCGTTCTGCGAACAAGAAAAGGAATTTTGGCAAAGGGGCTGTCCGCACACCGCTGCCAGTAGCAGGTATAAAATGTAATGTGAGAAATAGCGTCATTTAAGTTAAAGCAGCCACTCTGAACGCACGAAACACCGTCAGCACGATGACACCGAAAACCAGTAGAAAGGCAGCCAAAAAGTCCAGCAAGGCCCATTCAAAGCACTTTTCAGTGCTAAAGATCATCCTAAATAATTAGTTGAATTTTGTCGCTTTCCTACCATTTTCTGAGGAACTGTTACCGAAACAAGACACACACGAGAACCATCTCAGATCTCAATATTTCCTACCAAAAGATTCATCAAGATGGAAATTAAAATAATTTGTATTGTCACTAACACATTCAATTACGAACGGCAATGCGAAAGTGGAAGTGATGATGTTGAACACATCTTTATACTAGTATGAGGTCGTGTGAAAATATGCCATGCGAAACAGGGTTGCCATATATACAGGTTAATCTGTATTTTATTTATACATGCATCGATACATTTCAGACCAGGCCATTGCAATTGTCTCGTACTGAAATTTCGAGAAGAATCTGATATCTTCGAACTTCATAGTTTCAATAAAAATAAGCTACAGCAAATTAAAAAGGATAATTCGGAAAAGTGATGGGAGCGTGTCAGTTTTTTCGTATTCACGACATCCAGTTATGTCTCTGACATTACCCACCCGCCTTTTTGTTATCATTATAACAATTTTTATACAAAGAACTTGCTGGTTTAATTGTTGATATTATTCCGTAATTACTGAAATGAATCTACTAATCAACAGAGCGACCCTAAGTTCACTGAACATTCTCAGAAAGGTTCAGATTCTGTTCATCGGTGAATTTATTCATCGTGTATTCTGTATAGGGTTGAGATATAACGATGTAGTGCAAATTAAAAACGAAAACGCCATTAATCTTCAAGATTCGCTTCAAATCTACTATTAAGCAATTGATCAAATTAGAAAATCAAACGGCTGTCACTTCTGGTTCCAGAGATATAATGGCATAAGTGACATAACCAAAAAAATATTAGTTTTTGCAATGACTAAGTGGAAACATCATATATTGGAGAAGCCAAATGAATGAAAAACTTACAGAAAGGAAGATTTATTGAAAATAGATACGCTTAGAGACAGGACTCGAACCTGCGTTCTTATGCATTCCGTGCATACGCGCTACCATTTCGCCACCCTAAGCACTGTGATAGACACAGCTCACGACCGGTACCATACATTCAAACATCTTCTCTGTCCATCAAACACTAGTCTTCTCGCTCTATACCTATTTTACACTGAGTAGGAGAGTGAAATGGTAGTGCGTATGCATGGAACGCAAATTCGAGTCCTGTCTCTAAGCGTATATATTTCCAAAAAATCATCTTTTCTTTAAGTTTTTCATTCATTTGGCTTCTCCAATATATGTTCCCACTCAGTCATTGCAAAAATTTACGTCAAACCAACTAAAAATTAATAAATAGCAAAAAAAACGTGTTGCTTTTTTCCGCACACGTTTTTCAGAGTTGGCTGAACCGATTTTAATAAACTCAGGCTCGTTTTAAACCTTTTATCGGTCACTTCACTTTCCGCACTTTTTTCTCCGATTTCTATAGGCTTCGGCTCGTTCGAGAAATACTATTGAGTCGTGGAACAATTTGGAAAAAATCGAAGATCAAATGGTTGTCGCTTTCAATTCCGGAGATATAATGGTATAAGTGACATAATCGACTTTTTCGTAGATGGCTGATCCGATTTCAACTAAATAAGGCTCGTTTAAAAGCAACTATTGGTTCATTAAATAGGTTTAAAGACCAAATGGCTGGCACTTACAATTCCTTACGGTGATACAATGGCAATAATAACGTAAACGTCAAAACTCATTCTCGCTCAATTTCCTTGGATGTGAATGAAAATTGTTGTTTTCTGTTCAAAAATTCGAACTCAAAATACGTAAAATAAAAACGTTCAAACGGTGCTCAGTTGTTGAATATCTCAATCAATTTTGAACAGATTTTCAAATTAAATTACACCTACTGCTTGGAAATATTTCTTGCTTTTCGTAAAGGCAAACAAAGGCGAGGTAAACGGCACATGAAATAAATCCGTAGAAGGTTCACTCGCTGATGCGCACAGCAACCTTTTCTGTGGAATTAAGAACCGCACACTGTGCAAATCGGTTCAATACTAATTTTTGTAACACCACTAGGTGGATAAAAACGGGTTATTCATAAGCGAATACACTAAGGTCTTTTTTTATGCGGTCTTTCTCTAAGCGGTTTTTATGCGAATTTTCAGAATTATGCGATTTTTTTTTATGCGAAGCTTCAGTGTTATGCGGTTTCCTTTCTGCGGTTTTTTTTTATGCGAAGTTTCAGAGTTATGCGTTTTTTTTATGCGAAGTTTCAGAGTTATGTGGTTTCCTTTCTGCGGTTTTTTTATGCGAAATTTCAGAGTTATGCGGTTTTTTTATGCGAAGTTTCAGAGTTAGGCGGTTTCCTTTCTGCGGTTTTTTTTATGCGAAGTTTCAGAGTTATGCGGTTTCCTTTCTGTGGTTTTTTTTATGCGAAGTGTCAGAGTTATGCAGTGTTTTTATGCGAAGTTTCATAGTTATGCGGTTTTTTTATGCGAAGTTTCAGAGTTATGCGGTTTTTTTATGCGAAGTTTCAGAGTTATGCGGTTTTTTTAAGCGAAGTTTCAGAGTTATGCGGTTTTTTAATGCGAAGTTTCAGAGTTATGCGGTTTCCTTTCTGTGGTTTTTTTTTATGCGAAGTGTCAGAGTTATGCAGTTTTTTTATGCGAAGTGTCAGAGTTATGCGGTTTTTTATGCGAAGTTTCAGAGTTATGCGGTTTTTTTATGCGAAGTTTCATAGTTATGCGGTTTTTTTATGCGAAGTTTCAGAGTTATGCGGTTTTTTTATGCGAAGTTTCAGAGTTATGCGGTTTTTTTAAGCGAAGTTTCAGAGTTATGCGGTTTTTTAATGCGAAGTTTCAGAGTTATGCGGTTTCCTTTCTGCGAATTTTTTTATGCGAAGTTTCAGATTTATGCGGTTTCCTTTCTGTGGTTTTTTATGCGAAGTGTCAGAGTTATGCATTTTCATGCGAAGTTTCATAGTTATGCGGTTTTTTATGCGAAGTTTCAGAGTTATGCGGTTTTTTTATGCGAAGTTTCAGAGTTATGCGGTTTCCTTTCTGCGGTTTTTTTTATGCGAAGTTTCAGATTTATGCGGTTTCCTTTCTGTGGTTTTTTATGCGAAGTGTCAGAGTTATGCAGTTTTTTTATGCGAAGTTTCAGAGTTATGCGGTTTTTTCATGCGAAGTTTCAGAGTTATGCGGTTTCCTTTCTGTGGTTTTTTTTATGCGAAGTGTCAGAGTTATGCAGTTTTTTTATGCGAAGTTTCAGAGTTATGCGGTTTCCTTTCTGCGGTTTTTGTTATGCGAAGTTTCCGAGTTATGCGGTTTTTTTTATGCGAAGTTTCAGAGTTATGCGGTTTCCTTTCTGTGGTTTTTTTTTAATGCGAAGTGTCAGAGTTATGCGTTTTTTTTATGCGAAGTTTCAGAGATATGTGGTTTCCTTTCTGCGGTTTTTTATGCGAAATTTCAGAGTTATGCGGTTTTTTTATGCGAAGTTTCAGAGTTATGCGGTTTTTTCATGCGAAGTTTCAGAGTTATGCGGTTTCCTTTCTGTGGTTTTTTTTATGCGAAGTGTCAGAGTTATGCAGTTTTTTTATGCGAAGTTTCAGAGTTATGCGGTTTCCTTTCTGCGGTTTTTGTTATGCGAAGTTTCCGAGTTATGCGGTTTTTTTTATGCGAAGTTTCAGAGTTATGCGGTTTCCTTTCTGTGGTTTTTTTTTAATGCGAAGTGTCAGAGTTATGCGTTTTTTTTATGCGAAGTTTCAGAGATATGTGGTTTCCTTTCTGCGGTTTTTTATGCGAAATTTCAGAGTTATGCGGTTTTTTTATGTGAAGTTTCAGAGTTATGAGGTTTCCTTTCTGTGGTTTTTTTATGCGAAGTGTCAGAGTTATGCGGTTTCCTTTCTGTGTTTTTTTTATGCGAAGTGTCAGAGTTATGCAGTTTTTTATGCGAAGTTTCAAAGTTATGCGGTTTCCTTTCTGCGGTTTTGTTATGCGAAGTTTCCGAGTTATGCGTTTTTTTTATGCGAAGTTTCAGAGATATGTGGTTTCCTTTCTGCGGTTTTTTTTTAATGCGAAGTGTCAGAGTTATGCGTTTTTTTTATGCGAAGTTTCAGAGATATGTGGTTTCCTTTCTGCGGTTTTTTATGCGAAATTTCAGAGTTATGCGGTTTTTTTATGCGAAGTTTCAGAGTTATGCGGTTTTTTTATGCGAAGTTTCAGAGTTATGCGGTTTCCTTTCTGTGGTTTTTTTTATGCGAAGTGTCAGAGTTATGCAGTGTTTTTATGCGAAGTTTCATAGTTATGCGGTTTCCTTTCTGTGGTTTTTTTTTAATGCGAAGTGTCAGAGTTATGCGTTTTTTTTATGCGAAGTTTCAGAGATATGTGGTTTCCTTTCTGCGGTTTTTTATGCGAAATTTCAGAGTTATGCGGTTTTTTTATGCGAAGTTTCAGAGTTATGCGGTTTTTTTATGCGAAGTTTCAGAGTTATGCGGTTTCCTTTCTGTGGTTTTTTTTATGTGAAGTGTCAGAGTTATGCAGTGTTTTTATGCGAAGTTTCATAGTTATGCGGTTTTTTTATGCGAAGTTTCAGAGTTATGCGGTTTTTTTATGCGAAGTTTCAGAATTATGCGGTTTTTTTAAGCGAAGTTTCAGAGTTATGCGGTTTTTTAATGCGAAGTTTCAGAGTTATGCGGTTTCCTTTCTGTGGTTTTTTTTTATGCGAAGTGTCAGAGTTATGCAGTTTTTTTATGCGAAGTGTCAGAGTTATGCGGTTTTTTATGCGAAGTTTCAGAGTTATGCGGTTTTTTTATGCGAAGTTTCAGAGTTATGCGGTTTCCTTTCTGCGATTTTTTTTATGCGAAGTTTCAGATTTATGCGGTTTCCTATCTGTGGTTTTTTATGCGAAGTGTCAGAGTTATGCAGTTTTTTTATGCGAAGTTTCATAGTTATGCGGTTTTTTATGCGAAGTTTCAGAGTTATGCGGTTTTTTTATGCGAAGTTTCAGAGTTATGCGGTTTTTTCATGCGAAGTTTCAGAGTTATGCGGTTTCCTTTCTGTGGTTTTTTTTATGCGAAGTGTCAGAGTTATGCAGTTTTTTTATGCGAAGTTTCAGAGTTATGCGGTTTCCTTTCTGCGGTTTTTTTTATGCGAAGTTTCCGAGTTATGCGGTTTTTTTTATGCGAAGTTTCAGAGTTATGCGGTTTCCTTTCTGTGGTTTTTTTTATGCGAAGTGTCAGAGTTATGCGTTTTTTTTATGCGAAGTTTCAGAGATATGTGGTTTCCTTTCTGCGGTTTTTTATGCGAAATTTCAGAGTTATGCGGTTTTTTTATGCGAAGTTTCAGAGTTATGCGGTTTCCTTTCTGTGGTTTTTTTTTAATGCGAAGTGTCAGAGTTATGCGTTTTTTTTATGCGAAGTTTCAGAGATATGTGGTTTCCTTTCTGCGGTTTTTTATGCGAAATTTCAGAGTTATGCGGTTTTTTTATGCGAAGTTTCAGAGTTATGCGGTTTTTTTATGCGAAGTTTCAGAGTTATGCGGTTTCCTTTCTGTGGTTTTTTTTATGCGAAGTGTCAGAGTTATGCAGTGTTTTTATGCGAAGTTTCATAGTTATGCGGTTTTTTTATGCGAAGTTTCAGAGTTATGCGGTTTTTTTATGCGAAGTTTCAGAATTATGCGGTTTTTTTAAGCGAAGTTTCAGAGTTATGCGGTTTTTTAATGCGAAGTTTCAGAGTTATGCGGTTTCCTTTCTGTGGTTTTTTTTTATGCGAAGTGTCAGAGTTATGCAGTTTTTTTATGCGAAGTGTCAGAGTTATGCGGTTTTTTATGCGAAGTTTCAGAGTTATGCGGTTTTTTTATGCGAAGTTTCAGAGTTATGCGGTTTCCTTTCTGCGATTTTTTTTATGCGAAGTTTCAGATTTATGCGGTTTCCTATCTGTGGTTTTTTATGCGAAGTGTCAGAGTTATGCAGTTTTTTTATGCGAAGTTTCATAGTTATGCGGTTTTTTATGCGAAGTTTCAGAGTTATGCGGTTTTTTTATGCGAAGTTTCAGAGTTATGCGGTTTTTTCATGCGAAGTTTCAGAGTTATGCGGTTTCCTTTCTGTGGTTTTTTTTATGCGAAGTGTCAGAGTTATGCAGTTTTTTTATGCGAAGTTTCAGAGTTATGCGGTTTCCTTTCTGCGGTTTTTTTTATGCGAAGTTTCCGAGTTATGCGGTTTTTTTTATGCGAAGTTTCAGAGTTATGCGGTTTCCTTTCTGTGGTTTTTTTTATGCGAAGTGTCAGAGTTATGCAGTTTTTTTATGCGAAGTTTCAGAGTTATACGGTTTCCTTTCTGCGGTTTTTTATGCGAAATTTCAGAGTTATGCGGTTTTTTTATGCGAAGTTTCAGAGTTATGCGGTTTTTTCATGCGAAGTTTCAGAGTTATGCGGTTTCCTTTCTGTGGTTTTTTTTATGCGAAGTGTCAGAGTTATGCAGTTTTTTTATGCGAAGTTTCAGAGTTATGCGGTTTCCTTTCTGCGGTTTTTGTTATGCGAAGTTTCCGAGTTATGCGGTTTTTTTTATGCGAAGTTTCAGAGTTATGCGGTTTCCTTTCTGTGGTTTTTTTTTAATGCGAAGTGTCAGAGTTATGCGTTTTTTTTATGCGAAGTTTCAGAGATATGTGGTTTCCTTTCTGCGGTTTTTTATGCGAAATTTCAGAGTTATGCGGTTTTTTTATGTGAAGTTTCAGAGTTATGAGGTTTCCTTTCTGTGGTTTTTTTATGCGAAGTGTCAGAGTTATGCGGTTTCCTTTCTGTGTTTTTTTTATGCGAAGTGTCAGAGTTATGCAGTTTTTTATGCGAAGTTTCAAAGTTATGCGGTTTCCTTTCTGCGGTTTTGTTATGCGAAGTTTCCGAGTTATGCGGTTTTTTTTATGCGAAGTTTCAGAGTTATGCGGTTTCCTTTCTGTGGTTTTTTTTTAATGCGAAGTGTCAGAGTTATGCGTTTTTTTTATGCGAAGTTTCAGAGATATGTGGTTTCCTTTCTGCGGTTTTTTATGCGAAATTTCAGAGTTATGCGGTTTTTTTATGCGAAGTTTCAGAGTTATGCGGTTTTTTTATGCGAAGTTTCAGAGTTATGCGGTTTCCTTTCTGTGGTTTTTTTTATGCGAAGTGTCAGAGTTATGCAGTGTTTTTATGCGAAGTTTCATAGTTATGCGGTTTTTTTATGCGAAGTTTCAGAGTTATGCGGTTTTTTTATGCGAAGTTTCAGAATTATGCGGTTTTTTTAAGCGAAGTTTCAGAGTTATGCGGTTTTTTAATGCGAAGTTTCAGAGTTATGCGGTTTCCTTTCTGTGGTTTTTTTTTATGCGAAGTGTCAGAGTTATGCAGTTTTTTTATGCGAAGTGTCAGAGTTATGCGGTTTTTTATGCGAAGTTTCAGAGTTATGCGGTTTTTTTATGCGAAGTTTCAGAGTTATGCGGTTTCCTTTCTGCGATTTTTTTTATGCGAAGTTTCAGATTTATGCGGTTTCCTATCTGTGGTTTTTTATGCGAAGTGTCAGAGTTATGCAGTTTTTTTATGCGAAGTTTCATAGTTATGCGGTTTTTTATGCGAAGTTTCAGAGTTATGCGGTTTTTTTATGCGAAGTTTCAGAGTTATGCGGTTTTTTCATGCGAAGTTTCAGAGTTATGCGGTTTCCTTTCTGTGGTTTTTTTTATGCGAAGTGTCAGAGTTATGCAGTTTTTTTATGCGAAGTTTCAGAGTTATGCGGTTTCCTTTCTGCGGTTTTTTTTATGCGAAGTTTCCGAGTTATGCGGTTTTTTTTATGCGAAGTTTCAGAGTTATGCGGTTTCCTTTCTGTGGTTTTTTTTATGCGAAGTGTCAGAGTTATGCAGTTTTTTTATGCGAAGTTTCAGAGTTATACGGTTTCCTTTCTGCGGTTTTTTTTATGCGAAGTTTCCGAGTTATGCGGTTTTTTTTATGCGAAGTTTCAGAGTTATGCGGTTTCCTTTCTGCGGTTTTTTTATGCGAAGTTTCAGATTTATGCGGTTTCCTTTCTGTGGTTTTTTATGCGAAGTGTCAGAGTTATGCAGTTTTTTTATGCGAAGTTTCATAGTTATGCGGTTTTTTATGCGAAGTTTCAGAGTTATGCGGTTTTTTCATGCGAAGTTTCAGAGTTATGCGGTTTCCTTTCTGTGGTTTTTTTTATGCGAAGTGTCAGAGTTATGCAGTTTTTTTATGCGAAGTTTCAGAGTTATGCGGTTTCCTTTCTGCGGTTTTTTTTATGCGAAGTTTCCGAGTTATGCGGTTTTTTTTATGCGAAGTTTCAGAGTTATGCGGTTTCCTTTCTGCGGTTTTTTTATGCGAAGTTTCAGATTTATGCGGTTTCCTTTCTGTGGTTTTTTATGCGAAGTGTCAGAGTTATGCAGTTTTTTTATGCGAAGTTTCATAGTTATGCGGTTTTTTATGCGAAGTTTCAGAGTTATGCGGTTTTTTTATGCGAAGTTTCAGAGTTATGCGGTTTTTTCATGCGAAGTTTCAGAGTTATGCGGTTTCCTTTCTGTGGTTTTTTTTATGCGAAGTGTCAGAGTTATGCAGTTTTTTTATGCGAAGTTTCAGAGTTATGCGGTTTCCTTTCTGCGGTTTTTTTATGCGAAGTTTCCGAGTTATGCGGTTTTTTTTATGCGAAGTTTCAGAGTTATGCGGTTTCCTTTCTGTGGTTTTTTTTTAATGCGAAGTGTCAGAGTTATGCGTTTTTTTTATGCGAAGTTTCAGAGATATGCGGTTTCCTTTCTGCGGTTTTTTTATGCGAAGTTTCCGAGTTATGCGGTTTTTTATATGCGAAGTTTCAGAGTTATGCGGTTTCCTTTCTGTGGTTTTTTTTTAATGCGAAGTGTCAGAGTTATGCGGTTTTTTTATGTGAAGTTTCAGAGTTATGAGGTTTCCTTTCTGTGGTTTTTTTATGCGAAGTGTCAGAGTTATGCGGTTTCCTTTCTGTGGTTTTTTTATGCGAAGTGTCAGAGTTATGCAGTTTTTTATGCGAAGTTTCAAAGTTATGCGGTTTCCTTTCTGCGGTTTTGTTATGCGAATTTTCATAGTTATACGGTTTTTTTGTGCGAAGTTTCAGAGTTATGCGGTTTTTTTATGCGAAGTTTCAGAGTTATGTGGTTTCCTTTCTGTGGTTTTTTTTATGCGAAGTTTCATAGTTATGCGGTTTTTTTTATGCGAAGTTTCAGAGTTATGCGGTTTCCTTTCTGTGGTTTTTTTATGCGAAGTGTCAGAGTTATGCAGTGTTTTTATGCGAAGTTTCATAGTTATGCGGTTTTTTTATGCGAAGTTTCAGAGTTATGCGGTTTTTTTTATGCGAAGTTTCAGAGTTATGCGGTTTCCTTTCTGCGGTTTTTTTATGCGAAGTTTCAGATTTATGCGGTTTCCTTTCTGTGGTTTTTTATGCGAAGTGTCAGAGTTATGCAGTTTTTTTATGCGAAGTTTCATAGTTATGCGGTTTTTTATGCGAAGTTTCAGAGTTATGCGGTTTTTTCATGCGAAGTTTCAGAGTTATGCGGTTTCCTTTCTGTGGTTTTTTTTATGCGAAGTGTCAGAGTTATGCAGTTTTTTTATGCGAAGTTTCAGAGTTATGCGGTTTCCTTTCTGCGGTTTTTTTTATGCGAAGTTTCCGAGTTATGCGGTTTTTTTTATGCGAAGTTTCAGAGTTATGCGGTTTCCTTTCTGCGGTTTTTTTATGCGAAGTTTCAGATTTATGCGGTTTCCTTTCTGTGGTTTTTTATGCGAAGTGTCAGAGTTATGCAGTTTTTTTATGCGAAGTTTCATAGTTATGCGGTTTTTTATGCGAAGTTTCAGAGTTATGCGGTTTTTTTATGCGAAGTTTCAGAGTTATGCGGTTTTTTCATGCGAAGTTTCAGAGTTATGCGGTTTCCTTTCTGTGGTTTTTTTTATGCGAAGTGTCAGAGTTATGCAGTTTTTTTATGCGAAGTTTCAGAGTTATGCGGTTTCCTTTCTGCGGTTTTTTTATGCGAAGTTTCCGAGTTATGCGGTTTTTTTTATGCGAAGTTTCAGAGTTATGCGGTTTCCTTTCTGTGGTTTTTTTTTAATGCGAAGTGTCAGAGTTATGCGTTTTTTTTATGCGAAGTTTCAGAGATATGCGGTTTCCTTTCTGCGGTTTTTTTATGCGAAGTTTCCGAGTTATGCGGTTTTTTTTATGCGAAGTTTCAGAGTTATGCGGTTTCCTTTCTGTGGTTTTTTTTTAATGCGAAGTGTCAGAGTTATGCGGTTTTTTTATGTGAAGTTTCAGAGTTATGAGGTTTCCTTTCTGTGGTTTTTTTATGCGAAGTGTCAGAGTTATGCGGTTTCCTTTCTGTGGTTTTTTTATGCGAAGTGTCAGAGTTATGCAGTTTTTTGTGCGAAGTTTCAGAGTTATGCGGTTTTTTTATGCGAAGTTTCAGAGTTATGTGGTTTCCTTTCTGTGGTTTTTTTTATGCGAAGTTTCATAGTTATGCGGTTTTTTTTATGCGAAGTTTCAGAGTTATGCGGTTTCCTTTCTGTGGTTTTTTTATGCGAAGTGTCAGAGTTATGCAGTGTTTTTATGCGAAGTTTCATAGTTATGCGGTTTTTTTATGCGAAGTTTCAGAGTTATGCGGTTTTTTTATGCGAAGTTTCAGAGTTATGCGGTTTTTTTAAGCGAAGTTTCAGAGTTATGCGGTTTCCTTTCTGCGATTTTTTTTATGCGAAGTTTCAGATTTATGCGGTTTCCTTTCTGTGGTTTTTTTATGCGAAGTGTCAGAGTTATGCATTTTTATGCGAAGTTTCATAGTTATGCGGTTTTTTATGCGAAGTTTCAGAGTTATGCGGTTTTTTTATGCGAAGTTTCAGAGTTATGCGGTTTCCTTTCTGCGTTTTTTTTTATGCGAAGTTTCAGAGTTATGCGGTTTCCTTTCTGTGGTTTTTTTTTAATGCGAAGTGTCAGAGTTATGCGTTTTTTTTTATGCGAAGTTTCAGAGATATGTGGTTTCCTTTCTGCGGTTTTTTATGCGAAATTTCAGAGTTATGCGGTTTTTTTATGTGAAGTTTCAGAGTTATGCGGTTTCCTTTCTGCGGTTTTTTTATGCGAAGTTTCATAGTTATGCGGTTTTTTTATGCGAAGTTTCAGAGTTATGCGGTTTTTTCATGCGAAGTTTCAGAGTTATGTGGTTTCCTTTATGTGTTTTTTTTTATGCGAAGTTTCAGAGTTATGCGGTTTTTTTTGCGAAGTTTCAGAGTTATGCGGTTTCCTTTCTGCGGTTTTTTTATGCGAAGTTTCATAGTTATGCGGTTTTTTTTATGCGAAGTTTCAGAGTTATGCGGTTTTTTCTTGCGAAGTTTCAGAGTTATGCGGTTTCCTTTCTGTGGTTTTTTTTATGCGAAGTGTCAGAGTTATGCAGTTTTTTTTATGCGAAGTGTCAGAGTTATGCGGTTTTTTATGCGAAGTTTCAGAGTTATGCGGTTTTTTTATGCGCAGTTTCAGAGTTATGCGGTTTCCTTTCTGCGGTTTTTTTATGCGAAGTTTCATAGTTATGCGGTTTTTTTATGCGAAGTTTCATAGTTATGCGGTTTCCTTTCTGTGGTTTTTTTATGCGAAGTGTCAGAGCTATGCAGTTTTTTATGCGAAGTTTCAAAGTTATGCGGTTTCCTTTCTGCGGTTTTGTTATGCGAATTTTCATAGTTATATGGTTTTTTTGTGCGAAGTTTCAGAGTTATGCGGTTTTTTTATGCGAAGTTTCAGAGTTATGTGGTTTCCTTTCTGTGGTTTTTTTTATGCGAAGTTTCATAGTTATGCGGTTTTTTTTATGCGAAGTTTCAGAGTTATGCGGTTTCCTTTCTGTGGTTTTTTTATGCGAAGTGTCAGAGTTATGGAGTGTTTTTATGCGAAGTTTCATAGTTATGCGGTTTTTTTATGCGAAGTTTCAGAGTTATGCGGTTTTTTTATGCGAAGTTTCAGAGTTATGCGGTTTTTTTAAGCGCAGTTTCAGAGTTATGCGGTTTTTTAATGCGAAGTTTCAGAGTTATGCGGTTTCCTTTCTGTGGTTTTTTTTATGCGAAGTGTCAGAGTTATGCAGTTTTTTTATGCGAAGTGTCAGAGTTATGCGGTTTTTTATGCGAAGTTTCAGAGTTATGCGGTTTTTTTATGCGAAGTTTCAGAGTTATGCGGTTTCCTTTCTGCGATTTTTTTTATGCGAAGTTTCAAATTTATGCGGTTTCCTTTCTGTGGTTTTTTTATGCGAAGTGTCAGAGTTATGCATTTTTATGCGAAGTTTCATAGTTATGCGGTTTTTTATGCGAAGTTTCAGAGTTATGCGGTTTTTTTATGCGAAGTTTCAGAGTTATGCGGTTTCCTTTCTGCGGTTTTTTTTATGCGAAGTTTCAGAGTTATGCGGTTTCCTTTCTGTGGTTTTTTTTTAATGCGAAGTGTCAGAGTTATGCGTTTTTTTTTATGCGAAGTTTCAGAGATATGTGGTTTCCTTTCTGCGGTTTTTTATGCGAAATTTCAGAGTTATGCGGTTTTTTTATGTGAAGTTTCAGAGTTATGCGGTTTCTTTTCTGCGGTTTTTTTATGCGAAGTTTCATAGTTATGCGGTTTTTTTTATGCGAAGTTTCAGAGTTATGCGGTTTTTTCATGCGAAGTTTCAGAGTTATGTGGTTTCCTTTCTGTGGTTTTTTTTATGCGAAGTTTCAGAGTTATGCGGTTTTTTTTGCGAAGTTTCAGAGTTATGCGGTATCCTTTCTGCGGTTTTTTTATGCGAAGTTTCATAGTTATGCGGTTTTTTTTATGCGAAGTTTCAGAGTTATGCGGTTTTTTCATGCGAAGTTTCAGAGTTATGCGGTTTCCTTTCTGTGGTTTTTTTTATGCGAAGTGTCAGAGTTTTGCAGTTTTTTTTATGCGAAGTGTCAGAGTTATGCGGTTTTTTATGCGAAGTTTCAGAGTTATGCGGTTTCCTTTCTGCGGTTTTTTTATGCGAAGTTTCATAGTTATGCGGTTTTTTTTATGCGAAGTTTCAGAGTTATGCGGTTTTTTCATGCGAAGTTTCAGAGTTATGCGGTTTCCTTTCTGTGGTTTTTTTTATGCGAAGTGTCAGAGTTTTGCAGTTTTTTTTATGCGAAGTGTCAGAGTTATGCGGTTTTTTTATGCGCAGTTTCAGAGTTATGCGGTTTCCTTTCTGCGGTTTTTTTATGCGAAGTTTCATAGTTATGCGGTTTTTTTTATGCGAAGTTTCAGAGTTATGCGGTTTTTTCATGCGAAGTTTCAGAGTTATGCGGTTTCCTTTCTGTGGTTTTTTTTATGCGAAGTGTCAGAGTTATGCAGTTTTTTTTATGCGAAGTGTCAGAGTTATGCGGTTTTTTATGCGAAGTTTCAGAGTTATGCGGTTTTTTTATGCGCAGTTTCAGAGTTATGCGGTTTCCTTTCTGCGGTTTTTTTATGCGAAGTTTCATAGTTATGCGGTTTTTTTATGCGAAGTTTCGTAGTTATGCGGTTTTTTTATGCGAAGTTTCAGAGTTATGCGGTTTCCTTTCTGCGGTTTTTTTTATGCGAAGTTTCAGATTTATGCGGTTTCCTTTCTGTGGTTTTTTTTTTGCGAAGTTTCAGATTTATGCGGTTTCCTTTCTGTGGTTTTTTTATGCGAAGTGTCAGAGTTATGCATTTTTATGCGAAGTTTCATAGTTATGCGGTTTTTTATGCGAAGTTTCAGAGTTATGCGGTTTCCTTTCTGCGGTTTTTTTTATGCGAAATTTCAGAGTTATGCGGTTTCCTTTCTGTGGTTTTTTATGCGAAGTTTCAGAGTTATGCGGTTTTTTTATGCGAAGTTTCAGAGTTATGCGGTTTCCTTTCTGCGGTTTTTTTATGCGAAGTTTCATAGTTATGCGGTTTTTTTTATGCGAAGTTTCAGAGTTATGCGGTTTTTTCATGCGAAGTTTCAGAGTTATGCGGTTTCCTTTCTGTGGTTTTTTTTATGCGAAGTGTCAGAGTTATGCATTTTTTTTTATGCGAAGTGTCAGAGTTATGCGGTTTTTTATGCGCAGTTTCAGAGTTATGCGGTTTCCTTTCTGCGGTTTTTTATGCGAAGTTTCATAGTTATGCGGTTTTTTTATGCGAAGTTTCATAGTTATGCGGTTTCCTTTCTGTGGTTTTTTTATGCGAAGTGTCAGAGCTATGCAGTTTTTTATGCGAAGTTTCAAAGTTATGCGGTTTCCTTTCTGCGGTTTTGTTATGCGAATTTTCATAGTTATACGGTTTTTTTGTGCGAAGTTTCAGAGTTATGCGGTTTTTTTATGCGAAGTTTCAGAGTTATGTGGTTTCCTTTCTGTGGTTTTTTTTATGCGAAGTTTCATAGTTATGCGGTTTTTTTTATGCGAAGTTTCAGAGTTATGCGGTTTCCTTTCTGTGGTTTTTTTATGCGAAGTGTCAGAGTTATGGAGTGTTTTTATGCGAAGTTTCATAGTTATGCGGTGTTTTTATGCGAAGTTTCAGAGTTATGCGGTTTTTTTATGCGAAGTTTCAGAGTTATGCGGTTTTTTTAAGCGAAGTTTCAGAGTTATGCGGTTTTTTAATGCGAAGTTTCAGAGTTATGCGGTTTCCTTTCTGCGATTTTTTTTATGCGAAGTTTCAGATTTATGCGGTTTCCTTTCTGTGGTTTTTTTATGCGAAGTGTCAGAGTTATGCATTTTTATGCGAAGTTTCATAGTTATGCGGTTTTTTATGCGAAGTTTCAGAGTTATGCGGTTTTTTTATGCGAAGTTTCAGAGTTATGCGGTTTCCTTTCTGCGGTTTTTTTTATGCGAAGTTTCAGAGTTATGCGGTATCCTTTCTGTGGTTTTTTTTAATGCGAAGTGTCAGAGTTATGCGTTTTTTTTTTATGCGAAGTTTCAGAGATATGTGGTTTCCTTTCTGCGGTTTTTTATGCGAAATTTCAGAGTTATGCGGTTTTTTTTGTGAAGTTTCAGAGTTATGCGGTTTCCTTTCTGCGGTTTTTTTATGCGAAGTTTCATAGTTATGCGGTTTTTTTTATGCGAAGTTTCAGAGTTATGCGGTTTTTTCATGCGAAGTTTCAGAGTTATGTGGTTTCCTTTCTGTGGTTTTTTTTTATTCGAAGTTTCAGAGTTATGCGGTTTTTTTTGCGAAGTTTCAGAGTTATGCGGTTTCCTTTCTGCGGTTATTTTATGCGAAGTTTCATAGTTATGCGGTTTTTTTTATGCGAAGTTTCAGAGTTATGCGGTTTTTTCATGCGAAGTTTCAGAGTTATGCGGTTTCCTTTCTGTGGTTTTTTTTATGCGAAGTGTCAGAGTTATGCAGTTTTTTTTATGCGAAGTGTCAGAGTTATGCGGTTTTTTATGCGAAGTTTCAGAGTTATGCGGTTTTTTTATGCGCAGTTTCAGAGTTATGCGGTTTCCTTTCTGCGGTTTTTTTATGCGAAGTTTCATAGTTATGCGGTTTTTTTTATGCGAAGTTTCAGAGTTATGCGGTTTTTTCATGCGAAGTTTCAGAGTTATGCGGTTTCCTTTCTGTGGTTTTTTTTTATGCGAAGTGTCAGAGTTATGCAGTTTTTTTATGCGAAGTGTCAGAGTTATGCGGTTTTTTTATGCGCAGTTTCAGAGTTATGCGGTTTCCTTTCTGCGGTTTTTTTATGCGAAGTTTCATAGTTATGCGGTTTTTTTTATGCGAAGTTTCAGAGTTATGCGGTTTTTTCATGCGAAGTTTCAGAGTTATGCGGTTTCCTTTCTGTGGTTTTTTTTTATGCGAAGTGTCAGAGTTATGCAGTTTTTTTATGCGAAGTGTCAGAGTTATGCGGTTTTTTATGCGAAGTTTCAGAGTTATGCGGTTTTTTTATGCGAAGTTTCAGAGTTATGCGGTTTCCTTTCTGCGATTTTTTTTATGCGAAGTTTCAGATTTATGCGGTTTCCTTTCTGTGGTTTTTTTATGCGAAGTGTCAGAGTTATGCATTTTTATGCGAAGTTTCATAGTTATGCGGTTTTTTATGCGAAGTTTCAGAGTTATGCGGTTTTTTTATGCGAAGTTTCAGAGTTATGCGGTTTCCTTTCTGCGGTTTTTTTATGCGAAGTTTCATAGTTATGCGGTTTTTTTTATGCGAAGTTTCAGAGTTATGCGGTTTTTTCATGCGAAGTTTCAGAGTTATGCGGTTTCCTTTCTGTGGTTTTTTTTTATGCGAAGTGTCAGAGTTATGCGGTTTTTTATGCGAAGTTTCAGAGTTATGCGGTTTTTTTATGCGCAGTTTCAGAGTTATGCGGTTTCCTTTCTGCGGTTTTTTTATGCGAAGTTTCATAGTTATGCGGTTTTTTTTATGCGAAGTTTCAGAGTTATGCGGTTTTTTCATGCGAAGTTTCAGAGTTATGCGGTTTCCTTTCTGTGGTTTTTTTTTATGCGAAGTGTCAGAGTTATGCAGTTTTTTTATGCGAAGTGTCAGAGTTATGCGGTTTTTTATGCGAAGTTTCAGAGTTATGCGGTTTTTTTATGCGAAGTTTCAGAGTTATGCGGTTTCCTTTCTGCGATTTTTTTTATGCGAAGTTTCAGATTTATGCGGTTTCCTTTCTGTGGTTTTTTTATGCGAAGTGTCAGAGTTATGCATTTTTATGCGAAGTTTCATAGTTATGCGGTTTTTTATGCGAAGTTTCAGAGTTATGCGGTTTTTTTATGCGAAGTTTCAGAGTTATGCGGTTTCCTTTCTGCGGTTTTTTTTATGCGAAGTTTCAGAGTTATGCGGTATCCTTTCTGTGGTTTTTTTTAATGCGAAGTGTCAGAGTTATGCGTTTTTTTTTTATGCGAAGTTTCAGAGATATGTGGTTTCCTTTCTGCGGTTTTTTATGCGAAATTTCAGAGTTATGCGGTTTTTTTATGTGAAGTTTCAGAGTTATGCGGTTTCCTTTCTGCGGTTTTTTTATGCGAAGTTTCATAGTTATGCGGTTTTTTTTATGCGAAGTTTCAGAGTTATGCGGTTTTTTCATGCGAAGTTTCAGAGTTATGTGGTTTCCTTTCTGTGGTTTTTTTTTATTCGAAGTTTCAGAGTTATGCGGTTTTTTTTGCGAAGTTTCAGAGTTATGCGGTTTCCTTTCTGCGGTTATTTTATGCGAAGTTTCATAGTTATGCGGTTTTTTTTATGCGAAGTTTCAGAGTTATGCGGTTTTTTCATGCGAAGTTTCAGAGTTATGCGGTTTCCTTTCTGTGGTTTTTTTTATGCGAAGTGTCAGAGTTATGCAGTTTTTTTTATGCGAAGTGTCAGAGTTATGCGGTTTTTTATGCGAAGTTTCAGAGTTATGCGGTTTTTTTATGCGCAGTTTCAGAGTTATGCGGTTTCCTTTCTGCGGTTTTTTTATGCGAAGTTTCATAGTTATGCGGTTTTTTTTATGCGAAGTTTCAGAGTTATGCGGTTTTTTCATGCGAAGTTTCAGAGTTATGCGGTTTCCTTTCTGTGGTTTTTTTTATGCGAAGTGTCAGAGTTATGCAGTTTCCTTTCTGCGGTTTTTTTTATGCGAAGTTTCAGAGTTATGCGGTTTCCTTTCTGTGGTTTTTTATGCGAAGTTTCAGAGTTATGCGGTTTTTTTATGCGAAGTTTCAGAGTTATGCGGTTTCCTTTCTGCGGTTTTTTTATGCGAAGTTTCATAGTTATGCGGTTTTTTTTATGCGAAGTTTCAGAGTTATGCGGTTTTTTCATGCGAAGTTTCAGAGTTATGCGTTTTCCTTTCTGTGGTTTTTTTTTATGCGAAGTGTCAGAGTTATGCAGTTTTTTTTATGCGAAGTGTCAGAGTTATGCGGTTTTTTATGCGAAGTTTCAGAGTTATGCGGTTTTTTTATGCGCAGTTTCAGAGTTATGCGGTTTCCTTTCTGCGGTTTTTTTATGCGAAGTTTCATAGTTATGCGGTTTTTTTATGCGAAGTTTCATAGTTATGCGGTTTTTTTATGCGAAGTTTCAGAATTATGCGGTTTCCTTTCTGCGGTTTTTTTTATGCGAAGTTTCAGATTTATGCGGTTTCCTTTCTGCGGTTTTTTTTATGCGAAGTTTCAGATTTATGCGGTTTCCTTTCTGTGGTTTTTTTATGCGAAGTGTCAGAGTTATGCATTTTTATGCGAAGTTTCATAGTTATGCGGTTTTTTATGCGAAGTTTCAGAGTTATGCGGTTTTTTTATGCGAAGTTTCAGAGTTATGCGGTTTCCTTTCTGCGGTTTTTTTTATGCGAAGTTTCCGAGTTATGCGGTTTTTTTTATGCGAAGTTTCAGAGTTATGCGGTTTCCTTTCTGTGGTTTTTTTTTTATGCGAAGTGTCAGAGTTATGCGTTTTTTTTTATGCGAAGTTTCAGAGATATGTGGTTTCCTTTCTGCGGTTTTTTATGCGAAATTTCAGAGTTAGGCGGTTTCCTTTCTGCGGTTTTTTTTATGCGAAGTTTCAGAGTTATGCGGTTTCCTTTCTGTGGTTTTTTTATGCGAAGTGTCAGAGTTATGCAGTTTTTTATGCGAAGTTTCAAAGTTATGCGGTTTCCTTTCTGCGGTTTTGTTATGCGAAGTTTCATAGTTATGCGGTTTTTTTATGCGAAGTTTCAGAGTTATGTGGTTTTTTTATGCGAAGTTTCAGAGTTATGCGGTTTTTTTATGCGAAGTTTCAGAGTTATGTGGTTTTTTTATGCGAAGTTTCAGAGTTATGCGGTTTCCTTTCTGTGTTTTTTTTTATGCGAAGTTTCAGAGTTATGCGGTTTTTTTATGCGAAGTTTCAGATTTATGCGGTTTTTTTATGCGAAGTGTCATAGTTATTCGGTTTTTTATGCGAAGTTTCAGAGTTATGCAGTTTTTTTATGCGAAGTTTCATAGTTATGCGGTTTTTTTATGCGAAGTTGCAGAGTTATGCGGTTTTTTATGCGAAGTTTCAGAGTTATGGGTTTCCTTTCTGTGTTTTTTTTTATGCGAAGTGTCAGAGTTATGCAGTTTTTTATGCAAAGTTTCAGAGTTATGCGGGTTTTTTATGCGAAGTTTCAGAGTTATGCGGTTTCCTTTCTGCGGGTTTTTTTATGCGAAGTTTCAGAGTTATGCGGTTTTTTTTATGCGAAGTTTCAGAGTTATGCGGTTTTTTTATGCGAAGTTTCAGAGTTATGCGGTTTTTTATGCGGAGTTTCTGAGTTATGCGGTTTCCTTTCTGCGGTTTTTATGCGAAGTGTCAGAATTAGGCGGTTTTTTATGCGAAGTTTCAGAGTTATGCGGTTTCCTATCTGCGGATTTTCTATGCGAAGTTTCAGAGTTATGCGGTTTTTTTTATGCGAAGTTTCAGAGCTATGCGGGTTTTTTATGCGAAGTTTCAGAGTTATGCGGTTTCCTTTCTGCGGTTTATTTATGCGAAATTTCAGAGTTATGCAGTTTTTTTATGCGAAGTTTCAGAGTTATGCGGTTTCCTTTCTGCGGTTTTTTATGCGAAATTTCAGAGTTATGCGGTTTTTTATGCGAAGTGTCATAGTTATTCGGTTTTTTATGCGAAGTTTCAGAGTTATGCAGTTTTTTTATGCGAAGTTTCATAGTTATCCGGTTTTTTAATGCGAAGTTTCAGAGTTATGCGGTTTTTTATGCGAAGTTTCAGAGTTATGGGTTTCCTTTCTGTGTTTTTTTTTATGCGAAGTGTCAGAGTTATGCAGTTTTTTATGCAAAGTTTCAGAGTTATGCGGGTTTTTTATGCGAAGTTTCAGAGTTATGCGGTTTCCTTTCTGCGGTTTATTTATGCGAAGTTTCAGAGTTATGCAGTTTTTTTATGCGAAGTTTCAGAGTTATGCGGTTTCCTTTCTGCGATTTTTTTAGGCGAAGTGTCAGAGTTATGCAGTTTTTTTATGCGAAGTGTCATAGTTATTCGGTTTTTTATGCGGTACGAAAACTCGCATAAAAAAGACTTCAGTGTATTGTTATAGGGTAAGGGCTCCCTATTTCATCTCATTTGTAAGGACGTCGCCTTCAAACTCCGATTTAGCCACTAAAATCACTGTAACTATTTCATATTACTGCTTCGTTCGCCTTGCTCCACGTTGAAAATTGATTCACATTTCTTGAAAATTCAACTAATATTTATAAAACAGCTAAAAACACTAATGATGTTTTCACTACTCTGCTCCTAATTTCATCTCAATGGATTTTTATCCATCCTATCGTTGATCTTTTATTCATCCTATAAATTAGCAATGGCGACAGCAATCAAAACAAAATATTCCACTATTACACTCTCACCCGCATTAGCATGGCTGCCAGATGGCTGACTAAACGCTGCCAGCTGGAAAAATATGGCTTGCAGACATTCTGGTGACCGACTGCCTTACCGCTGCCAGATATACAACTCAAACGATACAACCGTACCCATCAGGATTTTTCCACATTATTATTATTGGTAAAAAATTTACTCGTTGAATTGTCTAATTAATGGGGCAATGACCCTACGGAGATCTAAAGAACTATCTTTTAACATCATTTTATTAGTGAAAACAGATGGAACAGATAAAGACTTTCTATGCAAAGTAATACATATTTTCTATGAAAATACCTGGCATCTCTGTGCACAGCCGATGAAACACACACACTTCACAGCGTTATGTTGGCGTATAGCGGAATGAAACCAGTGCTACTAGATTTGCCACAATGGTTATTTCATTAGTATTTAACACGTTCTTTCTGGTAATATTCGAAGCTGAAACAGTTTTATTGAAATATTAATATCAATAATATAATTAAACTAATGTCACGGATACCAAAAACATACTTTTTGATGATAATTTGAAGAAGATAAACAATTTTTGTTTTGTAACATTATGAGATAACTTGGCAACTTTGCGAAACCAAATGAGATGAAAACAAAGCGCAATCAAGTGAACGAAGTGAAAAACTTTCATCTCATATTTTCGAAGACTTTTATTGCTTGTCGGGTAGTTTTTTAAGTTTTTAATCGTTGATTAAACAAGTGACAAGTGAACATTACTAATTATGAAGTCATCAAGCATTCATTAGCAGTGTAAATGTGCGAAATAGTGATCATGTTTTAAGACGAATCGATTAGTAGATAATTAGAAACATGACGAACTGTAAATCTTGAGACGAAAATGTGTCCTAAATCGAAAAGTGAGTTTATTTTAAACGAAAAAATCGATCACCGAAGAATTTAAAACCATTTCTTTCAATAGGAAAGTGTGACAATAGCTTTTCAAATCATTTTAAAACATTTCACAGTTTGTTTCCGGTAAGTTGTAAAATATTATTCATATTCAAAGTTATGAGGTGAAGGGATGAGATGGAAATAGGAGCTCAGATGAAATAGGGAACCGTTGCCCTACGTAGCGTAGTTAACAGACAAATTGCGATCTCCATGCATTCAGAGGATTATGAACAAGTTATCAAACCAGAGTCACAGTTCTTTTTAACGCAGAACGGTTCTCTCAAAAATTATTTGATTTTTCACCTGAAATTTAATTTGGCACATACTTTGTATGGCCAAAGAGACAAAATTTTGATTCTAGTCTTACTTTTTGGAAAAACCTATCAGGTTTATAATTTTCAAATGAGCAATAAAAACAATAAACAAAACATACGTTTTACGGTAGGTAGATACCAGTTACAGTTTTCAAAAAAAAACATACCCCAAAAACGGTTGATTTCAAATCTTCGGTAGTGGATCGTAAACAAAGCTTAGATTATTTGAGATCTGATTCGTAAAAAAAATCGTAAATCGAGGTTTCGGTATTTGTGACATTTTTAATTTGATTTAAGACGTTACACAGCGGTCCCAATCATATTCGTTTTTTTTTGTTTGTGCTTCAGGAGTTGATTTTCACGCCAAATACAAATTATAATACGGAATACTTCGACAAATTTTCAAGGACACATTTTGCATCGTGCGGTACACTGTCATGATGCACTGTCAGAGTGACAATGTACTTTAACGAGTTTTCTATAAAACTAGCAACACTGAAGGGTAAGAACAAGTTCACCATAGTTACTGTTTATTATAGTGAAAAATAAATAAACAAACAGTTTTTATCTGACAATCAAGATCACAAGCGAAATGTAAGTTAAACAATAATCTAGAATGGTTAAGCCACCATGAATATACTACTAGCTGTATTGATATTTGTAGATTCGTGGGTGTTTGTGTTCATTTTTTATCTTTTGTGCTAGTGCCGGTGATATTCAGACTGATTGTAGCAGTTTAATACAGCAACGATAAACATAAACAAACAAGTTTGTTTTGCACCGTAGCAACTAGCATAAAGCGTTGCCAGAAACGATCTCCTTCCACATTTTCAAACTATCGCAATGAAAGGGAGTAATTTGCTAGGCTTACTTGTTCAGGCTGTGAACCAAACATTGGCGGTTCGTTTGTATGGGACTTAGGGGTATTATTATTTGTATTTGTTCACGCTTCCATGTCTTCAGAAGAATTTCTGTTTGGAAAAATCCGATTTTTTCATTATCAAAGTAGTCCTAGAAAAAATATTCTGCATTCAATACGAGATAGAGAATTCATGTCTTCAGGAAAGTTGTAGACCATGTTGAAACAAGAAAACATGCCGAAGACATGAATTTCTCAAAGAAAATTGGTATTGAGATTTGAAACCTCGTTTATTGGAGACCCTCAAAATAAATTTTTTTCCATCAAGATTTTTTAAAATTTTCAAATAGTGTACAATCATATTTTAATTATCAAAATACAAATTTTTGTCGAAAGATACATATTTTTATGTTCATGAAATAAACAGTTTTTTCACAAATAAAAATTCTCAAGTCGTGTTCAAAACCGTATTCATAGATTTACACTCGAAGGCGAGCACATGTACTGAACAAAGGTGCAATCAAACGCCATGCACGTACATCGTGTATGGGTTCGATGTTCGCTCGTCTACTGCTGAACAGTGATTCCAGATTAACACAATGTCCATTCCGGATCGCTCGTGATGAACGATTTGGATGATGATGAGGATGAGCATTAATCTAACTTTGGATCGTTCTAGTACAAGTTCCAGAAAAAAATCGAAGAACACGTAGTACTCGGGACTACGTAAATCGAATTATGACGTAAAAACAGTTTACGTTATTTGGAATTTTTAACGTAAAAAAAGTTTTCCTTATGTATATGTATTATTAGATATGTATAATATATTGGATAGTTTTGGAACGGAAATTATGAGTATTTACAGGAAAAGGATTTTCTAAGAAGCATCAATTTCCAAGATGGCGACTTCCGGTTTATTGATATTCCTGGAAAACCCTTACAATATGGGTATTTCGGAACGGGTTTGATGAGTAGACGTCGGAAAACGTTGTTTGAGGTGGTTCTGAATTCCAAGATGGCGACTTCCGTTTTATTGGTATTTCTTAAAAACCCTCACAATATGGGTATTTTTGAAACGGGTTTGATGAGTATATGTGAGAAAATGATGTTTTAGATGGTTCTGAATAACAAGATGGCGACTTCCGGTTTATTGATATTCCTTGAAAATTCTTATAATATGGATATTTCCGGAACGGGTTTGATAAGTAGATATGGGAAAAGGATGTGTAAGGTGGTTCTGAATTCCAAAATGGCGACTTCCGGTTTAACCTTAGTTACTCAATAAATTGAGAATTAAGTTAAATAATATTTGCAAAATATAGGCAATATAATTTTACATTACATAATACATTGGACGGATTACAACAAATTTTTTATTCATCAGGTTACTATTGACACTTCCATTTTCATGAAGTTGAACAGGCTCACTTTTGACAAGCAGCTGGAGTACAGAGTGGAACATTTGGACTCGCAGTATATCACGTGATTTTTAGAGGCACAACACAGTTTGTTGTAAGCGACTTTTCCCATTTCGAAAATACTAATACTATATAGGATACTCAAAAATTATTTTCTACGCAATATGCACTAAACCAGCTCCGAAAATACCCATATTGTAAGGGTTTTCAAGGAATATCAATGAACCGGAAGTCGCCATCTTGGAATTCAGAACCACCTCAAACATCATTTTCCGACATCTACTCATCAATCCCGTTCCAAAAATACCCATATTGTGAGGGTTTTTAAGAAATACCAATAAAACGGAAGTCGCCATCTTGGAATTCAGAACCACCTCAAACATCGTTTTCCGACATCTACTCATCAAAACCGTTCCGAAAATACCCATATTGTAGTAATTTCCATCGAATATAAATGAGCCGGAAACAATTTGCATTATATGCATAAACCTCTTTTTACGAAGCAGGTTCGTAAAAAAAGTTTACGTTATTTGGAATTTTCAACGTACAAAAAGATTACGTTATTTGGGATTTTTGTCGTAAAAAGAGTTACGTAAAAAGAGGTAACGTAAAAAAAGTTTACGTAAACGGATGTTTGGGTGTACTCTGAACGAATATTGAATGAACTCGAAACACTGTTGTCAAAAAAAATAAATTAATATGTAATGTATTATGTATATTATAAAATGCACGAGATAATGAAAATCCCTCGATAATTACGTACGTCTTAAATGACTGGGAGAAAACTCACAGAAAATATGATTTTTTTCTAAAAAAAAAAGATACGCTCAGCGGTTGGACTCGAACCTGCATACTTATGCATTCCATGCATACGCGTTTTACCATTTCCACCACCCTGAGCTGTAGTGGATACAAGTTCTACAACAGCGCAGAAACCAACTAAAACTAATAAATCGTTAGTTATGTCTGGTTTCAAGTACTAAGGAGGGTTTCAATATTTCAGAAAAAATTTCTATATTAGAGATAAATTTTGATGAGATAAGGTTTTTAAGTGTGAGTCTTGTCTTTGTCTTGCTAGGAAAATTGATTGGCACTAAAGAAGGAAAAATAATTACGTTCACGGTCTATCTTCGCTTGAGAAATATAAATTTCTAGACAAAATTGGCAAAGACTTGGAGCAGGTAATGTCAGAGACATAGCCGCGAGATTGACGTAGGACTGCATTCGAGATGTGTATAGATATTAACAGATTTGATACCGTTTGACCGGTTAAGATTTCGTATTGCAGGGAAGCACCATTCGATTTCGGAAGATTCCGTTTGTATTCTAGTAATAAGAGCGACAGTTTAAGACGTTTTTCTAACTTTTCGTTACTTTTGGGGTCCTGAAAAGGACCGTTAGTGGCTTTGGAGTCTTGGAGGGGCCATTTTGTATACGGACGTTTGTATTCCAAGAAGAAGGGCGCCAGTCATTTGCAAGATTGAGCCTTGACCTAGATGAAATCATTACATGAATATAATCGCAACACACAAGTCGTTCAATCGCTCATATATTTCAATATTTCAAACATCTCAATACATGAGTGAAGAAATCTATCAAAATGCTGTATGGAACTCATTTTTGACTTTCAGAAGGACCAAATTGTGAAACTCTCGAATACGATACAGTCAAATGGTACAAAGCTAAACAAATTATTCTATCATTCAGGGGTTAGTCAAATTTTGTGCTAGGGCACATAACCGTTTTCATTATTTTTAAGTTTTGTCTTTGACTAATCAGTGCGGAGCAGTTCAAATTGAACTGCTTAGTGCTAAACTCGGCAGTTCAATTTGAATTTGAACTGCTCTGCACTGATGAGTCAAATACGGAACGTAAAAATAATAAAAACGGTTATATGCCCTAGCACAAAATTTGGCTAACCCCTAAATGACCAAACCTGCATCGGCCAGAAATAGTCGAAAACACGTTTTCGTTCGGCACGTCAGAAAAAACATTGCCCTCCGTTGCAAAACAAAAAGTGTTCTGTAAATAGCAGAAACTTTACGTTCGCTTAGCGATTCAAATTGAACTGTCGAGTTTAGCACTAAGCAGTTCAATTTAAGCTGCTCAGCACTGATGAGTCAAAGACGAAACGTAAAAATTATAAAAATTATTCTAGATTTGCACTGAACTGATTTCTACCTCCGATTAGCAAAGAATTAATCTTAATAGTTTTTTAGATAATATTAGGGGCATTAGACCGGCTGATTTTGTATAATGTTCCCCATCGTTGTCCACTTTTCGTTTTTTTATCCAATGCAAACGACCAGCAGCTGAATGACGCAATCACTCTTGTTTGAAGTAAAACTCACACTGCAAACGTCCAACAGCAGATATTCTCAAGGAAGAACTAATTGTTGCTTATCTGCGTTCTGGCATGTCTGAACGGAACGTTTATTACCCGTTAGAATATGAGTACCAACCTGTTAAAATGAAACAACTTCAGCACTGGTGTCAATGCTGGTGCCACGACACGGACTAAAAGGTAAAAAAAAAACATTTGTCTTAGAGCGTTGGGTTCTCCTTTTTTGTATTGTCTGTGGTTTTTCGTGCCAGAGAAAAACGTCCCTCGGCGATGAAAAATTATTCGCCGCGTTCCGTCCGACCGGGGAATAAAGTTTCGGTTAAGTTAGAAAAATTATGATCGAATTGAGGATATCCTTCAAGAGTTTTTATTGTTCAAGGAACCGTAGAATCATGAGATATATTAGTCAATTATGAGAATATCAACATTAACTTGAACAACTTAGACTGAAATTAAGTTTTCGTTTATATTTCAACAGCAGTTGAGAATTAGTTTTAAAATGAAAACAGACCAGCTGTGATTCTCACACTAGTTAATGTTAAACTTTTTGTGTTAGCTCTACAATGTCGTTGCGCAGAAACTTTCAGTCCTCATCCTTATTTGATTATTAGCATTCCATCCTCTCGTAATCATCCGGATAATAACTGTATTAAATGTGGAATTAATTTCCTCCGAACCCGTCGCCACCGTTAATGAGAGCTTGTAGTCAGTGTTTTTTTTTTGTTCATCAGCACCCTAAAGAGATGAAATTAAATTACAGTTGTTCTACTGTTTGTTTTTTTTTTTAATAAAATGTTTCAACTCATTCAGCTTTAGGATGCCCGAACCCTCAAAATCTGGATTAAACTTTTTTCCGACACACGCCAGAAACGAGAGTGAAAAAAAATCCGAACCCCAAATAGAAAAAGGGAAACGGAACCAAAACTTCCTCCCGTTTTGAGTTTTAAAGTAGTCTGCATTCGGTATTACAATGTTTGCCAGGGATCGAAAATGTATTACAAACTCACTTTCTGTCGAGTTGTTTTCAACATGGCATTGCAACATAAGGCAACATTCACTTTCCTATCTAAATAAATGGCGCTGTCTGTTGGTTCTACGATATTTACTCAAGCGACTGAGACAAGAGCAAATGACAGAACTTTGTCTTCACACTGAACAAAACCGGTATCGATGATTGAATTCTAGAAGTTGGAAGTGGGTTCATTACACGAGAAAATTTGATCCAAACATTCATTTAAAGCACACAACTCCGTACCTTCCTGGCAGTCGACACCGAACGACTGAAAAATTATCCTGCCCGAGGGCTGTGCGATGAAATGTATCGGCAGAGACAAACCGGAGATGGTTTATGGTTTTGTTTACCTTCACGTATGAATATTTTGCAGAACAAAGAATGCCACGTACGGTTGTAATGTAAATTTATCTTTAGTATTTTCTGGGCTTGCAGCTTTTTGTTTTTTTTTCTCGAGTCTCGACTGGCAGACGGCAATGCTCATTGCATCTGAGAAGTTCACTCAAAGAGTCTTGCGAAGGCAAATGAATGTATTCATTTATTATTTTTATTATTATCATTTCATTTCATTTAATTTGTTGTACTTACCCATCTTCAGTGACAACGAAATTCAACGTTCATGGAATCAGTTTTCTAATTTATCTGACTTCAAGTTGGTTAGAGATGAGTTTAGCATCCAACAAAACTCTGAGGTCATAGGCAAGTTCGGCTCTATCAAGCGTTTTATAGTCGAATACTATCAGATAGGTTTAACGATTTGAAGTTACAACTTTTTACATTTTATTAGACTGATTTTTAAAACAGTTTCGAATGTTTACAAGGCAACTCTTCCTAATCCACCCAGTGGTGTGATAATGCTTTTCAAACGTACTTTTTTCATTAAGGAAACTTATGACACAAATAAGGGCTGATAATATCTGCCAAAAAGTCGTTCAGGATGATTCGGTTAGTTCACAAAAGTGGACTTTAGTGCTTACGTAGAAAATCCGACAACTTTTCCAAAACCAAAAGTATCAGAAATAATTCATTTAAAACTAGATCATTGATAACTTTCAGAAAATATTCGCGAATAGAAAAAAAAACACGATGTCGACCACGTCACTTATATTATTATATCTGCGAAACCGGAAAGCAGAGCTAATCGATCTTCAAACTTGATGTACAACACAACTGGTCCCGAATTTTGTCCCGGGTTGGCGTTTCAATGCATAGGACGCTGGTCTTACAAGCCAGTTGTCGTATGTTCGAGCCCCAACCTGGAAGGATTCTTAGTGTCAGTAGGATCCATAGTACTAGCCATGCAATGATTCTGTACACTAAGAATCGGCTGCGAAGTCTGTTAAAACAGAAAGGCCAAATTCCACAAAAGGAATGTAATGCCAGGACTTTGACTTTGACTTGCTTTTGAACGAGCCCAAGTTTATGCACACATACATACGCATATACATTTTCTGATCTCTTCGAGCTGAGTCGAAAAATATATAACTTTTGGGGCATCCGGGGCTGCGATACAAAGTCGTTTTTCCAGCAAGCAAAAACAGAATTCAATGCCTGTTCAGAAAAACAAAGCAGAAATGTTGCCATGAGTTAGCTGTTTTTTTTTCGGGTCCCCAATTTAAATTCTACACACTTAAAAAACACCCTGTGATTTTACATCTTGGAAGAATATTTAATATTGTGTCTAAAATTACATGACATGAAATTCATTGAAATAAAAAAAGAATACTGATAGCAACCGCCGTGACTTGAACCGACAATCATTGGATCACAAGTACGTCTGTTAATCGACTGAGCCACAGAAGCATGCATCTGCTTGGTTGGTAGAAGGTGCATTTAAATTCATACAGTCGCACCTGCTAGCAGAACGCAAGTTACAGTCGAAACCAGTAAAATTCAAGCTCATCTAGCATTAAGTCAATACAAATAAAATTTTCCGTCATTTGACAAATTAAATCTTTGTGAATTACATCTTATGAGGGATTAAGTCACCTCCAAAATTCAAATTTTTTTGGAGTGTAGAATCCCGTTCCAAAATCCAGGTTTTGAATGAATCGTACAGAATATAAATCCAGAAATCTGTTTCCAAATACAGGTCCAGAACTCATTTTCAGAATCCTGGTTCATAATTCTGATCCAGAATCCAGGTTCGAATTTCAACTCCAGAATCCATATCTGGTTATAAAGTTAGTTTCGGAACCTCCGGAATCCTGGCACGGACTTCAAATCCAGAATCCGGATCCAGAATGCAATTCCTGAACGCAGAATTCAGCTCCAGAATTCGGTGTTGAGAATCCAGTCCCGAGACTCCATAATTCAGGTCTCGAATTCAGCCCAGAATCCAAGTCCAGTTCCAGAAACCAGGTTCTGAGTTTAGTTCCAGAATCCCGTTCCATGATCCAGATACAAAATTCTTTTCAAGAATCCATGTTTAGAATTCATGTTCAGAATTTAGTTCCTGAATTATTTTACAGAATCCAGTTCCAGAATCTTGGTCTAGAATTTTGTCCCCAAATCCAGTTTTGGAATTCAAGCTTGGAATTCAATTCCAAAATACAGTTTCACAAGTCAATTCTAGAAACCAGCTTTTGAATATCGCTCCAGAATTCAGCTCCAAGGTTCAGCTCAAAAATGAATATCTTATAAAAAGTCTGTTTCAAAATCAGTTTCCGGAATCCTGGCATAGAGTTCAGTTCCAGAATCCAGCTCCATTTTTTCTATTATTGAGGTCATGAATACAGAATTCAGTTCCGGAATCTTGGTCCAGAATATGATTTAGAGAATCCATCTCCGAATCTCAGTTCCAGAAACCAGGTCCTGAATTCAGTTCCAGAATCCCGGTCCATGATCCAGATGCAAGATTCTTTTCAAGAATCCATGTTCCGAAATCAGGTTCAGAATTTAGTTTCAGATTTAATTTCCAGAATCCAGTTCCAAAATTAAAACTTGGACTTCATTTCCAAAATCCAGCTCCTCAAATCGACTCTAGAATCCAGCTTTAGAATATTGCTCCAGAATCCAGCTCAAGAATCCATATCTGGCTAAAAAAATAGTTTCCAAATCAATTTTCGGAATCCTGGCGCAGAATACAGCTCCAAAATTATTTTCCATTAATGAGTTCCCGAATTCAATTCATGGATGCATAATTCAGTTACAGAATTCTCGTTCAGGCTTCGGATCTGAGAATCAAGCTCCAAAGTTCAGTTCCAGAATCCAAGTCCAGTTCAAGAAACCTGGTCCTGAATTTGGTTCCAGAATTTTGATCCAGAATTCATTTACAGAATCCAGCTCTTGAGCAAAGTTGGAGAAAGCAGAATTCAGTTTCTCAACGCAGATCAAGATTTCAGTTTCAGCATCCAGGCCCAGAGCATGGTTCCTGAATCTATGTTTTGAAATCAGGTTCAAAACCTTGTTCCAGAATTGATTTCCAAAACTCAGTTCCAGACTTCAGGCTTAGAAATCAATTCCAAAATCCAGCTTCTTAGTCAATTTTAGAATCCAGTTCAAGAATTCAGCTCAAGAATCCATATCTGGTTGAAAAGTCAGTTTTAGAATTAATTTTCGGAACCCTGGCACAGAGTTCAGTTCCAGAATCCAGCTTCAAAATTCATTTCCATTATTGAGGTTCTGAATGCAGAATCTAGTTAGAAAAGTTCAGTTCCATAAATCAGGTCCTAAATTTAGTTCCAGAATCGAATTCCAAGATTTTGCTCCAGAATTATTTTTAGAATCCAGCTCTTGAATAAAATTTCAGAAACCAGAATTCAGTTCCTCAGCGCAGATCAAGATTTTGGTTCCAGAATTCATGTTTCAAAATCAGGTTCAGAACTTAGTTCCAGAATTAATTTCCAGAATCCAGTTCCAGAGTCTAGGTCCCGAATTTTGTCTCCAAATCCAGTTTCAGAATTCAGACTTAGAATTCAATTCCAAAATCCAGCTCCCCAAGTCAATTTTAGAATCCAGCTCTGGAATATTGATTGATTAAAAAGTCAGTTTCATAATCAACCTCCGGAATCCTGACACAGAGTTCAGTTCCAGAATCCAGCTCCAAAATTCATTTCAATTATTGAGGTCCCGAATCCAATACCTGAATGCAGAATTTCAGCTCCAGAATCCCGGTCCATGATCCAGATACAAAATTCTTTTCAAGAATCCATGTTTATAATACATGTTCAGAATTTGCAGAATCCAGTTCCAGATTCTAGGTTCCAAATTTTGTCCCAAAATCCAGTTCCAGAATTCAGGAGTAGAATTCAATTCAGAAATCCAGTTCCCCAAGTCAATTCTAGAATCCAGCTCTAGAATATTGCTCCAGAATCCAGCTCAATGATTCCACTCAAGAATCCATATCTGTTTGAAACGTCAGTTTCAAAATCAATTTTCGGAATTCTAGCACTGAGTTCAGTTCTAGAATACCGCTCCAAAATTCGTTTCTATTATTGAGGTCCCGAATTCGGTTTTGAGAATCCAGTACCAAAAGACAGGCCCCAAAATCAGTTCCAGAATCCAAGTCCATTTCAAGAAACCAGATCCTGAATTCAGTTCCAGAATCGAGCTCCAGAATTTTGGTCCAGAATTATTTTTAGAATCCAGCTCCTGAATTAAATTCCAGACACCAGAATTCAGTTCCTCAGCGCAGATCAAGATTTTGGTTCCAGAATCCATATTTCGAAATCAGGTTCAGAACTTAGTTCCAGAATTGATTTCCAGAATCTAGGTCCCGAATTTTGTTCCAAAATCCAGTTCCAGAATTCAGGCTTAGAATTCAATTCCAAAATCCAGCTCCAAAAGTCAATTTTAGAATCCGGCTCTGAAGTATTGATCCAGAATCCAGCTCCAGAATTCAGCTCAAGATTCCATATCTGGTTAAAAAGGCAGTTTCAGAATTAGTTTTCGGAATCCTGGTGCAGAGTTCATTTCCAGGATCCAACACCAAAATTTATTTTTATTATTAAGGTGAAATGTAGCGTCGTAAAATGCGCGAAAAATTTTATCCGCTTCAGTTGAACGAACCGTCGCACAAAGCGTACCAAGAAAAACGGACACATAGAAACAAGAACTTTTATCAATGATTGAACGCAGTGGGTTTACCTCTCGTTATATTGGCTTGTAAAAAAGACTGGACGTAATGGATTTTAGAATTCTTCACACTTTGAATATATGCTGATTCAATCATCATTGTTAGTGATTACTCTTACACTAGAGCTATAAATCATGAGTAATTATGGATGATTAACATGAGGTTATATGTATATGTATTGACTAACTTGCTAACCATGTATACGCCTGATTTTAGTAGCAAGCATCGATTCTCCTTCAAAAGAACGGTTGAAGACAAGAGAACATTCAAGTATTTTCGATATCTTTGCCAGTCGTCCACCAGGCCCTTCCCGCCGATGAGATAGAATTTACGTAAAAGTATTCACCATTAACTTTTTTTCGGAAGCGACTTTCGGAATTGTATAGCATGATGAGTCTAGAAATGTCTGTTTCAACGATAACGAACCGAAGACCAAACATCCTCTGGCCTCCGGTGCCAGAAATCATCAATAGTTTCATAATTTCTTAGATTACATTATTGGAATACATTCCAATTATAATTAATAGTTCATCATACCATGCAGTTAAAATTATTTAGTGAATCTTTTCTCAAGCACATATTTGGGGCACGAAATTGAAAATAAAGTTATTTCGTAGTTTCTTATTATTCAATCGATTTTGAAAGCAAAATCAAGCGTTGATTCATTGTATTCATAATAATTGAAAAACCAATGAATTCCAATAAGTTTTCCATGCTGACTGGCTCGAAGCTGGCCCTCAATGTTTATCACATTGTTTGTATAAATGACAGCTACTTAGAAAATAAACGATTTCTTACAATATTCATTTTATTGTATTCAAGTCGTTTTTATTTCAACACAAAACCCAATGCTGCATAAATTCGCGTCATAATTTTATATGTAATTTTTGCTCACGATATAATGCCACCGTGCCCACCGTGCATTTCTCACACCACCTCAATACGAAACAGCAGCGCGCAAGCAATAAAAAAATGCAGAAAAGTTTATGAAAACTCTTTCAATTTTCGGTTGTTTTCGCTAAAATTTTATAATTTTCAGTTGCATTTTCAGATTCTTTGTGAAATTCTGCTACAAACACTACTTTTCAGTTCTAAAATCATCCCCGTGGGACGGAACAGTGACCGTTTATACATTTCAAAAACCAATTACGGCTCGGTAAAGCAAAATTTCAAAATTCTAAGAATACTTAGTTATGATAAATTTGATTTCGAAAACTTAAGTGTATTTGGTTTTTCGAAAATCGGTCTAGTTTTTGAATAATTGATCAAAAACGCGATTTTCGCATTCCACTACATTTCACCTTAAGGGCATGTTCAGGAGTGTTCTAGTTCTATGTGCATAATTTATGTCAGTTACAAAATTTAAAACTGGATTTTGTTAAAAAGAAAATCTGGCAGCCCCAGCAGTGTTTTACTCGTGTTTCAAATATACAAAAAATAGAACGGCATCGTAGACCAGTTTCAAATTTCACAGAAGAACTGGTCGAGTAAATAAAACTAGAGCGGCTTGCTGGGGATACGTTTGTTCCAGTTTCTGCTCTATTATGGATCTTCCATATAGAACTTCTAGCTGCTGAATTTGCTCTAAGGTTCTGAATTCAATTCCTGAATGCAAAATTTAATTCCAGAGCTCTGTTCCAAAATACGGTTTTGAGAATTCAGCTCCAGGTTTCAGTTTCATAATTCAGGTCCCGAATTCAGTTCCAGAATCCCAATCCAGTTCCAGAATTTAGTTCCAAAATCCCGGTCCATGATCCAGATACAAAATTCTATTCAAAAATCCATGCCTAGAATTCATGTTTGGAACTTCGCTCCTGAATTCATGTGCAGAATCCAGCTCCTGTATTAAATTTCAGAAACCAGAACTCAATTCCTCAGCGCAGATCAGAATTTCGGTTCCAGAATCCAGGCTCAAAGCTTGGTTCCTGTATCCATGTTTCGAAATCAGGCTTAGAATTTAGTTCCAGAATTAATTTTCAGTTAAGAATCCAGTTCCAGAATTTAGGTCCTAAATTTCGTCCCAAAATCCAGTTCCAGAGTGCGGATTTGGTACTCAAAATCCAGCTCCTTAAGTCATTAAGTCAATTCCAAAATTAATTTCCATTATTGAGGTCATGAATTCAATTCCTGTCCTAGTATCCTGGTCCAGAATTCGGTTTTGAGAATCCAGCTCCGAAATTAAGTTTCAGAATACAAGTTCAGTTCTAGAAACTTAGTCCTGAATTTAGTTTCAGAATCGAGGTCCATGATCCAGATACAACATTCTTTTCAAGAATCCATGTCTAGCTCCTGAAACCAAAGTTCAGTTCCTCTGCGCTGAATTTACAGAATCCTGTTCCAGAATCTAGGTTCCGAATTTTGTCCCAAAATCCAGTTCCAGAATTCAGGTTCAGAATTCAATTCAAAAATCACGTTCCTCAAGACAATTCTAGAAACCCGTTCTAGAATATTGCTACATAATCCAGCTTCAGATTTCAGTCCAAGGATCTTGCATCAGAATTCAGTTCAAGAATCCAGAATAAAGATCATGAATTATTTTCCAGAATACATAACTAATATAGATAGATTACTATTACACAACTCAGTTTCAAAATTCGGATTCAGAACTATGTTCCAGCATTCAGTTCTTGAAACCAGGTCCTATATTTAACTCCAGAATTCTTATCCAGAATTCGATTTCAAAATTAACTTCCAGAATCTAGATTCTGGGTTCTGTTCCAGAATTCAGGTACTAAATTTGGTTCTAAAATCCGTGTCAGTTTCAAAATAATTATTCAGAATTCAGTTTTAAAGTTCAGTTCTAGAATTCAGTTTCCCATTCAGCTCCTGAATTCAACTCCAGAATTCAGCTCCAGTATACTACTGCAGAAACCAAGCCCTGAGCTTAGCTCTAGAATCAATGTATTTAAATTCGGAATGTTCAGAACTTAGTTCTAGAATTAATTTCCAGAATCCAGTTTCAAAATTTAGTTGCCATAAAGGCTAAGAATTCAGCTCCAAAATCCAGTTCCCTAATTCAATACTAGAATCCAGCTTCAGGATTCAACTCCGGAGTCCAAATATTAAATCCAAGAGATCTGATCCAGAATTCAGTATCAGAACTCGGATTCACAACGCAGCTCCAGAATCTAGGCCTGAAATTCAGTTCCAACGTTTATTTCCAGAATTCAGCTCAACAGAATCCTGTGTCTAGGTTCAAAATCTAGGTTTAGAATAAATTTCCAGAATCCAGGTCCAGGGTTCTGTTCCCAAATACAGATCCTAATACAGAATTTTGGAACCGAATTATGTATCTGAACTCGAAACTAAATCTTAGACTTGAATTGATGAACTTAATTTTGAAGCTAGATTCTAAAACTGGACTCTTGAGTTAAATTCGGGAGCTGAATTCTAGAATTGAATAAAGGAACTGGATTTTTGAACTGAATTCCAGACTGGATTCAGGAACTGAGTTCCAGAACCGAATTCAGGAACTGAAATCCAGAACTGGAAAATTCTGGAAGTTATTTCTAGAACTGAACTCTGAACCTGATATCGAGACATCGATTCTGGAACTGAATTCTGGGCCTGAAATTTTAGAACTGAATTCCGAATTCAATGGATTTTTGAACTGAACTCTAGACCTGAATTCTCGATTGTGTATGTTATTTAATTCCCTGCACAGGAAAACGTTTAAAATAGCCAGTGCTCGGGGAAGTCGTCACCTGTTTTCCTTTGCAACAAAATTTATAGTTTGGCAAGCGATTTGAGGTTGCGGACTAAAGCTTTAATTTTCACTACAAATGAGTTTATGAACTCAGACTAGGAAGCTTGTTTGGAAAAACTACTTCGAAGCACATGTCTCGTATTGGTTTGACTCAAATTTCTTTCCCCTAAATATTAGATAACTAGAGTACTGGTTTGGGTTTTCAAAGCATTTCTCGTTAATATTCCTATTCTATTCTATTTTAATTAATAAGACGGAAGTGAGTAAATCGTAACCCGGTTTGTGTTGAAACGGTTCCACTAAAGGTAGAACTGTTTACCAAGAATTTGTAAAGTTCACCTGAATCAATTATCCTAGAATCGTTGAATTTAATGATGACCTACCGAACCGTAAGACACCCAACACAAAAGCGACCGCGCGCAAAGTGAACTCATTATTATAATTTTGATTTACGCCACGTCGGACCATCGTCGATGCAAATGCGAATGGTTGAAATGGTCCCTTCCCTGCCCTGATCCCGTTCGGAAGGGTCGTGTAACATCCTGGAACCAGTTGGACCGGTGGAACCGGTGCGAGGTCAAGAATGACAAGTTGGCTTCAGGCTGCTTCTGCTGCCTTGAGTTTCCCCGTCGAATAAACCGAAAGTGATTAGTGACTTCGGTTCGGTTCGGGGTGGAATTTACATTGCCGTGATCGATGGCGGCATCATGTGGCCATTATTCACGGCCACTTACGAAGTTGGCATCATTGTCGGATAATTTGAATACCATGTCCGTCCATTAGGTTAGCAATCGCAGGAACATTTTCACCGCCACCGCGTAATTCATTTCAATCCGCCCGCCGAAAATGGCAGTCGCCGGATCCAGACAGAATAACCACCATTTGGACGGTCCCGGCATATGCCGGAAAGGCGATTCGATTGGAGTTAGTTTTTCATGTGAGTGTGTGTAGACTAAGAGATTGTGTTCTGAATCGCGGCACCCCCCGTTCACGAGGCCGATAAACCAAGTGGTGTAATTTACCGGCGACTAAATGGTAGTAATTTTCATCCGCCTAATGTGCGGGTCAAGCGCCGTGTTTTACTTCCATCATCAGGCCCGTCGTGGTGTTTGGATTTGTTTTCGCCCGACAACGGCCATAGTTAGTCCCTTCCATCGAAAGATATAAATTAATTAGCTCGTGAAAGGTTATAGCCTATAATTTGAGAGTTATGGCTGCGGAATGGGGAGCCTGTGAGCCTGTGATTATTATCGACCGGGGAGACAGCCGCGGAACATCCGGTGATAAGCCGACTACACGAATCTCGTGAGTGGCACTAGTTCTCGGTAGAACTGGAAGGTGGTGATTAAATGCTACATTCCATACTTGATAATGTGATCTAGAAACGATCTAATATCGAACGATTTTAAAGCAAATTTATGATTTTCCGATCGGTGTTTTCTGGCTCTGGCTTTCCGGACTTGGACACTCTTCTGATTCAGCTATCAATCGCAACTTATTCATCTCATGGAGTTATCGATCTCCGGTTTCCATAACAAGAATAAAAAGTTTAATTGGTTCTATCATTCAGTCTTAAGCAGTGAAAAAGTTTTTTTCTTTTACATCCATACTGCAATTATATCATCGAACATAAAAATTTCTGCTGTCTCAATAACGGGGGCCAAAAAAAGTTCAACCTCATCATATCTGTCACCCAAAGACACCATGTAATTCAGTTCTCAATCATGACGCAAAAAAAACATGACAGTGAAAGAAGAAAAAGTTTAATTGACTTTCTATCCGTCGTCAGGCTCCAAATCAAATGAATAAATTTTTAATTTCTTCTTTTTTCCCGTCGTTTTCTCTATCGTTTCCAGAAGTTCCTGACTGACTGAGCTGAGCTGGGCACAGAATTCGAGTGCCTTATGCGACAGAGTAGACAGTGCTACGACCAACTGGGAAGCCCCATTACGTGTAAGTGAGCAACAATTGAATTAAGGAGCAAAGCGCACCGGTAGTTACCGATCAAAGTTTCACCGGAAGACAGAACCGGCAGAAGACACACAAAAAAAAAACGCTCTCCGAATAGGAACAAAAACCGGAAGAGACCACCAGGTGGAAAATCTAATTTCAGCTTTTCCAGTGGCCAGTTGTCGGTCGCTGGCTGGATGACTGACGGACGAACGGACTGACAATCTCAAGGTGACAGAGATTTTCTCTCGATCCCAATAGACATTGGGCATATAGGAAGAGGATAAAAATAAGAAAAAAAAACTATCTTCAATAGAATTACTTACTTTGGGGAAACACAGAACTGACACGGTTGCCCCAGATGGAACGAGTCATTCTGTTGGAGGAATATTTCTCCGGAGCTTGATTGAATGGGACAGATTGAATCAAAGTGTGGACGGTAATGTTAAATAAGATGCCATTAATGCTAACGGTTGTTTTCGACTGCAGAAGGAACACCGTTTGTCTATGCTGGGTAGTCAAAATAGTATTGCTTTCTGCAAATAAAAAGAATCAGTTGCTTCGGGCCCAATTCTTCGGAAGACCTTTGAAAAATAGTTTCTTTGGTTTAGGCTCCAGAAATTTTCTTCCAGAATCCATGTCTCGAGCTTCAGGAAGTAGGTAATGATTTCATATCCAGAATCCATGCCCAGGAAAAATCAACAGAATCCAAGCCCAGAGTTCAGCGTTCTAGTACAGAATTCAGTTTCAACTTTCAGATTCAGAGCTTGATTGCGGAATCCATGTCTCGGAATCAAGAAAACAAAATATAGTTCCTAAATTAATTTTCAAAATCCAGTTGCCAAAGGTAGGTCCAGAGCTCAGTTCCAGAAGCCATGTCTCAAATTACGATTAAGAATTTTGATTCAGAACTATTTTGCAGAATCCAAGTCCAGAATTAATGTACAGAATCCATGTCTAGAGTTCAATTCCAAAATCCAGTTCCAGAAATCACGTCGTCAATTAGGTTCTAGAATATTGGTACAGAGTTCAGCATAATGGAATTCAAGAGTCCATGTTTTCAATTCTCGTTAAAAAATTTATAGAATTAAGCAATAGATTCCAGTTCCAGCACTCAGATCTAAAATACAGCTTCAAAACTTTATTATTTTTTACGTTTCGTCTTTGACTCATCAGTGCAAAGCAGTTCAAATTGAACTACTTAGTGCTAAACTCGGCTAAACACTCTTTGTTTTGCAACGGAGTGCAATGTCTTTTCTGACGTGCCGAAACGTAAAAATAATAAAAACAACCCCTTCAAAACTTTGTTCAAGAAAACATAATGAATACAGATCCTATGTGCACGTCAAGAATTTAGTTCCAGAACCCAGAACTGAAATCTGAATATAAGTCTAGATTTTGCATAAATAAACAATATAAGTCTAGGTACTAACTTCAGTAATCGAAGCTCAAGAATTCATGTTTAGATTTCATGTTCAGAATTTAGTTACGGAACTAATATCCAACATCCAGCTCCCGAATTCAGCTCCAGAATCCAATTTTTGAATTCCAGGCTTAGAATCCATCTTCGAAATCCAATTCCCTTGTTTAAGTAAAGAATCCAGATCCAGAATTTAGCACCATAATCCATGTCTTCAGATTAAGAATTTAGTTTCAGAGTTTACTTCCAGATCTAGATCCACAACCCGATTCTAAAATGCAACTGCAGGAATTTTCTTGCAAAATGCAAGGGCAGAAACTATCAAGATGCGCGAAGCAGTCAAATGCCGACTTTATTCGCACTCGTTTGGTGCGAAGTACGCACTGATAATTTACACTAAACTGATTATTATCTCCAATCTGCAAAGAAGCAATCTTTATAATTATTTTGGATAACATTTTGAGCCATTAAAAGGCCTGATATTGCATAATATTCCCCATCGTTGTCCACTTTTCGTTGTATTTTGCTCCTATGCAAAAGATCCGCAACAGGATGACACAACCTTTTTTTGTTCTTTTAAGGGAACTGAATCAACTCTGTTAACGGCCCGTAATTGATTCAACACTGAACTGAATTCTTGATACTGGAACTGGAGCATAGCTCTGGACCTGAACCAACCGGGCTTGCTTTAATTCCTGCTCAGTCAACTCCATAGGCTAGAATGAACGAAATATATCACGTGTTACCCTTTTATACCTACCCAGGTACGAGCAAGACGTTATGAGTTTTCTTCTTTGATACTCGTTGATATGAAACATTGAGGAAAACTTTAATTTTTAATTATTTATAATTATGTCATACAACTGAAAATGTTATCCTAAATTGATGATCATATTTCCGATGGCATGTAGCCAACATTATGTTGATACGTTAGATCCAACACATATCACTCTCTCAGGGGGTAAATTTTGAAAAAGCGCTCCATAGTAAATATGTGCGAGATTGGAAATCAAACCCAGGCGGGTTGCGTGAAAGGCATCGACTTACCCATCACACTATACCCGACCCCAATATGGAAAAATGTTCCATTTGACGAAGCGTTTCACTCGATATCAACGTGGGATGAGAAGCGTTACGTTAACTTGAAGAAGCTAGAAATCGTTGCATACGATAATTTTCTTAAATTAAGGGTTACAAATCATATGAGTTATTTTTTGGAAATTTTGAATGTCAAAAACAGTTATAAGGGAGGGATTACGACGCGTTACTTTTAAGAAAGTAATGGATGTTACGAAATGTTACTTGTGTTACTTTTATATAAGTTATAGACGTTACGAAGCGTTACATGCCTTATTTTTATGGAAGTTAAAGATGTAACAAAGCGTTACATACATTACTTTATTGGAAGTTATAAGCGTTTCGAAGCCGTAAATACGTTACTTTTTGTAAGTTTTATGCGTTACGGAACATTACATATGTTTTTTGTGAGCAATAAACATTTCAAAGCATTATTTTTCTGTAAGATTTAGGTGTAACGAAGCGGTACATGCGTTATTTTTTATGAGTTATAGGTGTTACGGAGCGTTACGATGCGTTACATTTTATTAAGTAATACGTGTTACGGAGCATTACGATGCGTTACTTTATTGTGAGTTATGACGTTACGAAGCGTTACAAGCGTTATTCTTTTGTATGCTACAAGCGTTAAATGCGTTACTTTTTAGACGTTATGAAGCGCTACGAAGCGTTGCTTTCTCTAAGTTACATGCGTTACGAAACGTGGCATGTGTTACTCCGTAGGAGTTTTTGACGATATGAAGCGTTACATGCGTTAGTTTTTTGTGAGTCATAGGCGTAACGAAGCGTTACAAGCGTTATTCTTTTGTAAGCTACAAGCGTTACATGCGTTACTTTTTAGAAGATTTCGGGCGTAACATGCGTTAGTTCCATGTAAACTATAGATGTTACGAAGCGTTACATGCGTTACTTTTTATGAGTTCTAGACGTTACAAAGCGTTATAAGTGTTATTTGTTTGTTAGTAACAAGCGTTACTTTTTAGTAAGTTTTACACGTTATGAAGCGTTACCTTTTATAAATTACAGGCGTTACGAAGCGTTGCTTTCTCTAAGTTACATGCGTTACGAAACGTGGCATGTGTTACTCCGTATAAGTTTTTGGCGATACGAAGCGTAAAATGCATTAGTTTTTTGTGAATTGCAGGATTGACGAAGTGTTTCATGCGCTACTTTTTAGTAAGTTAGAGGCATTACGATGCGTTACATTCGTTACTTTATATAGTTTGTAAATTATAGGCGTTAGAAGTCGTTACATGCGTAACTTTTTTGTTAGTTTTATGTGTTACAAAACGTTACATGTGTTACATTTTTGAAAGGTACAAGCATTACAAGACGTTGCATTTGTTACTCTTTTGTATGTTTTGTGTGCTACGAAGCATTATATGTGTTTCATTTTGTAAGTTTTAGGCGTTAAAAAGCGTTACAAGAGTTTTGGCATCCCAATTTTAACATACTAAAGAGTCATTTATTTGCAAAATCTACTGGAAATGTAAAAATTAGGAAATGTTTAGAAATGATCCAAAACGACATATCTTATCGAAACGAGAACTTGTATCTAATTTTGAAGGAAAATGAGCATAAATATTATTCAAGTGAATAAATTATTCTATTCTATCCCTGAAAGAATCATTAGTTCTTTTCTTGATATGAGAGTATTCAGTAAATTGAAATATTATTTCACATTTTTCAAATGTTACCGACAGCCACGTACGCGGAGGGGGCTCCCCCTATTGATCCTGTGGATTACACCGTGAGATAGAGGTTTTGATAGTACGCAGCTGTAGGTCCTACAAAGCAGAATAGAGTCTAAACCACATAAAATGGGGTATGAAACCGGGTTAAGCAAAATTCTGCAGATGAGAAAGATATCCTGCAGCTGTATCTCGCACATAACATACTTATTTAGAGCTAGAAAGATGAACGCAAGCGCACTTCGAATACATGTTTGGCTGAGCCTCATATCAGAAAAAAAGCCAGTATTACCGTGCATTGATGAAGCGATTGAAGACCGCAATCGCTAAGAAATGGCCTCAAATGAAGCACATGAGTATCGCTACCATGCACAGTTGAACCAGCCCAATTTCAAGCTCTTAATTGATAACTCATTGAAACGTTTTTTGAGGTACAGTATTTTCAGCAATGACAGACGCCATCTTTTAGCAAATTTTGTTTATGTGATTAATCCCCTTAAAAGTGAGATGAACACATTATTTTTGCTCAGGGCCATCATAGGGGCTAAGTTACTTCAAAAAAGTTGTGCAGAAAATTATTTCAGACATAACTTAAGGTGCTATTCCCGTAATTTGAGTGTAATTCATGATATAAAGTATTTTCTGAAAAGGGTGTCCTAAAACCAGTTTTTGAACGAAAACACATATATTTTCAATTTATATGAGTTTTTATGTTATACAAAGTTATTCATCATTAAAAACTATGCTGCTATCATTTCTGTTTAATGAAATAGAGCCATGTTTCATGTTTTTACCTTTTTTTATATATATAAAAAATAGGTATAGAATTCGCTCAAACTTTCGAAAATTTTTCCGAGGCCCGGAGGGCCGAATGACATATACCAATCGTTTCAGCTCGACGAACTGAGCAAATGTCTGTGTGTGTGTGTGTGTATGTGTGTGTGTCTGTATGTGTGTTGTCAACTAAGAGGTCGAGATCTCAGAGATGGCTGGACCGATTTTGATCAAACTAGTCGCAAATGAAAGGTCTCCCCGTCACCCAAAACGCTATTGAATGGTTTTGAGATCGGATGTTTACTTTTTGAGTTATTCGAAGTTTTATGTCAAAATTTTGACAGTATCTGTCACAATTGACCTTGAAAACAGAATATGTTTTCAGACTTAGATTCCGCACGATAATACCTATTAAACAAGCCATAGATTGTTAAAATCCGTCCATTTTTAACGGAGATATCGAAATTTTTGTGTAAACGACTTTTCCCCCTATTCCAGCAGTAGGAGTTTTGAGCGCTGTCTGGCAAAGAAATGCTTGGGAGCAACGGAAAACACGATTTTTTATTCTGTTACATACAATTGTTTCTAAGTACCAAAAAGACTGTGTACAGCATCCTTTTTCATGACAATTTGCCTCGGACCGATTTTAGCACGGCTCGTTTTTGGCAACATAATCGTTCGAATATGACATATATAAACCAGATGATGGCAGAATTTTTTTTAAATTATATTGTTTTAAACCACTTACAGCAATAAATGCTGGAAGAACATAACATCCATGTACCATTCGAATCAGTTCGTCGAGATCGGCAAATGCGTGTGTGACAAATAATTTCACTCAATTTTCTCGAAAAATTTCTTTTCTTCAAATTCAGATTCATACGAAAAGTCGTATGCTCCCAAACAAAGTTCCTGAATTATGTTTGGTTCCGACCTCTGGTTCCGGAACTACAGGATGATATGTGAAACGAAATCAAAATTGTGTAACTCATTCTTCTCGTAGATGGCTGAACCGATCTAAGATTCAAATGAAATCTAAGAATCATCTAAGATTCAAATGAAAAGTTTCAAGATTTTATAAAACATTTTGCTCTTCAGCCAGATCCAACATCCGGTTTCGGGGATACAGGGTGATTGGTATAAACATGTCTATTCCACATAAATTAATCAGGTTTATCGGGTTAGCAGATTTGGATAGTCGATAAAAATAAATTAACTTTTTTCAGTTTTAGTGGTATTCAGTTGTCGATTCAGAAGGCACCTAAAAATTTAATTCGTGCTATGATTTCTCAAAGATGTCTTCACTGATTTTCAAATATTTTGAAACAAATGTAAACTATACAGCTATTCAGGTGAATTTATCTGACTTCGGCCATACCGATTTTAGAATTCCGGGTCCAGTATAAAATCGTTTCTCAAAGCTCAATCGTTTTCTCTAAAAAAGCCTAATCAAATTTCAGAAACAAAAATTCAAATTAAAATAAACTTATATACAAAATTAATTAATTTTATAAATACATACAAAAATTAATGAGTTTTATCCAATTAAGCTTCAAAGTTGTACTCAAAACTGTAATTTATTCGTCATATGGCCATACGAATCGGTTTGGGTTATGCTGGTTCCTAAATACCGGCTCTTCAAGTATCTTAAATTACCGTAAACTCTAAACTGGAACTTACATATCATGGCATGTTTAATCGATTATCACACTTCTAGATTTAAATTCGATTGTATTTGCAGTTTCGACATTACAGAGTAATGAGTGATTACAATCTCAAATTGTCGCTTAAAACGACGGTCATTAAAATAATGTAATGAAAACTTAAACACCGAAGAATATTCATGCAAAAAACACATGCGGATTGATAAAAAAAGGTATCATCTCACTGCTAGGTGGATTAATCACGTTTTTTTACAAAATTCCAACTTGTCTATCTTCAAAAGGCGCAGAAAGGTGCAGATGAGACTACTTACATATTAAACTACTTCAAAAGAGCTTTCATACCGTGGTTGAATTACTCGTCTGCAGGCGAGATATGTTCTTTTCAAATATCCTTGTCCTTGACATTTGCAATGATAAGGTTCATTGTATATCTGATCAGATTTCAGTATATATTCGTTACCATGGTAACTCTCACAATAAATGATTTGTAGAACATGAAAAACTCATATAAATTGAAAATATTTATGTTTTCTTACAAAAACTGGTTTTAGGACACCATTTTCATAATATATTTTTTCTCAAGTTACGAGAATAGTACCTTCTGCAAATTTGTTTGAAATGACTTTCTGAACAACTTTGCCGAAGTAACTTAGCCCCTATGTTGACCCTGAGCAAAAATAATATTATTATCTCACCTTTAGGGGGATTCATCACAAAATATGGCGTCTATCATTCTGAGCAACTTTGCTGAAGATACTGTACCTCTGAATCCACATTTTTAATGAGTTATCAATTAGGAGCGTTAAATTGGGCTTCTGAAGCACTGTGCCATGGTTTAAATCAATGGTTCAGGTTTCAATTACTTGAGCATCAACTTCGTTCACCTGATTTGATCTTCTCGTACTATTATTTGTGCTCAAAAGTTAATTTATTTTTGAGAAATTTATGCGAGTTCCGCTTTGGAGTTTCAGACCATCTACTAATAAGACCTATGAATTTTGAAGATGTTTTTCGCTCTCCACGAATCGGCTTTGCTACTCTATGCAGTGAAATATCATCATCTAAAGTAGGAATGTAAATGAACTCAGAAGGAAACGGCATGGCATTTAATTTAGTTAACTGCGCTATCGTTGCATTCTTCGATGTTGAATAGCCTGAAAAAAGCACAAATCAACTCAAAAAATTAGAAAATGCCCAATTTCCAGAGTTGATAAACGAAGACAATTGACATACTCGAATATAAATGGCGGAGAGGTTCACTCTTAGTCACCAAAATCGTTTCTGATCACCTACATGGAAACTATTCAGAAGGTAGGAAAATGGGTTCCTTATCAGCTGAATGATAAACAACAGGAAAAGGGAGATGGGGGGTAAGGTTTAAATGATGGAAAAAATAATCATTTTTGAAATTTTTTTTCCAGAATTATCGTTCAACAAAATAAATTCAAATGTTTTGCATAATAAAAAGCTTAATACGAACAACATTTTGTATTTTTTTCGTGGAAAATATTGAAAATAAGTCGGTGAAGAGGTATTTTTATCCAGGTTCACTGTATCGCAGAACAATCAGAAGTGAACAAAGCAGCATAGTTAGAGTGAAAGTTTTTCTAGACCCCAACGTTTCTGGTTGATTTCGCTTTTTTTTTTTTTTTTGTTTTTCGTCTATAAAATCAATGGAAACAATTTATTATTCAAGAGAGCCCGTAGGGTTTAACATTTTCAAAATATTTTTTTTCTTTTATAATTTGTTATAATGAAACATTTCAAGAATGTTTTGTCAAGTTTTTAAGTCCATCGAAGCAGAAATCTTGGGCCTGTGAGTCGAGCTTTTACTTCTTCGCAGTATGAGATAAGCAAAGATAAAGGCCCATAACTTGCTGAGTTTTGTTCCGATAGGCTTGAAAATTTCACATAATATTCTTAAAATGTTTTGTTATAAGAAAATACAAAAAAAAAATTTTTTTAAAGTGTCAGACCCCACCAGCCCCTTAAGCGTAATGGTGATTGCCAAAAATTTGACAGAAGCTGCTCGATATTTATCAATATTGTATACAACATTTTCAATCCGGTAGAAGATGCTACAAGAACTCGAATCTCTCAATGCAGGAACCGCGAGAGAATTTTGCTACATTTCTTCGCTCCACTTCATTCTCTGAGTATTTCACGGCCAGTCTGATCAGTCTGATAATGATTGGTGCTGTGTGGAATTTACCAAGAGAGAATCGCAAGATGCCAATTATCGCAGAAAATTGAGTCGATGATTCGACTTGATGATTCTCATACTAAGTTGCGATATTTCAAAACCCTTGTGTGGAGCAGCATTCACATACATTTTCATAGACATCACTTATACAAAGGTTATACGCACATAGTTAGAATAAGCGGCAATAGTAAAATGATTCTATCGCATTTATCAACTGCCCATACAGAATCGGATCGCGAAACGAGAATAAGCGACCGTTTGTTGCTTCAGAGAGAATCCCCACAGCAGCGAGCTAAGCTTGGATATTCAGACAGGTCATCGAGAGAAATTCGCTCTCGCACTGGTGTCTATTCTATATTAAATGAACCATGCCGGTGTTTTGTTGCTGCGATGAAATCCGTCTCTCTTTGATGGCACTGATTGAATCGGGTGAAGAGTTGTTAGTGAGCGTTCTTTGATACGATGAAAGCCATCCTTGGTCTTAGGCATGTGATACAGAAATAACGTGACAGTAAGCGTAAAGAAATGTAATACAATAACCTTCTGTCGGGCACAGTTACAATTTTTATTTGAATACTCCATAATGACAGTTTCAGGGGAAAAGTTTAAAGTGTCTGTTAAAAACGCCAGTAAAAAGCACACCGAGAATTAGGTACATAAGAAATCTTCAGTAACATTATTTTTCTTTTGTCTGAGGACGAAATCCTGGGTACGGACCTGATTGTGGCAACTGCAATTGGCAATATTTGTGACTGATTTCATACAAAATTGTGGTGATTTTTCTTTACCAGTAGACAAAAGGAACGAGCATTGTGTGATGGGTATGATGGCAATTTTTAATGCTAACTTTGACGTCCATTGTTAATTATACTGTTTGTCCCTTAGCGATTAGTGCTACTAAATTTACATATTTTTCCTTTATCCGTATAGATGGCTACTCAATTAATTATTAATTTTAAATGATTATCCGCTGTTGACCTTCTCAAACGTGTTAATCCTATTCAAATGAAACTTTACAGTCCGGATCATGTTAAGAAATAAATGACATAATTCACTTCGTTGTAGTAAGGTTACATTCCATTCTCCATTTCAGTGGTGGCGCTAAGCACATCGAAACGCAAGCCGTAAACAACGTCTTCAGCATACAAAACCACTAAGCCGGTGAAGTTGCCGTTGATTTATCAACTCCACACTCGACCAACTCTCTCTCGAAATTCCGTTCTGAATGTCTTCAACGCTGTGGTCTGTGTTTGAGTTTGAGTTTGTGTGTGCGCCAGAGAGCTCTCACTAATCGCAATCGTTAAATTTTATAGTCCGACACTTGAGTTTTCACGAGCGGTTCGAACAAGAAACAAGGGGCCTTCTGTCGCTTGATCGGAATAATAAAATTAAAAAAAAACTACACAACAAATAAACAGACTTCGAACAAGTGGTCATCGAAATCGGCAGCGTTTTAGATTTATATTCAATTTTCAACACATTAACCAACTGCAGTGCCTCGTGATGCGATGCGATGAAACCGTCATCCAGGGACGCATCACCGCCTTCGTTCGCCATCGCGTCTTGTTCCTTCAAATGGTCCCATTTAGGAATGCATCTAACTATCGGCATCGGCTGACTCATGGATCTGATTGCGTTAATTGAGGAATGATATGGGCTTTCGGATACTTTTTATGGCTCAGATTTTCGACATCCACTGAGAGAGTTAATTTGATTGCGCGTTTATTATTTATTTCGGTTGACCCTGTTTCGCCTGTGGCAGTCGCCTGTGTGGGTGGTTTTTGTTTCTGTTAGGAAAGTAGGAAACGTTTGTTCGATGAATCAACTATTCGAGCCGTGACGTACTTGACAACCTTGAACATTTCTCGAGAAATTGGTGCGAGTGAGTCGGCAGTAGAATTTTGCATTCGAAGGCGTTACAATTTTTGAGCTCAAGAACGAAACTAGTTTGCATCATTCAACAACGGGGTTGGAAATTTGTTTTATGGTTCTTCGATTTGTTCGCTTGGTTTGAACACCTGTCTTGCAGGAAAGGAATGTCGGATTTAAAGTGTAAATTCATAGCAAGGGAGCGGTTCGGCAATAATTTTTCGCCGAACAGATGCTTAAATCCACACAGAAGATTTTTCAGAAGCAGAAGCTTAAGTCGTAAATCGTTTGAGCATTACATTCATTTAGTTTTCTTTTGTCACCGTGAAATAAGAACTGTTTTAGACAAACCACCAAAGTTAGTAGCTTAGGACATTCGAAACACCCGGAAGTGTGAGCAACCATTGAAATTCGTTCATAAAATTATTATCTCAATTTTTCCTAAAAACTAACTTTTACCGTGATGACTGCCAAGGTTTGACATTTCTCCGACATCGCGTTGGTTTTATCACCACTACCGGAACGGGGTTCGAAACAATCATCATCACCCTGATGGCGAATGTTGGCACGTTCGTGACTTTTCATTTCATTCGTTAGAAAACCCGTTGCCAGATTACGGCCGTAGAACCTAAAAACCTGTGTACTGTGACGAGAGCTTGATTAGGACGTGTTCGGAATTGGAATTTGTTCCATCACTTTACGGGAGCACAATCGCGCGTGAAGATAAAATCTTCAGCCATTTAAAGCTTGAGAGTGTATGTTTTGACTTTGCATAATTGATTGTGAGGGTGGAATTTTCTGCCACGTGCTAGAAATGTTCGGCCGAGACCATCAGCAAGTGAATTGATGAATAGATATGTTTTGAAAACTAATATTGTTTTTTAAATTTATTTATTCTTAGTTTTTTTATCAAGAACGAATATAACTATGAAATTTTAGATATAATCCCAATTGTCGATTTATTTTTTTATCTAGCTAGCAATACATCAAGATCACTGATCTGGTTAGCAGAGATGTCTATCTCCTCTGTGTGACGAAGAGCAAGCAAAATTTCTCCCCTCGCACTGACAACTTCAACGAGAGCTCTTCTCTTTCACATTTATACACCACTGTTGTGTAAAGTGTACACGCATCATGAGTGCGTTTGTTTATTTCCTTTTACCTCTTCCACTGAATCGCACCAAAGTGCTAGAGCATTAGCTAATAAATTCTCTGAGGATACTTTCACAGAGGTGTACACGCCGGTGAGCACTCTGCTGTGTGGTTTTCGTAGATGAAGCGTGGACACGCAAAATCAGCAAAATAAACCAATTTATCGTAAAATTTTCGGTTTTCCTTGCAAATTTTTCATAGCAAGGCCAGATCTACTCTCTATTAATTGAAGTTCACAGAAGTGTTCGCTCAACATCACGCGCCAGTGGTCACTTGGGTGTATTTAGACGAGAGCGCGTGTGAGCGATTCATGCGAAGAGAATGTGTTTCACTCGCGCCAGCTGCTTTAACCACAAGCACACACTCAAATGCTGTCTATTCGACACTGAGAAGAAGTGCGCTTTCCGCTTTGTGCGGTGCTTCGTTTTTTTCATCCTCGGTGTGGCAAAAATCTGACTCTAGCGTGTATCTCTCTGGTGAAATGCCATCTCTGCTGGTTAGCTGTCTTAAGGATGGCATTTTCAAATGTGTACTTACCTTCTTGATGCGGTGAAACAACACACATTCGGAAACGCTAAGAGTGAACTTTTTCCATATGAGCAATCGTCAAAGAGATCCAAACTGGATAAAGTACAGTGTCAAATCATCGGCGTAGGCCATTCTACAGCCCGTTTCAAATAGTAACATCACATCGTTGAAATACAACACATATAACAATGGGCTTGGGTTGTTACCTTGTGGCTCACCAGATGAGCTGGTGGAATTCAAAAAAGTCATCGAGTCGAACTTAACATGACCTATAAATCGGAACAGTTTTGAACCTAATTAAGCCTAGACTTACTATCTCATGCTCTATATCGATTAAACCAATGAAAAGAAATCTAGCAAACGAAGTGAACCTGCATTTCTGTGACCATAATGGCATGCTGTGATTTGTTCTTGAAAACATAGGTCGATTCAAAACAACTTTTCAAAGATATACTATTGAAATACTGAAACGATGACGAACGAACTTGGAAAGAGCAAAATTTTGCGCGTATCGTAGCATTATCGCATGTCACTGTCGTCAACTCTATTCTCGCAGCTGCTCTCTCGAAGGGTACAAAAATCTCTTCCACAGCTCTACGGTCCACACCAATAATATCAATATCGTCCGCAAAACCAAGAAGTATGCGACACTTATCGATCATGGATTAGTCTCTCTGCTTAGCTAGATCTTCCAATCGAACCTTCGTACGCTTCTCCCCGTGATATTTTGTCATGAATACGACTTACTTTACTATGTGGTGCCTTTTCAAAAATTTACCCTCTTAAAAAGTGATAAGTTTTTGATCGTGAATATCTCCTGTTGTATCAAATGAAACAAAATAATTTCTGTTACATGCCATCGGCAATATGATCACAATTTTATGATAAAATTTTCAGTTGTGTGACAAAATCTCAAATAATTCAAAATTAGACTTTTCTGAAATGTTTGGTATAAACGAGTATCGAAGAGGATAATTCATAAGGCGCGTTTGCCTTTCTAATATTTCCACAATTTGGTCCTTCTGAAAGGCAGGAATGAATCCCGTACAGCTTTCCTGATAGGATTCTATCGCCACTGCGAGCAGATGTATTTTATGTCGTTTGCAAAGCAAGTTTTGCTTCCGACAAGAGCGATTACGTCACAGCTGCTAGTCGTTTGCATTAGAGAAAAAACAACGAAAAGAGGACAACGGTGGAAAGCATCACACAAAATCAACCGTTCTAATGGCTCTAAAAGTTTTTCTATAGAACTATTAGGATTTCTTCTTCGCATATCGAAGGTAAATATCCTCAGTTTAGTGCAAATCTAGAACAGTTTGATTAGATTTGTGCACTTTTCGCTGTGTGAAATTCACAGTAATCGAGATCAAGTGAAGCGTTCTTTGTTTTTTCGGAAAATGTGAAAAAGGGGAATGCTTGTATAATTCATACAATTGATCAACTAATTTACATTCGGAAGTGTTAAGAAGCATGTCAGTTGTTTTCGCATTCACGACATGCAGTTATGTCTCTGACATTACCCACCCGCCTTTTTTTAATTGAACAACTATAGGAGAAAACAAATTGTTTCAATTTCTTCTTTCCTTTTGAGATTTATTGTAGTCGTTTGAGTAATTTTATTGTTTGAGTTGTATCTCTTGGATATCTTGAATAACTGAGTATTGATGATAACGGCTCAGTACTGCAACGATATTTTCGGTAAAATTCACGAACCAATGTGTTTAATACGAAGTGACAATATTTCGGAGCTCAGGGTATGCCGATACTTGATGAATACTATGCTCAATTATTTTTTTTTAATCCTTCATGATAAATTTCAGTCGGTAAACTATAAAAATCATTCAGATCTCTCGCGGCTTTTTTACGCGGATTTCCAAAGTAACGCGGTTTGTTTATGCGTTTTTCTAGACGGATTTCTGAAGTTAAGCGGTTTTCTTTTTTTTTGTTTGCATACTAATACTAATCTAATACAATTCGAATATCAAATTAGTATGTTGGTATTCATTAGTTAATCTAAACACTGTTTGTATCAAATGATTTGCTATTATAAATTACATTAAATAAAATACATTCATTTTGTACATGATCTTATAACTATTTCAAGTTTGTTTGTATCAGTTCATCACTTTTATTCAATGTAAGATAGCTGGCTATTGGTTGAACTCATGGAAGAGAAAGCAGTCTAACGTAAAATAAAATATAAATTGGAACTCCAATGGACTAAATAAAATGATAAAGAAGTTTCATGTATGAAAGGTCACGACAAGCAAGAATGTCGCGAACTGGGACATTGGATAGTCTACCTTGAGAACGCAGGGAATTGATTAGTTGAGATCTGACATCACGATACTCCACGCATGTCCAAACGACATGAACAATATCGCGATAACCTTCGCCACAAGCACAATGATTAGTCTCGGAAAGTGCAATTCGAAGGAGATGTGCATCTAACGTGTAGTGATTGGACATGAGTCTGGACATCACACGAATGAAATCCCTTCATTCATCCAGTCCCCTGAACCATGCCTTTGTCGATATTTTAGGAATAATTGAGTGCATCCACCGACCCAGACCATTTTTATCCCAAAACACTTGCCAGCTGGCAAGTGTTCTTTGGCGAGACGCGCTATAGAATTTGCTGAAAGCAATCGGTCTCTCATAAATTTCAACCTCAATAGCACCACGTTTGGTTAAACTATCGGCTCTTTCATTGCCTGGAATGGAGCAATGAGCCGGGACCCAAACTATGTTGAGTTCTTTTAACCACCATATTCATCTGCACCAGAACCTGAATTCTAGACATGTAGGAACTGGAACTGAATTAAAGATCTAACTTCGAAACGGGCGACTGACTCCGAATTCAGGTTCGGAATCCAGATCGAGAATTCAGTTCACGAATTTAGTTCTAGAATTCTGAACTCATTTTCTGAATTTCATTGTAGAACTGAATTCAGAACTTGAACTCCAACCCTGGATTAGGAAACTGAATTTATTTATTTATTTATTCGTCAAACAAATGTAGACTACAAACAAAAAAAAAGTTACATTATTTCTACGATTCGGTTTCAATTTTTCTTTTATTTGTTTCCTGGACATAGTTAGATCGATTTTTTGGCAGTTTTCGTTATAAAAACGCATCATTTGATTAATAGGATTATTTTTGGCATAATTTGTTTTATATTTTTTTCCGAAAATATTTGACGACTTCTGAGATGGAGACTAGGAGCATTAAATTTTATTTGTGAAAGCAATGATTCAGATTGTACTCGTTGAGAAATAATGTCGTTGATAAAATAAAGCATTGTAGCTTTGCGGCGTTCTTCGACTGTTTGAAAGTTTATAAGCATACAACGCGCTTTATATGATGGGAGAGGAAATGCTGTCCAGTTAAGTTTACGAAGCGCATACAGTAGAAATTGTTTTTGAACAGATTCGATGCGTTCTACGTGTACTGAGGTACATGGGTTCCATACTATGCTGCAGTATTCCAAAATTGACCTGACGCATGTTTTATATGATAATTTTATTGTGTAAAGGTACTGAAAATTATGACTAAAACGTTTAATGAAGCCTAACATACTATTTGCTTTATGGACAATTGTATTATAATGCTCCACGAAAGTAAGTTTGGAGTCTAAAATTACGCCTAGGTCTCTAATAATTTTACATTTTTCTACAGGTTTGTTTCCTAAATATATGCCATTAGTAGGAGACATGATTTTTCTACTAAACCTTACTGAACTACATTTTTTAACGTTTAGTTGGAGTCAGCTTTTATTGCACCAAATGTTGAATACGTTAATTTCATATTTGAATACTCAGCATCTACAGCATTTTTTATTTCCATAAAGAGCTTCATGTCGTCTGCATATACAAGTACTTTTAGATGTTTGAGTAAGAAGGAAATGTCGTTTACGTACAAGATAAAAAGAAGAGGGCCTAAATACCTTGGGGAACACCTGAAGTGACATTTATTGATTTGGAGTATGTGTTTTGATAGCGTACAATTTGTTTACGTTTTGTGAGATATGATTCAAGCCATTCTAAAAGTTTTTGTTCAATGCCATATTTTTTAATTTTGAATAGTAATAATGGTATGTCAATTCTGTCGAAAGCTTTGCCGAAGTCAGTATAGAGAGTTTCGACATAATTTCCATTGTCCATAGCTTCTAAAGTGAATGTAATGAATTTCAGGAGATTTGTTGACGTAGAACGACCTTTGAAAAAACCATGTTGTTTTGGAGTTATGTAATTTTTTACTTGTTGAAATATTTTCCCATTGATAATTTTTTCAAATAATTTTTGAATGCACGAGATAATGGCAATTCCTCGATAAAAACGTATGTCTGATTTTGAGCCTGGTTTACAGATCGGTACTAAGAAGGAGGATTTCCATGTTTCTGGGAATATTCCTGTTCTTAGAGATAAGTTGAAGAGATGTTGTAATGTAGTTGTTTCGGCATATGATGTATATATTTCTTGGAAAAAAATTGCAAATAAGTTACAAATTTCAGTGCTATTATTTCCAGTAGTTCCGTCTAGGTTCATCTGAGAAGGAAGGTTGTTATTCTTCAGTTTTGTTTTAACATAGCTAAAGAAATTTTTAGGATGCTCTTTGATTTCGCTTTCGACTTTGAAATTATATTCTTCGTGCCAAGTTGATTGTTTATTTCTGATTAGTCTGCGCTGAGATACAGTGGACACCGCAAATAGTGATTTTTAAGAAACGTTCTCAAAAATACCGCTTCACCGACTTATTTCTCAATATTTTTCCACGAAAAAATAACAAAATGTTGTTCGAATGATGCTTCTTCTCATGCAAAACATTTGAATTTATTTTGTTGAACGATAATTCTGGAAAAAAATTCGCAAAATGATGATTTTTTTCATCGTTTAGACCCTACCCCCCCTTAAGACTGTGTGTTAACTCACTATCTTGTCGTTCCTCGTCTATTGTATGTCCACAAACGGTTGTTTACATAAAATGTGATTTTAATCACATTTTATGTAAACAACCGGGGGGGCGGTAATGCGAGTGGAGGAGTGTTTACTCACTTCGATTTCTCTGCGATGCTTGAACCGATTTTCACAAATCTTGGTTTAAATTAAAGCTCATGTTTTCTCAAAAGCTACTGCGCAATTTCATCCGGTTCCGTAGGTACCGGGTGATGAGAGTTAAAGTTTTCAAATCGCCATATAGAATGACAATGTGTACCATACCGAAAGAAGAAGAAAACACAAAACGAACGATGCGTGCTTTGTTCTATTTCGTACACGCTATGAAGAAATCGAAACGTTTACTGATGTCTACTACAAGTGTGTAATATTGGTAAAAGATGGTGCTGCAGTTGAAAAAAATTATAGCTATTTTATGATAATTACGACCGAAAGAATAAACGAAAGTAAATGAATTACAATTTATTTGTAAAAATATGAAATTTTCACATCCGGTAGTGCAGTAATACCGTGCCGGTGGTGTAATGATGTCAATAATAATAATAAAAATAATATTTCTACTGCATGTTTTGTGCTGCTTGTGCATGCCGTTTAGCTTGACCAACATATGCAGAAGTAACAACAACGCGTGTTCGCTTCGTTTGTTAGATTTCGTTTAATTGATTTAATCGAAATTGAGCATGAGATAGTAACTATAGGTTAACCTAGGTTCAAAACAGTTCCAATTTGTAGGTCATATTTGTTGCTGGAAAACGAACCAACTTTGGCTATTCCGGTCATCCGAATCCAGTTTCGGAGTGTTCTGATTCCTGAAACATTGTCGTGCAATGATTTATTACGATTTTTGTTGTGGATTATCAAGACAAGAGTACTTTAACCAATTTAGTTCGACTTTTGGCAGTGTAGCACCATCCTATGCGACGGTGAAAAAATGGTAACCAAGTCGGAGGTTAAATGAATTAAAGACTGTCCCAGAAAGTATGGACGCAACCAAAAACCGCTGCCATTTCGCAATGGTTCAGAATCTGTCATTTTTTATGGCTGCGTCCTGTTGTTTACACTCTTCTCTAACCACTTGTGCAGTTGTTTATTCGTTTTTCATTAGTTTGTTTCGAAATGCGTGGACTTTCAGCAGAATAACCTCGAAAAATTGTGCATAAATGGTGCACAGAACGCGGGCTGTCACTGAGAAAGATAGCAAAAATGGAAGGAGTAAGTGAAAAAGCCGCGCGAAATGTTCTTCGTGCTAAAGAACGTTTGAATCTTCGAACCTATAAGAAGCAGAAACAACGAAAACGTAGTCCGAAACAAGAAGCATCGATCAGGCCGAGGGTTCGAAAGCTGTACAATATGATTCTTCCTGGAAATTTCAACTGCATAATCATGGACGACGAAACCTACGTGAAACTCGATTACAAATCCTTGCCGGGACCACAATATTATACGGTGCGAGAAGGGCAAGTGTTAAACCAGTCCGAGACATCGATTGAAGTCGAAAAATTTGGTAAGAAAGCTATGGTCTGGCAAGCAATTTGTAGCTGCGGTAAGATTTCGAAACCCTTCATCACCACTGCTTCAATGAACAGCGAAATATACATCAAGGAATGTTTACAAAAACGACTTCTACCCATGATTCGAAGCCACAAGGATCCTGTTGTTTTCTGGCTAGATCTTGCTTCTTGCCACTACTCGAAATCAACGATAAAATGGTATACTACCAAAAATGTCACTTTCGTCCCAAACGACATGAATCCACCAAATTGCCCACAACTTCGACCAATTGAGGAATTTTGGACATTAACGAACATGTCTTAGGAAACATGTCTCGGCAGCCAAAACCATTCAACAGTTCGAAAAAGATTGGAAAAAAGTGTCAAAACTTGTCGCCAAGAAGTCTGTACGGAATTTAATGAGGAACGTTCGGAAGAAGGTGCGCCAACTAGTCTACAATGGCTAAGTAGCACATGTTGAGAATAATATTATGTTGTTGTAGTCTAATATTATCAGTATATCGAATAAAATTTGAATAACTAACACTTGTGACAGCGAAATCAAAGTGCACCCATACTTTCTGGGACAGTCTTCACTGAAAACTAACAACATTTTTTTACATGTTTTTTAACAGTTGATGCTTTGTTAGTTTAATGACTCGCTTAAAAATTCAATTTGCGTTCACGTCAAACAACTTCCTTCTGCCATTTCGTTTGCTGCGAGGTCATAACTCAGAACCGTTCGCAGTTCGTATGCATACAAAGCTGCCCATCTCGTGGCTTACGCATATTAAACTGAGCTGCAGCAATGTAACGACACTCGAATCCACATTGTTGCAACATTCGATCGATTGATCATCGATGAATGAATGAATGAATGCACAAATCGCGAGCTGCTTGGAACGGCAGTCGTGCGTCCTTCAGTTTGATTGAGTGCTCATTTGGTGGAGAGCGAGCCTAAGAAATTCATTACACCGTTCCGTTCCGTGATTCGGGTTGGTGGTGGCGGCCTCTTTTCCCCGGTGGATGCCATTCTCCCTACTTACCGTGTTCGCCCGTCGACGAGAGGGATGCCGTTTGCTTGACAAAACCCCTTCTGGACTGTTGCGAGGTAAGAGCGAATACACAGCAATTACTCGCGTGCTTCAACCTCGAGTAGGTTCGGTCGAGTGTTTAATCGTGACTGGTGCATCTGCATCTCGGTATGCCGTAATGCAAATCCAATCCGGCCATTGCCGGTGCCTGCTAGGATTGAAAGTATTTTAGCGAGTTTGTTTCGCCGTGTATCGAAACTGTAATACCGAGGCAATAGTAGGCGATGCAACATTGCAAAAACTAAAGAATAACGACAAGTTCTAACGTTTCCAGGCGGCACAGTGTTTCTCGTCTGCCAGGCTAGGTCTGTCCTGGGCTCGGTTGGTCGGTCGGTCGGTATTGGTCGTAAATTATCCACTTTGGTCTCGTGCAAGCCGTATGGACCGGTATTGCTGGTCACATGCCAACAGGCTTTCCCCTCTCGGTGTTTCGATGCAGGACTGGTGTTCGAAAACCTCCCAGGAATCGCCGATACACGGACCAATATTCGGTTCCATCCTCTGGTCAAACTTGTTCAACCGTGAACGTGCGGAATAATATGTAAAGGTCGACACAGAAAGTAACCAAGAGGTGCGAAACATTTCTTTTTTTTTTATTTCGATTTTAATAGCGATTGTCACCGTTGCAATCGCCGCTGTAGTCCAGTCTACATGCCATGGAAAAAGGGCTGCTCATCTGGCAAGAATGTAGCAGAACCAGCTTTTGTCAATTAATGTACTGTAACTCTAGCCGGTGAAAGAGCGGGATGCGAATTCATTGGGGCTTGGCCAACAAACATCAGTTCGGCTAGCGGTAGCAAGGCAGTACATACCAAGGCGCGGCAGTGCACGGGGATATCAATGTCATCTACAGTCACTCACGGGCACATGCACACAGTGCAGCCACCCTTACCACACTGCCTGGTGTAACGTACGTACGTTCGCCATTTCGACCTCGACATCACAGCAAACCATGCGGCCGTCGCTATATAACGGTCGCCGCTCGAGGAAAAAAGCCGTGTAGGACGGAAAAACTGGTTCTCCGTGGCTTGCTTCGGTTGTGACTGAAACGGGCGCCCAGTGTGGGTTCTCGGTAGGGAGGAAAGTGCGTTATGGCTCAGTGGATGTTTCGACGTTTGGCCGGGTTGTTCGGAATTTTTGCTGCAGTCGTAAAACGGTTGTTAGGGAAATAAGGTTTAGGTTAGTTATTCGGTTCACCAAACGCGGCGAATGCTTAGAAAACTGGTGACGTGATGGCTGCAGTCGGATTGTCAGCCAGAAGAGCTATAGAACCGGGTAGGATTTCCAATCAGTCCAATGAAAATTTAACTTCAAATGTAAATTAAGGTCAGAATACGAAAAAGTCGATGGTTTTTGCGAGTTCGAAACCTAATCAACTGCATATCGTTAGAAAGCTTTCGAAATAACCCTGCTAAAACAATACACTGCAGTCTCCATCTATCGGGCCTTTCATGACTCTCGTCGAGTAGGTGGTTATTTGAAGCTAAATAAAATAAAAACTACAGATGCATTTGGGACTGATAGCTGCGTATCGCTGACTGTGCTTTGATTATCTTTCTAGACTGACGTCTTAACTGCACTTGGTTCGAGAAGATATCCGCAAACAGATATGAATTCCTCTGATTGAATTTTTTTTTGATTTGGAAAGCGATTTGTAGATTCGGACAGAAAATCAAAATACTGGTCAAGAACTCACGTCCACAGTCTAGGTACAAAGTTTAGTTTCAGAAACTCTGTCAAAAGTTTGGAAAACAGAATTCTGGTTCAGAATACAAGTCCAAGCCCATGTTTCGAACTCAGGTTCAGGTTCAGAAGCTAGGTTAAGGTCCCTGTCAAACCGCAAATTGTGTTTAACGATTTATAATTTTTTTAGTTGGTTTGACGTAAAGTCGCCAAATAGATAAAGGTATAGAGTGGTAAGACTATTGTTCGATGAACAGAGAAGATGTTTGTATGTATGGTACCGGTCGTGATACGGTCAGGATGTAGCCCATGTTTGATGTACGTTCTATCATGCCTAGCCGTGTTTTAGAGCTGTGTCTATCACAAGGCTTAGGGTGGCGAAAATGGTAGCACGTAAGCACGGAATGCATAAGAACGCAGGTTCGAGTCCTGTCTCTGAGTGTATCTTTTACCAAAAACTCATCTTTTCTGTAATTTTTTCATTCATTTGGCTTCTCCATATATAAACATATATTTTTTCCACTAAGTCGTTGCAAAAACTGAACTTAGTTATGGCGACTTCACTTCAAAGCAGCTAATAAAATAATAAATTGTGAAATCCAAAAAATGTTTTTCGATTTTGGAAGTTTCATGCAGTTCATGCAATTCCAAGACTTTTGACATCAAAAATTTTTTTTTCGATGCTAGAAATCTCAAAAATTTTCTAAATCCCAGAAAATTTTTCTAAATCTCGACGATTCAAGCAATTCCAAGACTTTTAGCATTAATTTTTTTACTTACGATTTCAGAAGTCTCAAAATATTTTCAAGTTTTTTTCAGAAAAAAAATGTTTTTCGAGATGTCACTAAATCACGACATTTCATACAATTTCGAGACTTCTGACATACATAAAAAATTGTTCGATGTCAGAATATTTTCGAGATGAGACTAAATCTTGACGTTTCATGCAATTCCAAGACTTTTGACATCCAAAAAATTTTCGATTTCAGAAGTTTCATGCAATCCTAAGACTTTTAGCCCAAAAATTTTTTTTTCGATTTCGGATATCCTAAAATATTTTTAAGTTTCAGAAAGTCGATTTTAAAACAAAAATTTTTTTCAGGATGACACTAAATCACGGCATTTCATGCAATTTCAAGACTTTTGACATCAAAAAAAATTTTGTCGATGCCAGAAATCTCAAAACTTTTCTAGATCCCAGAAAGCCGATTTGAAAAAAAATATATTTTCGAGGTGACATTAAATCTCGATGTGTCATGCAATTCCAAAACTTTTAGCATCAATTTTTTTACGATTTCGGAAGTCTCAAAATATTTTTAAGATTTTTTCAGAAAAAAAATGTTTTTCGATATGTCACTAAATCACGACATTTCATACAATTCCGAGACTTTTGACATACAAAAAAAATTGTTCGATGTCAGAAATCTCAATTTTTTTCTAAATCTCGGAATATTTGCGAGATGACACTAAATCTTGACGTTTCATGCAATTCCAAGACTTTTGACATCCAAAAAATTGTCGATTTCAGAAGTTTCATGCATTTCATGCAATCCTAAGACTTTTAGCACCAAAATTTTTTTTTTCGATTTCGGAAATCTTAAAATATTTTTAAGTTCCAGGAAGTCGATTTTAAAACAAAAAAAAAAAATTCGGGATGACACTAAATCACGGCATTTCATACAATTCCAAGACTTTTGACATTTTGAAAAAAAATTATTCGATGCCAGAAATCTCAAAAATTTTCTAAATCCCAGGTTTACAAAAAGACATTTGGCTTAAAAAATTATTTTTCGGAAATCTCAGCATTTTCTTACGTCTCAGAAAGTCGATTTTTCATTAAAAAAAATATTGTTCGAGATAACACTAAATCTTTCGGCAAAAAAAAGATTTCGAAGTCGATGTCTCAAAATTTTTCTAAATCCCAGAAAGTCTATTTAAAAAAATTGTTTTCGAGATGACACTAAATCTCAACGTTTCATGCAATTCCAAGACTTTTGGCATAATTTTTTTTTCAATTTCGGAAATTTAAAAATATTTTTAAGTCCCAGAAAATTATTCTTTTCCAATTTTTTTTTCGATGCCAGAAATCTCAAAATTTTTCTAAATCCCAGAAAGCCGATTTTTCAAATAAAAATAAATTTTCGAGATAACATTAAATCTCGATGTTTTATGCAATTCCAAGACTTTCAGCATAATTTTTTTTTTACGATTTCGGAAGTCTCGAAATATTTTCAAGTTTTTTTAAAAAAATAGATTGTTTTTCGAGATGTCACTAAATCACGACATTTTATACAATTCCAAGACTTTTGACATCCAAAAAATTGCCGATTTCAGAAGTTTCATGCAACCCTAAGACTTTTAGCACCAAAAATTATTTTTTTCGATTTCGGAAATCTTAAAATATTTTTAAGTTACAGAAAGTCGATTTTAAATCAAAAATATTTTACGGAATGACTCTAAATCACGGCATTTCATACAATTCCAAGACTTTTGACATTTTGAAAAAAAAATTATTCGATGCCAGAAATCTCAAAAATTTTCTAAATCCCAGAAAGTTGGTTTAAAAAAAGACATTTGGCATCAAAAAAAAAATATCGGAAATCTCAACATTTTTTTACGTCTCAGAAAGTCGATTTTTCATAAAAAATATTGTTCGAGATGACACTAAATCTTGACATTTCATGCAATCAGAAGACTTATTTTTTTCGATTTCGGAAATCTCAAAATATGTTTAGGTCCGAAAAAGTCGATTTTGTCGAAAAATGTTTTTTCTAGATGACATAAAATCATGAAATTTCATGCAATCCCAAGACTTTCGGCAAAAAAAAAGATTTCGAAGTCGATGTCTCAAAATTTTTCTAAATCACAGAAAGTCGATTTAAAAAAAATTGTTTTCGAGATGACACTAAATCTCAACGTTTCATGCAATTCCAAGGTTTTTGGCATCCAAAAAATGTTTTTCGATTTCGGAAGTTTCATGCATTCCATGCAATCCTAAGACTTTTGGCACAAAAATTTTTTTCGATTTCAGAGATCTTAAAATATTTTTAAGTTCCAGAAAGTCGATTTTAAAAACAAAAAAAAATTTCGGGATGACACTAAATCACGGCATTTCAGACAATTCCAACACTTTTGACATTTTGAAAAATTTATTCGATGCCAGAAATCTCAAAAACTTTCAAAATCCCAGAAAGTGGGTTAAAAAAACATTTGGCACCAAAAAAATTTTTTTGGAAATCTCAACATTTTCTTACGTCTCAGAAAGTTTATTTTTCATAAAAAAAATATTGTTCGAGATGACAGTTACATATTTTTAAGTCCGAGAAAGTCGATTTTTTTGTTTTTTCTTGATGACATAAAATCATGACATTTCATGCAATCCCAAGACTTTCGGCATCAACAATTTTTTTTCGATGTCGATGTTAATTTTCTAAAAAAAATCCGAGATGACACTAAATCTTGACGTTTCATGCAATTCTAAGTCTTTTGACGCCAAAAAAAACTCAAACCCTTCCGATTTAGCACAAGTTTTTTTTTCCACCAGGTGAAGCAGGAAGGGATTTTCAGATTAGCATAATTCTTCTCATACGAAAGGGTAACGGAAATGTCGATCGCTTGGTTTAAGAAATAATTTTGTGAACTAGGGTAAGGGCTCCCTATTTTATCTCATTTGTAAGGACGTTACCTTAAAAACCTGATTTAGCCATCAACATCACTACGATTTTTTCATATTTCAGCTAATTCGCATTGTTCCACATTGGGAATTGATTCACATTCCTTGGAAATTAAAATAACAATTAAAAAATCAGCTAAAAACACTTCTGATATGTTCACTACTGTCGTTGGTCCTTTATTCATCCCATAAATTAGCAATGGCGACAGCAATCAAAACCAAAATTTTGCACTATTAAAAAAAACAGTTTGGAATCATTTCGACGTTTAAAATTTTTCGGATCGTTTTTATTACCTTTCGTTTCAAATTTAAAATTTTACTCTGCAGTTAATTTGGAGAACTTAAAAAAAAAACAAAAAAAGAATTGTTACTATTCAGGCATTAGCGCTTCTAAAAACAAAATGTAGAACCAGAGATGCCATTCATACAGATTTATCTGTATTGTATAAATTTTTGCGTTCGCTTTCGTTAAATCAGATTACAAATTTTCTAAATTTAATACAGATTTGTAAAACGAGAGACTTTTCTCTCTGAGTATCTATTAGTATTTGATTACAGTACTTCTTTAAAAGTTTATTAATCAACAGACAAATCACATGTTAAAATGGAAATCTTTTGTGCAAATGTTTGATGATGAACACTGATCAACATTTATATTAAAATTTAAAACCAATTTGAATTTGATTCATTTTATTAGTGAAAACATATAGAGCAGATACATATTTTCTATGAAAATATCTGGCATCTCTGTGCACAGCCGATGAAACACACACATTTAACAGTGTTATGGTGACGTATAGCGGAAATAAACCAGTGCTACTAGATTTGACACAATGGTTATTTGATTGGTATTTAACACGCTCTATTTGGTAATATTAGAATCCGAAACAGTTTTATTCATATAAGAATATCAATGATATAATTAAACTAATGTCACGGATACCTAAATATACTTGTTGATGATAATTGAAAGAAGAAAATAATTTTTTTTTATTTAATATCATAAGAAAACTTGGCAACCTTGCGATACGAAATGAGATGAAAACAAAGCGCAATCAAGTGAATTAAGTGCAAGTTTTCATCTCATATTTTTCATTGCTTTTGTTGCTTCTCAGGTAATTTCAGAAGTCCTTAATCGTTGAATAAACAAGTGGAAAGTGAACATTACTAACTATAAAGTCATCCAACATTGAATAGTGGTGTAATTATGTGAAATAGTGATCATGTTTTGAGACGAATCGATTAGTAAATATTCAGAAACATGATGAATTGTAAAACTTCAGACGAAAGTGGTTCCTAAATCAAAAAGTGAGTTTATTTTAAATGAAAAAAGCGATCGTTGAAGGTTTTTTAACTATTTTTTTTCAATTGGAAAGTATGGCAAAACCTAGAATAAATGTTTTAAAACGTTCCACAGTTTTGTTCAGGTACGTTTAAAGATATGATTAATGTTCAAAGTTATGAGGTGAAGGAATGAGATGGAAATTGGAGCTGAGATGAAATAGGGAGCCCTTACCCTACTCGATTCAATCTGAATAAATTGGTGCCAAAAATGAGCCCAAATTAGTGTCAGAAATTATCCTAAATATTTTAACGAGACTGTTTTGATAATAAAAAGATGAAAGAGGCATTATCTCGCCACTAGGTGGATTAAGAATAGGTTTTGTTTTCCTTGCTCTTTTTCCATGAACCTAAAATCAAACAATACCAATAGTAGCGAACCATTCAAAACGTAATTGAACTATGCAGCACTTTTTCACCGCATTATTTGCTGTCACTGTGTACAATACAATCTACTTCCTCGGACAACCTGAATTATGCACCTGATGTAATCTCACTTCTCTCCTTGAACGGCGGCTACATTATCCGCAAGTTTAACAGTGAAAGTGCGCTATAATTCCCGTCCTTCCCATTCCGGACATCCCCTCAGACTCGGAGGACTGTTAACCATCCATCACTTCCATCCGGCCGTTGGTGGTTGGCTTTCCATCTTAGGATGACTGCCGACAAACCCGAAGCGCAATGACTTAATTCGCTTATAGCCAGCCTCCCTCCCAGGTACGGAGACTATAGAGTCCGGAAATTCCTGCACTACCGAGCGAGTCGTGCCAGGCAACTTCAGTCCCGGGGGCTGTGTGTTATCATTATCCTTTAATAATTCGCCTCCATGTGGTGCAAGTGTAGAGACTAACGCCGACGAGAATGGCATGACTATATCCTTCTTGAGGTACCGCACCGGCAGCAGTCAGACACACTCGGTGCCAGGATTCAAACGGACGGATGAAGCTGGCTTACCACCAACCAGTTGGATAGCAGTATCTAGTAGTAGTTCATTTCTGGGTTGTTACCGCGATGAGATCACTTCCTGCTAGCTCGGTTGCATCAACCCGACAGGCGACCGGTCGTACGTCCTTTTCAATTTGTGTTGGTGGGCCTTTCGAGAAATTTCCCAATTGCCAACCAACTAAATGTGCGATGTGCGATGGGACGTCAACAATAGCTCGGAACTCATCGTCTTTGGGGCTATTTTTCGTCATGATCCTGCACCGTGTGTGTGTGTCTGCACTTTTGTGGCCGTTGCTTACCGGATAAAATGGTTTGCCTGATGGAAATCCAGTGCCTGAACTTTTGTCCGATAGCAAATAAAGGTTCAACTGCGCGTACGGACGACATTCAGTGACCGACCGTTCGGAAGGAACGTTTCTGAAACCAACCAACCAACCAATCAAACCATCAGGTATCCACTTCTTTGTAAGCCGATCTAGCCAAACAAATGGAATCGTTTTTGATTCACCCGGTCATTAAAGACCGTAGTATTTTAATTAACGTGCACACGTGAAATTGCTCTCTCAAATGGCAATGATTCCGTTTTGACCTGCTCATATCTCGCAGATGACTTCTGCAGGTACTCGTCACAGTCGTCAGTCTGATGGCAGCTGAGTACGTGACTATTGTTCTAAATATACCGGGTCCAGTCGTGTCCGGTACTGAAAACGGATATTCGAGATAGTCATCTCGAACTCAAAAAGAGACGCATAATGAGGCGAGCAAGTCGAGCTTTATTGTCGCATTGTGGTCGTTTCTGAGTCTTGACTAGGATATGAGTGATGAGTGCTCTGACGACTAATTCGAACTCATCTGTTGGGTCATCAGGCACCTAGTAGCGGTGTTAATTTGTATCGGGCTTCAAGATGGACGTGACGGTGATAACGGAATCGAGATAAAATGACTGCATTAAAATCTTATCGAATCATTTTAATTTGTCATGATGAATGCGTTCTCTGTCAACAATCGCGCATAGGACATCGGAAAAATTGACTCGGATCGTTCAAGGAATCAATAGAGAAGAGTGTGTTTGGACATGATTGGGACCACTGTGGACTGGCACTAAATGATAAAAACTAAATTTCTAAAATTGCTGAAACAATGATGATGTGCACTGAAGTTCAATGATTTTTATACTTTTGCTCTTTAATTTGCTCTAGCCGAATGCCGGTGGCAGAAGAATTTTATCAAAATTTTTTAAGAGAATACATTCCTAAAATGATTTTCTCTACACGAAACTGTTTTTTCTTCTATACGCATTCGACGGTTGAGCTCCGGTATCAAAATTTCTAGAGAGTAAAAAAGGCGGGTGGGTGATGTCAGAGACATAACTGGATGTCGTGAATACGGAAACAACTAACATGTTCCTTAAGACTTCCGAATATCAATTAGTTGATCAATTGTATGAATTATGCAAGCATTCCCCTTTTTCACAGTTTTCGCAAATACAAAGAAGGCTTTACTTGATCTCGATTACTGTGAATTTCACACAGCGAAAAGTGCACAAATCTAATCAAACTGTTCTAGATTTGCACTAAACTGAGAATATTTACCTTCGATATGCGGGCAAGAAATCCTAATAGTTCTTTAGAAAACTTTTATAGCCATTAGAACGACTGACCCACCGTTGTCCTCTTTTCGTTGTTTTTTCACCAATGCCAACGACTGGCAGCTGTGACATAATCGCTCTTGTCCGAAGCGAAACTAGCTTTGCAAACGACACACAATACATCTGCTCGCAGTGGCGATAGAATCTAAACTGATCCACTGATTTTTGTTAAGAGGTTTCTTTTTTACGTGATTTCGTTTGTTGCTCTTTCACTAAAGGGCGGTCCTAACGGCTATAAAAATAGCAGTATATAGAATTTTAATGTCAATTATTTCATTTCGGATTTGCATTTTATGAAAGAAACTATCAGGATGCTGTACGGGATTTATTTCTGCCTTTCAGAAGGACCAAATTGTGGAACTCACTACGATATTAAGCACCGTTCGGAACGATTTGTTGTACAGCAGCAGATATTTTGTTATCTTCCTCAGAACCAGTGATGTAGTTGCGGTTAGTCACAGTTAGTCAGTGACTAACCAGCTCATGAAACTACAACTTCTCAGGAATCAAAAAAAAACTTTTTCGAAAATTTTGGTAATGACTGATTCAGTTAAACAAGAAGGGTGCAGAAGCAATAATACCTACTGGGAAAGCAATTCGTCACCTATTTTCAAGCTACAAAACCAACATCTTGTAAGGATAATTTCGAAGGGCGCCATTGGAATAGTTCCAGGGCGCAGAATCACGAGAGGAAAATGGAAAAGGGCGACCCATATAATAGATTTCAGGGCGCAGAATGAAAGTATTTTTGAAAACATTTATTGATCCAACGGAATGCGCAACTTATTACTTATTTTTAAATATATTAATTAATGCAATTGAGGGCGCAACTTATTACTTATTTTCAAGCTAAATAAATAACATATTGTAAGGATAATTCTGAAGGGCGCAAAAAGAAAAGATTCTAGGGCGCAGAATCATGGTAAGAGAACTGAAAAGGGCGCCCATATAATTATTTCCAGGGCGCAGGATGAAAGTATTTTTGATACATCAAATAATCGTAGTGAGGGCGAAAGATATTACTTATTTTCAAGCTAAATACATAACATCTTGTAAGGATAATTTGGAAGGGCGCCCTAGGAATAGTTCCAGGGCACAGAATCACGAGAGGAAAATGGAAATATTAGATTTCCGGGCGCAGAATGAAAATATTTTAAAATGCATAAAATAATCCCAGTGAGGTCGCAAGATTTTATTTGTTTTTAAGCTTAATAAATAACAGCTTGTAAGGATAATTTGGAAAGGCGCACTAGAAATGATTCTAGGGCGCAGAATCACGGTTAGATAATTGAAAAGGGCGCCCATAAATTCCAGGGTGAAAGATGAAGGTATTTTAAATATATTAAATAATCCCAGTAAGGGCGCAACTTTTTATTTGTTTTCATGCTAAATAAATTACAATTTCTAAGGAAATTTAGGAAGGGCCACTAGGGATGATTATAGGGCGCAGAATCACGGTAAGAGAATTGAAAAGGGCGACCCATATAATAGATTCCAGGGCGCAGAATGAAAGTATTTTAAATACATAAAATGATCCGACTGAGGGCGCAAATCACTATGTATTTTCAAGAAAAAAAAAATCTTGTACGCCTAATTTGGAAGGATGCCCTAGGAATGTTTTAAGGGCGCAGAATCACGGTAGGAGAATTGAAAAAGGCGCTCTTAAAACTTATTCCAAGGCGTATGGTGGAAATCTTTTCAAATACTTTATATAATTCTACTGAGGGCGCAAATCATTATTTATTTTCAAAATAAATAAATATCATAAGTTAGGAGTGCCTTAGGATTGACATTAGAGTGCAAAACGAAATTTTTTTACCTTATACTACAAAGCTTTCGGAAGCATACATGGAGCGCAAATTATTTCTTTGTTTGTGAGTCATATAAATAGAATCTCGAGAGGAAGCAATGCACAAGTCAGCTTTGAGCAGTGCTATTATTATATTCAATATAGTTTGCAATAATGTTTAAGTTTGCAATAAGCAATTCAATTTGAACTGCTCTGCACTGACGAGTCTAATACGAAACGTAAACAAAAGTAAAAACGGTTATGTGCCCTAAGCACAAACATAGGCTAACCCCTAAATGAGCTTTTAATAGTTTTAAGTTGACTTTATTGAAAAATTGGACAATAATGAAGTTTTGAATAAGAAATGATGAATTTCAATAATTTTGAACGAGATGAATTATTATAAATACTGGCATCTTTTCTTCAAACTCAGCATTGTTTAGTAGAAGGTCGGTATAGTAGAAATAATTACCACATGAATTCAACTGATGGGGATTTCATTGGTATTTTCAAATTTCTTATATGCTTCTGAAATGAGACTTCATGAAATTTTATCACTTTAATTAAATACCGACTCAATACATAGTGAGGTGTAATATTTCGATAACATGCACAAAAGCATTAAATTCACTTGTGAAGAAGCAAATAATAGCAGACTTCTTAAACATTTTCATCACGAGGAAGACGGAAAACCTATCCTTTTTGATATATAAAAAGCTAACTAATACGGAAAGTTTTATACGTTATACTTCTAATCATTCTCATCAGCATAAAATGGCACCTTTTCACCATTTGATTCATTTAATGCATAACCTAGCCCATGGGGAAAATGTGGTAAGCAACGAGAAAAATACATTCTCGATATTGGAAAGCCCAATTAGTATTCGGAGCAATTAATTCAAACAATTTTTGATAAAAAGAAAAACTGTTGAAAAAAGGCGGGTGGGTAATGTCATTGACATAACTGGATGCCGTGAATACGAAAACAACTGACATGTCCCCTTACACTTCTAAATATTAATTAGTTGATCAATTGTATGAATTATGCATTCCTCTTTTTTCACATTTTCGTAAAAACAAAGAAGGCTTCACTTGATCTCGATTACTGTGACTTTCACACAGCGAAAAGTGCTAATCAAACTGCTCTAGATTTGCTCTAAACTGAGGATATTTACCTTCAATTTGCGAAGAAGAAATCCTAATAGTACTTTAGAAAACTTTTAGAGCCATTAGAACGGTTGATTTTGTGTGATGCTCTCTGCCGTTGTCCCCTTTTCGTTGTTTTTTCACCATGCAAACGACTAGCAGCTGTGACGTAATCGCTCTTGTCGGAAGTGAAACTAGCTTTGCAAACGACACACAATACATCTGCTCGCAGTGGCGATAGAATCCAAACTGATCCAATTTTTGCTAAGATTTTGTTTGTAGTTTTTTCCCTAATGGGCGGTTGGTAGTTAGATTATATAAATCCTTTCATAGATCACTGAGCTATGAGCTTTAAAAATACGAGAAAGGCAAACGCGCCTTATGAATTATCCTCTTTAATACTCGTTTATACCAAACATTTCAGAAAAGTTTAATTTTAAGTTATTTGAGATTATGTCACACAACTGAAAATTTTATCATAAAATTGTTATAATATTTCCGATGGCATGTAGCAAAAATTATGTTGATTCGTTAGATACAACAAGAGATATTCGCGATCAAAAACTGATGCCAATTTCCTTAATTCGGAATTCCAGTCAAGTTAAAAAAAATTATTGTGATACTTGAGAAAAAAAAGAAAACACGATTTGTTTTTGCCCTTCTCATACAGAAAGGTTGCGACGTCCGGCTCCGGAATTATAGGGTAAAGTGTGTTATAAAATTGATACCGTTACTTAAAGCGACGAAACAAAACCCGTAAAAAAATTCTAAACTGGCCACGATAAACTAGTTCAATCGATAGCGTTTATCAATAGACAACCAAACAAACCGACCATCCTGGTTCCCGGTTTCCGATTCCAAAAGCACCGGAAAGAGTGGCCATATATTACGAAATGGATCTCACAATCACTTTTCTCAACGAAGGCTCTGACCGATTTTCGCAAATGCGAAAGCAACGATGTAATGAAAACCGCGACAATGTTACCGCAGAGACGGGAGTTCATAATCGGAGGAATTTTTTTGCTAATTAAACTACCCTGCATATGAAAACACATGAATAGACAGCCCAATGGACTAGAAGAACCGAGCATGCTTTGCTTTACTCGACTGCCACAGCAGGATCAAAATATGAAAGAAAATATTTTCCTCTTTAATGCTTTTGCGAAAAAAATTTTTAAAGACAATTCTTTTAGTTGAAAATTTCCGTTTTTTTTTTAAATAAGGAGCAATGGAAACATTATTTGTACAATATTATCTGCCAAAAAGTGGAAGCACCTACAAGAGAAATTTACTTTTATTATAATATTATTTTAAATGCCTGACTGGCTGGAAAGTTTATAATTTTATTTGGCCAACCCTTCAGCGATATTCCTTTAAAAGATAAAAAAAACTACAATAAAACCGCCTATTCTCCCAGCGATTGGTTATATTTTTTTTCCATAAATACGTTTATTTCTTATGGGAATTTACATAAGTTATTCTTCGCCGTAGCATTACTTTTACATAGAATTCTTAACCTAATATAATACTAATATAGTCACAACGATTTGAGTTTAATAAAACATATTCCATATTGATATTTAAAAAATAAGAGGAATATGTTTTATTAAACTCAAATCGTTATGACTATATTAGTATTATATTAGAACGAACTGTACCTAATAAGGTATTTCGTTATTTATTATTAAATCTACTTAAGAACATTATGTGAACCAAACGATTAACTGCTATATATTATAAAAAAGCTGAAATTTTTATACATTTTGTTGTTGATTTCGTAACCTGTTTTGAGTTTGTTTTTATTAAAATTTTGCTATTGGATGAACTAATGGACGCAGTAGGAGTCATAACTAAGTCTCAAAAGGGTCAATAATTAAATTGAAACTTCAATTGTCTTTATGAAATGATAAAGAAGTTTCACGTAAGAAAGGTCACGACAAGCAAGAATGTCTCGAACTGGGACATTGGACAGTCTACCTTGGGTACACAAGGAATTTAATAGTTGAGATCGCGTTGAATATCGCGAAAACCTTCGCCACAAGCACAATGATTAGTCTCGGAAAGTCCAATTCGAAGAAGATGTGCATCTAACGTGCAGTGATTGGACATGAGTCTGGACATCACACGAATGAAATCCCTACTCACATCCAGTCCCATGCCTTTGTCGATATTTTAGGAATAATTGAGTGCATCCACCGACCCAGATCATCTTTATCCCAAAGAGCTTGCCAGCTGGCAAGTGTTCTTTGGCGAGACGCGCTGTAGAATTCGTTGGAAGCAATCGGTCTTACAAAAAATTTCACCCTCAATAGCACCACGTTTGGCTAAACTATCGACTCTTTCAGAAAAATATTTATTTTTATAATATTGTTATTTTGAATGGCTGGAAAGATTATAATTTTGTTTGGTCAACCCTTCATTGATATTCCTTTAAAAGATGAAAAACTACAATAAACTCGACTAATCTCACAGCGTTTTGTTATATTGACTCAGACAGTATTCAAATAAAGCTATTGTACCCATATTGATATCATTAGTAGAGTCGCCATATTATTTTGAAATTACTCGACTTTCAATCAACGAATTGTGATAAAATCGATATCTTTACTTGCGCTCTAAGAGCCAATACCGCAGAGCAAATAGTTCAAAAATTGCTCAATGCTGCTTTTATAGCGACACGAAAACTCGAAACGAATGCAGTAATTTCATCTTACCCTTAAGGTCAATATATCGAATAGGAACAGTAGATTACACTCCAAATAATGGTTTTCGTATATGAGATGACTACTGGAGCTGAGATGACTACTGAAACTGTTGCCCTACCCTATAAATATTATAGATTTGCCCACCCCAGAAAATTTACTTATTTTAGGGTTCTCATCAAGTAACAGTCGGGCAAGTAATTCAGCCGAACTGAATGTAATACGTAAGATTAATTACTAATTAGTAACCAAAACGTTTCCTTCGAAGAAAATTATGATATCCCAAAGTTCACCGATCTTAACGATAAAATTTTATTTTATTTCAATGCTCCCGTCATATGTTTAAAGTACGTGAAAAGTGTACATGATGTATTGCACACATTCTACGTTACGTCCTCGACTCATCAGTGCATTAGCAGATTTAATGAAACTGCCAGTACCACCTCGCGGATCAATATCAATCTAAGCTAAGCAGACGTAAAGTTTATGCTATTACCAAAATTCTCATTATTACCGAAGTACAATGTCTTTCCTGATGTGCCGAAAGAACACAACAATTTGACGGCATACTGGCCGCTAACGTACTGCAGTCATTTAGGGGCTATGTGGAATGTTGATCATAATCTGCTATTGCATTGACTGCAGTCGTACACGAAACGTAAAAAATAAGTTTAAAGTTGTTTTCAAATATTTTTAAAAAGCCGGAAACAATAATCCGAATGTAAGTAGATCAAACAACGCACCATACATGTACACTATGTACGGTCGACGAAGCGCTACTTTGATTCTATCTACTTCACATTGCAAATAATATTCACAACTTATCACATTCAGGGAACCGTTATTCAACCGTTATTCACATCTGAATTTTACCTGTCCATAAGTCCATAGTAATGGTGAAAATCTCGAGTTTTGTTAGAAATATCGACGCAAGTAGGGACCGGTTTAGAACCGGTTTTTCCAAAACAAATTAAACAACGTCAAATGAATCGAGATATTAAAAATTTTCTCATAACGTACAAACCAACTTCAGCACAGATATTTTGTAATATTCATGCACGAATGTCATAAACACGCACACATTTCCAAGCAACATCTGCAAACAAACAATGTTTCTAAGCGTTGGCGTCAGTCTTGGATAATAATCGTTATTATCTAATTAAGTGTTGTTTATGCTAGCTGAATCCAGTGAAGCATTCCGCGATGAGAGACATGATGATGTAAGCTTCCCTTCGAAAAAATAATAATAACCTGTTTGCAGATGATTCCAGAGTTAACATCGCGCCGGGATGAGTAATCTAAAGTTGCCCGATTCTGTACATTCGACATGGGGCAACATGTATCTGAGGAGAATAAACAAAGTTGTGGTCATGAACTTGACCCTCACTCGGGGATGAGTAATCGAAGCGATCGAGGAAAAAACCGTACAAAAGAGGAGACACGTTTCAGGGGCAAACATTTTCCATTTGATTGGTACCATTATTCAGCATAGCTGTTCTTAATCCTGCACAGCACGGTGCGTCGTGTCATGCAGGTCGTGACCCCATCGTTCATTGCCTAGGAGGGTACGGCTAAGTAATGTCAAAAAAAACCTCAGTTGGAAGAAAAAAATCATGATAAATAATCCTACAAGCTACTCGGTCGATTTCTACTAAAATTGAGAATTACATTTGATTTTGTATTCTTCCGTGGTCGGACTCGAACCTATAGCCTCCTCAGTGGCGTACCAAGAATAATTAGCGCCGGCAAAATATAATCTACCGCTCCCCATTTTCCGAAATTGGTTCAGCAAACAAAAAAAAATCGGTTTCTCTAGAATTAAATGGATATGCGCTGGGAACTGTTTCAATTTGTAGATCATATTAGTTTACTGGATCCGTTATCGCTACAACGATGCAAATGCGCCATGCAAACGCTGCACCTGCTGTGTGCTTGCGATATGCACAATGCTGCACTCCTGTTACTTCTATAAATCGAATTCATGCTAAAAAACGTTCTATTGGGTTTATTGGTAAAACAGGCTTTCATTGCTATAATCACTATTTTGAATGTGGAAAAATTTATTACTGTTCATATTGAACACCCTACGTGCATCGAAAATATTGCAGTTTTGACTCAGCGGTCAATTTTTTCATCAGTAATTTTATTGTTGATGAAAATATATTGATTAAATCTCGAATCATCATCGAATCACTTCGATGCCGAACTGAAACGTGGTAGAAATTCAGCATCGAAATATCATCGAAGCCTCTTTTTCGATTATCTTTTTAGCAATATCTCTGTGGGCACTAAATCTTTTTCATTATGAGCAAGGTTGAGATTATCACTAGTTAGGGAAACTATCACTAACCTGTTATGGAATCATACATTTTTTCAAAGTGAATAAATGGTTGCGATTTTTGTTTTGCTTTTTGACGTCTCCGTAATTTGATAGCATTCAAAACAACACATTCATTCAGTAAAAACCATTCAAGCGAAGAGGTTGTGTTTCGATTATACTGGCTCGTGAGTTAACGGCTGCTACCGAGACAATTCTAAGCTTCAGGTAGTTAAACCGCCCATAGCAAACGCAATATTCGGGGCATTTCCCGACTGGAAAGCTAGCAACGAAGGCCATCCCGTTCATACGCACAGAGGTGTAGAGACACAGAGGTGCCATCGCATAAAGGTGCGAAGACGAAGCGGTGGAAAGGCACAGAGGTCCTTAAGCAACCCAGTGCTGATCTACAAAATACCAGAATTTGTACGCTGCATAGGATCGAAAGAGACGACATATATCGTGAGTGTAGCACTGCAAGGATCACATTTGATCGCCACCAAGAGCAACAGCACTGAACCTGGGGTCAGGTACAGGCAGCATATCAAGTTCAGGAGATAGCAGAAAACGACAGAAGACTGCCAATTGGAAATCGTTGGATGAGCTTCACGTCGTTTTTTACGATAAAGGAACAGAGACATCAGCTACAAGGTAGATTCAATTAAATTTATTTTTTATTTCTCTTATATCTGAAATTTTACTAAACATAAGTTTTCATTTTGATATTATTAATTTACAACAAACAGTTAATGTAATGGATGATCTCATGGAAGATCACCCGAATCCGATCCCGGATACCAGTAAGAGCTTAAATACTCCGAGGGCTAAACATTATCCAGAGGGTACCACTGGACCATGGATAGTCTATCTTCGAAAAAAAGAAAAAATTTTAAATTTGATGCAAATTACAAAGGATTGGACATCACATTTCTCTGAAGTTAAAGAAAAATGTAAAGTTGATAGAGATAAAATTCGAGTTGTTGCCAACGGCTTGAAATAGGCAAACGATATTGTAACCTGTAAATTATTTGCTGTTGAATATAGAGTTTACATTCCATCGAAGGAGGTGGAAATTGACGGTGTTGTGACTGAAGCAAGTCTGATAGCCGATGATTTACATAAAAATGGAGTTGGTCGTTTTAAAAACTCCATGATTGAGGGAGTTAAGATACTCGATTGCAAGAAAATATCGATAAAATTCGTCTTCATGTTTGGCTTTTCGTACCGAATATTATGAATTGCACGAACTGTAAAAAATTCGGACATACAGCTACTTACTGTAGTAATAAATCTAAATGTATCAAATGTCAAGGGCCTCATAAGGATAATCTTTGCGATAAAGATGTTGAAAAATGTTTTTATTGTGGGGAAAGCCCTCATGATGATCTTTCAGTATGCGCTGCATTTCAGTTCCATAAAGACAAAATGAAGCTTTCTTTAAAAGCACGGTATAAGCGCACATTTGCAGAAATGCTTAAAACGATCACTGATGTCCCACCTTTGGAAACCGAAAACGGGTTTTCAAATCTTGCGGAGCCAGAGGAATATGACTCTGACGGAAATAGTGAAGATACCTCAAGGGTCTGTTAAGAGGAGATTACCAAACCACAAAATACCAAAAAAGACACCTAAAATTACACCTTCAAAAAAAAGATAACCGTGTTAAATCTAAAAAGCAAATTTTAAACCAAAAACTGTGCCTCCTGGTTTATCAAATTCACAAACCAATCCAGGAACTAGCACAAGAAAAGACAATAATCCAGTGGGCTCCGTTTCACAGCCACCATCAAGATTACTGAAGTTTTCGGAAATTGTAGAATGGATTTTCGCAGCATTCAATATTTCTGAACCTCTAAAGACCATCATAACGGCATTCCTTCCAAAAGGTAGAACTTTTTTGAAACAGTTATCAGCTCAATGGCCAGTTCTCTCAGGTTTTGTTTCATTTGATGGATAATTTATCATCCGCCGCAAATGATTCAATCACTGTTCTTCAGTGTAATGGTCGAAACATCCTGCCAAAACTTGATTCATTTAAAGTTTTGTTGCATAGTCAAAAATGTGATGTATTTGCTTTGTGCGAAACATGGCTTACATAAAAAATGCCTTAAATCTTAATGACTTTAACATTATACGTCTCGATAGAGACTCCCCGTATGGTGGAGTGGTTTTAGGAATTAATAAATGTTATTCCTTTTATAGATTGAACATTTCTTCGACTTCTAGCATAGAAGTTGTTGCTTGTCAAATAAACATTAAAGGAAAGGACATTTGCATTGCTTCGTTATATATATACCTCCAAGAGCTCAAGTTGGACAACGACAGCTTAATGAAATTGTCGAAGCCCTTCCTACTCCACGATTGATTCTGGGAGATTTCAATTCGCACGGACTGATGTGGGGTTCCGTTTGCAATGATCATCTTTAATATATAATATTTGCGACAATTTTAGCATGACGGTACTAAATATGGGTTGCATGACACGGATCCCAAGACCTCCTGCACGTCCGAGTGCATTAGATTTATTTCTTTTCTCGACTTTAATTCGACTAGATTTCACCTGAAAAGTATTTCCTGATTTACACGGTAGCGATCATTTACCAATCATCATCTCAATTAGCAGGAACAAAGACATTGCTAATTCAGTGCATATTCCATATGATTTGACAAAAAATGTTGATTGGATTAAATATCAAAGTAATATTTCAAGTGTCTTAACTTCAATGGAAGAGCTCCCCCCACTTGAAGAATATGACTTCCTCGTTTGTTCGATTCTGGAGGTCGCAGAACAAGCCCAAACCAAACGATTTCTTGGTCCATCGTCTAACAGAAGGCCTCCAAACCCTTGGAGGGACAAAGAGGGCTCAGATGCTAAACACGCGTTTTTAAAACGAGGAGGAGGAACTCCTCAGAATTTTGAAGAATTCTTTACTTTAGAAACCAAGTACAAGAGCATGAGGAATGAGGAATCGTAACGTAGGAAATGAGAGTGAGGAATACTCAAACCGATGGATATTTGATTTTGCGAGGAAAGTTTGTCCAGATTCTGTTCCTACGCATAGAATTATTAGGGAATCTTTTCCAAATAATGTTTCCATTGGTAGCCCCCTTTCAATGATGGAATTTTCCATAGCACTCATGTCTTGTAACAATAACGCCCCTGGGTTGGACAGCTTGGTGAAAAATTTGCCTGACCTCGCAAAAAGACGTTTGTTAGAATTGTTCAACAAGTGTTTTGAGCAAAACATTGTTCCACCTGACTGGAGGCAAGTGAAAGTTATCGCCATTCAAAAGCCGGGGAAACCAGCTTCCAATCACAACTCATATAGACCCATTGCAATGTTGTCCTCCATCAGAAAATTGTTCGAAATAAATATTCTCCCAACGGTTTGTTGTCAGATACTTCGCTCAAAAACAACAAATGGCATCTGTATTTTCAGACATTGAAGAAGCATTTGATTCAGTTTCCATTGATGTTCTTTCAGACAAGCTCCACCAACATGGACTTCCAGCGGTTACAAATAATTATTTGCACAACCTTTTGTCAGAGAAGTGCATGTATTTTTCACATGGCGATTTGGCAACAATCAGAATTAGTTACATGGGTCTCCCGCAAAGCTCATGCCTCAGTCCGCTCCTCTATAATTTTTACGTGAATGACATTGACAGCTGTCTAGTAACCCCATGTACACTAATACAATTGGCAGATGATGGCGTGGTTTCTGTTACTGGACCCAAAGCTATTGATCTGCATAAACCATTGCAAGATACCTTAGATAACCGTTTGGGCTGTTCATCTGGGTATCGAATTCTCTGCGGAGAAAACAGAGCTGGTCGTCTTTTCAAGAAAGCATGATCCCGCGCAGCTTCAGCTTCATATGATGGGAAGAATGATCCAAAAGGTTTTGACTTTCAAATACCTCGGAGTGTGGTTTGATTCTACATTAGTTATCTGATAACAAAATGCCAACAAAGAGTAAATTTTCTTCGAACAATAAAAGGATCTTGGTGGGGTGCTCATCCGGAAGATCTAATAAAATTGTATCAGACAACGATACTTTCAGTGATGGAATATGGATGCGTTTGCTTTCGTTCCGCTGCAAATTCTCATATTATCAAACTGGAGCGAATTCAGTATCGTTGTTTGCGAATTGCGCTTTAGGCTACATGCATTCGACACATACAATGAGTCTTGAAGTTCTGGCGGGAGTTCTTCCATTGAAAGATCGCTTTTGGGATCTTTTATCGCTACTAAAAAGGTGTAAGGTACTGAATCCCCTGGTTATTAATAACTTCGAATCTCAAACAAGATTTATGACAGTATATTTCAACCATATGTCACAGGAAATCGACCCTTCAAGATATATTCCTATCCATGACAGTCTCCTAAATGTCCCTGACTCAACGTTATTTTTCGACACATCCATGCAGCGTGAAGGGCGTGAAATCCCGGAACACCTACGCTCGATGGAAATCCCAAAAATATTTACAAGTTAGTTCAGGCATATTGACTCTGAGAAAATATTTTGCACGGATGGATCATGAATTGAAGAGGCTACTGGGTTTGGTATATTCAACAATAATGTTTCGGTTTCATTTAGGCTTCAAGAACCTGCATCTGTTTATATAGCAGAGTTAGCAGCAGTTCATTATAGCTTGAGTGTAATCGTCACATTATCTCCAAGCCATTATTTTCTCTTCACAGATAGTCTGAGTGCAATTGAAGCAATTCGCTCAAACGCTGCTGGCAAAAATGAACCATTTTTCTTGGGCAAAATAAAACAGTGCCTGAACGTCATATTGAATAATAATTATCAAATCACAATAGTTTGGGCTAGTCCCGGCTCATTGCTCCATTCCAGGCAACGAAAGAGCCGATATTTTAGCCAAACGTGGTGCTATTGAGGGTGAAAATTATGAGAGACCGATTGCTTTCAACGAATTCTATAGAGCGTCTCGCCAAAGAACACTTGCCAGCTGGCAAGCTTCTTGGGATAAAGATGATCTGGGTCGGTGGATGCACTCAATTATTCCTAAAATATCGACAAAGATATGGTTCAGGGGACTGGATTTGAGTAGAGATTTCATTCGTGTGATGTCCAGACTCATGTCCAATCACTACACGTTAGACGCACATCTCCTTCGAATTGGACTTTCCGAGACTAATCATTGTGCTTGTGGCGAAGGTTACCGCGAGATTGATCATGTCGTTTGGACATGCGTGGAGTATCGTGATGTCAGATCTCAACTAATAAATTCCTTGCGTACCCAAGGTAGACTATCCAATGTCCCAGTTCGCGACATTCTTGCTTGTCGTGACGTTCCTTACATGAAATATCTTTATTATTTCATTAAGTTCATTGGAGTTCCAATTTAAATTTTATTCTATGTTAAACTGTTTTCTCTTCCATGAGTTCAACCAGCTATCTTATATTAAATAAAAGTGATGAACTGATACAAACAAACCTGAAATACTTATTAGACCATGTACAAAATAAATGTATTTCATTTAATGTAATTTATAATAGCAACTCGTTTGAAAAAAACAGTGTTTAGATAAACTAATGAATACCAACATACTAATATGATATTCGAAATGTATTAGGTTTAAAGTACTATGTATTGTGGATGCCACGGCGAACAAAAACTTATGTATATTGCCTATGAAAAAAACGAATTAATGGAAAAAAAAAACTATCCAAAGTGAATTAATATCAAATTCAGATAGGTTTTTTTTGTGATTTATAATATCAAAATTAAATACAATCCTGATAAACACATCTGATCGTCCTAGGACGCTTTAAAAGATGGAAAGATGATGGAATACAATGGTCGCTAAAGTTGACTAGCAGGATGCACAATAGTTGATGGGATGAAATGTTAGAAATTACATCGAAATCAACTCGAAATAAGACTGTAAATAGCCCGCATTTCTCATAAATTTCAATTCAAATTTTAATTTTGAAAGCTCATGTGTTTACTAGCGTCATGAGCCAAATGAAGCAAAAGTTTTTAAAATTCGACTCGCGTTAAATAACCCTGATTTGCCATTGGTATCTTAAAGCTAACGCAATGTGCCTTAATAAACATATATTTGAGAAAAAAAAATGTAACCCTGATTGAATCGAAGCAGTTTTCAACGCAGTGACGGTACAAGATGGACTTCTGGTTGACACGGAAGACTAGCTGCATTTCAGTCGTACCATCAGTGGCTTTACTTCTCGATCGAACCACAGAGGACACCCATTCCCTGCCAGCGTCCATCCACGTGCAGTCCAAGGGCCACTTAAGTAAGCTAACTATATGGAAAAACAAAGCTCCACTCTATCCATGACCGGCATCATGCAAATCATGCATCTTATTTCACTACGAAACAATGAACGCATGACCGGCAGGCAGCTCTGCTCAAAAGATTACCTAGCATTTAGTTGTTAGTTTGCGTGACAGCAGTGCAGTGATTTGACGTGAGCGCTTACAAGGCAGTTAAGATAGATGTACACATTTAGCGTGCGATGAGCTGATAAGTCACGTCAGAATGTGCTTCTTCTCCTGATGAGGCTTCCACAGGCGCTTACGTAGGCAAAGCCCCAATCAAGGTCGACTCGAGGGTCCACTTACGGGCACTTGCACATTATCTTCGTATGGGGGCTGAGATTAGAACGTGCTCGTCTAATGGATGGAAAAAATGGACGGAAGTGTGATTCTACAAGGGATGACATGTTTTGTCGACATCCACCACACTCAGCACAACAAAAAAAATTGTTCTCAGCAAAGAGCTGCCGGAAACTAATGGAAGTTAGTGATTGGTATCTAAATGGGTTCCGATTGAGTGAGGAGGCGAACAATGAGCGTTTCGAAAGTTCATTAAGCTCATAACGATCGAAACCTGTTTGAAGTTTTTCCTCTACAAGGAAGTAAAGTAAATATCTGCCCCATCGGAAGAACCAAGCGCGTCATGCGAAACCATTTTAATATTCCACAGTTTAAATTTAACCTACAAACTCCGGGATAATATTTCACATTTAAATATCTCTACGGAGATAGCACAACGGCGCTACTTTCTCTGGGGAAAAAAGTCGGGAAGAAAACTACAAACGCCGGAGAATCCCGCCTCCGCTCGCACCCCTCAACGAAAAAAAAACATAAGCGCTGTGCTGATTTTGTCGAGAACTGATGGAGCGCAAATAAAACTGCATCGGTTTGCTGAATTTTAAAGCTCCTACTACCAAATGGCTATGCTGCATCGTATCCGGGCTCGATTCCACACGAACACACACACACCCACAGCAGGCGTATCAGGATCGCACCGAATCAGCACGGAACCCGGTATACCGGCGTTGTATCCGCATCACGGAGGCAGCGAAGCTTAGCTCGTTTTTTTTCTCGGTTTTTGATCTGTGTGCAGCGAAGAACTGGGAACACCCCAAATCCCGGTGACTGGCCGGCACTGGTTCAAAGGATTATTGCACATGAGATGGGTGGATCCGGTTTTGTTTGCACGACTCTTGTGTGCTTCCCACTTTTCGAAATTTTTGTTTCCAATAAACTCCGTTTCACGTGTGGAACTGTGATATCTGTGACGACCATGTGCTGGTGCTAATTTTCGGACCGAAATTTCTATCGGTCTGTGGCATCTTTCGATACAATTCAGGAGATGAAAAAAAAAAGTTCAGCAACAATTCGTTCATACCTTTACAGCGCTTTGGCTGGGGAAATTCTGGCATTGTTGGGGGAGAAGCTGTCTGTTAAGATATTTCCGGAATACTTGTGCTTTTTTTTCGTCGGTTGATGCTTCTATGGCTCAGGGCTTTCGAGTCTTATCTGTGCTGCAGTTGAATTTTCCGACTCACTTCCTTACTTCAATCTGGACGACTGGGCCAGTAGCAGCAGAAGTAGAAAATTCTTTCGGTTGCTTGTCTGTGTGACTGATGCAGTGCGATTGCGAAGATAAGACGAACAATAAAGGTGTCCATAGTGGTTCCTCTCGGCATCCATTTTGGGGTGGAGGCGGGGGCGAAGTGGAAATGTATCCTTCTTCTTCAGTATTCATACAGTAAAGCGGGAACATTGAAATGTGCACGAGATAAATTATGTCGGAAGGTTTCCCCATGATTTACTGGCACCGAACACGGCATTCCCGCAGTAAGGGAAGCTATTTTAGAATATTTCTAGGTACGTTCCGAACAGGCAGATGGGCCCTAGGGTGAATACAATAGACAAACCGACAGACAGACAGACAGGCTGACAGACCAGATAGAGCTCCCTTGGCGTGAAGGGCCTGGGCCTTGGTGTGTGGCCTCCAGCCCTGGGTAGTCGGGTTTCTGCCAAGATAGGTCGTGAAATGTTGTTCCGCCGGTTGCTCGATCCGAGGAAACAATGCTGAAAGATGCATTTGATTCAAACAATATGTAGTGATTTTGTGTGAAAGGATGCGTTCGAGTATTGTGTATTGAATTCGAGAACGGAAAAAAAGATTTTAAATGAATAACATATTCTTTCTTTAGTGTTTAGCTATTCGACTACTGAGCATCGAATGTGTATTGAGTTCCCCAGCTACGTTATAAGATTATACGATTTTCTGTCCTATTTTAAACCTAAATATACATTTCAATATAGCACCACCTATACCACCTTTTTTTTAATAACTGTTTATTGGAACATGAGCTAAAATTAAATTATTAAGATTAAAATTGGGTGTTCAGCCACAAGTGGTGACTTTTCAGCCCTATTATATATATGATTTGGTTGTTACCATGAGGACATTATTTGCTTCCGCAATTCTGAGATTTTTGTGTAGGGAAAATTCTAAACCTACTTGTATTGTGTAATGGGGAAAAGGAACTTATATACTAACTTACTAACTAATACAGAGAGCGAATCGATTCAATTAAAGATTGCATCGATTTTTGTCGGAATTTGCTTATAATATTATGTGACATTACATCTAATGGTTCTATATTTGTGAGTCTGTGTAACTCATTTGTGCTAAACCAGGGAGGACGCTTCAAAATCATTTTCAGAATTTTATTCTGAATCCTTTGAAGCGTTTTCTTCCTGGTGGAACAACAACTTGACCAAATTGGTACTGCATAAAGCATGGCTGGTCTGAAAATTTGTTTATAAATTAACAATTTTTTTTTTAGACAGAGCTTAGAATTAAATAAACATAAATATAAACATTTAATATATTTATTACACTTTGCCTGGATTCCTTCAATGTGATTCTTGAAAGTGAGTTTTTTGTCTAAGTATTTTGCTTGATCAGAGCATGTCAATTCCAAGCCATTCAATTTGAGAATGTGATTATTGTTTGGTTTAAGAAAAGAAGCTCTTGGCTTATGAGGAAAGATAATTAATTGCGTTTTTGCTGCATTTGGTTTAATTTCCCATTTTGACAGATAATCACTGAAAATAGTTAAACTTCTCTGTAGGCGACTGCAGGACACTCTTAGATTTCTACCTGTGGCTAACAGACTTGTGTCGTCACAGAATAGCGATTTCTGACAACCAACGGGTAGATTTGGAAGATCAGAAGTGACATTTTTGCTATTAAACGTTTGTGCCAAACACTGTCGAATGCTTTTTCTATGTCTAGAAGAGCAACTCCAGTGGATTTATTTGATTTTATCATGTTCGTTACTCTGACAAGTTTATGAGTAGTTGAATGTTCATGACGAAATCCAAACTGCTCTGGTAAAAAAATTGAATTCTCATTTATATGAGACATCATTCTCAACAAGATAATTTTTTCAAAAAGTTTACTGATAGAAGAAAGTAAGCTAATTGGTCGATAACTTGATGTTTCTGCTGGATTTTTATCAGGTTTCAGGATAGGAATTACTTCGTTTACGCCCGAGACGTCAGAAAGGATATTACACTTCTGTGTAATATCCAAAAGCGTTACATAAGTTGTGTAAGCTTTGCGTCTGCTTAGCGGTTTAAGTTGAACTGCTAGGCACGAGACGGCAGTTCAATTTGAACTGCTTTCAGCACTGACGAGCCGAAGGCGAAACGCAAAGAAAATTGAAACAAAATATGTGCTTTTTGCACAAAACAAAAAAACCCCAAATGTTCATTACTTTAGCGTTTTTCCATTTTTTTGGGAAGTAAGCTAATGAAAAACACTTGTTGAAAATTTTAACCAGGAGTCTCAAGGCAACATCGGGAAGATTTTTAATAAGAATATTAAAAATTCCATCATTACCAGGAGCCTTCATGTTTTTGAGTTTCCTAATAATTGATTTAATTTCATCAAAATTAGTCTCAATAATGTCATCTTGTAATAACACTTGGGTTGAAATATGCTCATATTTCAGTGAGACTTCATTTTCAATAGGACTCACAACGTTCAAATTAAAATTGTGTACACTCTCAAACTGCTGAGCAAGTTTTTGAGCTTTTTCGCCATTTGTAAGAAGTATTTGATTTCCTTCCTTGAGAGCAGGAATTGGTTTCTGAGGTTTCTTAAGAACCTTAGAAAGTTTCCAGAAAGGTTTAGAATATGGTTTAATTTTTTCAACTTCATTAGCGAAATTTTCATTTCGCAAAAAAGTAAATCTATGTTTAATTTCTTTTTGTAAATCCTTAACTATGTTTTTCATAGCAGGATCACAAGAACGTTGATATTGACGTCGACGAACGTTCTTCAACCGAATGAGCAGTGGAAGATTGTCATCGATGATAGGAGAATTTAATTTAGTTTGAGCTTTGGGAACTGAAAGATTTCTAGCTTCAATAATATAATGATTCAAATTATCAATTGCTGTGTCGATGTCCGCAGAATTTTTTAAAATAGTTTCATGATCCACATGATTTTCAATGTGAAATCTGTAATCCAACCAATTAGCTCTATGATAGTTGAATATAGAACTAATAAGATTATTTATAGCTTCGTTGGAAAGTCTGAATGTTACTGGAAGATGATCTGAATCAAAGTCAGCATGTGTATTCGGTTCACTACAAATGTGACTTTGATCCGTTAGAACCAGATCAATTGTAGATGGGTTTTTCACGGAAGAGAAACAAGTAGGATTACTGGGATGAAGAACTGTGAAGTAACCAGCTGAGAGTTGATTATGAAGTATTTTACCATTACTGTTATTTTGCCTACAATTCCACTGGACATGCTTAGCATTTAAGTTCCCTATTACGAAAAATTTCGGTCGATATCTTGTGAGTTTTTGCAAATCGCCTTTAAAGAAATTTAATTGTTCGCCGGTGCATTGGAATGGCAAATATGCTCCAGCGATGAAATAAATTCCATGAATGGTTTCAACTTCGATTCCCACGCTTTCAATAACTTTAGTATTGAAAGAAGGTAAAATTCGATGTTTAATTTGCCGTTGGACAAAAATGGCAACTCCACCACCCATTCCAGTAAACCTGTCAAATCGATGAACCACATAATGTGGATTACTTTTCAATTTGACATTTGGTTTAAGAAAAGTTTCTGTCACAATGGAAATATGAATTTTGTGAACTTTGAGAAAATTATAAAATTCATCTTCACTCGATTTCGAAGATCGAGGATTCCAATTTAAAATATTCAAATAATTATTTAACATCACTGTTAAATTTTAAATTCATTATAATATTATTTGCAAATTGCCATCCGATTTGAAATGCTTCACAAAGTGATGAAGTCGAATTCAATCGGATGATCATTTGAAAAAGTTGATCTTGTAGGTAGATCATTTTATTTTCAGTTAAATCGCCTAAATCGACTTCGTTTAAGGAAGCGAATGGCACTGACGGAATATTGGTAGATAGACTAGTGTAACTGTCATTAGAAGAAGATGATGACGAGGTCTATCTACCAGTCAATAAATTGTTTTCGTTAGAAGACGAATTGGATGGCGTACCTGTTTTTTGTTTTAAATTCGAAGAAATAAGTGCCTTAGAAGAATTAGGCGTAGCATCTGTAACGGTTTTTTGATTTTCAGGTATGTTCTGTAAATTTAAGGTCGTTGATTTGACTTGTTGTCTAAGCGAACGAGCGTTTAAATTTTTTTCCCTGACAGGACATTTCAAATAATTGGATTTATGATTTCCATCGCAATTTGAACATGAAAATTTATCAGTGGTTTCATTCATTGGGCAAACGTCTTTCGAATGCGATTGACCTCAATTCAAACACCGTATACCCATATGACAATTTTTGGTTCCATGGCCGAAGCCTTGGCAACGACGACATTGCGTTAAGTTTGCAATACGATTATGCCGTTTATGATGCTCCCAATGGATTTTAATGTGGGAAATGAAACGTACTTTTTCTTAAGTTTTCAAATTGTTTACATCACTTCGATTGAAGTGTATTAGGTAAATTTCATGGGAAATTCCAGAGCGTGGTTCAGAAGTACCATTCGCTCTTTTTTTATAATTATTACTTGGGAAGGGGCAAAATCAAGCAATTCTTTTAGTTCATTTTTAATTTCATCAGTACTTTGATCATTTCACAAGCCTTTCAAGACAACCTTGAAGGGTCTGTCTGATTTTATATCATGTGAATAAAATTTATGAAGTTTCTCGGACAAATATCGGATAAGACGTTCATAATCATCCAATACATCAACCAAGACTCGACATTCTCCTCTTCGTCCGATTTGAAATGAGACTTTTACTTCCGGGAGAAAAGTAGAAAGCTCAGTACGGAATGCTTTGAAGTCGGAAATCATCACCGTCACTGGTGGCATAGATTGATGTTTCTTCCCATAACGACAAGCGTCCATTTTGGGAATTTTTGAAGAATTTTCTTCTATGTCGCTACAATCGGATTCAGGAAGAATCTCGTAAATATTGTTAGACGGAATAGTTCTTTGAATAGCTAGTCCTTAAAAAGGCTGATTAATTTCTCAGTCTTGAAAAAGACTGATTATATTAGAAAAAACAAAAAAAAGAAACTCTACTTAGCCAGAAAAAATTTCCAGGAGCCAAGAGCTATACGCGTTGCGGTGCGAACGACTGTTCAACACCGACAGACCTACACCACCTTGATAACACGATTTCTCGTTGTCTTTAGACTTTCCAATATGAAAACAGAATATAGTCAATGGGGGCTAAAGCTGGTGAATATGGTGGATGCGGTAGCAATTCAAATTTCAATTCATGGAATTCGTAGTGCAAGGTAGTTTTTGACCAGCTGTCAGAAAAAACAGTATCCACTTCACAGACATTTTTTCATATTTAAAAGCTCATTCAATATTATGAATACATTTGCATTAGATATCTGTACGATGTCACCTACTTCACTCTTCGATCTTTTTCTAACGACGAAACTACCCTTCGAAAGGATTTTCGGAGCAACAGTTTCATTCGGACAGTACACTGTGGTTTTTTTTTATCACGTTTTTTATGCGGTTTTTTACGCGGATATCCGAAGTTACAAAGCGGATTTCCCAAGTTATGCGGTTTTCTTGTTTTACCTTTTTTACCTTTTTTTTATATATATAAAAAATAGGTATAGAATTCGCTCAAACTTTAGAAAAAATTTCCGAGGCCCGGAGGGCCGAATGTCATATACCAATCGATTCAGCTCGACGAACTGAGCAAATGTCTGTCTGTATGTGTGTTGTCAACTAAAAGGTCGAGATCTCAGAGATGACTGGACCGATTTTGATCAAACTAGTCGCAAATGAAAGGTCTCCCCGTCACCCAAAACGATATTGAATGGTTTTGAGATCGGATGTTTACTTTTTGAGTTATACGAAGTTCTATGTCAAAATTTTTAGTTTTTTGACAGTATCTGTCACAATTGACCTTGAAAACAAAATATGTTTCTATACTTAGATGCCACACGGTAATAGCTATTCAACAAGCCATAGATTGTTAAAATCGGTCCATTTTCAACGAAGATAGCGACATTTTTGTATAAGCGACTTTTCCCTCTATTCCACCAGTAGGAGTTTTGAGCGCTGTATGACAAAGCAATGCTTGGGAGCAACGTGAAACACGATTTTTTATGCTGTTTCATACAATTGTTTCTAAGTACCAAAAAGACTGTACAGCATCCTTTTTCATGACAATTTGCCACGGACCGATTTTAGCACGGTTCGTTTTTGGCAACATAATTTTTCGAATATGGCATATGTAAGCCAGATAATATCAGCATTTTCGAGTTGGAAGTAATTGCATAACTATATTGATTTAAACTACTTAAAGCAATAAATGCTTGAATAACATAACAGCCATATACCAGTCGAATCAGTTCGTCGAGATCAGCAAATGCGTGTGTGACAAATAATTTCACTCAATTTTTTTCGGAGATGGCTAAACCGTTTTCTACAAACTCAGATTCATATGAAAAGTCGTATACTCTCAAACAAGGTTCCTGAATTATGCAATGCAATTCATTTTTCTCGTAGATGGCTGAACCGATCTAAGATTCAAATGAAATCTAAAAACCATCTAAGATTCAAATGAAAGGTCTAAAAATCCTATGAAACATCTTACTTTTTAGTCAGATCCGACTTCTGGTTTAGGAGATACAGGGTGATTTGTATAAAAACGTCCATTTCACATAAATTAATCAGGTTTATCGGGTTTGCAGATTTGGATAGTCGATTACCAAATATATTTATTTCAGTTTAAGCGGTATTCGTTTTTGGATTTGGAATGTACCCCCAAATTTTAATTCGCACTACAATTTCTCAAAGACGTCTATACACTCCTCAAGTGAATTTAACTGATTTCGGCTACACCGATTTTAGAATTCCGGTTCCAGTATCGAATCGTTTCTCAAATCTGAATCATTTTTTCAAAAAAGCCCGAATCGAACTTCCCATACAAAATTGGTGAATTTTATCCGATTCTGGAATTACAGATGATGAGTTTTTAAATCCATACCGATATAGAAGATGTAAATTATTTGGCGTAATAATTTATGGCCATTCGAATCATTTTGGGTTATGCTAGTTCCTGAATACCGGCTCTGGAAGTACCATAAATAATGACGAAAAACTCTAAAGTGGAGCTTACTTCGACATCTCATGGAATGTCCAATCGATTGTCACACGTTAAGATTGAAATTCGATACGATTTGCAGTTTCGACATTACAGAGTTATGAGTGATTAAAATCTCAATTTGCCGTTTAAAACGACGATAATTAAAATAATGTCATGAGAACTAAAACACCTAAGAATATCCATGCAAAAAACACATGCGGATTGATAAAAAAGGTATCATCTCACTGCTTAATCCACCTATAAGCACGTTTTTTTCTTAGAAATGCATAAAACTTCGAGATCTGGTGTTATCCTGAAAGCTTTTTGAAGTCAACTCTTCGATTTTCGATTTGAAAAAAATGTTCAGATTACACCAGATTTTGACGTTTCATGCATTCCTAAGATATTGGACATGAAAAAATTCTTTCATTTTGCGGTTTTTTTCTACGAGATTTTCCAAAGTTACGCCGTTTTCAAATTCTCAAAGTCCCAAAGTCGATATTCACAAAAAAAATTTTTTTGAGATTACACCAAATCTGGACGTTTTATGTATTTCTAAGACACGCGGATTTCCGAAGTTACGCTTTTTTTCTGCGCAGTGTTTTTACGCGGTACGTATCCCCCGCGTAAAAAGAGACCTCAGTGTACTTTTCAATCCATTTCTTTTTTTGGCATTGGAATGCCTTAGTTTTCACTATACGGGGACAGGTGACAATGAAAACTTTCAAAAATAGCATAACATTTTTCTCTCATAATTTCATTGATACAATTTAACAACCAATCGATTCAGAAACATGATTGATGATAGATTGCACCGTAAAATAGTAATTTCTAGAGTTTTGTGGTGATTGAATCTAACCTGGCGATGAACCCTGCAGTGGTAAGCTCTCCGATACGCTAACAAATGACAATGTCAAAACTACACGAAATGGTGCTGGATGATTGGAAAGGAGAGGTGCGCCAGCTAACAGATGCCACAAGGATTAGTACTGAGCGCACTTACCATAGTTTGAGTAAGATTCTGCAGATGAAAACAGATTTTCGCTGGATGCCGTGGATGCATACTTAGGATTACAAAGACGAACGCGAGCGCATTTCGGAAGCATGTTTGGCTATGCTGAAGCAGATTCAGTTGGAGTCTTCGACTTCGAGATTATCCGACAATGTGCTGAAGCCGGAACGAGCATTCTGAAACGACCTTGGAAGGCTTAATAGATCGGATAGGTCGGACGTCGATTTACTGGGATTGTGAAATGTATGTGAAGTTTTTTGTGAAGTTTTAGACCGCTACTTCCAGAACCTGAAATTGGGAACCGCCGAAGTAAGTTTGGGGAGCGGGTCGTTTCGCCGAAAGTCGTTTCGCCGAATGCCGTTTTTCCGAAAGGAAGATTTCGCCGAAAGGGACATTTCACCGGAAGGGTAATTTTGAATACATTATATAATTATTTTTTGTGTTATTATGCCTCCTGTACGACTGATGTGGCGCAGCCACATAACCGAAGCCAAGATGGCTCGGCGGCATAAAGATGACGGCTACCAGTTTATTGATATTTCTTAAGAACCTATACAAATTGGGTATTCTCGGAAGGGATTTTATGAACAGGTGCTGAAAATATGGAAGCGGTAACAAATATGTCGTGTTGAGAGTAACAATACTGTATTATATTTTATTACGTACACTAAAAAAACTGATATGATTTGTGTAACACTAAAAATAAAAATATTTTAAGAACACGATCATTGGCTTGTGGCAAAATATTTATGTTTGAGGTTGCTTTTAAATATTAGATTAGTACCTTCAGTTGTTCAATAAAATATTATAATCATACAATACGACTATAACAATATAAAATCATTATGCAGGACGTTCGAACAAGCTTTTTAGACGTCTGCTTGTTATGGTTGTTTCGAAATTATTCATATAGTACAATATTCAAACAATTTCGATAAACTGATTATTTTCTGGTATCTAACTATTAAATCCAATCCGAAAATACCCATAATGTAATAACATTCAGGGATCATAAATATATCGAAACTGGCCATCTTGGATCTTAGAACAACCGCAGTCATCATTTCCCGAAATCTACTTATCAATCCCCTTCAAAAAATACCCATATTGTAGCAGTTTGCATGAAATTTGAATGACCTGGAAATCTTTTTCATTGTATGCAAAAACCACTTTTTACGAAGTTATTTAGTATTTGGTTCGGAAAAAGAGTTACGTAAAAAGAGGCAACGTGAAAAAAGTGTTCGTAAACGGAGGTTTTGGTATTATCAATGGATTTTCAGTCAAAATAATATAGGCTAATACTGACTTCGTTTGAGCAGTTGTCAATTTCGAAAACTGAAAATGTCAGAACAAATACTGTAAAATGACCTATGCGTCGCAACACTTGTTGCGAAAACTAACACCTATCGCGATAACCTATGTTTTTCGGCATTAGAAATGCCTTACTCTTCACTATACGAGGCTGGGTATCAATTTGAAAAATGCAAAACTAACCTCGTAACCTTTTTCTGTCATATGTTTTGAACGCTTATAATTCAGTCATTTGTTGATGGATTTATATAATTTAACAACCAATGGATTCGAAAATATTTAACTTCAACTTATGAGGTAACGTCGTTTAAGTATTTCAATTGCATACCATTGAAAAATTTGTTTTAATTGACCTATGTTTTCACGAGCCAATCAGAGCTTGCCATAATGATGTCATCCTCTCGACCGCACGAACTATCGCACAAAAGGGAATCCATGAATATATGGGACTGTTGATCATATAGATTACACCGTGAGATAGAGGTTTTGAGAGTTACGTAATGGTCAAAACTCCACTGCTGATAAAGCACTCAGCGGAAGCAGAACAGAGTCAAAATCACATAAAATAGAGGATGAAACCGGGGTAAAATAAATGACAATATTAATAATACATAAAATAGTAGTTTAGTTTTCGAAGCTGTATACTTTACGAAGTTTTTTCAAGCCTATCTGAGTCAACTATGTTCCATTTGACGAAGCGTTTCATTCGATATTATCGTGAGAAGGGAAGAAAGCATTGCATACGATAATTTACTTAAATTCAGGGTTACAAATCATATGAGTTGTTTTGTGGAAATTATGAATGTTGAAAACCGTTATAAGGGTTAGATTCTTGCGATAAACGAGTTACGATGCGTTACTTTTGAGGAAGTTATAGGTGTTACGAAGTATTACATGCGTTACTTTTTTGTAAGTTAAAGGTATTATGAAGCGTTACATGCATTACTTTTTTTGTAAGGTGCCAGGCGTTACCAATCGTTGCATGCGTTACTTTTAAGTAAATTGCAGACTTTACACACGTCACTGTTTTGTAATGTATTGGCGTTACGAAACATTCCATGCGTTACTTTTTAGTAAACTATTGGCGTTACAGATCGTTACGAAGCGTTTCTCTTTTGAAAGTTAAATGCGTTACGATGCGTTCCATTTTTGAACGTTATAGGCATTACGAAGCGTCACATTTTTGTAAGTTATAAGTGCTACGAACCGTTACATGCGTTACTTTTTTGTAAGGTGCCAGGTGTTACAAATCGTTACATGCGTTACTTTTAAGTAAATTACAGACTTTACACACGTCACTATTTCGTAATGTATTGGCGTTACGAAGCGTTATGTGGATCATAGGCGTTACGAAACATTCCATGTGTTACTTTTTAGTGAAGCATTGGCGTTACAGAGCGTTACGAAGCGTTTCTTTTTTGAAAATTAATGCGTTACGATGCGTTACATTTTTAAACGTTATAGGCATTACGAAGCGTTACATGCGTCACATTTTTGTAAGTTATAAGTGCTACGAAACGTTACATTTTTGTAAATCATAGGCGTTACGTAGCGTTACATGCGTTACTTTTTAGTAAGTTATAAACGCTACGAAGTGTTACCTGCGTTACATTTTTGTAAGTTATAGACATTACGAAGTGTTACATGCGTTACTTTTTTGTAAGTTGAAGGTGTTACGAAGTGTTACATGCATAATTTTTTTTTTTAGCTATAGGTGTCACGAAGCGTTGCATGCGTTACTTTTATGTGAATAATAGGCGTTACATGCGTAGTAGAGTATAGGCGTTACGAAGTGTTGCTCTTTTGTAAGTTAAAAGCATTACGATTCGTTACTTTTTTGTAAGTTATAGACGTTACGAACCGTTACTTACTTTTTTGTTATGACGTTGAGAAGCGTTACATGCGTTACTTTTTTGTTATGACGTTGAAAAACGTTACAAGCGTTACTTTTTAGTAAGTTATAAGCGGTTCGAAGTGTTACATGCGTTGCTTATTTGAATATTATAGACGTTACGATGCGTTACATGCGATACTTTTTTGTAAATTACTAACGTTACGAAGCAAGCAACGCTGTAATGATAGAGTAGACGCAGAATTGCCAATCATTTTAAACGGGTCTAACTAGGTGATTCAATGATGGATTTATATTATTTCTCGATGAGCATTAGATTAGGTTCTAACTGCAAATGACTGATTCTCTTTGGTTACTTTCTCTCTCGATTATTACGATACTCTTAGCAATCTATCTCTCTAACTATTTGCTGAGAGTAATAACTATCATCTTTTAATCTGCATTGAAGAAATTGTCGAAAAATACAGGAGTATTTCGTAATAATTGAAAGAGACAGTAAACAAAGAGCAACTGAACTGTCATATGCACTTAGGACCAATCATGGACCTAATCCAATGATCATTGAGATTTAGCAACCAGTAGGTTTGAAAACAATTAACTCAAGTATAGCAAAAGTATTTGCTATTTACAATAAGTACTTATAATAAATTGAATTGTTTTGACTGATGTTTTGGACGTTTCAATTCGAGCACGTCAACGAGAAGGTACATCGGAAACACCAATCTGTTGGGGACTTCACGTACGACCATTATTCAACGTTTCCCAATAACGTGTCTTAAACATAGCACACAAATCACCGGTTGTGCTTGTCGTAAAAAGAAATCTCTATTCAGGAACCAAAGCGGAAGTTCGCAAAAACAAGCTTTTATCATGAATATTATTACAAATGCTCCTTTAACGCAGTTGACGATGATATATTAGTAACTGAAGGTTACAGCTTCCTAAAATTAGCTTTCTAATTCAGATAGTGCTTAACAATTATTTGCCTATGTTTAAAATTTAAATCTGTTGATGAGAGATTTTGAAAATTGCCTTTTTAATGTCATCATGATCGGTCGTATCTCGTACACAGCCCTGTATTCAACTATCTGATAATGAAAAAAAAAACAATAGAAAGATTAGTGGAACTGGAAACAAAAAGTGCAATATAGAAATTTTATGATTGATGGATTCTCCCTGTATAATAACATACCTGGGTCAATAAATAATGTTTTAATGCATTCTCGGTAGCCGGCTACCCAGAGGAATAAACACTTAGTTCGAAGACTCGCTAACAAACAACCCTCTTCCTGTTTCTAGTAGCAACATGCATCCAACAAACAATTCTTCCCTTCCAAAATTGATCTGCATTTAAACGAAGCCGGCGGGATCGATGCAGTTTGCACAATGTTGAATCACGTGTTCTCCCCAAAACCATTGTTTCAGAAAATCATGTATCAACTCACGGCTGACTTCCAATGTGCCAATGCTGTAATACTTTAAAGAAAACTAATCATATCATTAGACAATAAGAATGACAAACACGGAAACCCGAACAACTCGTCGTTTTCATTCGAACAACAAAATTCTTGTCCTTGAAAATGTAATTAAATTTACAGATTATCAAGCTATAATTCGGAGGGCGTTTGAACTATTCAAACTAATTTTTATTTATCTCCAAACGAACAAATGACTAAAACCAACACATGTGACAACGTGTTCACCTAATTACAAGAATCAATAAAAACAGTATCATGTCAATTTTCGTGTTTTTTTCTGTCTCTCTCTTCCAGATACAACCGACTCAAAACGATAATTAAAATGATCGACAATGTCGCGAGAAACTGAGATGGTAAGTTGTTAGAATCGTATTTCTACATTTGTTTACACCTCGACTCTGCTACTACGTATTTAGTTCATAACACTCATGAATGTGTTGCTTCTGGCACAGTCCGACAGGAAACTAGAACCCGTCGCCTCCGGGGGCCTTCGACGTGAACATGAGTTATTGGAAAAACGAGAAACGAGTTCCACCGTAACGAAAAACTTCAATCATTACTTAATTGCATGTTGTCTGATAAACCCACCAAAAACGATGAAGTTGTTCCATTCGACTGGCCCACGCTTAGTCAGTAGCAGTAGCAGTGGAGAGTGGGATTACCTTGCCAATGGAACCAGTTTGACAATGCACAGCCACAGCACCGAGACCTCAATTAGCAAACAGTAGCGAAAAGTCGAAACGGAAAATATCGTCATTTTGAATTGAATTATCACCGCGCTAATGCTAATGATTCCCGCAGCTCACGCGGGATTCTGACCTGCTAGCCGCCCTGTCGTAAAGTCATAAAACTCCACCCCGCTGGAGTCAGACAGATCTCATTCATCAGCGCATAATTCCACTTTCAGGAAACAATAATCTCCGTCTTTCTCCGTGACAATCCGACCGACCGACTGAAAGAAGTAAGTGGCAGCCACCCCCGCACATCAATTTGGCACCCAGGGGAACAAAGTGCGGCAGCCAGTCTTCTTCGGGTCTCAATTTATTACAGTCAATAAATGTGACGGTTTGAATAATAATCGCATTCCTTCTGCGGCTGATGATGGCACGGAAGTGCGCTGGAATCTTTGGGCCGTGGTTTAGATTTGGAAGCTGCGGTGACGACTTTCGCACCCAGACCGCAAATGTGCCCGGCACTTAATATTTGTTCCACAGGAAGCGTTCGTCGTAAGACGCATAAAGTGCGGGTTTGATATGCTGAATAATTCAAACCAAAGCTAAGGTTAATCGTGATTCGGCCGGGGACTTGAGGTGGTGGGGCAGATTGACTAATTGTGACACGTACCAATTGACGTCAAACAAATTCAGTGACAAACAATCCTCGTCGGAAACCGTCGGAACGCTTTTGGACAACGGTGGTGATAAATGGTGAAAAGCAAACTCGATTCTGCTGAGTCAGGCAAGTGAAATCTATTTCCTAGGGGAGAATGTGGGAAAAGCTTCCTGCCAACCTTTTTAGCATTTTATATCCTATCGAAATGAGCAAAAAAAAGCACTGCACCTGCCAGTCAGCCAGCCAGCACATATAGGCCTCTTGGAGTGGCCATTCGGTCCACAAACACACCATTTATTTCAAAAGACCAGCAGCGGAAGCAATTGAGAAACGCCTTGCACTTTTCATCGACGATAAGCGAGAGAGCCCTTGGTTGATGGAAAAAGCACAAAAGCCCTGCTGCGCCTGCAAACAGGAGGCGTTACTCGACTTATACTGAGCAGCACCATTTACCAGGGCTCTACCGATCCGTTTTGCCCTTCCGGTTCTTCCGGGTGTCGGACGGGATCCGTAGCACAATGGCTAAAGCCACTAATGGCACAATATGTGCCAATACATTTTCGGTCGTTGCCGCCTTGGATTTTCGTGAACCAAAGCTTACTGCGTTTTTTTTTTAACTAGGTCTCTACGTTTCCTCAAAACATTCCGTGGGACTTCTACGTAAAAAATCAATGTAAGCTGTAGAAAATTCGGCAAACAAACCAAAATAATAATTAGATTCCATTTCAAATAAAACTGCAACACAATAACGAGAAAATCCTGACAGCCACAAATTTACCAACGAAACGGCTGTTATCTGAATTAATTCTCACATCCTCATGAATCGCCCAAAACTTTTTCCGGCATCCCGGATATAACCCAATTTCCTCTTTTCAACAACGGCATCTGTTCGCTGTGTAGATTTTAGAATAGCGCTAGCGTGCGGAAGGGGTCGAATTCCTGGCTCCACACACGCACACACACACACCTACCTCGTCTGCCAACCGGATTAGTCTCCAATTATTCACTCCGATTTTCCCAGTAGATAAATTATCCGACATAATTTGGCACCTGGCGTTTGGAGGCGGAAAATATTTCACGCTGCGGCAGCAAACTCAGAAGCCGTTTGCGAGGGAGTTGAGAAATTAGGGAAAATGAAACGAAAACAGACGACTCACACAAACGCACGGTAACGGTGGTTAGCGGAGCAAATTCCACCGTAAACGAATTCGTTTTATTGAGCAACTCGGGAAATCTTTTGAAATCAATGCTTGTGACTTGGATTTGGCTTATTAGATTGAAAAATATTTGCCGCAATCATGATATTCATGCAATTTGGCTTTACTAAAAAAATTAGAGGGTTGTATTCAAGACACGACCAAGCACAATAACATTAAAAATGAAATGTTTCTAGGGTTCCCATAATAAATACGAAAATAAAGATGATAATGATGATGATACACTAAACTAAAAACTTATTCAATTGACTAATTACAAACTTGCTCTAGTTTAAGCGCTTAGAGTGTTAGCGAATGATAAAATTGACATTTAGATTCTTTCTTGATAATTGATTCTATTCCATTTTGATCCCTTTCCACGAATTTTTACATTGCTAAGTTTTTGAATAACGTCCTTTAACTAGAAGTCATTTATGATGAATTCAAAGTAACTCGAAATCTCAAGTTTAGATACAAACAACCTAAAGATTTGAACCTGAACAAATAAAACTATTTTATTTTATGATTTTAATTTTCGAGAAACGTACAAACTTATTATTTTATAAACAGTTAATGGATCCAAGAGAAAATTTTATATATTTTAACGAAAAATGTTGTGTTGGAGTTTAGACTCAGTAATAGTGTAGTTTTATTAATCCTTCTTCAAAATCGTCGACAATCTTCGGAAAGTGTCGGTAAATAATATGGCAACAATACGAGGAAGAAAACATGTGAAACAATCCGCATAAAATATTTAGTTACTTACATTGATTTTCGCTTTGGCATATTAGAAATATACGGAATGGATACGCAACAAAATTACGAAATTTTGTTCATATTGTAACTTGATGTTATTAACACATGAATGAACATTGTCATAGTTACAACGCGTGTAGTCATCAGACGCTTATTGTTTTGAAGCAAATAATAATTAAACTGAAACTGGCGGTTAACCAAATTCTACGAGGGTTCCTATTCAAACGATGCATGTAAAATCGCAGGTAAGCTTACCTTGAGTTTATCTTTGAAACTATACGATATTGCATCTAATAGTTCTGTATATGTGAGCCTGTGGAACTCATTTATACTACTAAACCGAGGAGGCCGCTTTTAGATAAGTTTAAGAATTTAATTTTGAATCATTTGAAGCGTTTAATAGTTACCAGAGAACCAAAATAAAATGCTCAATTCAAACCAATTTTTCAATGGTATGCCATTGAAATATTCAAATTAAGTTATCTCATAAGTTTAAGTTAAATGTTTCCGAATCGATTTGTTGTTGAATTATATAAATCCATCAACAAATGACTGAGTTATAAGCGTTCAAAATTATGACAGAAAAATGTCTCGCGATTGGTTTTGCATGTTTTAAATTGACACCCTGCCTCGTGCAGTGAAGAGTAAGGCATTTTAATGGCAAAATCGACCAAAAATTTGCTAAATACATGGGATATTTCAAAAGAATCGTCACGCTAATTCGGTTCTTCAATAGCTAGATGATATATAAGATACTCAAGTGAACACGGTGTTGCGCAGACAACAGGAAATTTCACCAACACATAATGCAAAAGCGACAACCCAGCAAGTGAACGCAAATACAAACCAGTCATCAGCTCACTGGACGAGCTACTTGTTTCATTCACAGTCAAACATCAACTAGCAAAGAAATATTGTGCGACCTATATTTATAGATTTCTCTTCATACTACGCAGAACGATGCCGTGTTTTTATGCATGACGCAAAGCCTCCTATGCCGAACAAGAAGTTGACGTCATTTTGTACAACAGGGATTGGTGGATGAAAACATAGGTCGATTCCAACCATTTTTTCAATAGTATGCTATTGAAATACTGAAACGACGTCGTCATACATGTTTAAGTTAAAAGTTTCCGAATCGATTGGTTGTTAAATTGTAACAATCCATCAACAAATGACCGAGTTATTAACGTTCAAAATTATGACACAAAAAGGTTACGCGACTATTTTTGAAACTTTTGATTGACACCCGGCCCCATATAGTGAAGAGTAAGGCATTTTTAATGCCAAAAATACCCGAAACTACGCGATTGGAGTTCGATCTAGAGCGACCCCAGGTTGCTAACACAAACTCATCAAACGTTGTTTTGGCGACTCTGGGTCAGCTCTCGGGCTGCTCTGATCAATAAACGAAAACGGTATGACAGTTTGCAGCTCATCGAATTTATCCAAGTTTAGCAAAACGCAAAAGGACAAAAAATTTAACTTAATTTAACTGAATCCCAAATGCATACCATAGCCTGCTTTTATAGCAGGCTGCTAAAATTTCTCCCAGCTATGGCTGTCAGAAATTTCGACTGACATTCCGGCGAAAGTTTGGCAACAGTGCGATAACCGTTTTCAATTCAAAGCCTCCCGGCAAAGACATCATATTAACAAGATATCTATTTCACGACATTTCACGAACAAATCATTCGTAACATCCTTTTTTGCGAGCAAGGCGCCCTCAGACGAGTCCGTATCGGTTCTACTATACCACATACAAGTAGGTAATAGAAATGTCAAGTTCGTGCGCGCGAAAATAATAGCTCTGCACACCCATACAGTTTACATAAATTGACATCATATGTTTAATGTGATGCCGTGCGATGGCGTTGCTGAACAGAAGATTGATTTCTCTCCAAGCTGACAGAGTCTACTTTCGGCTATCGAAATTGATGAAACGGCAATAACATCTGCAACAGAGAAATATTCACCACGTTTCAAGATTCTAGATATTTTTGTATTCCAGTGGAATTCCGCCAGAAGTCAAGCGACAACGGCTGAAAATTTCGCTTAACAGAGTTTGCTGAACCGTTTAGAACTTGTGTTCTAGAAATATTACTGTGGTATTCTTGAAAAAAACTAATAGAAACAGGGAAGTTTATTCCGGCGTGAACAAACATAATCTGAAAATCGTCTTTTTCAAGGAAAACTGTAAGTTTATTGGCTATATAAGATTTTACAAAACCTTCACACAATATGTTAACACACTATCTTATCTTTCCTCGTCTGAAAATCGTATGCTCACTACCGGTTGTTAGCATAACAACATTATTAAATACATAACACACTCCGACGTTTCCTTATTGGACAAAAAAAACCTTATTGGACTTTTTTCAATGAATCGGCAATTAAGATTTTCATTTGTCTGTTAGTTCTCGTTGAACGTATATTATTCATAATTTATCTAGTACTTCCAGTCACGTACCCAGAAAGGGGGGGGGGATCCGAGGGACCCTGACCCCTCCCGAAATCAAAAACATTTTATTATTTAGAATGTCTCAGACATGTGTTACAGAAATAACAAGACGGTAAACATAATGAAATGTAATACAATATCAGTTCCAGTGGAAAAGTTCAAAGTGTATGTTAAAAACAGCTGTAAAAGCCGAGAATTAGGTACACAAAGACTGTCCTAGGAAGTATGGACGCATTTTGATTTAGCTGTAAATAATTCACAAGTGTTAGATATTCAAATTTTATTCGAAATACTCATTATTAAACTACAACAACAGAATATTATTTTCAACATTTGCTACTTAGCCATTGTAGACAAGCAGGCGCACCTTCTTGCGAACGTTCCTCATTAAATTCCGTACAGACTTCTTGGCGACAGGTTTTATTTATTTATTTAATTATTTTTCTTTTTCGAACTGTTGAATGGTTTCGGCTGCCAAGACATGTTTCCTAAGATGTGCCTTCGTTAATGCACAAAATTCCTCAATTGGTCAAAGTTGTGGGCAATTTGGTGGATTCATGTCTTTTGGGACGAAAGTGACATTTTTGGTAGTAACGAGTGTATCGAAAATTAGTTAGCAACATTGATTATTGAATAAAAAAGCGAAAAAAAACATATTGCAGAAAAATAACATTTTTATGCATTTCACTGATTATATTGAAGAAAATCCTATTTTCTGTGAAACGCTCGCACTTTGGACTTGACATTCTTCATTAAATTCTGCACAGTTACTTTTGTGACTTTCCTGGTGGCAGCTGTCCAGTTTTTTTAACTCCTGCATGTTTTGGGACACTGTACCTTACTTCCGAAAGTGGCAAACCACAGGTACAAATTGCTTGCCAGACCAACACCTTCTGCCCAAACTTTTCCATCGCCACCGTGGTGTCAGCGTCGTCCAGGTCCTGGTACACCGATTTCGTATAATATTGCTGTCCGGGCAGCGCTCCAGAGTCTTCCTTGGCGTAGGTTTCGTCGTCGATCAGGATGCATTCGTCTTTATTCTGTAGAATCCGGTTATACAGTTTTCGCGCTCTTGTTTTGGCCTGAACTTGCTGTACCAGGGACTTGTTCGGCACCTTCTGTTTCTTGTACGTTTTCAGGGAGTTCCGAACTTTGATCCGTTGCATCATCTCGATGCTGGTGTTGAACTGCTTGGCCAAATCCCGCGTCGACGCCGATGGGTTTTTCCTGATGCACTCAACCACTTTTAAGTCCCGGCCGGGCTGGCTGGGACCCGTTTTCCTACCGGATCGGGGCAAATCCTTAATGGAAAGGGTCTTACCGAACTTCTCGATAATATTTTTGACACTGGTGTGGTGCACTCTCACCCGTTTTGCAATTTCGTTGTACGTGACACCACTTTCTGAGCATCAAGTGTGCAGAATTTTCTTTCGCGTTTCCGGATCAATTCGACTCATCATTGGAAAGATAAACCGTACCGAAACCAATTAATTGCGCAGCTGTTATTGGCATGTTAACAAACATGTCACCGCAAAAACGCTGCAAAAAATTAAGCCATTTCAGAGTAATAATTGTTTGAATGTTGCTAACTACTTATCGATACAATCCTTATACCATTCTACCGTTGATTTCAAGTAGTGGCAAGAAGCAAGAAAACCACTGGATCCTTGTGGCTTCGAATCATGGGTAGAAGTCGTTTTTGTAAACATTCCTTGGTGTATATTTCGCTGTTCATTGAAGCAGTGGTGATGAAGGGTTTCGAAATCTTACCGCAGCTACAAATTGCTTGCCAGACCATAGCTTTCTTACCAAATTTTTCGACTTCAATCGATGTCTCGGACTGGTTTAACACTTGCTCTTCTCGCACCGTATAATGTTGTGGTCCCGGCAAGGATTTCTATTCGAGTTTCACGTAGGTTTCGTCTTCCATGATCATGCAGTTCAAATTTCCAGCAAGAATCGTACTGTACAGCTTTCGAACCCTCGGCATGATCGATGCTTCTTGTTTCCGACTACGTTTTGGTTGTTTCTGCTTCTTATAGGTTCGAAGATTCAAACTAGAGATGGTCGGGTCTCGGGTATTTTAACCGAAACCCGACCCGTACCTGTACCCGTACCCGACGGGTTTTTGGTCGGGTACGGGTAAAATATTTTATTTTCAATCGGGTACGGGTCGGGTACGGGTCGGGTACGGGTTAAAAAATTTACTGCTCACTCGGGTACGGGTAATTTTTTTTCCTGATCGATTACCCGACCATTTATACTTCACATAAATATGTTCACACGTTGACGAGAATTTTTTATTGCAAAACAGTTCTTCCGAAAAATAAACAATTTGATTCAAGGGGTTTTGACATTCGCGCCTAGGACCAGACCTGACAACTGACATCTTTTTCCAGAAAAAAAACATTTCTTTTCTTCATTTAAAATAAAACCGATCAATCATAGTTACGTGAAAAGTTATGTGAATATTTTCCACCCTACTTTTTTATAACATATTTAATAAGACACACTGCCTTAGCGCCAAGATGTTGCGGTCAGACCCTACTTTTCACGTAGGTCTTAATGGACTGCCATTTTAAAGCTGTTTAATGCACAATCCAGTAAAAATTATTTGATTTATATATAAAATGTAGTGTAGTACTCATATCACATTCAGATACCAGAAAACTGTTATTTTAAATATTAGTTGAAGATTTTCTAAATTTTCATCTAAATTATTAGGATTCTAACCATAAAAACATGAACATTTATTTCAGAAAATCTGCATAGAAGTTCTTCGTATCCTTCACTTCTGGATGGTGTCACCTCACTTAAAATGACACCGATTGATGGCACAGCAAGTTGGGCTATATTGCCAGTTAATTTTCGTTTCTTTTCACTTGACTACAAGTGAAAATCTCAATACGTGACAACGTGGAGTCGCAAAAGTACGGGTGAAAATCTTTTCTCGCGAAATATTCAAATTTTCACCGTGTTCACTCGTTGAGGGTTCCACCGGAGGTGGCACAGAAGTTCAATGGCTGTAAAAACCACTGTTTCGTAAAAACCATACTTACCCAAAATTTAATACAACGGGTATGACGACACTAAGGGTAAATATGCTTCTTGGAAAATTTGAGTAGATATTACTCCCTTTTGTTGACATTTGTAAATGAGTATAAAGTACCAAAGACATTGGAAATCTATTCCTGCTTCACAGTGTATTTATATGTTTAAATGTAAACAAGCATTTTAATGTATTTTACTTACCAACTAACAGATCGGCTGAAAAGTTCGTATCGTTTCTATGAGAGGGCGCCACTAGAATTAAATCCATACTATTTTCAAAAGATACGTGTATAAATTATAAATTTGAAAAAAGGAATTTCGTGTGTTGATGAAACACTACTTTTTGATGAAAAAAAGTGCCGCCGATACTACAAAATGGCTTGATGAGTGTTATCCAGACTCTGCACCGGGCGAAGCAACAATTCGTAAGTGGTTTGCGAAATTTCGTACTGGTCATATGAGCACCGGAGACGAAGAACGCAGTGGACGTCCAAAAGAGGCGAATATTTGGATATGAGAAAGCTTTGTGCAAAATGGGTGCCGCGTGAGCTCACAATCGATCAAAAACAACAACGAATTCATGATTCTGAGCAATGTTTGGAGCTGTTATATCGAAATAAAACCGATTTATTTTGTCGATATATAACAATGGACGAAACATGGCTCCATCACTTCACTCCGGAGTCCAATCGACAGTCAGCTGAGTGGACTGCACGCGATGAACCGAACCCAAAGCGTTGAAAGACTCAACAATCGGCCGGTAAGGTTATGGCGTCTGTATTCTGGGATTCGCATGGTATAATTTTAATCGACTACCTTGAAAAGGGAAATACCATCAACAGTGACTATTATATAGCGTTATTAGCGCGTTTGAAGGACGAAATTTCATAAAAAAAACGGCCTCATTTGAAGAAGAAAAAAGTTTTGATTCATCAAGACAATGCATCGTATCACAAGTCGATGAAAACCATGCTGAAATTGAACGAATTGGGCTCCACCGTATTCTCCAGATTTGGCCCCCAACGACTTTTTCCTGTTCTCAGACCTCAAGAGAATGCTCGCTGGTAAAAAATTTAAAAGCAATGAAGAGGTAATCGCTGAAACTTAGGCCTATTTTGAGGCAAAGGACAAATCAGACTACAAAAATGATATCGAAAAGTTGGAAGATCGCTATAATCGCTGTATCGCCTCTGATGACAATTATGTTGAATAATAAAAACGAATTTTGTCAAAAAATGAGTGTTTCTATTAAACGATACGAACTTTTCAGCCGAACTGATAGAGCCTGATACGACTCGCTATCTAAAACATTTTATGTTTTCCATTCTGAGTTTTGGTAAAATTTTTACTACTCATTCGGGTCGGGTACGGGTAAAATTTTTTATTTTTTATCGGGTACGGGTAATTTTATTTTATTATTGATCGGGTACGGGTATTTTTTTTAAATTTTAATCGGATACGGGTCGGGTACGGATAAATTTTTTTGCTGATCACTCGGGTACGGGTCGGGTTCGGGTATAAGAAATTCTATACCCGACCATCTCTAATTCAAACGTTCTTTAGCACGAAGAACATTTGACTTCGAAGTGCCCACTTTTTTGGCCACATCCCGAACTGAAACCAGCTTCTTTTGCTCGAACGCAGGACCTTTTTTTTGACCCGTTTTCGGTTTATCCTCAAAGGTGTTATCCTCGCCGAACTTCCTGGTTGCATTTCGCACGGCTTTTTCACTTACTCCTTCCATTTTTGCTATCTTTCTCCGTGACAGTCCGCGTTCTGTGCACCATTTGTACACAATTTTTCGACGTTGTTCTGCAGAAAGTCCACGCATTTCGACACAAACTAATGAAAACGAATAAACAACTGCACAAGTGGTTAGAGAAGAGTATAAACAACAGCACGCAGCCATAAAAATTGACAGATTCTGAACCATTGCGAAATGGCAGCGGTTTTTGGTTGCGTCCATACTTTCTGGGACAGTATTTAACCCAAGTAGCAATTACAACTTGTTACGGTTGGCATGTTTCACAATTGCTTTATATCGGTTATTTTTGTTAGATATGTTAGATCATTCAAGAAAAGTGCGCTTTTCGAATCGCATAATTGTTGCGAGAAGATTTAATAAATTCAGTACTAGAACAATGTTTGCTTCTTGGGAAGCAAACTTCAGTAACATTATTTTTTAATCTTTGGGCCCCTCCCGAAATGAAATCCTGGGTACGGGCCAGAACACTTCTAACTTATGTTTACAACGACACCGACACCAACTTAATCAGTTATTGTTAAGGAGCGAAACGTCGAAAAAATAAAAATAAATAGAGTACTTCATTTTTTATTAGACTCATGTCACTTGAACTAAAAATACTCATAACATTCAAATGGTGCATAAAACGAAGAGTAATTCGATTATCAAATCGATTCCCCCAGATTAGAGAAGGTTGCATGATTTCACGTCCTATCTATGAGTTATTTCCATGTCTGCTGCACCCTTTTAGAGGTTTCCTCTGTATATCAATGAAATTATAACAAAAGTAGTGTTAGATATAATTTTTGTCTTTCTCATAAAGAAAGGTTACGCTATTATCATAGAGAACGTGTGTAAGAAATTAAACGGTTGTTTTGGAAAAGTGATCATCATATAGCAATTCGGCTTAACCGTTTTTAACGAACTTAGTTGCTAATAAAAGGTTCTAACTTCCCACATAAGGTAACTGAAATTCATTTGGATCCGATTTCCGGTTCTGGAATTACAGAGTAATATGCACCTTGTATGAATGCTTTTATAGTTATACAAGGTTCCTGAATTTTATCCGTAACAGATTTTCGGTTCCGCTATTACAGGGTAATGTGTGCTGAAATATGGAAACAATTTAACACACTTTATTCGAATATGTCTCAACTGATTTTCACCATCTTAGACTGAACCAAAAATCCAGAAAAAACACGGATTTTTATTCAGATCCCACTTGCGGTTCCCGGAGGTGCAGTGTTTTTTTAGTAAAAATGTCAATTTCAACAGTATTCTTTTCATAAAAATTCATGCGTTGCGTAACGAATTCTATGAATTGAATAATAAATTTTTCGAATATATCATATACCAACATGTATCACTATGACGAGACTAATAGAGTTTGAAAAAGGCATAACATTAACCAGCTCACTAGTCAAAAAAGGTTACTAATTCGAAAATGATCGCTTAATTGTATTCAGAATAGAGGTTTGAGCATATCTACAATCAAGTGTGTTGTCTTTTTCTACAAAATTGAATACGAAGAATGCTGGCCGATTCTACAATCTGTTGTAGAATTTCTGTACATTCGAGTTTTTGGCGTATTTACTGAATGCTTGGTACTCAAAAGTCAATCGTCAAGCCACTTAGAAAGTTATTCTGATGCATAACAATGATGGTGATGAAGATGATGCTAGTCTCACCTAATACCTTTAGGACTGGAATTGTGTAATTTTAAGGCAGAAAAGAACATTTCTAAATCGACATAAACATTTCAATGAGTCTAAAAGCAAGTGATACAGTTTCTTTGTTTACATTCACTTCTATTGATAACGCATAAATGTCAGTGTTTACTTCTTAACTATTTGTATAGAGAAACATCAAGAATATTAATTTTCTTAAAAGATAATGAACGAACATTTGTATGATAAAGTAAAAAACGAAACAGCAAGTAAACGAAATAATGTTTTTGCTTTTAGGCTCATTTATAATGTCCAAATATCAATAATGGCTTCTTTAGCTTGATTTAATCTATACGAAACTGATGAGAATACAATGTAATAAAGTGAGATGCTTTCAAAGAAAATATTGGATGTAATGTTGAAATAATACCCATACCATAATACCCCAGAGATTCTCAATTGGGTTTTAATGCGGTGAGCAAGCTGGCCAGTCCAAAATATCAATTTTCTCGGACTTTAGCCACTTCATTGTTTCTGCACTTTTATGAATACTGGCGTTATCTTGCTGGAAAATGAGCTTTGACTTGTGTATTCTTTTAATTACTGGCAGCAGACTAGCTTTGAGGACATTTATGTAATCGGAACTTTTCATTTTGTGCGATACAAATTGAAGTTCCAGCCTGCCGGTTGCACAGAGCGCACCCCAAACCATTACAGATCCACCGCCAAAATTTCTCTTTGAGAAATATCGTGGTTCCTTACGTAGATCACGCCAATAACCGTTGAATCCGTCTGGTCCGTCTAAATTAAACTTTTTTTCATCCGAGAATATCACCTGTAATAGTTTAACACATTTGTTATTAAATAGTTTAAATGGGTTTGTTTTTGCCTTTCTCATATAGAAAGGTTATGCAATCACTTGAATAACCTACTAGTGAAAATTGGCCCGGAGGGCCAAGTGTCATATACCATTCGACTCAGTTTATCGAGCTGAGCAATGTCTGTGTGTGTGTGTGTGTCAAATAATCTCACTAGGTTTTCTCGGAGATGGCTGAACCGATTTTGACAAACTAGGATTCAAATGAAAGGTCTCGTGGTCCCATACGGAATTTCTGAATTTCATCCAGATCCGACTTCCGGTTCCGGAATTATAGGGTAAAGTGTGTTCAATATTGTACACCGTCACTTAAATCGGCGAAGCAAAAAACGTGAAAATTTTTCTAAGCTGGTCTCAAAACTACACAAATCGATAGTCATTATCAGTAGGCAACTAAACAAATCGATTCCGGCTATCCTGGTTCCCGGTATCCGGTTCCGGAAGTACCAGAAATAGTGGTCATATGTACCAAAATGGATCTCACTCACTTTTCTCAGCGATGGTTTGACCGATTTCCACAAACTTAGATTCAAATGAAAGGTCTTCCGGTCCCATATGGAATTCCTAAATTTGATCCAGATCCGACGTCCGGTTCCGGAATTATAGGGTAAAGTGTGTTCAATATTGTACACCGTCACTTAAATCGGCGAAGCAAAAAACGTGAAAATTTTTCTAAGCTGGTCTCAAAACTACACAAATCGATAGTCATTATCAGTAGGCAACTAAACAAATCGATTCCGGCTATCCTGGTTCCCGGTATCCGGTTCCGGAAGTACCAGAAATAGTGGTCATATGTACCAAAATGGATCTCACTCACTTTTCTCAGCGATGGTTTGACCGATTTCCACAAACTTAGATTCTAATGAAAGGTCTTCCGGTCCCATATGGAATTCCTAAATTTCATCCAGATCCAACGTCCGGTTCCGGAATTATAGGGTAAAGTGTGTTCAATATTGTACACCGTCACTTAAATCGGCGAAGCAAAAAACGTGAAAATTTTTCTAAGCTGGTCTCAAAACTACACAAATCGATAGTCATTATCAGTAGGCAACTAAACAAATCGATTCCGGCTATCCTGGTTCCCGGTATCCGGTTCCGGAAGTACCAGAAATAGTGGTCATATGTACCAAAATGGATCTCACTCACTTTTCTCAGCGATGGTTTGACCGATTTCCACAAACTTAGATTCAAATGAAAGGTCTTCCGGTCCCATATGGAATTCCTAAATTTGATCCAGATCCGACGTCCGGTTCCGGAATTATAGGGTAAAGTGTGTTCAATATTGTACACCGTCACTTAAATCGGCGAAGCAAAAAACGTGAAAATTTTTCTAAGCTGGTCTCAAAACTACACAAATCGATAGTCATTATCAGTAGGCAACTAAACAAATCGATTCCGGCTATCCTGGTTCCCGGTATCCGGTTCCGGAAGTACCAGAAATAGTGGTCATATGTACCAAAATGGATCTCACTCACTTTTCTCAGCGATGGTTTGACCGATTTCCACAAACTTAGATTCAAATGAAAGGTCTTCCGGTCCCATATGGAATTCCTAAATTTGATCCAGATCCGACGTCCGGTTCCGGAATTATAGGGTAAAGTGTGTTCAATATTGTACACCGTCACTTAAATCGGCGAAGCAAAAAACGTGAAAATTTTTCTAAGCTGGTCTCAAAACTACACAAATCGATAGTCATTATCAGTAGGCAACTAAACAAATCGATTCCGGCTATCCTGGTTCCCGGTATCCGGTTCCGGAAGTACCAGAAATAGTGGTCATATGTACCAAAATGGATCTCACTCACTTTTCTCAGCGATGGTTTGACCGATTTCCACAAACTTAGATTCTAATGAAAGGTCTTCCGGTCCCATATGGAATTCCTAAATTTCATCCAGATCCAACGTCCGGTTCCGGAATTATAGGGTAAAGTGTGTTCAATATTGTACACCGTCACTTAAATCGGCGAAGCAAAAAACGTGAAAATTTTTCTAAGCTGGTCTCAAAACTACACAAATCGATAGTCATTATCAGTAGGCAACTAAACAAATCGATTCCGGCTATCCTGGTTCCCGGTATCCGGTTCCGGAAGTACCAGAAATAGTGGTCATATGTACCAAAATGGATCTCACTCACTTTTCTCAGCGATGGTTTGACCGATTTCCACAAACTTAGATTCAAATGAAAGGTCTCGTGGTCCCATACGGAATTCCTGAATTTCATCCAGATCCGACTTCCGGTTCCGGAATTATAGGGTAAAGTGTGTTCAATATTGTACACCGTCACTTAAATCGGCGAAGCAAAAAACGTGAAAATTTTTCTAAGCTGGTCTCAAAACTACACAAATCGATAGTCATTATCAGTTGGCAACTAAAAAAACCGATTCCGGCTATCCTGGTTCCCGGTATCCGGTTCCGGAAGTACCAGAAATAGTGGTCATATGTACCAAAATGGATCTCACTCACTTTTCTCAGCGATGGTTTGACCGATTTCCACAAACTTAGATTCAAATGAAAGGTCTCGTGGTCCCATACAGAATTCCTGAATTTCATCCAGATCCGACTTCCGGTTCCGGAATTATAGGGTAAAGTGTGTTCAATATTGTACACCGTCACTTAAATCGGCGAAGCAAAAAACGTGAAAATTTTTCTAAGCTGGTCTCAAAACTACACAAATCGATAGTCATTATCAGTTGGCAACTAAACAAATCGATTCCGGCTATCCTGGTTCCCGGTATCCGGTTCCGGAAGTACCAGAAATAGTGGTCATATGTACCAAAATGGATCTCACTCACTTTTCTCAGCGATGGTTTGACCGATTTCCACAAACTTAGATTCAAATGAAAGGTCTCGTGGTCCCATACGGAATTCCTGAATTTCATCCAGATCCGACTTCCGGTTCCGGAATTATAGGGTAAAGTGTGTTCAATATTGTACACCGTCACTTAAATCGGCGAAGCAAAAAACGTGAAAATTTTTCTAAGCTGGTCTCAAAACTACACAAATCGATAGAAATTATCAGTTGGCAACTAAAAAAACCGATTCCGGCTATCCTGGTTCCCGGTATCCGGTTCCGGAAGTACCAGAAATAGTGGTCATATGTACCAAAATGGATCTCACTCACTTTTCTCAGCGATGGTTTGACCGATTTCCACAAACTTAGATTCAAATGAAAGGTCTCGTGGTCCCATACGGAATTCCTGAATTTCATCCAGATCCGACTTCCGGTTCCGGAATTATAGGGTAAAGTGTGTTCAATATTGTACACCGTCACTTAAATCGGCGAAGCAAAAAACGTGAAAATTTTTCTAAGCTGGTCTCAAAACTACACAAATCGATAGAAATTATCAGTTGGCAACTAAAAAAACCGATTCCGGCTATCCTGGTTCCCGGTATCCGGTTCCGGAAGTACCAGAAATAGTGGTCATATGTACCAAAATGGATCTCACTCACTTTTCTCAGCGATGGTTTGACCGATTTCCACAAACTTAGATTCAAATGAAAGGTCTTCCGGTCCCATATGGAATTCCTGAATTTCATCCAGATCCGACTTCCGGTTCCGGAATTATAGGGTAAAGTGTGTTCAATATTGTACACCGTCACTTAAATCGGCGAAGCAAAAAACGTGAAAATTTTTCTAAACTGGTCTCAAAACTACACAAATCGATAGTCATTATCAGTAGGCAACTAAACAAATCGATTCCGGCTATCCTGGTTCCCGGTATCCGGTTCCGGAAGTACCAGAAATAGTGGTCATATGTACCAAAATGGATCTCACTCACTTTTCTCAGCGATGGTTTGACCGATTTCCACAAACTTAGATTCTAATGAAAGGCCTCGTGGTCCCATACGGAATTCCTGAATTTCATCCAGATCCGACTTCCGGTTCCGGAATTATAGGGTAAAGTGTGTTCAATATTGTACACCGTCACTTAAACCGGCGAAGCAAAAAACGTGAAAATTTTTCTAAGCTGGTCTCAAAACTACACAAATCGATAGTCATTATCAGTAGGCAACTAAACAAATCGATTCCGGCTATCCTGGTTCCCGGTATCCGGTTCCGGAAGTACCAGAAATAGTGGCCATATGTACCAAAATGGATCTCACTCACTTTTCTCAGCGATGGTTTGACCGATTTCCACAAACTTAGATTCAAATGAAAGGTCTCGTGGTCCCATACGGAATTCCTGAATTTCATCCAGATCCGACTTCCGGTTCCGGAATTATAGGGTAAAGTATGTTCAATATTGTACACCGTCACTTAAACCGGCGAGGCAAAAAACGTGAAAATTTTTCTAAACTGGTCTCAAAACTACACAAATCGATAGTCATTATCAGTAGGCAATCAAACAAACCGATTCCGGCTATCCTGGTTCCCGGTATCCGGTTCCGGAAGTACCAGAAATAGTGGTCATATGTACCAAAATGGATCTCACTCACTCTTCTCAGCGATGGTTTGACCGATTTCCACAAACTTAGATTCTAATGAAAGGCCTCGTGGTCCCATACGGAATTCCTGAATTTCATCCAGATCCGACGTCCGGTTCCGGAATTATAGGGTAAAGTGTGTTCAATATTGTACACCGTCACTTAAATCGGCGAAGCAAAAAACGTGAAAATTTTTCTAAACTGGTCTCAAAACTACACAAATCGATAGTCATTATCAGTTGGCAACTAAAAAAACCGATTCCGGCTATCCTGGTTCCCGGTATCCGGTTCCGGAAGTACCAGAAATAGTGGTCATATGTACCAAAATGGATCTCACTCACTTTTCTCAGCGATGGTTTGACCGATTTCCACAAACTTAGATTCAAATGAAAGGTCTCGTGGTCCCATACGGAATTCCTGAATTTCATCCAGATCCGACTTCCGGTTCCGGAATTATAGGGTAAAGTGTGTTCAATATTGTACACCGTCACTTAAACCGGCGAAGCAAAAAACGTGAAAATTTTTCTAAGCTGGTCTCAAAACTACACAAATCGATAGTCATTATCAGTAGGCAACTAAACAAATCGATTCCGGCTATCCTGGTTCCCGGTATCCGGTTCCGGAAGTACCAGAAATAGTGGTCATATGTACCAAAATGGATCTCACTCACTTTTCTCAGCGATGGTTTGACCGATTTCCACAAACTTAAATTCAAATGAAAGGTCTTCCGGTCCCATATGGAATTCCTGAATTTCATCCAGATCCGACGTCCGGTTCCGGAATTATAGGGTAAAGTGTGTTCAATATTGTACACCGTCACTTAAATCGGCGAAGCAAAAAACATGAAAATTTTTCTAAACTGGTCTCAAAACTACACAAATCGATAGTCATTATCAGTAGGCAACTAAACAAACTGATTCCGGCTATCCTGGTTCCCGGTATCCGGTTCCGGAAGTACCAGAAATAGTGGTCATATGTACCAAAATGGATCTCACTCACTTTTCTCAGCGATGGTTTGACCGATTTCCACAAACTTAGATTCAAATGAAAGGTCTCGTGGTCCCATACGGAATTCCTGAATTTCATCCAGATCCGACTTCCGGTTCCGGAATTATAGGGTAAAGTATGTTCAATATTGTACACCGTCACTTAAACCGGCGAAGCAAAAAACGTGAAAATTTTTCTAAACTGGTCTCAAAACTACACAAATCGATAGTCATTATCAGTAGGCAACTAAACAAACCGATTCCGGCTATCCTGGTTCCCGGTATCCGGTTCCGGAAGTACCAGAAATAGTGGTCATATGTACCAAAATGGATCTCACTCACTTTTCTCAGCGATGGTTTGACCGATTTCCACAAACTTAGATTCTAATGAAAGGCCTCGTGGTCCCATACGGAATTCCTGAATTTCATCCAGATCCGACTTCCGGTTCCGGAATTATAGGGTAAAGTGTGTTCAATATTGTACACCGTCACTTAAATCGGCGAAGCAAAAAACGTGAAAATTTTTCTAAGCTGGTCTCAAAACTACACAAATCGATAGTCATTATCAGTTGGCAACTAAACAAATCGATTCCGGCTATCCTGGTTCCCGGTATCCGGTTCCGGAAGTACCAGAAATAGTGGTCATATGTACCAAAATGGATCTCACTCACTTTTCTCAGCGATGGTTTGACCGATTTCCACAAACTTAGATTCAAATGAAAGGTCTCGTGGTTCCATACAGAATTCCTGAATTTCATCCAGATCCGACTTCCGGTTCCGGTATGATAGGGTAAAGTATGTTCAATATTGTACACCGTCACTTAAACCGGCGAAGCAAAAAACGTGAAAATTTTTCTAAACTGGTCTCAAAACTACACAAATCGATAGTCATTATCAGTAGGCAACTAAACAAACCGATTCCGGCTATCCTGGTTCCCGGTATCCGGTTCCGGAAGTACCAGAAATAGTGGTCATATGTACCAAAATGGATCTCACTCACTTTTCTCAGCGATGGTTTGACCGATTTCCACAAACTTAGATTTTAATGAAAGGGCTCGTGGTCCCATACGGAATTCCTGAATTTCATCCAGATCCGACTTCCGGTTCCGGAATTATAGGGTAAAGTGTGTTCAATATTGTACACCGTCACTTAAATCGGCGAAGCAAAAAACGTGAAAATTTTTCTAAACTGGTCTCAAAACTACACAAATCGATAGTCATTATCAGTTGGCAACTAAAAAAACCGATTCCGGCTATCCTGGTTCCCGGTATCCGGTTCCGGAAGTACCAGAAATAGTGGTCATATGTACCAAAATGGATCTCACTCACTTTTCTCAGCGATGGTTTGACCGATTTCCACAAACTTAGATTCAAATGAAAGGTCTCGTGGTCCCATACGGAATTCCTGAATTTCATCCAGATCCGACTTCCGGTTCCGGAATTATAGGGTAAAGTGTGTTCAATATTGTACACCGTCACTTAAACCGGCGAAGCAAAAAACGTGAAAATTTTTCTAAGCTGGTCTCAAAACTACACAAATCGATAGTCATTATCAGTAGGCAACTAAACAAATCGATTCCGGCTATCCTGGTTCCCGGTATCCGGTTCCGGAAGTACCAGAAATAGTGGTCATATGTACCAAAATGGATCTCACTCACTTTTCTCAGCGATGGTTTGACCGATTTCCACAAACTTAAATTCAAATGAAAGGTCTTCCGGTCCCATATGGAATTCCTGAATTTCATCCAGATCCGACGTCCGGTTCCGGAATTATAGGGTAAAGTGTGTTCAATATTGTACACCGTCACTTAAATCGGCGAAGCAAAAAACATGAAAATTTTTCTAAACTGGTCTCAAAACTACACAAATCGATAGTCATTATCAGTAGGCAACTAAACAAACTGATTCCGGCTATCCTGGTTCCCGGTATCCGGTTCCGGAAGTACCAGAAATAGTGGTCATATGTACCAAAATGGATCTCACTCACTTTTCTCAGCGATGGTTTGACCGATTTCCACAAACTTAGATTCAAATGAAAGGTCTCGTGGTCCCATACGGAATTCCTGAATTTCATCCAGATCCGACTTCCGGTTCCGGAATTATAGGGTAAAGTATGTTCAATATTGTACACCGTCACTTAAACCGGCGAAGCAAAAAACGTGAAAATTTTTCTAAACTGGTCTCAAAACTACACAAATCGATAGTCATTATCAGTAGGCAACTAAACAAACCGATTCCGGCTATCCTGGTTCCCGGTATCCGGTTCCGGAAGTACCAGAAATAGTGGTCATATGTACCAAAATGGATCTCACTCACTTTTCTCAGCGATGGTTTGACCGATTTCCACAAACTTAGATTCTAATGAAAGGCCTCGTGGTCCCATACGGAATTCCTGAATTTCATCCAGATCCGACTTCCGGTTCCGGAATTATAGGGTAAAGTGTGTTCAATATTGTACACCGTCACTTAAATCGGCGAAGCAAAAAACGTGAAAATTTTTCTAAGCTGGTCTCAAAACTACACAAATCGATAGTCATTATCAGTTGGCAACTAAACAAATCGATTCCGGCTATCCTGGTTCCCGGTATCCGGTTCCGGAAGTACCAGAAATAGTGGTCATTTGTACCAAAATGGATCTCACTCACTTTTCTCAGCGATGGTTTGACCGATTTCCACAAACTTAGATTCAAATGAAAGGTCTCGTGGTTCCATACAGAATTCCTGAATTTCATCCAGATCCGACTTCCGGTTCCGGTATGATAGGGTAAAGTATGTTCAATATTGTACACCGTCACTTAAACCGGCGAAGCAAAAAACGTGAAAATTTTTCTAAACTGGTCTCAAAACTACACAAATCGATAGTCATTATCAGTAGGCAACTAAACAAACCGATTCCGGCTATCCTGGTTCCCGGTATCCGGTTCCGGAAGTACCAGAAATAGTGGTCATATGTACCAAAATGGATCTCACTCACTTTTCTCAGCGATGGTTTGACCGATTTCCACAAACTTAGATTTTAATGAAAGGGCTCGTGGTCCCATACGGAATTCCTGAATTTCATCCAGATCCGACTTCCGGTTCCGGAATTATAGGGTAAAGTGTGTTCAATATTGTACACCGTCACTTAAATCGGCGAAGCAAAAAACGTGAAAATTTTTCTAAACTGGTCTCAAAACTACACAAATCGATAGTCATTATCAGTTGGCAACTAAAAAAACCGATTCCGGCTATCCTGGTTCCCGGTATCCGGTTCCGGAAGTACCAGAAATAGTGGTCATATGTACCAAAATGGATCTCACTCACTTTTCTCAGCGATGGTTTGACCGATTTCCACAAACTTAGATTCAAATGAAAGGTCTCGTGGTCCCATACGGAATTCCTGAATTTCATCCAGATCCGACTTCCGGTTCCGGAATTATAGGGTAAAGTGTGTTCAATATTGTACACCGTCACTTAAACCGGCGAAGCAAAAAACGTGAAAATTTTTCTAAGCTGGTCTCAAAACTACACAAATCGATAGTCATTATCAGTAGGCAACTAAACAAATCGATTCCGGCTATCCTGGTTCCCGGTATCCGGTTCCGGAAGTACCAGAAATAGTGGTCATATGTACCAAAATGGATCTCACTCACTTTTCTCAGCGATGGTTTGACCGATTTCCACAAACTTAAATTCAAATGAAAGGTCTTCCGGTCCCATATGGAATTCCTGAATTTCATCCAGATCCGACGTCCGGTTCCGGAATTATAGGGTAAAGTGTGTTCAATATTGTACACCGTCACTTAAATCGGCGAAGCAAAAAACATGAAAATTTTTCTAAACTGGTCTCAAAACTACACAAATCGATAGTCATTATCAGTAGGCAACTAAACAAACTGATTCCGGCTATCCTGGTTCCCGGTATCCGGTTCCGGAAGTACCAGAAATAGTGGTCATATGTACCAAAATGGATCTCACTCACTTTTCTCAGCGATGGTTTGACCGATTTCCACAAACTTAGATTCAAATGAAAGGTCTCGTGGTCCCATACGGAATTCCTGAATTTCATCCAGATCCGACTTCCGGTTCCGGAATTATAGGGTAAAGTATGTTCAATATTGTACACCGTCACTTAAACCGGCGAAGCAAAAAACGTGAAAATTTTTCTAAACTGGTCTCAAAACTACACAAATCGATAGTCATTATCAGTAGGCAACTAAACAAACCGATTCCGGCTATCCTGGTTCCCGGTATCCGGTTCCGGAAGTACCAGAAATAGTGGTCATATGTACCAAAATGGATCTCACTCACTTTTCTCAGCGATGGTTTGACCGATTTCCACAAACTTAGATTCTAATGAAAGGCCTCGTGGTCCCATACGGAATTCCTGAATTTCATCCAGATCCGACTTCCGGTTCCGGAATTATAGGGTAAAGTGTGTTCAATATTGTACACCGTCACTTAAATCGGCGAAGCAAAAAACGTGAAAATTTTTCTAAGCTGGTCTCAAAACTACACAAATCGATAGTCATTATCAGTTGGCAACTAAACAAATCGATTCCGGCTATCCTGGTTCCCGGTATCCGGTTCCGGAAGTACCAGAAATAGTGGTCATATGTACCAAAATGGATCTCACTCACTTTTCTCAGCGATGGTTTGACCGATTTCCACAAACTTAGATTCAAATGAAAGGTCTCGTGGTCCCATACAGAATTCCTGAATTTCATCCAGATCCGACTTCCGGTTCCGGTATGATAGGGTAAAGTATGTTCAATATTGTACACCGTCACTTAAACCGGCGAAGCAAAAAACGTGAAAATTTTTCTAAACTGGTCTCAAAACTACACAAATCGATAGTCATTATCAGTAGGCAACTAAACAAACCGATTCCGGCTATCCTGGTTCCCGGTATCCGGTTCCGGAAGTACCAGAAATAGTGGTCATATGTACCAAAATGGATCTCACTCACTTTTTTCAGCGATGGTTTGACCGATTTCCACAAACTTAGATTCTAATGAAAGGCCTCGTGGACCCATACGGAATTCCTGAATTTCATCCAGATCCGACTTCCGGTTCCGGAATTATAGGGTAAAGTGTGTTCAATATTGTACACCGTCACTTAAATCGGCGAAGCAAAAAACGTGAAAATTTTTCTAAACTGGTCTCAAAACTACACAAATCGATAGTCATTATCAGTTGGCAACTAAACAAACCGATTCCGGCTATCCTGGTTCCCGGTATCCGGTTCCGGAAGTACCAGAAATAGTGGCCATATGTACCAAAATGGATCTCACTCACTTTTCTCAGCGATGGTTTGACCGATTTCCACAAACTTAGATTCTAATGAAAGGCCTCGTGGTCCCATACGGAATTCCTGAATTTCATCCAGATCCGACTTCCGGTTCCGGAATTATAGGGTAAAGTATGTTCAATATTGTACACCGTCACTTAAACCGGCGAAGCAAAAAACGTGAAAATTTTTCTAAACTGGTCTCAAAACTACACAAATCGATAGTCATTATCAGTAGGCAACTAAACAAACCGATTCCGGCTATCCTGGTTCCCGGTCTCCGGTTCCGGAAGTACCAGAAATAGTGATCATATATTAAAAAATGGATCTCACTCACTTTTCTCAGCTATGGTTTGACCGATTTCCACAAACTTAGATTCAAATGAAAGGTCTCCCGGTCCCATACGAAATTCCTGAATTTCATCCGGATCCGACTTCCGAATCCGGAGTTATAGGGTGCGTATTAGAAGAGTTTGTGTGTCATGTTAGTTGGTGGCCGTACGAACCGACTTCGATTATACCGGTTCTCGGGTTCCGGTGCCGGAAGTGCATATAATAGTGAACCCATTTCGTTCTCTTAAGGATGGCTTACGCAATCAAAGCACTGTTTTATTCTGTATGTTATGCATAAACAATCACTCGGTTTCTTTCAAAAATCGAAAAGAAAATTTTTGAATAGAATACCACAATATTATATGTACATGAGAAAGGCATCATTACACCACTAGGTGGATTAAAACAGGTTTTTTTTTAAATATTGCAGAACATGTTCATACCTTTTTTCCAATCTTGGGGCATGTTCCGACGTGCAAATTCCAGTCGAGCTTCCTTGTGGTGAGGTAGTAAACGAGGAGCACTGTTCATTTATGCTCGAACTATGTTGAGCGAAAGTTTTAATGCCCTCCAAACCGTCGAAACTGAAGCTTTCAACTTAAGTTCAGTGCGGATTTGTGAACAACTCAAGGTAGGATTCGGAGATTTATTGACAATTCGACGAGTATCTCTCTCTGACAGTTTCTTTTTGCGTCCTGCATTTTTATTCTGACCATACTTTGCTGGATTTTTCATAAAATTTGCGACCGCACATCTGCTATGACCAATTTCTACTGCAATTTTCCTGATCCTACCTTCTTGAAGGCATAAATTTGTCCTTGTTCTTGTTGATTTAGTCTCTTTCACTTACCCATAGTCACATAACGCTGTTAAATGAATAAACATGATATTTATAATCACTATATTCAACACAAACTGACAAACATACAAGGAGGCCTTATAATTTTGAAAAGGGATAATTACTAACTTCAGCTGCTTCGGCTTTGTTTGTCAACAAATATACGATACGAAAATGTTTTGATTGTATTTTTGTCATTCTTCTTCGATTGCCATCGTTGAGTTAGGGTGATCCCATCAAAATCACGCGAAAACTTGAAATTCGAAGGTGGCCTTATAATTTTGAAAAGGTCTGTACGCAGTCAGTTGAATATATGTGCCTGACTACCTCAAAGTCGAGATATTCACGATTAAGCTCTGCCCATTCTTCCATATGGCTAATTTTGAAAAGGCACCCCATAGTAAAGTAAGTCGTATTCACGACAAAAACTTTCAAAGATGAACAACTGATTTACTACGAGCTCTTAAAACCGGGTGAAACCATCACCGGAAATCGCTACCGAACGCAACTGATGCGCCTTAGTCGCGCACTAAAAGAAAAGCGGCCACAATATCAAGAGCGATATGACAAAGTCATCCTCCAACACGACAATGCTCGGCCTCACATCGCAAAAGTGGTCAAAAAGTACCTGGAAACGCTGAAATGGGAAGTCTTGCCCCACCCGCCGTATTCCCCAGATGACGCCCCTTCTGACTTTCACCTATTCCGTTCGATGGTACACGGCCTGGCAGATCAACATTTTCAAAAAGTAAAAAGAGGACTCCTTTTTTCGATCCGGGATCCGAAAATTGCCGGAAAGATGGGAAAAAGTGTTCGCTAGCGACGGAAAATACTTTGAATAATACATCTGTAAGCACTTTTTCGCAACAAAGCTTTTAATTTTGAAAAAAAAAAACGGCGGAAGCAAAGTTGCACACTTGATATTATCAGATTGTGAAAACGATTGAAAACAAATTCTAGCCAAAAATTTGCTGACAAGAAAAAAGTTCCGAATGCTTTGTGCCGCTTCCGAATTGCTTTATTGAAAGAAATAAATTGCTTTTGTGATTTTCCGTAAAAGAATTATTGCGAAATTTTCTCGCTCTGCTACTAGCGAGTTCTGGGCAGAAAAGATGCTGTGTTTTTGTATTCAAAACATTCGTCATTCTAAAAAATAAAAATGATTGTATCTTTGCTATTCACAGCAACGATGTTTTGCAAAGTTATTATCTGCATCTTCGTCAGCATCATAAATACCCCATAAAACCAATCGACGACAGTACTAAGAAAAATCAGCTCGTTCAATTCATAAAAGAAATTTAACACTTTGGTATTTCCTCTGAAGCGAATGATACTTGAACAAACTTTTAACGAAGTCGATACTATTCCCAGTTGTCACTTTATACACAGTAGAAGAATAGAAAACAAATTTCGAAACAAGTAACAAGGTGAAAAGCTTTCACCGGATCTGTCCGGCCAGCGAAAACAGCAATTGTTTGCTGCACTGTCGACGGAAAAACTTTTCGCAATAAGATAAACTGTCAATAGTTTTACGTTGAACCGTTGAACGCGCGCACTCTCGGTTGAAAAGTTTAACCACGCAGCAGAACTCGCTGACAGCTTATCTCGAACCGAGCTAAACTATTGTACCGGGAGGGAAAAGTCAATGCCTAAACTTTCCACCAACGAGCAAACAATCAAACAGCTTTTACCGCACCAGCAGCAGCATCCGAATACAAGTCCGGTCAGGTTTTCCCGCACGTGCCATTGGCTGAAGGTACGACTCGGAAAACAAGAGCGAAAGCATCTTAATAATTGTTCAATAAATTTTTCCTCCCCGTTTCGTACCACCAAGATCCGTTTTTTTTTTGTTGGTTTTTGGTTCTGCATCGGTGCATGCCGCACACGACGATAAAAACAATGCTATTCCCAAAACTTTTCCCGGTGTGAAAAGGCACTTTCCCGACCAGAGTTCCTGGTCGTGGGAACGCGGGCGGGTTGCCGGATCAGGTGGGTCACAAGAAACTTTTCTTCCAGCGAAAGTTTTTGTGACTGAGCGGAAAACTTTCCACTGCTGGCAATATGTTGCAAAATCCGATTACCATAATTAATCCTTCTCGGTTCTGTGCTGTGTTCGTTTGTTTGCCGGTCATCCAGGATCGGAGGCAGGCTCCACAAAAACAGCCTAATTTACTTCAAAAACAAGAGCTTAAGCACAAATGTTTTCAGCTCAGCATTTCATTGTTGCTTGTGTTATGAAGTGTAATAGAGAGCCGAAGAAGAAGACCACTGTTGTTTGAATAAACTCCGAAGTAATTTTCCCTCGGTTTCCCCGGTCAGGTCGTACATGAGCTAAGCAAGATTAATGTTGGGTTCGATTCCCATCACCTCGCCCGGAGGAAGCTGCCGCAAATCGTGTTTTCCACCAGGTCGATAATGGATTGCACCTGTCAAAGCTTTGCCAGTCATAATACCGATGAGTAATGATGGCTGGAGAACTCGTCGGGTTTGTATTTCCGAACCTTACTTAAGCCCCCGAAAGATTCCACCGCAGTTATAATCGAAACGAATCTGCGTTCGAATGAGCCGTAATTGCGGGTTGCATTTTTCAGGATTTCGATTAATTTTTCACCAAAGCCGTTCTCATCGCGAGTGTCGCCCCGAATCGGAATAAAACGATAAAATTTGTGGAAATTTTTCATTCCAATGGTTGAGTAATTGATTATCACGGAAAGAATTTTCGAAATAAACATGTTGAACAAACTCCGGACGAGGGGGACCAGTGAAACCATTTAGTTACATGCCAGTCAACAAGTCGCTCCATCCGACCTATTCAAATTTCTTTAATGCAGTCATCCTCCCCCCCCTTATTTGTGATACAAAATCCTTAAAATTGAATCGGTGTCACCGGCGGCAAACGCACCAACACCGCCGTAGTAAATCAAACCGCCTGTGACAAAACACCAACAACAACAAGCGGCATTCGTTGCCTCGTCGTTTATCTTTCCCGGGCAATTTGTAGCCAACCGAGACTCCCCGATTTGTAAACACCCAGAAGAATCTCAGCCGATTACTGTTTTTCCGCTCTCACACCTAAAGAAAAAGCAGCATGGAAAAAAAACGGTGCCGCAATTTCCCACAGAGTTCCCACATGTGTTAGCATTTATCAGAAAATAAATACCTTCGCTTCTTTGTGTTGTTGTTGTTGTAAAATTACACGCTTAACCGATAAAAACACTTCACTCTCCCTCACTCTGCTTCCTAGTTTTATTTTTTGGTTGCTCCGAGTCAGTAGTCTACAGCTACCTTTTTTTTCCTTGCCACCCTTCTCGGATCCAGATGTTGCTTACATCGACTTAGCTTCCAAATTTTTCATACATTTCACTATTTCACCCACTCACCCGAAAAGTAAAAATAAAAAAAAATAAAAAACGACGCATCGCGTGGCGTCTCTTCTACTGGGGCAGCCGCCAAGGTGGGATCGCATCGGTTCCTTGTTATTTATTTTATCGACCCGTTCCGTGTAATTTCGGGTGAACAGACGACATCAATGAACATCAAGCTACAGGTCGTGCGCGATTGTGTGGATGTTTTTGAAGACGAGTTTTTTTTTTGTTTTGCTTTTTGTGTTTATTTTTAACGATCTTTTTAAGCGAGGAAAAATGGTTTCATTCATGAAAACCTTATGGACTAATGGACAGGGTAACAGAAATTTTATTACAATTCGATTTTGGAAATTGCAGAAGATATTTAACATGGTTTTATAAATAGGACTAGAGGATTTTACATCTCATAGCATACAAATATAGTTCTTGCAACTTTACCCTCAAAAACATGTAACATTGTGTGGTTTGAAAATTCTTAGCTGAAAGATGCAAAGTTCAATGCAATAAGAAAATTACATCGTATACCGAATTACGTCATTTGTCAAATTCATTTCTATTCTTCTGTGAAGTATCAGAAAGCGTTTCAGATTCGAGATCCTAAAAAACTTTGAACAACGTTAAACAGGTGAATTGTTTATCCATTGGGTAATATCATAAAACAACTTTTTTGCCTTTCTCATATAGAAAGGTTATGCAATCACTTGAAAAACCGACCAGTGAAAATTGGCCCGGAGGTCCAAGTGTCATATACCATTCGACTCAGTTCATCGAGCTGAGCAATGTCTATGTGTGTATGTATGTGTATGTGTGTATGTGTCAAATAATCTCACTAGGTTTTCTCGGAGATGGCTGAACCGATTTTGACACACTCAAATGAAAGGTCTCGTGGTCCCATACGGAATTCCTGAATTTCATCCGGATCCGACTTCCGGTTCCGGAATTATAGGGTAAAGTGTGTTCAATATTGTACACCGTCACTCAAAATATTTTCGGATGCAACAAACATTTAAATCGTAATTTAGAGTGTGTACTAGAAAAGTTTGTGTGTCATGTTACTTGGTGGCCGTACGAACCGGCTTTGATTATACAGGTTCTCGGGATCCGGTTCCGGAAGTGCATATAATAGTGAACCCACTTCGTTTTCTTAAGGATGACCTACGCAATCAAAGCACTGTTTTATTCTGTATGTTGTACTAGTTAATGCATAAACAATCTTATGGTTTCTTTCAAAAATCGAAGAGAAATTTTTTGAATAGAATACCACAATATTATATGTACATGAGCAAGGCATCATTACACAACTAGGTGGATTAAAACAGTTTTTTTATATTTAAAACACATTTTATTCAGGCCTATTTGCGTACAAGCTTTACTTGCCGATTTTGCTGAGTTTTTAGATAAATTTTTTTTTATATTGGATCTCGTTGTCACCCTTTTTCTAGGGGGAGAGGAGCTTCCATTTTCCTCCTGCGAGGATTGAGGGGCAGTTTGTTCGCGGTTCGTCTCGTCATCCATTGCCGTTGTATTGTTGTTGATTTCGTTGCTAGTTGCTGTAGATGCGTCTTGTTGTACATTGTTTGCAGTTGCTGGTTGGTTGGATGGTAAGTTGTTAACTGCAGCTGGTGTATATTCTATGCTTGGGGTTGCTGTGAAGGAAGCACCGTTGTCCTTTGGTGTAGTTGTCTCCTTGTCCAGTTTATCACATGGCTTACCGTAGCGAACAGCTTTTTGGCTATATTGACATGTGGCCATCTGATTGTCATTGGTAACAAGTGATTTGCAAGGAATTATTATATCCTGACCGAATGTCACATAAGAAGGTATGGGCCTTCTCAAGCACATGCGTAACAAGCGTACGCCATTTAGAATACCGGGGAAAAAATTCTTCCACTTTTCTTTTTCGATAGAAAGAATCTCTCCGTATTGGGACATAGTTTTGCGAATATAAGGATCGATGACGCTTGATCATGTACACGCACTTCTACAGTACTATCTTCCATATATACTGGAATGTTGTACTTTATATGTTCATGCTCCACATAGTGCACATTATTATTGTCTTTAGCGAATTGAATTGCATCCAACTCTTTATAGAACTGGATATGAACAACATTATTGGTCTTATTGCATTGAAGTAAATGCACACGTTTAATGTCAAGATGCATTTGCTCCTTAAGCAAACCTTCAAGTTCTCGTATCGAAGGTCGAATTTTGCACTGTCTGAAGTTAACGATAATTGTATTCTTTCGTGTCGGCGGTAGCTTTTGTTCGTTTGGTTCACTCATTTCGAGGTCGTTCTATTGTTCACTACACAATACTGTACTTGGTTTCTTCTGTCCCAAACGTAAGCGGTTTTGTATTATCGACTGACTTTGATGAGATGAGAAAGCGAACTGACTAAAACAATTTCAATCTATAACGAACCGTTATAAATGACAACAGTAGTTTTTAAATAAAAATAATGCTACGAACGTTTCCTGAAAATCCGGATCTCTCTCGTTCGTCGAGATAAGCAAATTTGTGTGTGAAATAAAATTTCATTTTTGTCGTGAATACGACTTACTTTACTATGGGGTGCCTTTTCAAAATTAGCCATATGGAAGAATGGGCAGAACTTAATCGTGAATATCTCGACTTGTATTAATGGTAGCAACATAATTCTTTCACCATTTCACCACCATATGATCAGGAATTCAGGATAATATTTTGAACAGTGTGCGATAACCACAAACAACTCAAAAATTAAGTTTTCTTAAAATTTGAAAACAACGCGGAAAACTTTTTACTTTCGCTTGGGTTTTTCGCGCAAGGACGACGATTTTGAGATAGTCAGGCACATATCTTCAACTGAATGCGTATAAAAGGGGAACCGTGGTGAAAATCGATCATTTCTTTTCGTGCGTTCGATGGGAGCAGACGTCGTGGGAGTTAAGCCTTCAACCAGCAGCGACGGAGAGAGCGCCTTTTGCGTGGTTAAAACCTCAAACGCTCAGGTAGCAACTTTCATTCGCTTGCTGGCCTTCAAGGCGAGCAGACTGCCATCGCGAGAGTTAAACCATCAACCAGCAGCGACGGAGAGAGCGCCTTTTGCGTGGTTAAAACCTCAAACGCTCAGGTAGCAACTTTCATTCGCTTGCTGGCCTTCAAGGCGAGCAGACTGCCATCGCGAGAGTTAAACCATCAACCAGCAGCGACGGAGAGAGCGCCTTTTGCGTGGTTAAAACCTCAAACGCTCAGGTAGCAACTTTCATTCGCTTGCTGGCCTTCAAGGCGAGCAGACTGCCATCGCGAGAGTTAAACCATCAACCAGCAGCGACGGAGAGAGCGCCTTTTGCGTGGTTAAAACCTCAAACGCTCAGGTAGCAACTTTCATTCGCTTGCTGGCCTTCAAGGCGAGCAGACTGCCATCGCGAGAGTTAAACCATCAACCAGCAGCGACGGAGAGAGCGCCTTTTGCGTGGTTAAAACCTCAAACGCTCAGGTAGCAACTTTCATTCGCTTGCTGGCCTTCAAGGCGAGCAGACTGCCATCGCGGGAGTTAATCCATCAGCGACGGAGAGAGCACCTGCCATCATTTGGTTTTCGGTAGTCGTAACGAGAAGTTCAATTTTCAGATTTTAGTTCCGCAATATAGGTTTAGAATTCAGAGCCTGCGTGCTGAAACTGTATTCCGGAACTAATTTGAGTTTCGAAATTGCAATTCTAGAATTGAAACTGGATTCTGAGTCTGTTATTGGTTCTAAATTTAGTTCTTGAACTCAGGATCCAGTTCTTTATTCCAGACTTCTTCTATTCGGTTCTTTTTAGAACCATAATAATACTCCGAAAGAATTATGCGGAAATTTACTTTACTGTACTCTATAAAACCCATTCTGGTAGTCATGGCGAAAAATCGTCTTCATGTTTTAGAGCTTAGTTCTGGAATATGGGTTTAGAATTCAGAGTCTGCGTGCTGAACTAACTCAAATCGTCACCATTTTTTTATTATAAAGAACTATACTGCTTATTTCATAGTATTTAAGTGCGTTTCAGAATGTTTAATGTAACTAATCTGTAATTTAGTCTAGGCGCATCGTTTAAATTTCTAGTAATGAAAGGGGGGAAAGTTGCACAATTCAAACAATCTATGAACTACCAATTCGAATTCGGAAGCATAAATAAAGTGTGTCATATTCGTATTCACGACATCCAGTTATGTCTCTGACATTACACACCCGTACTTTTTTTGTCTCGGATTTGATTTAGCTGATTTCTATACACTTAGACTCATATGAACAGTCCTATGCTCCCATATGAGGTTACTGAATTTCATTTGGATCCGACTTCTGGCTCCGGAGCTACAGGATGATTTATTTTACACTCATTTTTTTTTTGTCAAACCGATTTCGTCCATCTAACATTAAAATAAAAGGTCTTAAGCTCCTATAAAAACTGCTTGTTTTTTAATCACTCCAAAATTTTATGTGGAACGTACTACGCTTTTTTTTAAAATGGCTACACTGATTTTAAAAAATTTCGAGTTTTATGAAAAGGTTAACGATCCATTAGGCGAATTTAACTGACTTCGGCTACATCGATTTCAGAATTCCGTATCCGAAAGTATCGGAAAAGGTGAAGCAAAATGTACAAGGATCAGCCCCATGGGGTTGTTCGAGCCATTGATGTGGAACAAGGCAACCAAAATATCTAATGATCTACAATCAAAAAGTTCAATCAATCGTCACACGTTTGAATCCGCAATTGCACGAGAGTCAGCTTAGATTGATCTTGATTAGGAACCAATACCGAAAATCGTTTGTGTTGATTTGTGTTTGTTTTATAGCCAACGAAATTACGCCAATATCCCAAATATAAGCAATTATATATTTATACATACTTGCGATTAATATATATTTAGGCTTCTCTTCGCCAAGCTTGTGTTCAAGTTTTTTATGCAAGCAGTTATTTTTATAGCGTAGAGTTTCTCTACCTTTCTGCCAATTTGGTTGAAATGATAAACGTTTTTCTCATTATCAATCGAGTTCATCTTATTTAAATTAGAAATTATTATCAAGCATTCAAAATTTACCCCGGGGATCGGGTAAAGCGTGATGGATAAGTCGATGCCTTTCACGCAGTTCACCTGGGTTCGACTCCCAACCCCGCACATAGGGTCAGAAAACTTTTCTGGTCCGAAGAGGTGAATGAACACAATGTGAAAACCTCCATAATGGAAACAAAAAAAAGTTACCCAGGGGTAGTTGCCAATTTTTCAGGCGAAGCGACATAACATGGAATTTCATCCGAGCTTGCATTACACAAAGTCATAGCATACCAATTAAAGCTTCAAATCGTTTTATGGCACTTTTTGTCTTGCTGTCTAGCAACAAGCTACCTCTAGCATGCTACGCGTAGGACTGAAACGTTAGCTATAATTTCGCTTATATTTATAGATTCGCGTGTTTCTAACAGCTTCGCTTTCGCATCGATTGACCAATCAGAGCGATGCTTTCCCTTTGATATATTACTTACTCCTTCAAAACCGTCGTTTATGGCAGGGAAATCCGGTATGCCGGAGTTTTTTGGCAGACAAAATAGGACACTGCTCGTTACTAATCAAATTTTCAATCATATATAATTGAAAATACGTGGCTTGATACATTCAAACCGAAACTGAGAAATATTTCCAATCAAATGATGAAATAATATTTATAATTGATACAAAATTGACTGAGCTGTAAGTGTTTAAAACCTGACCAGATTTCTACGTGTAGTTTTCCTTGAGTTTCTAATTTGCAATTAGAAAATAAAGAAGGCCAAAACGAATTTAATAAACAAAATTTCAAATTAAAATAAGCTTAAGGTCCCGCACAAAATTTGATGAATTTTACCCGATTCTGACTCCTCATTTCGAAATTACAGGGTGATGAATTTTCAACATTCAAACCGTCATAGAAGATAGCTTTACCTGAGGCAAGATAGATTCGAAAAAAAGTAAATGTTAAAAGCATTACAGGAGTACAAAAAATACACCTCAAAGGCTGAACTCAGGCATGCAAACTATATTTTTTCAGTACAATTGTTCATTTGAATTTCTTCACGAGGAAAACCCATTTTCTTTCAACCGTTCATCCGGTAAAGACATTTGAGAATTATTGTATAACTGAGAACCCGGTGAACGACTTTCAAAGTTGAGAACGGGGCAAAATAAATGATATAACAAACTAACATACAATACAAATATTGTTGTGCTCACTGTATGATACGTAGTCTCAGCTTGTTGAAAAACCTGTTTTAATCCACCTAGTGGTGTAATGATGCCTTTCTCATATCAATCATACTATCATATATGTTATAATACTGTAGTATTCTTCAAAATAATTTTCTTCGATTCTTAAAAGAATAACCGAAATCGGTTTGTTTGACCGTCTACTGATAAAAACTATCAATAGGAGAAGATTTGAGGTCGATTTAGAAAACTTTTTACGGTTTTTCGCCTTTTTCAGTGATGGTATAAAAATTTTAACACACTTTACCCTATATTTCCGAAGCCGAATGTCGGATCCGGATGAAATTCAGGAATTACCTATGGGACCAGGTTGGTAAAGGCGTAAAGGCGTTACCCAACACAAACCCCATTGTGGTCATCAGCCTCTTCCAAGTAACTCCTATCTCTCCCTCCCCGCGGAACCGGCTGGGCTGCGAGCAACCTTAGGGAAGATCGAGCAACCTTAAGGTGATCATACCATCTACAAAAGCTGCGGCAGTATACGCGAGCTGGGAACAGCTTTCATCGTGATGGGTGATTTTCAGAGGCGGTCGATCGGCGAAAGAATGTGCCGGTTGAGGATCAAGGGCCGTTTCTTCAACTTAAGCATAATCAACGTGCACAGCCCTCACTCCGGAAGCACTGATGATGACAAGGACGCATTTTACACGCAGCTCGAACGTGAGTACGACTGTTGCCCAAGCCACGACGTAAAGATCATCATAGGATATCTAAACGCTCAAGTAGGCCAGGAGGAGGAGTTCAGACCGACGATTGGAAAGTTCAGCGCCCACCAGCTGACAAACGAAAACGGCCTACGACTCATCGATTTTGCAGCCTCCAAAGTATGGCCATTTGTAGCACCTTCTTACAACATAGCCTGCATTATCGTTACCATTGGAGATCACCACAGTAAAAGGCACTTCTCCGACGTTATCTACGTCAGGACCTATCGTGGCGCTAACGTCAACTCTGACCACTATCTGGTAATGGTGAAACTGCGTTCAAAACTCTCCGTCATCAACAATGCACGGTACCAGCCACCGTCACGGTACAACATAGAGTAATTGAAGCAACCGGATGTAGCCTCACCATACGCGCAGAATCTCGAGGCAGCGTTGCCAGACGATGGTGAGCTCGATGTGACTCCCCTAGAAGACTGCTGGAGTACAGTAAAACCAGCCATAAACAACGCAGCCGAGTGCACCGTCGGGTACGAGGAAAGGAATCGACGAAACGAATGGTTCGAAGAGGAGTGCAGTGTGATTTTGGTGGAGAAGAACGCAGCGCGGGCGGTAACGCTGCAGCATGGAACCCGGCAGAACGTGGAACGATACAAGCTGAAGCGGAAGACCCGCATCTTTCGGAAGAAAAAACGCCATCTGGAAGAAGCGGAGTGCGATGAAATGGAACTGCTGTACCGCTCTCAAGAAACACGGAAATTCTACTAGATGCTCAACAAATTCTGCAACGGCCCTGTGCCGCGAGACGAAATGTGCAGGGATAAGGACGGGAGCCTCTTAACGGATGGACGTGAGGTGATTAAAAGGTGGAGGCAGCACTTCGATGAACATCTGAACGGCGCGGAGAACGTAGGCATGAGGATTCAAGATAACGGAGGAAACGACTACGTCAGTGCAGCAGAAGACGGAAATGATCCAGCTCCCACACTGAGGGAAGTTAAGGACGCCATGCACCAGCTCAAAACCAACAAAGCAGCTGGTAAGGATGGCATCGCAGCTGAACTCATCAAGATGGGCGCAGAAAAGTTGGCCACGTGTTTGCACCGATCAATAGTCAGTTAGGATCTGGGAAACCGAACAGTTACCGGAGGAGTGGAAGGAAAGGGTAATTTGCCCCATTCACAAGAAAGGCGACCATTTGGAATGCGAGAACTTCCTAGCAATCACAATTCTGAATGCCGCCTACAAAGTGCTATCCCAGATCATCTTCCGTCGTCTATCACCTAAAACGAATGAGTTCGTGGGAAGTTATCAAGCCGGCTTCATCAAAGGCCGATCGACAATGGACCAAATCTTCGTCTAGGAAGTAATGTCGCGATATACGGGGATACTTTCGAGGTAGTGGAAGAATTTGTTTACCTCGGATCCCCACTAACGGCTGACAACAATGTGGGTCGTGAAATACGAAGACGCATCATCAGTGGAAGTCGTGCCTACTACGGGCTCCAAAAGAATTTGCGGTCAAAAAAGATTCACCCCCACACAAAATGTACCATGTACAAAACGCTCAGAAGACCGGTGATCCTCTACGGACACGAAGCATTGACCATGCTCGAGGAGGACCTGCAAGCACTTAGAGTTTTCGAGCAACACGTGCTAAGGACGATCTTCGGCTATCTGCGGCGAAGAATGAACCACAAGCTCGCTGCACTCTACGGCGAACCCAGCATCCAGAAGGTGGCCAAAGCCGGAATAATACGGTGGGCAGGGCATGTTGCAAGAATGCCGGACAACAACCCTGCTAAACTGGTGTTTGCCACAAATCCGTTTGAAACAAGAAAGCGGGGAGCCCAGCTGGCAAGATGGGTGGACCAGGTAGAACGTGATCTGGCGAGTATTGGGCGTGATCGAGGATGGAAAGCGGCAGCCACAAACCGAGTATTGCGGCTTGTTATGTGTTATCTTAAATGTTATGTAGTGCAAATATATTTATGTATTTATGACCCCAAGACCATTCATTTGAATTTGAGTTTGTGAAAATCGGTTCAGCCATCTCCGCGAAAATTTAGTGCAAAAAACGTTACATACACACATACTCACATACACGCACACAGACATTTTGTGTACTCGACGAACTGAGTCGAATAGTATATGACACTCGGCCCTCCGGGTCTCGGTTCAAAAGTCGGTTTTCACAGTGATTTCATAACCTTTCTATATGAGAAAGGCAAAACGGTCTAAATCACTTCTAAAGTACATCCAATTTTATGGATCATCTAGATTTTGAACCCAAATTAAAGAACTGAACTCAGTTTTAAAATCTAGTTCCGGAATCCAAGTTCCATTCAAACAAGCAAGTTATGAATTTTGAGCCTGAATTCTGGTAATAAATTCTGGAACTAAATTCGGGAACGAAATTCAGAAACTGAAGTCAGGAAGTAAATTCTTCGAGTTCTCGAATCAAATTCTAGTTCAGAAGATAGTTCGGAAATTCTCATTTGGAGTTTGGATCTATTTCAGATTTTGTTCAAGAATCCAGATCTGGACTTTAAATTTAGAATGAATTTTGTTCCAGAATTCTGAAGTTGAATTCCTGAATTAGAATTTTTGATACTTAAATTAAGTCACTAAATTCAAGCCCCGAATCTAGCTAAGAAGCCAGTTCTAAAAATCTGTTCCTGAATTCAGAATTAGGATTCAGTTAAAGAGTCTTAGGTTTAACTTTTGAACCTGCATGCTGCAACTTTTCAGAAGTAAGTTGCAGAATGCAGGTTCAAAAGTTAAACCTAAGACTAAAACTATATTCTAAACCCATTCCTCCATAAGACGAATTTTGAAAAGGGGCCCCATTGTATAGTAAGACGTAACTAAGTCAAAAAAAAAATTTTTTTTTTACTTTTGCTAACTCTGCCCTGAGATACTACCTCGTTCTCGGAATTTATACAGAATATTAAAAATACAAAATTATTAGGGGCTGGGGTCCACTAGGAGATTGATAGTACCTATTAGTTCTCTCCGAACTGTACCAGCCTAGATGCCGTGTGGAATCCGGCGGAAAAAAATGAACCAAGAATAGATCCACTGGGTTCCTGCTTCCATGTCGTAAAAGGCGACAATTGCAGGAGTTTCTTTTTCCTTTCAGTTATCAGATATTTTCAATGTTTTACTTCTGATTACTCTATTTTACTAAATCATCTCTTTATTCAACCTATCAATTTCCGTCTAGCTTCGTAGAAAAGTTTTATTAGGAATGATTTCTTCTTCCATGTTATTGATTGTCTTTCAGGATTATAAAATGAATGATAAAAATCAACCATTGCGCAAATCCGTTTATATTACAAAGTTAATAACAGAGATAACATGTATCGATATATTGAATACATAGTAAAAACGTGATTAATCCACCTAACAGTGAGATGATACCTTTTTTTTATCAATACGCATGTGTTTTTGCATGGATATTCTTAGGTGTTTTAGTTCTCATGACATTATTTTAATTATCGTCGTTTAAAACGGCAAATTGAGATTTCAATCACTCACCCATCACCCTGTAATGCCGAAACTGCAAAACAAATCGAATTTCAATCTTAGCGTGTGACGATCGATTGAACATTCCATGAGATGTCGAAGTAAGTTCCACTTTAGAGTTTTTCGTCATTATTTATGGTACTTCCAGAGCCGGTATTCAGGAATTAGCATAGCCCAAAATGATTCGAATGGCCATAAATTATTACGCCAAACAATTTACATGAAATTAATAAACTCATCATCTGTAATTCCAGAATCGGATAAAATTCACCGATTTTGTATGGAACCTTAAGTCCTGTAATATTTGTTTTTGAAGTTCGATTTGGTCTTTTTTGAGAAAATGATTGAGCTTTGAGAATCGATTCGATACTGGAACCGGAATTCTAAAATCGGTGTAGCCGAAATCAGTTAAATTCACCTGAGGAGTGTGTAGACATCTTTGAGAAATTGTAGTGCGAATTAAAATTTGGGGGTACATTCCGAATCCAAAAACGAATACCGTTCAAACTAATATAAATTTATTTGGTAATCGACTATCCAAATCTGCACCTGATTAATTTATGTGAAATGGACATTTTTATACTAATCACCCTGCATTTTCTAAACCAGAAGTCGGATCTGACTAAAAAGTAAGAGGTTTTATAGGATTTTAAGACCTCTCATTTGAATCATAGATGATTCTTAGATTTCATTTGAATCTTAGATCGGTTCAGCCATCTACGAGAAAAATTAATTGCATTATTTTAATTTCGTTTCACATATCATCCTGTGGTTCCGCAATCAGAAGTCGTATCCAAACGTAATTCAGGAACCTTGTTTGGGAGTATACGACTTTTCATATGAATCTGAGTTTGTAGAAAACGGTTTAACCATCTTCGAGAAAATTGAGTGAAATTATTTGTCACACACGCATTTGCTGATCTCGACGAACTGAGTCGTATGGTATATGGAAGTCATGTTCTTCCAGCATTTATTGCTGTAAATAGTTTAAATCAATATAATTATGGAATTACTTCCAACTCGATAATGCTGGTATCATCTGGTTTAGAAATGCCATATTCGAAAGATTATGTTGCCAAAAATGAACCGTGCTAAAATTGGTCCGAGGCAAATTGTCATAAAAAAGGATGCTGTACACAGTCTTTTTGGTACTTAGAAACAATTATATGTAACAGTATAAAAAATCGTGTTTCATGTTGCTCCCAAGCATTGCTTTTTCATACAGCGCTCAAAATTCCTTCTACTGGAATAAGGCTTACACAAAAATATCGATATCTCCGTTAAAAATGGACGGATTTTAACAATCTATGGCTTGTTGGATAGGTATTACCGAGCGAAATCTAAGTCTGGAAACATATTCTGTTTTCAAGGTCAAATGTGACAGATACTGTCGAAAAACTGAAAATTTTGACATAAAACTTCGTATAACTAAAAAAGTAAACATCCGATCTCAAAACCATTCAATAGCGTTTTGGGTGACGGGGAGACCTTTTATTTGCGACTAGTTTGATCAAAATCGGTCCAGCCATCTCTGAGATCTCGACCTCTTAGTTGACAACACACACACACACATACACACACACACACACACACACACACACACACACACACACACACACACACACACACACACACACACACACACACACACACACACACACACACACACACACACACACACACACACACACACACACACACACACACACACACACACACACACACACACACACACACACACACACACACACACACACACACACACACACACAGACATTTGCTCAGTTCGTCGAGCTGAATCGATTGGTATATGTCATTCGGCCCTCCGGGCCTCGGAAAATTTTTCGAAAGTTTGAGCGAATTCTATACCTATTTTTTATATTTATAAAAACGTGATTAATCCACCTAGCAGTGAGATGATACCTTTTTTTATCAATCCGCATGTGTTTTTGCATGAATATTCTTCGGTGTTTCAGTTTTCATGACATTATTTTAATGACCGTTGTTTTAAGCGACAATTTGAGATTTTAATCACTCATTACTCTGTAATGTCGAAACTGCAAATCGGATCGAATTTGAATCTGTGATAATCGATTAAACATGCCATGATATGTAAGTTCCAATTTAGAGTTTACGGTAATTTAAGGTACTTCCAGAGCCGGTATTCAGGAACCAGCATAACCCAAACCGATTCGTATGGCCATATGACGAATAAATTTCAGTTTTGAGTACAACTTTGAAGCTTAATTGGATAAAATTCATTAATTTTTGTATGTATGTATAAAACTAATTAATTATGTATATAAGTTTAAATCAATTTGAATTTTTGTTTCTGAAATTTGATTAGGCTTTTTTGAGAAAACGTTTGAGCTTTGAGAAACGATTTTATACTGGAACCGGAATTCTAAAACCGGTATGGCCGAAGTCAGATAAATTCACCTGAATAGCTGTATAGTTTACATTTGTTTCTAAATATTTGAAAATCAGTGACGACATCTTTGAGAAATCATAGCACGAATTAAATTTTTAGGTGCCTTCTGAATCGACAACTGAATACCACTAAAACTGAAAAAAGTTAATTTTTTTATTGACTATCCAAATCTGCTAACCGATAAACCTGATTAATTTATGTGGAATAGACATTTTTATACTAATCACCCTGTATCCCCGAAACCGGAAGTTGGATTTGACTGAAGAGCGAGATGTTTTAAAGAATCTTGAAACTTTTCATTCGCATCTTAGATGATTCTTAGATTTCATTTGAATCTTAAATCGTATCAGCCATCTACGAGAAGAATGAGTTACACAATTTTGATTTCGTTTCATATATCATCCTGTAGTTCCGGAACCAGAGGTCGGAACCAAACATAATTCAGGAACTTTGTTTGGGAGCATACGAATTTTCGTATGAATCTGAATTTGTAGAAAAGAAATTTTCAGAGAAAATTGAGTGAAATTATTTGTCACACACGCATTTTCTGATCTCGACATACTGATTCGAATGGTATATGGATGTTATGTTCTTCCAGCATTTATTGCTGTAAGTAGTTTAAAACAATATAATTAAAAAAAAATCTGCCATCATCTGGTTTATATATGTCATATTCGAACGATTATGTTGCCAAAAACGAGCCGTGCTAAAATCGGTCCGAGGCAAATTGTCATGAAAAAGGATGCAGTACACAGTCTTTTTGGTACTTAGAAACAATTGTATGTAACAGAATAAAAAATCGTGTTTTCCGTTGCCCCCAAGCATTGCTTTGTCATACAGCGCTCAAAACTCCTACTGCTGGAATAGGAGGAAAAGTCGTTTCCACAAAAATTTCGATATCTCCGTTAAAAATGGACGGATTTTAACAATCTATGGCTTGTTGAATAGGTATTATCGTGCGGAATCTAAGTCTGAAAACATATTCTATTTTCAAGGTCAATTGTGACAGATACTGTCAAAAAACTGAAAATTTTGACACAAAACTTCGAATAACTCAAAAAGTAAACAACCGATCTCAAAACCATTCAATAGCGTTTTGGGTGACGGGGAGACCTTTTATTTGCGACTAGTTTGATCAAAATCGGTCCAGCCATCTCTGAGATCTCGACCTCTTAGTTGACAACACACATACAGACACACACACATACACACACACACACACACAGACATTTGCTCAGTTCGTCGAGCTGAATCGATTGGTATATGTCATTCGGCCCTCCGGGCCTCGGAAAAATTTTCGAAAGTTTAAGCGAATTCTATACCTATTTATTATATATATAAAAAAAGGTAAAAAAGGTAAAAACACTTGATATTAATATTTCAAACAGTAAATTAATATTTTTCTCTGTAGCCGGCAGCCCAGATCAACTAATATAACCAATTAATAATTTTAATAAATAATTAAAATAATAAAGCGGAAATAATAAAGAATCAAGATGCGTGTGAAATCTGTTGACCTTTGTTTGGTGATTTAAAATGATTTTATAATAACTGTTTAGAATATTTCAATGCAATGAATCAACTTTTTTGTCTAAATCCTATTCGCTCGTTTATTTTGTATCACGTAGTTTCATTTATAAAAACGTGCTTATTCCACCTAGCAGTGAGATGATACCTTTTCTTTATCAATCCGAATGTGTTTTTTTTTGCATGGCTAAAAAAACGCGAAAGGTAGATGCATAAACGAGTGACTGCATACTCGACAGCCGGCTGTCCGGAGTTTTGTCAATTTCGGAGATTGACTGTTTCGTGCATTATGTTGCCAGCACAAAGTAACACATAAAACGATAATACTTTAAAACATTCTTGGTAGCCGGCTACCCAGAGCAATAAACACATGATAACATTATTAAAACATTTACTAACAAAGTATCCTCTCCTGTGATGCATGTGGGAATGCAGAGGATTCCTCGGTTCTTAGTAGCAACATGCATCGAACTAACAATCCTTTCCCTCCCAAGTAGATCTGCATTCGGACGTGGCCGGCGTCGGTATTGATCAGCATGCATGGTTCAATACAGTTTGCACAGTGTGAAACAATGTGTTATTCCCAAACATGTTACTTCAAAAAATCATTTTGCAATCTCAATTGGTCCAGATCAATCACGGAGTAGCAACACACGGGCGGTCTCTAATGCTAATGCTAATGCTAATATTGAAAATACAAAATTGTTCAACAAAATCGACATTGTCCCCTTCAAAATACTACCCATCGATTGCAACACATTTATTGTTGTTTGCCCACAAATGTGGTCTTTTTCGGCAAATTGCTTCACACAAATATCTCATAACGCCCAAATAATACTACTTGTTGACAGTCTGGCCTTGAGGAAGGAATTCATGATACACAACTCCCTTGTAATCAATGAAAACTGTGAGCATCGCCTACCGCTTCTCTCATCATCATTCACAGCTTCACGGCCACTTCTGAAACGTTCGTGCTACTGATAAACGACTGTTTTCTTCAGGGTATCGTTGTCGAAACAATCTTTCAATATTTGCAAAGTCGTCGAACCATTGAAAGCATTTTCAACGCAAAATCTAATGCAAACTCGTTGTTGCAAATTCAATTCTACTTCAATTTCAATTTGTACTACTTTTTGATCAAGGTTGTAAATCGGCATTGCCAATCATTTGTATTGACTTCAAGCGCTGCAAAGTTAGACCAGCAGCAAACGAAATTGAAATCGTGCTTAAGGAACGAATGCATCTAAACGTTAATGATGTAAATGAGATTCAATGATAAGGCAAACCTTGCACTGAAACTACGTAAAGGACATCTTCAAACAAAAACAAGAAGAACCGTCCAACACAAGATATTTCGAAGCCACATAGAAATTTTCTTGAAGATGCGTTCGGAGGACTGACTTTACTTTTTAGTCATTATTTTATTCTCCGGCCAAAAGTTGCTGTGTGCGCACGATGATTTAAAACACGATGTTCGAACTTGTATACTGCGCTTGTGTACAAACTTGAGTACGATTCACCGTGTAAAAACTTAAACGTGGGAGGCGGTGTTCAAGTGAGTGTAAAAATGTTTGTGCGCATCGTTCACATGCTGCACCTATAAGACTCGGGAACAGTTATAAAATCTCAATTGCAATATTAGGAATATCACCTAATTAATGGATTATGCGTGTTTACTTTGTAGTAGATTGGGCATTGATTGGAAATATTAGGAATATCACCTAATTAAGACATTTTTAAAAACATTAACTTAACAAAATAATTCGTATGACAAATGGGCTATAATTTTTTTGTGAAAAATAAAAAAAAAACCCGCTTCAAATCTTCGAATTTTTGGACCTCCGAAAAAGTTTGAGCCCGAAGAAACTTCCCCCTTTCTTTTCCCCTCTCGATGGCCCTGCACTGAAAGTCTTATTTTACCGATAAGCTTAAATGATATTGGTTTGCTACAGTTCTGCACAGAAAGAAATAATGAGATTTGCATGACATGTAAATCAATAGTAACACGGAATAGACATGAGTTGAATCGAAAGATTGATTGAAAACCATCATCGATGCAAAACTAAAATGGATTACGTTAGACTTTCAATAAATAGAACTGTATTTTTCAATTAATGCTTAGTTTTGTATATGTGAATGAAAATAGATCTAAATGAAGGCTCCTCGTCTGAGAAGATCGGAAAAATTTGGTTCTTGAGAAAAATGCTTTTTAGAAAATATTCATTTATATTTTTCAATCTGATCTCTGATTAAACAGAATTAAAGACTGATATTCGATCGTGATTTAAAACTTTCTCTTCTCAAAACAAATTCATTCTCAATTTGAATCATAAACATAAACAGCACATATCTTTGGTAGAATAACCGAATTCTGATTATTAAATTGAATCTATTTTCAACGTTGAACTCAGTTTATCAGTGAACGCACTCGGTTGATTCTCACGACTAGATATGTTGGGATTGTGTTCGCCACTGGAAGAAACATGGTATGCAAATTTTCCGTATGTTAACTTCTCCGACCCGTAAGACGACGCACGTACGGTAATCAGCCAGTGTACCGTCAATCATCTCGAGTACTTGAAGTTTCTCTAGTTCACGTATCTGTATGTGCTTCGATTTCGCTGCACGTCGGAACGGAACCTGGAACAATTTCCAAGAACCAATAAATCACTTCGAGACAAACACGTTGCAAGCTCTCGACCCTGGCTCGGCGGACTGCGCCATTCCAGCGTGAAATGTAATTAAATGTACGTTCCTTCGTCGACCGTCGTCTATCTCATCCCAGCAAAAGGGATCGCAGCATTTTCCCCCTGGAACTGCCGAACCTTCGATGATGCTGCACGATAACTTAATTAATTTGCGATCCGCTCGCTGCCTGACTCTTCTGTCCCGCAAATCCCGGTGTCGTCGTCGTCGTCGCACCGGTAGCACTACAGCTGGGCTCCGAAAACGGGGTCAATCGAATGTTTAAGCTTCACCGAAGCTTCTCCATTAACTCGAGTTTGGAAGGGATTCCCCGGCACAAAAGCATAGGATTATCGCATTGGCATACAGATCCGGTGCCATTCCGCTGCTGTTGCTGCTGCTGCTGCCTGGCAGGAAGATGACTGGCACTGGCGTACGATAAACTTGTGATTCGAAATGTTTCCGTTTTTCGGGTGCAGGTTCCCAGTGAAGCGGAAACAGTTTCAGCCTGGGAATCGCAATTGCCGAGAAGGGTTGAATATTAAATTCAAGGTTGCTGTCCCCTTTAATCTTCCCGGGTCCGTAAAGCGGATACTTTTCGTCGATTGATTGAACCGTCGATGGAGTGGAACAACGACTTCATCGGGATGAATGCGCAACTGAGCGACCGATTTACCGAGGATCAGGTTCGGCTATGATACTATATGAATGGGAAATTCCGTTCACCGAAGGAATCAGGTTTCTTGCAGGGGACACAAATTTGTCTTTCTACTTTCAAGAGGGTTTACTTGAAAATTGATGAAACCAATTTAATTAACAGGCCGATCTATGTTCAGACATCTCATTTAGAGTCGATTGTTTGAAAGAGACTGTTGGATGCGATGACAGCAGGAATATTTCAACACGACCCTTGACAACTAGTTCATTATTACTAACGAAATTCAATACCCCGGAGACTGTTCAGCCACCCCCCATTCACATCATCGGCACTGCTTAAGGTAGGTAATCGGTTTGGCCTCTTTTCGGCTTCACACCTATCAGCACTTCCACCGATTTGCTCATCTTCGAAGGCGGGTGTTGGTTGTGATTTCACAACTACCTCGAATCTACACCGATCTGTTAGACTTGCCCGGGTGGGGGCTTTTTTTTCTGTCGGTCGATGCATAATAATATTTGAAATCTTACGACCCCTTCAACGCCTGAACTTTGCCTCAGCTCATACTTGAAGCAATTTTTGCAACTACAATCTTGACGCTAGGCACCTTGGCCCCGAAGTTCTTATCTCATCGACGGTTGGCGGCGGTGGTGCGCAATTGTGTTACCTTGCGAATTCCGGATGGATGCGATCATCGTAATCATCATCTTTGTGAGCTCTTCAACGCCACAATGCCCCTTAGATATGTATATTTATTTCTAGATACAGGATTTGACTCCCAGCAGACAGTCAAGAGTGCTTTTTATGACTGTTCCACCTGACCTACGTGAGGGTTCCGGTGTTCGATTTGATGAGGGTCACACTAGAATGAGTTCTTCTGATTTCATGAAAATTGTGTGTACGCCTGTTGTGTGTACGCCGAATAAAATATGGGTCCAGGTTATAACAATCGTTTTCCGATGGGTACAGAAATTCACTATTGCAAAAGGAAAAGCTTTTCGATTAGTCCTCTGCGATAGTTTCCAAAAGCCGCATCAGTCAATGACAGCTTCCCTTTGTTTACATTCTTTTTCATTAATTAACATGCCGTGTTCAAACGTTTACCTTTCACGATTTAGTACAAAACAAAGAGAAACTCACGCCAACTGATGCTTTGCCGATTGATTGTTCAATCATAATGATTAATTCGATGTTGATTTACTGAGGATTCGATCTCCCTCCAATGCAACTGACTGATTTTTTCCAGAAAAAAAGAAAATTTTCATCTTTTCTCGTGAACTTTAATATCGTGATTCGTGACTGACTTACTAAATTTTATCTCAATCAAGCGCTCATTTCGTACCCAGAGTACTGCCTCGCCTTAATGCGATGTGTGCTTCAAATGGATTCAAAAACTTCGATCGATGTGCAGGCCCATACTCAGGATTTCGTTTCGGGAGGGACCCTCAGATCAAAAAATAATGTTATGTTATAAGATTGCTTATGTACATAATTATCGATGCGCCTTTTATCGGCATTTCCACCGAAACTGTTATTATTGAGTATTGAAATAAAATTTATGACTGTGCCCGAGAGAAGGTTATGGTATTACATTTCCTAACGTTTATTGTAGAGATGGAAATAAGCTCATTTTGCGCACGAAAATGTGAATCAAGATTTCCAATTGTGAATCAAAAAACTGAACATCGTGAATTAAAAAATTTCCTTGTAAAAACCAACGCATTTGCTCTGAAAGTACCGGCTAAGATTTTATCCGGTTATCCCATTCGAAACTTTTTGCCGGATTCTTGCACTAAAAATGGCTTTAAACGTTTTCTGTTCTGGAAAGTTCAAGTCTGATTTTGGCATACAAAGTATTAATTCGGTTTTCATATTCGAAACTACTTAAAGGGGCTTTCAACGATAAGTTACACTTTTCAGCCGTTTACTTTTTGAAATCTGCTGTGTTTCAAACAGTATCACACACAGAGATTTTTTGATAAAAAGCTTTGGAGATTAATGTTTCGTTCATGTTAACTTGAATATGTGTATTAGGTCGCTGAATTTTTTTAGACTCAAAACAAAATTATTATGAATTGAATTTTATTCAGATCCAACTTCCGATTCTGCAATTCCAGAATTATGAGGTTATCAAGCTCATGGTTATTCACCTGCCATAAAAATGAACACTCACACATTTCAAATTACCTTCTGCGTCGAATAATTAAACAGAATAAGGAATATATTTAAAAAAACGTGTTTAATCCACCTAGCAGTGAGATGATACCTATTTTTATCAATCCGCATGTGTTTTTTGCATGAATATTCTTCGGTGTTTAAGTTTTCATGACATTATTTTAATGACCCTCGTTTTAAGCGACAATTTGAGATTTTAATCACTCATTACTCTGTAATGTCGAAACTGCAAATCGGATCGAATTTGAATCTAGAAGTGTGATAATCGATTAAACATGCCATGATATGTAAGTTCCACTCTAGAGTTTACGGTAATTTAAGGTAATTCCAGAGCCGGTATTCAGGAACCAGCATAACCCAAACCGATTCGTATGGCCATATGACGAATAAATTACAACAGTTTTGAGTTCAACTTTGAAGCTTTTCGGGATTGTCATCTTCTATATCGGTTTGAATTTTAAAAATTCATCATCATGTAATTCGAGAACCGGAAGTCATAATTGGATAAAATAATTAATTTTTGTATATAAGTTTGTTTTAATTAAAATTTTTGTTTCTGAAATTTGATTAGGCTTTTTTGAGAAAACGATTGAGCTTTGAGAAACGATTTTATACTGGAACCGGAATTCTAAAAGCGGTATGGCCGAAGTCAAATAAATTCACCTGAGTAGCTGTACACTTTACATTTGTTTCAAAACATTTGAAAATCAGTTAAGACATCTTTGAGAGATCATAGCACGAATTAAATTTTTAGGTGCCTTCTGATCGACAACTGAATACCACTAAAACTGAAAAAAGTTAATTTTTTTATCGACTATCCAAATCTGCTAACCCGATAAACCTGATTAAATTATGTGGAACAGACATTTTTATACAATCCCCGAAACCGGAAGTTGGATCTGACTGAAAAGCAAGATGTTTTATAGAACTTTGAAACTTTTCATTTGAATCTTAGATGATTCTTAGATTTCATTTGCATCTTAGATCGGTTCAGCCATCTTCAAGAAAAATGAGTTACACAATTTTGATTTCGTTTCACATATCATCCTGTAGTTCCGAAACCAGAGGTCGGAACCAAACATAATGCAGGAACTTTGTTTGGGAGCATACGACTTTTCGTATGAATCTGAATTTGTAGAAAAGAAATTTTCCGAGAAAATTAATTGAAGTTATTTGTCACACACGCATTTGCTGATCTCGACGAACTGATTCGAATGGTATATGGATGTTATGTTGTTCCAGCATTTATTGCTGTAAGTAGTTTAAAACAAAATAATTAAAAAAAATTCTGCCATCATCTGGTTTATATATGTCATATTCGAACGATTATGTTGCCAAAAACGAGCCGTGCCAAAATCGGTCCGAGGCTAAATGTCATGAAAAAGAATGCTGTACACAATCCTTTTGGTTCTTAGAAACAATTGTATGTAACAGCATTTCTTTGTCATACAGCGCTCAAAACTCCTACTGCTGGAATAGGGGGAAAAGTCGCTTACAGAAAAATTTCGATATCTCCGTTAAAAATGGACGGATTTTAACAATCTATGGCTTGTTGGATAGGTATTACCGTGTGGAATCTAAGTCTGAAAACATATTCTGTTTTCAAGGTCAATTGTGACAGATACTGTCAAAAAACTGAAAATTTTGACATAAAACTTTGTATAACTCAAAAAGTAAACATCCGATCTCAAAACCATTCAATAGCGTTTTGGGTGACGGGGAGACCTTTCATTTGCGACTAGTTTGATGAAAATCGGTCCAGCCATCTCTGAGATCTCGACCTCTTAGTTGACAACACACATACGGACACACACACATACACACACACAGACATTTGCTCAGTTTGTCGAGCTGAATCGATTGGTATATGTCATTCGGCCCTCCGGGCCTCGGAAAAATTTTCGAAAGTTTGAGCGAATTCTATACCTATTTTTTATATATATAAAAATAGGTAAAAATGCGATATTCATTTGTAAAAGGTCCTGCAGCTCAATTCTTAAACTTTACGTGTTTGGATGGTGCGTTTGAATTGCCGTAGCAAAACCTGCACTCCTGTTGCTTCTGTTTATGATATTCTAGCTAAAAAGGGTAATATTAATCAGCTGCGTAGCATAACGGTACTGCTGAATAAATTTCAAATACTACTCACCTAACGAGCCTAAAATTATTGATATCGGATAATTCATATCCGAGAAAATTGAGCGGTAATCAGTTTTGACGTTTACGTCACTTATACCATTATATTACCGGAACCGTCAGAGACAACCATTTGAACTTCAAAACTGTTTAATGAACCCAAAGTAGCATTAGAACGAGCCTAACTTTATTAAAATATTGATTCCGAATCAAACAGTGATACTGATAACGAAGAAGACATTTTTAAACTCCAAGTAAAATCAAAATTTATCTCATCAAAAGTCATACATTTCAAAATTCATTATAATATCTACAATAAATATGTGATATGAAATGATAATACTGACTATTTTTATTTACTGTGAATCAAACAAATTGGCTATTTAGACCGCTGGTTTATTGTCATGCCATTTCAGTCACATATGTCTAAGACCTTTCATATGTCCATTTCTAGAGTAATTCACAAGACTTGTGATAGATTTAGTGGTCCGAGATAGCACTCTTACTAGGATTCGACGGAAAACGTATTCTAATTTTGTAGTTGATGGCCATACAACATTACGGAGATAAAGTCTTAAATTCCAAAACAAAACTTACATCGAATTCTCATAGATGACTTAAGAATTGGGAACAGATAATACTTCGAAAGGGCCAAATTAGGTGAACAAGGTGGATGAAAAAAACCGACACATTAAACCTTTCCTCCAGGCATTTGTGCTGCTTTGAAGCACGACTTCAGTTCATCATCGGATAATCATTTTGTTATCTAAGGTATAATAAAGGATCCAGCCAAACAAGTACTCCAAGTGCACTTGCCTTAGTCTTCTTCGTCCAAAAAAAATAGTATTTGCGCGATCCAGTGCCAGGATAACTTTCACATCTGCAGAATTTTGCCCTACTATGGTAAGCTCGCGCACTTTTTCTTCCAGTGTTTCTAATTTCAGGTGAGAACATGGCCTCCCCTCTGAGTACGTGCCTGTTGACGTGCGTTAATTTTTTTTGTAATTTGAATATAAACTTCAAGGGCTAGGCCTAAAAGTTAGCTTGCACACGGAACGACCGAAATTAGCTCTGCGCCTAATTCGTATTACTGTTTTTGAATTAGTTGATTTTAACAACAAAATTTCCAAAATAACTATAAAATTAGTTAAAATTTAGAATTTACTGCGCTGAAAAAAACTCTTATTTTTAGAGAATGTGTTTAGTTGGCGAATATTCTGGACACAAACCAGCAATATTTCAATCCAACACGAAATTCTCATTGACAACTAATTTCGTTATTAAAATCAGAAACTTTGATTCTATTTATCTATCACCGTCATTACTGAAGGACAGCAGTGTCAAAGCAAAACAATCCATTAAAAAGCTCAAAGGGACAGTCTTGTTGAAACTGCTCGCAAATTGTTTAGATGTTTTTCGCATGTGTTACGATATATCCCTATATAAATTTCTAAACCGATATGTAAAAATGACGTAAACTGTTAGTGGAAAGTGTATTTATTCAGAATTTGTGCGCAGTTGAAGCGATTGTGGGTAATAATGTTTTTACGCGAAACAGTGAAGTGAGTTTCGAATGTTGCACTCTAATTGTACACGTCAAATGATGTTTTTTTGTATATTCTCATTCCGGGCTACGCCGTCCGGTGTACTACTTGTATTCGGTTTTTGTTTTCCGAGTGCTCAAAGTTTTCAGTGGGAGAGTCGATTTCGCGAAGTCGAATGAAGAAAACAGCGATTTAGAAGTAAAATTTTTCAAAAAGAAGTTTATGTTTCGCTTATGTCTTTTTCTCCAATACATCATCGTATTTATACCTGCAAATATAGAAAAGATAACCGCGACTGAAATTTTTTTCGGTAGTAGTGTGCCATCTAGTGGCTAGTAGTCATTACGGTGTTAACGAGCGCCATATAGCTGCTGATTGCAGAAACCAATTCAACCATTTATGTTGGTTGAATACAACGTTTAATTTCTCTAATTCAACTAAAAAATTAGTTGAATGGATATGAAGCGTGCCTTAGCTAAGAAATGACAGCACGTTTAATTGGTGAATTCAACTAAAAAAAATAGCCATTTCAACAAATATTTTATTATTATTAAGAGAATTAGAATTAAAAAATCTAAATCAGCAAAAGTAAGATTTTTTTAGTTGTCTCAAAAAATAACTAACTAAAATCAGAAAATCAACTAATTTTTTCGCCAAAATGCTAATTTCGGTCTTTCCGTGCACACCTCATTCAAGACAGTCGACAAAATAGGTCGCTTACGGCCGGAACGGCGGGAACAAACAACCTAGTAGTAGGGATGTCCGATACCGAGTCGATACTTTGAGGTATCGATACTTTTTTTCAAGAAACGAGTATTTTTGGTATCGATATAGCATCAGAGCGATACTGTTAGTATCGATACTTTTGGTCTCGATCCTTATAGTATCGCAACGGATTAAAGTCAATTCCCATTACGACGTAATTTTTTTTTGTTTCAATTACAGAGGCTTTAACCTTAAGGTCATTCACCTCTTCGGGCCACAAAAACTTTCTAAGACTATGTTCAGGGTAGGGAATCGCACCCAGGTGGGCTGCGTGAAAGGCATCGACTAACCCATCCCACAATACCCGTCCCTAATTGAACTTTTTTTTTCTTCGGATTTGACGAAGCGCCAGGCTCGTGCATGGATTGGTATGACGTAGACTAGCCGTTGTTGAAATTTGTTCTCGACAATCTCGCTTCTTGCACTGAAAGAAATGAACGAAAACCATCAACAAAACACGCACATAAAGGCCATACTCTCAGAGGATTCAAACATTTCAATATTTCACACTCATTGCACTCTCTCAGCGCGCCTGTGGGATGACGCGAGATTGTCGAGTACGAATTTCAACGAGCGCTAGTCCACGTCATACCAATACATGCGCGAGCCTGGTGCTTCCGTTCCGTCCGTCCCTGGTCCCGTGGTAATAATAATAGTAGTTCAATTTAAACCGCAAAATTAGCACTGACGAGCCGAAAAAAAAGAATATGTGCTTTTGCACAAACCAACGAAACTAATAAATGTTCAATAGGAATTGGCTTTTAGTGTAGTATCCGTGTATCTACATAAAGGTTATGATATGAATTTTTTTGAGAAAATAAGTAAAATATGAAATTCTTTGAAGTGGATCAAAAGTCACGAAAGGCGAGATGCAATCTATGTGGCAAGAAATATGCGTATACTAGTTTCACAACAAATTTATGGAAAAACTTCTGCTGCTCAAGTATCAATTGATACTTACAGGTATCGATACTTTATTGCCTTTTGATACCATGTATCGATACCCAACATTTTGGTATCCCGATACCCTAGGTATCGATACTTTACCTTCCGAGTACCATCCCTACCTAGTAGTGTAATGATATCTTTCGCATATCATTCATATTTTCATAAATATTGCTTAAAACCTATTCTCAATCCACCTAATGGTGTGATAACGCCTTTCTCTTTCATCGAACAGTCTCACTAAAATATGGTTTGTTCGTTTATAGAAATAATTTCTGACAGTAATTTGGACTCATTTTTGACACCTCATTGATTCAGGTAGTTCACAAAATTTGTTTTCTATAATACTATACCAGTCCTATTTGAAACATTTTTAAACACTGTACCCGGTAATGCCAAAACCGGAAACTGACGGCAGGTATGATGGAATTCGGTTTGTTAAACCATCAACTAACATAATTAAATAATGAAACAGTTTTGAGCCTGATTTAAAATAATTTTCAAGTTTTTTTTTGCACCGTCGTTTCAAGTGATTGTTTCCAAATAACATTTTGGGTACCTTCCGGCAAGGATGGCTTTTATCGTATCAAAGGACGCTAAATAGCAACGCTTCCCACGATTTAATCAGTGCCATCAAAGAGAGACGGATATCATCGCAGCAACAAAAACCCGGCATGGTTCATTTAACATAGAATAGATACCAGTGCGAGAGCGAAATTCTCTCTGAAGTAATAAACTGTCTATGAAAATGTATGTGAATGCTGCTCCACACAAGGGTTTTGGAATATTGCAACCTAGTATGAGAATCATCAAGTCGAATCGTCGGTTCGATTTTCTACGATAGTTGTCAACTTGCGATTCTCTCTTCGTAAATTCAACACAGCACCAATCATTATCAGACTGTAATTTTTTTAAGGGCCGTAGAAAAATTCTCTCGCGGTTCATGTATTGAGAGACTCGAGTTATTGTAGCATCTTCTACCGGATTGAAAATGTTGTATACAATATAGATGAATATCGAGCAGCTTCTATAAATTATGGGCAATCACCAACATTGCCTTCCGGGATTGAAAACAAAATACCGGCATAACTGAAATAAGTCTATTAGGTTTTGGTACGTCATGGATACCGATTTGTGCTAGAGTGAGTATGACTTTTTTAATTGTTTTACTTTCCCCATTCAGCTCATCAGTACATTAGCAGATTATGTTAGACTGCTAATGCCCCCTAGCGGATTAACATAATCCTCTAAGCATACGTAAAGTAATTACTATTTGCAACCAGGGTTGACACATTTAAATCTGCATTTTTCTAGAAGAAAAATCTGTAAGTCTGTATCGGAGGATTAAAAACCTGTATTAAAAATTAGTATATGAAAGTGATAAGAAATCGAATTACAACGGAATGAAAAAGTCTTTAGTACCCAAATTAAAAAAAAAAACTAAAACTTTTCTTGGTCCGAATTTTATGATGTTGTAGTTGGAAAAACGCTGAAGTTATTTTTTGCGTTTGAGCCTCTCGAAATGATGTTTTGATGGAAAACTTTTAGAATAGAATCTAAAAGTGAGAACCTGGTGTGATTATTTTCATTTTCGTTTATTAGGTATAATTCCATGTGCAATTACTCTTTTTTACTACCTAACGTTATGACCGACGCCATCTTAGCAGAAGCGATTTTTGAAAGCATAAAGAATTAGGTTACACATTAGGGGGCCTTGATATTCTTTAATATGTATTAGGGGTGCAACTTTGCTTCCGCCGTTTTTTTTTTTCAAAATTCAAAGCTTTATTGCGAAAAAGTGCTTACAGATGTATTATTCAAAGTATTGTCCGTCGCTAGCGACAACATTCTCCCATCATTCCGGAAATTTTCGGATCCCGGCTCGAAAAAAGGAGTCCTTTTCAACGCTATCCATGAAGGAATCCATTTTTCCAACTCTTCGAAGGATTGAAAATGTTGATCTGCCAGGCCGTGTGCCATCGAACGGAATAAGTGGAAGTCAGAAGGGGCGACATCTGGGGAATATGGCGTGTGTGGTAAGATTTCCCATTTCAGCGTTTCCAGGTACTTTTGCGACGTGAGGCCGAGCATTGTCGTGTTGGAGGATGACTTTGCCATGTCGCTCTTGATACTGTGGCCGCTTTTCTTTTAGCGCGCGACTGAGACGCATCAGTTGGGTTAGGTAGCGATCTCCTGTGATGGTTTCACCCGGTTTTAAGAGCTCGCAGTAAATTTTTATTCATCGTTTTTTCTCTTCCACCATCATGTTTGTCTTCGACTTTGAAATCACCATTTTTAAAACGTTGAAACCACTCTCGACACGTTCTTTTACTCAGGGCAGCATCACCGTAAGTTTCTGGAAGCATTCGATGCGCTTCATTTGCATTTCTTTTCGAATTGTAACAGAAAAGTAAAACTTCCCGCAAATGGCGAGAATTGGGCACATAAACAGACATTTTCGAGCGTGAATAATACGAAAACAAGAACAACTGTCACTGAAACGGCGATGACAATTCGTTAGGCACTGTACACACTCACTTTAAAAGCATTATTATCTATGTCTTTTGACCAGCTTCAGCCGGTACAGCCACCTATCGGAAAACGGCGGAAGCAAAGTTGTACACCTGATACCCAAGTAGCAATCCGCAACTAGTTCTGATACGACAAAGTCCAAACTATGTTGCAACAAGAGCACGAATATGTTTTTTTATGTTATACTGGTTAAAACATGGTGACAGCAATGTTTCATCATAACATAACTAGTTACGAAATAGTTATTTAGGTTTCCAATAATAACATCTTTGTGTCATATTGAATTAAATATAATTTACAAGCTATCGTTACTTAATCCAAACATATCTTTAATCACAACAATGCTTCTAGCTACTAGTTGAAAATAAGTTTATTTGACTTCAATAGTAGCAACCCGTAACTAGTTTTGATACCACTTAACCCAACTGTGTTGCAACAAGAGCACGAACATGTTTTTTATGTTATACTGCTTAAAACAAGGTGACAGCAGTGTTTCTTTATAACGTAAACATTGAACTAACTATCATTTGTAAGTTATCGTTACTTGATTCTAACATATCTTTAATCACAGCTATGCTTTTAGCTACTAGTTGAAAAAAGGTTCATTTTCCGTTGCGAAATCATTATAAATACGTAAGCGTATATGTAAATCGTTACTGTGAATTGATGTAGTAATAACTTAGATATTATAAGATTATAACATATAATTTCTTCATTGATTCAGATAGTTATCGGTAGGTTTTCCCAACGTTATGATAACGAAAATGCAAACAAAACAACTTTTGTTGGCTCGAATATGGCGAACACAATATGGAGTCTCAAGAAGTGTATGAAACATAAATAAAACCAGGATAATACTTGTTTCAAAACTACTTTTTGCCGAAAATAGTGAAAGGCAGAATAGTCATTTTTGTTCTGTGCACTGTCATAAACACGAAGAAAATAATATAGGGATTGAACATCGATTGTGATAATATTATAATTCTTATGATATATGATTTAAAAATGATGAGAAATCACTCTACTTGGAATAATTTTGAGCATTCTGAACATAGTGTTATTTTCCTGTTAAGTTAAGTAAAATTTAAGTAAAATTTAATTCCGCTCGACAGTTTGAAAATCGTTGTGAAATTTGTACCTTGTATCAAGTTTGTGATTTAAAGTACTCTTCTGTTTTTTTATTGATGATAGAAAAGTGTTCTGTATTCATTCAATGTTTATAATGTCGATGGTGACTAAGTTTCAACTAGTTTAATTGAAAACAAGTTATTTTCAAGTTATGAAAAAATAAGTTATTTCAGTATGACATTACAACGTATCGACAACTTATTTTTAGCCGACCTAACAACTAATAGAAACTGCGCTTTTTGAGTCATGCAAGTGGTTAGATATTAGTAACAATCACTCAAATATCTGGTTGCAAACTAGTCACAAACAAGCTAGCGTAACAAAAATTGTTACTTGGGTAACGTTTTATCCTATCTTAGAGTTAATACAGATCAAGACAATGTTTTTAGTTCGAGAAAAAACAGTAATATTTTATAATATATTTAAACTAGATCGTAATTCAATTTTCAATTCAAGCTGTCAAAAATCTGTAAAAATTTGAATTTCTTGCCAAAAATCTGTAATCTGTATGTACGGAATCTTGGTCACAAACTTATCTGAAAAATCTATAAAACACAGATTATTCTGCATATGTGGCAACTCTGTTTGCAACGCATTTAGTTTGTTCCGAAGTGCAATGTCAATCCTGACGTCTAAAACGAAAGAGTTGAAACAAGTTTATTTGGTCATCGAGTTTCAATATCTGCAAACCTAATAAATGCGACTAATTTATGTGAAATTGACATTTATATTCTAATCCCGAATAAAAAGCGATAACTTACTAATATCGCAGTAATATCGTTTTGCTAGTTTTCTGCAACTTAGAGATAATATAATTGATGTAGGTAAAAAACTAACGTATTTAATAACTTGCTTAAAAATTTAGGTAACTTCCTGAGAAGATTTTGAATTTTGTAGTAAGTTCTCGAAGAAAAACTCGAGTAGTAATTAATCGCATTTGATTTTATTTTGCCATTCATTCGATATGCATCAACAAAAGAAATATATTTTTCGAAGCCGTCAAATGTGTTCTCTCAAAGATAATTCAAATAAATGTTTGTTTTGGTGTTGGAAATACCTCAATTTGATAGTACTCTGCTCATGCAAGTGACAATTTTAAGTATTCTGTTTAGTCATTTGAGCTCTTAATTAAACCTAACGAATATTACTTTAAACTCTTTCGTTAGTCGGAAACAAAAGCATCATAATAAGGTATGCTTTAACTAGTTATTCTGACCGGGATCACCACACATGATCCGGAACCAGCAGAAGGGTCTGACTAAGTTTTCATGGGATCTCAAGACCATTCATTTGAATCGTAGATGGAGAAAATCAGTTCAGTCATCTAGGAGAAAACTTAGTGACATTATTTTATTTCTGGTACACATATCATCCTGTAGTTCCGGAACCAGAAGTCGGATGTTTGAGCTTTGGGAACTGAAAGATTTCTAGCTTCGATTATGTAATGAATCAAATTATCTATTGCTGTGACGATGTCCGCAGAATTTTCTAAAATAGTTTCATGATCCACATGATTTTCAATGTGAGATCTGTAATTCAACCAATTAGCTCTATGATAGTTGAATATAGAACTAATTGGATTAATTAAAGCTTCGTTGGAAGTCTGAATGCTACAGAAAGATGATCTGAGTCAAAGTCAGCATGTGTAATCGGTTCACTACAAATGTGACTTTGATCCGTTAGAACCAGATCAATTGTAGACGGGTTTTTCATGGAAGAGAAACAAGTCGGATTACTGGGATGAAGAACTGTGAAGTAACCAGCTGAGAGTTGATTATGAAGTATTTTACCATTTCTGTTATTTTGCCTACAATTCCACTGGACATGCTTAGCATTTAAGTCCCCTATTACGAAAAATTTCGGTCGATATCTTGTGAGTTTTTGCAAATCGCCTTTAAAGAAATTTAATTGTTCGCCGGTGCATTGGAATTGCAAATATGCTCCAGTGATGAAATAAATTCCATGAATGGTTTCAACTTCGATTCCCAAGCTTTCAATAACTTTAGTATTGGAAGAAGGTAAAATTCGATTTTTAATTTGCCGTTGGACAAAAATGGCAACTCCACCACCCATTCCAGTAAACCTGTCAAATCGATGAACCACATAATGTGGATTGCTTTTCAATTTGACATTTGGTTCAAGAAGTTTCTGTCACAATGGCAATATGAAAAACATTTTATTTTCCGTTATATCGCCTGAATCGACTTCGTTTAAAGAAGCGAATGGCATTGAAGGAATATTGGTAGGTAGATGTCTACCGTTTACACTAGTGTAACTGCCATGATGATTTGGCCGATCTACCTATTAATAAGTGTTCGTTAGAAGATGAATTGCAAGGCGGTCCTGTGTTTTGATTATTTACATTAGAAGCATTAAGAGGTATTTGTCTACCTGTTACCAAAGCGTAACTGTCATTAGAAGAAGATGATGACGAGGTCGATCTACCTGTCAATACATTGTTTTCGTTAGAAGACCTTTTTTTGTTTTAAATTCGAAGAAATAAGTACCTTAGAAGAATTAGGCGTGGCATTTGTAACGGTTTTTTTATTTTCAGGTATGTTCTGTAAATTTAAGGTCGTTGATTTGACTTGTTGTCTAAGCGAACGAGCGTTTAAAATTTTTTCCCTGACAGGACATTTCAAATAATTGGATTTATGATTTCCATCGCAATTTGAACATGAAAATTGATCAGTGGTTTCATTCATTGAACAAACGTCTTCCGAATACGATTTACCACAATTCAAGCACCGTATATCCATATGAAAATTTTTTTTCCATGGTCGAAGCCTTGACAACGACGACATTGCGTTACGTTTGCAATACGATTATGCCGTTTATCATGTTCCCAATGAATTTTAATGTGGGAAATGAAACGTACTTTTTCTAAAGTTTTCAAATTGTTTACATCACTTCGATTGAAGTGTATTAGGTAAAGTTCATGGGAAATTCCAGAGCGTGGTTTAGAAGTACCATTCGCTCTTTTTTTCATAAGTATTACTTGGGAAGGGGCAAAACCAAGTAATTCTTTTAGTTCATTTTTAATTTCATCAATACTTTGATCATTTCACAAGCCTTTCAAGACAGCCTTGAAGGGTCTGTCTGATTTTATATCATGTGAATAAAATTTATGAAGTTTCTCGGACAAATATCGGATAAGACGTTCATAATCATCCAATACATCAACCAAGACTCGACATTCTCCTCTTCGTCCGATTTGAAATGAGACTTTTACTTTTGGGAGAAGCTCAGTACGGAATGCTTTGAAGTCGAAAATCATCACCGTCACTGGTGGCATAGATTGATGTTTCTTCCCAGAACGACAAGCGTCCATTTTGGGAATTTTTGGAGAATTTTCTTCTATGTCGCTACAACCGGATTCAACAAGAATCTCGTAAATATTGCTAGACGGCATAGAATCAACGGAAGGGAAATCCGTCCGTTGTCTTTTATTTTTACATTCAGATTCTATAAGATCGTGAATGTTATTAGAAAAATGTTGAATAACGGGTTGTGATTTATTCCATATTGAATTATTATTAGCCTTAGGCTTGTTGCCTTTCCGGGCATTTTTTAAATGAATGAAATTTTAAATCAAATTAACTAGGCTAAATTAGTTGTCGATTAGACTCCTAGTTTGCAAAAGTCTTGATAAAGACTGATTTTGTGGTTGTCCTAATAAAGACTGATTAGTTCGAAGAATAGTTCTTTGAACAGCTAGCCTTAAAAAAGGCTGATTAATTTCTTAGTCTTGGAAAAGTCTAATTATATTAGAATATCACTCTTTGTATAGCCTTGAGAAAGGCTTAGTCTTTAAAAAGACTGTCAGTGATTCAGGTAGCCTTGAAAAAGACTGAAGTCTTGAATCAAAGAAACTCTAGGTAGCCAGAAATAATTTCCAGGAGCCAAGAGCTATACGGTGCGGTGGTGGCGAACGACTGTTCAACACCGACTGATTATCATAGCTTTTAGAATAGCTACCAAAAGCTTTACCAAAGACACCAAATCAATTGGACCACCCGTTTAGTGATAAATGTTTTTGAAAAACTTCCATTTTGCCAAGACCTTTCTCAAAATTAAGGCTAGAGTAAGAACTGTGTAGCTTGTTCTTCCTGGTCTTTCTGGAAAATGCTTAAGCTAAATTTAAGACTTATCAAAAAGTACAATTTAATTTCATAAATAAATCGGGCTTTCCGGTGGAATCGTCAAAATCATGCTCCAATTCCGAAGATGAACTTTAAGACCTTTTATCGAAATGCAAGTTTTCCCAAATGGATTAAGCCATTTTAAGAAAAAAAAGTAAGCATTACACTCTTTTTGTGGAATTTGACCTTTTTTCCACCAAACTTCGCAGCCTATTTTTAGGTTGCTGTCATAGTGAACGCGTTTTGCGAAGCGAGGCGGAGTGTTTTGATGCGATGCACTGTAACAGGTTTGCTTTGATTGAATGAAACAAGCTCGCACGCGCGTCTTGACACCTTGCGTTCAGCTCTCACTCTGACAGCAACCTTAGGTTGCTGTCAGAGTGAAAGCGTAACGCGAAGCGTCTGGACGCGCGTGTGAGCTAGTTACATTTGATCAAAGCAAACCTGTCAGAGTGAATGCTATGCGAAAACATCGCATCGCATTGAATCGCCGCGCTTCGGTCCCCGTTCCGCGCTAACTCTAACATCAACCTTAGCGTTCAGAATCACTGCATGTATCACTGCATACTGACGCTAATAATAGGTGTTAAAAAAAATTTAAATGATTTCAAAATCTTTCTGTAATCAAAGTAAAGCGAGTAATATTTTTCTCTCTGCTCTCTGGACTCCCTAAAAATGGGTGGAATATTGTTTTTTTTCGTTCGGGTGCTGTCAGTTAAATCTAAGATGGCGTCGAAAAAGTAAGCACACCGCGAGCGTGTTGTAACAGTTTCACGAGGCACGTGGTCATCGAGAAAAAAAGTTTACGGTAGATCACTTTCGAGACGTAAACGTACCCATGAGCGGAAAACCGGTAGAAGTGCGGTGGAGTATTTTTTCGGCTCCGTTAGTGTCCATAGATCTAAAAGATGGATGTCAGTGCCGTCCAGCGCGTTTGTGAGAGTATTGCGACTAAGTTACGTCGTACGCATCTATGCCAACCCTACGGATTTATCCGTAGATCTACGGATTTTTGCCTTTTCTACGGATCTACGGATGAACCTCTTGAAATCTACGGACTTTGCATTATTTCTCCAGATATCTACGGGAAATAATAAAATCTCGCGTTTGTTTTCTGAAAACGGCCAATAATCCATCTGTCGAGTTTCACTTTAGAGATAGATTCTGGAAGACTTGACGATAGTGAAATTTTCGTCCTGTTGATTATAATACTTCATAAATTACTCTTCAAAGTTAACGCACGGGGTTAAATAAACGAAATAATAATAATTTTATGCAAATATATGAGTTTGAGTACTCTTGAAACCAAATCTACGGATTCCACCTAAGGAAAAAGTGGCATCACTGGTCGTACGGCTGGTCAGGGTCCCTTCTCCAATATTTATTAACGTTTTTTTTTAAGAATATACATTAAGTTATGAATAAAAAATACTGTTTTTTTGCGTTATGTTTATCTGACTTTTTATACTATAGTCATATAGTATCATATAGTGCAAACTACTACTACACCACTGACTGAAAAAAAATCATTTTCTATTAAACATCCGTGAGTTCTTCCCGGTCGGGGTTCGAACATACGATAGCTGGGTTCTAAGACCAGCACCCTATACATTGAACCACCAACCCGGGTGTGATTTCTAAGAAAAAAGAGTTCGATTTTGGAGTTTTTGATCACTATTTTCGGCACTTCCTGAACCGGATGAACACCGATAAAGCCTGAATTCAAAATTTTTCGTTAAACTGATTTTCTTCAACAGTTTTATCAATTTTTTTCCATCTAGAATAGAAATAGAATGCATCACAACTGCCGAACGCCCGTTAACATTTGATCAATTTCATTTAATATGATCTCATTCTTCACTTCACGATCAGACCGATTTTACGAACTCAAACGTCACGATGATCAGCTTGGTACTCGAAAACGACTCACATATCCAAAAGAGCAAACAAAGCATTTTTTGATTCCCTATTCCGAAGCAGGCCCAAGTAGCAAATGTAACTAATCGAAATTTAAAAATGTTCTTCAATTGTTTTAGAATTATTTTTTATGTTATCTATGTTCAGAAAGATTTTTAAACATATTAACATTGATTGTGCAATTTATCATTGTAAAGTTTCACAATACTGCCGAAAAAATCACTGTAGAACTACTTTCATTACGTCTAAATCAACTATGCAGCAGATCACCAACTTGTCCATATTGCACTAACAGTTGTAGAAGTTTTGCAAAAATTTTCGCATCGTCATGTAAAATGGAAGTAACTACACCAATTGTGCAACTTATAAAAAAAATCCAAATGGCTGTCATAATTGTATTGGACACAAAATATGTCGAAATTATTCTTCATCTCTTGTGGAAGAAAAATTAACAAAATCATGCTCTCCTCAAGATAAAAATTGATAAGCCGAATTAGAATCTTACTGTGAAAAAACAATTTCTGTTAAGTCTGTATAGTTTTGACTGCCTCATAAAATTGTAGTTAGTGTGAGTAGTTTTCTTCATTTTTAGAAAAACAATGATATGAAATCTAAAACTTACAAAAACGTTATGCAAGATTTATCTATTTGAAATAAAAACAAAACTTACAAAGATGAGACTATTATCATAAATGTTGCGGAAATATAACATTACATACATACGCAATGAAAACAAAACTCAATCAGAACAATTGTGTTTGGTTTTCATCTTGCTGAAAAAATGAGCAGATCTGACATCATTTATGAACGAAAAGTATAGTTCACCAAAGTTACTCTCATGATACTGTTTGTGCAACTTGTTTGTACAACTCCAATACATGGGCTTGCCAAAATAATACCTACAGTGCGTATCACAAATGTCGGGCCCGTTGAGATGAATCTTTATACTGTATTGTAATTCAACTAGTTTGTTTAAAACAAAAACAAAACGTATAATATTTCTATCTAAAATATTCACATGTTGAAGTATCCCTTTATTTAGATAATATAAATCATTACGTTGCGTGAACCATTTTTCTTTCAACTCACTGTTACCACCGATGCCATATTGGAAAAGATTGAAGAAAAATTCATTTCGAGATTTTTCAAGTTCAATAAAACATTAGTAGACGGTTTTTATCACGTCTGGAAATTTTAAGTATGTTTGAATATACATATTTTAAACACCATTCCGATGATTCTCTTTAAAAATAATAGATTGTCATTTTCACAGAAGTTGGTGTACAATCATCAAAACACGTTAATTCAAAGGCGCTTGACAATTTCATGCATGTTTCACAATAAAGAAGCAGTTCGTTGTCGATTTTTCATTTACAAAAACACGAAAGATCAATTCTACAACATGTAGCATTATCATTTTTCATGTGCAGGTTATTTTACAAGATCCATTGTTTGTGTTAAGTACAGTTGTATTGAAAATCAAATGTGAAACTTATTTATAAGAAATTATGTTTGTTATGTTTTTGTAAACATCATTCCATTTCTTGTTTACGTTACGCAGTAGATTGCACGAGTTTCACAATTGTTTCTCCGCTGATTTTATTACTACCTTTTCGATGGGATCGACGCATGAGTTTTGCATCAGTTGCACAATCATTGTGAATAAATGTTCGTAATAACGGATGAACTTGAAAGTATGTTGCACAAAACAGAAAATTGCGCTTTTTCATAACACAACAGTTTTTAGAATAGGGATATAAACTAACTTGATAAATTGCACAATCAGTAGAAAAATACAGGACAGCAACTTAACATGCTACTTGGGGATCTTTCCTATAAGATATGGCGCTTAGAAACTCAAATGTATGATGTCAGATGATAAAAATAATTTACACGACTCATCATCATCCGGAACACTGACTGACGTCGCCGTCTACGGAATGTTTCACTCAAACAAATCAATTCTAACTCAGGATATAGTACTCGTTAAGTCCAACCGTATTTGACAGGATTTATCATTTCTGTCTAATGGCTTGACTGGAAGCCGGTTTGCGTTCCTACAAGCAAAGGTTACAAAGCTATTAATGAAACTCTGGAAGCTCGTATGTTGCATATCAACAGTAGATTCCCGCAATGGTCAACGTTTTCTTAAGAATTACACACGAATATCATGAAACAAGTTTAAAAAAAGAGTATCGAGGATGTTGTGTGTCTTCGAAATGATAAACACTAGGATTGCCGGCATATTATTTTTTATATTTTTCTAAGAACTTTTAAATCTACAGCAAGATTGAAGTTTGAAACCCCTAAAAATTTACCTACGTTTTCCTCTATCTATTTCCAGACTATAACTTCGAAAGGCATGTGCTTACGAAAGCCTCATCAAAGAACGGAAAACACTTTTACCCAGCAGTGCTCAATTCAGGCCCACCGTGCGTTGATGTAACTGCAGCCGTCGCGTGTCCTCGGTGTTTCCATGGTAACTATTAATTATATCGTAAACTGGTTGGATCGGAGATAAATTTCAATTGCACATGTTTAATTACAAGCTATAAATATTTCGAACAATCTAACTTGACCAGATTCGTGTTCTGTTGGCGTCGCTCATTATTCATCCACGTATCGATTCCTGCCACCCGTCATGTGATTTCCACCGGTCTGCCTTTGTCCTTAGTTTGCACGTTAGAAGAATTCTGTGTGGATTAATCACACTTCGAAATGACTTAATAATTTCACAACGTAATACCAGTTGGGCTGAGAATTCAATAAACAAAGCCCTGTTGACTCTGCTAACAAGCTCCGCCGAAAATTGCCGGCCTATTAGTTTCTGTTTCTCTTTTTTTCTTCGGCCCTCGAGCATCTCCGCAACGGGCAATTGTTTCGGCCATTTTTTATACTATTATCCAAAATTTAAACATTTTCCATATCACTTCCTCAATCATCCTCAGCCGTTTGCTGTACAGTTATGTCCCGCGAAACACCGAAAAAAAAACACCGTCCATAGTTGAAACAGCGCAATCTACCACCATTCCGCTTTATTTCTTTTTTTTTTTTTGCTGTTGCTGCTCTTCTTCATCTCTCAATTACACGTGAGGACCAGCAAAAACAAGCGCCCTCTCGAGTTCATCATTTTTCGACGAGAGCGAAAAAATAACACATCTAGAGGCCATTTCCCCCTCCTGTTCGCTTTGTGCTGTGCAAATCGAAGTGTCGACCGGCGCGATCCGGCTAGGGGCACTCGTCGAAGGGAGCGGGCAAACGAGCGAACGAGCGGAGGCCATTCCGGGACATTGCGGCGCGCCTCCGATGGATGGAGTTTTTGTGTTCCAATTTTGGACGGTCAATCAGCTCGCACCCATGCCTTGCCTTGGCCAAAAATTTGTTGATTTAAGCTCAAAATTAGGTTTTAAATTAAATTTATTTCCCCGTTTCGTGCGATAAAAGTGAGACCCGGATCGAGATGAGCACCGGAAAAGCGGAGCGGATCGAAATGTTTGTCCAGTGTGTGCTGGTGCTTCGGTTCGACCTCGTCGAGTTCAAGTCGAACAAAAGTCAGCATCAGAAAAAAGTACTATTGACTCGGCGTACCTGGCAGTCATTTATTTCAGAAAATATTACATCTTTTACACATATGAAGACTTATCGATTCAACTTATCAGCCCATTGCCTAGAGCAGTGATTCCCAAACTTTTTCGGTTGAATGCCCATTATTATTCTTTCAAATACCCACCAAGTTAAATTCTATTTTAATTTGAACTACTCTAAGCACTAATGATCCGAACGCGAAACGCGAAGAAATCGAAACAAAATATTGCTTTTTGAACAAATCAACAAAGACCTAATACAGTTGCAAACTTATATGTCAATAAACTTAACATTTTTGCGGTTGGCTTGAGTTTAAAATGTAAAACAGAGAAATCATGAAAAAACTTTTTTCCCAATCCTACTAGGTTAGAATAAAATGTTAATTTAAGACCTTATCGAACAAACATTGGATAAGGAAAATAGACGGCAACTTTCATGCCTTTATCAAATCATTCCCCAATCGAAGAATCAAAGAAAGATTCGATTGATAGGGAGAAGGCTAAACAACGTGCGGTATCAGATTCCAGGTAGAATATATCACAGATTACAGACTAAAATACCATACTCAGGCCCGTACCCAGGATTTCGTTTCGGGAGGGGCCCAAAGATAAAAAATAATGTTACTGAAGATTGCTTATGTACCTAATTCCAGGTGTGCCTTTTACGGGTGCTTTTAACAGACATTTTAAACTTTTCCACTGGAACTGTTATTGTATTACATTTCTTTACGTTTACTGTCTTGTTATTTCTGCAACACATGTCTTAGACCTTCTAAATAATTATATTTTTAGCCTGTGTTACGTTGTATAACGGAGAAAAGTTCTACGTGTTTTTCTGTGGCATACGTGGAAAAACCTGTGTATTGTTCTTAGGAGATTTTATTAAAAAAATATATAGGACGAAGACAATTGAATAATTTTGACATTGGAATCCTATCGATTCAAAGGTGAAGATTTTGACTAACAATTATCTTCACATATCATTTGGAATAGTTTACCGCATAACAAAACAAAATTAATTACATGGTGTTTGCTTAAATGATCAATAATTGACAAATACTCTAAAATACGTATCTTCAAAATCTAGTTGTTTGAAAAGCGTATTTATTGAAATTATTGATACTGTTCAACTCTCACCAAAAACAACTTTTCGATATACATATCTATGGTTTTGGTTTACTTCTTGTGTTAAAAAAAAATTTAAACATTTTAGATTAAATCACCCAACACAATAACACAAGTTTTAGTGTGGAGGATGCACCGGATTGTGTGTGTGTGTTTTTTTTTAATTTATTTAGTATTTGATTCTATAATCTTAAAAAAAACTCGCTTGTTCTCCCACTCAGTAATAATAAGGCGCACTGCACTGATAAGTCAAAGACGAAACGTAAAAATAATAAAAACGGTTATGTGGCCTAGCACAAAATTTGGCTAAACCCTAAATGAGATATTTTTGATTTCGGGTAGGTTGCCGAATATGCAATATATGAATGCAGAAGCACTACTCGATTTCATTCTGAATGATTTTGAAAGAAAAATCATCTCAAACTCGTGTCCAAAATAATCCTTTACAAAAAAGGCGGGTGAATAATGTCAGAGACGTAATCGTATTGACGTGAATCGTGAACCGAGGCCCGGAGGCTCGAAAGTCATATACCATTCGACAAATTTTTTCAGCATTATCGTTCAACAAAATAAATTCAAATGTGTTGCATGATAAAGAGCATCTTTCGAACAACATTTTGTAATTTTTTCGTGGAAAATTATTGAGAAATAAGTCGGTGAAGAGGTATTTTTGAGGACGCTTTTTAAAAATCATGATTTGCGGTGTCCACTGTATCTCAGCGCAGACTAATCAGAAGTGAACAAATGAACGCAATATGGTTAGAGTAGAAGTTTTTCTAGACCCCAAAGTTTCTGCTGATTTTTTTTCAATTTTTTTAATTTTTGGTAGATGTTCAAAGCGAAAACTACGATTTTTCAGGTGAAAATTCGCCATTTTATTGCTGTAACATCTTCCCAAAGTAACAAACAACGAAAAGGAAAATGTTGGGGTCTGATTTTTTAAATGTAAAAAATGTGTGCAAAATTTGGAAAAAATTGGTGCAGCAGTTTTTGAATGACGATAGACACGGACTTTCAAAACCTGCTTTCGAGAAAAACGCATTTAAAGTTTTTTGTCTATAAAATCAATTGAAACAATTTATTACTCCAGATTTTTTCTTTTATAATTTATTAAAATGAAATATTTCAAGAATGTTTTGTCAAGTTTTTAAGTTCAATCAAAGCAAAACTCTTAGGCCTGTGTGCCGAGCTCTTACTTCTTCGCAGTATGAGATAAATAAAGAAAAAGGCCCATAACTTGCATAATTTTGTTCCCATAGGCTTGAAAATCTCACAGAATATTCTTGAAATGTGTTACTATGAAAAAATACAAAGAAAAAATTAAATGATTTTTCAAAAGTGTCAGACCCTACCCGCCCCTTAAAGGCCTTATAGTCCTATACAAAATTCCTGAATATTGTTCAGATTCGACTTCCGGTTCCGGAAATATGGGGTTAAATGAGCAAAAAATGAAAATATGTGTACTACTCTATTATAAAAGAAAATAAAAGATTCATTCAAGTCTTCCTGGTTTTTTTTTCAAAAGTAAAAGGAAGTAAGCATCATCATTTTCACTTTGTCTTTATTTCAAATCAATTCAAATCACGGTATGAAGACTACTGTAGAAATTGGCATAATGACATTTTTGGCGAAATTATTGAATAATAATTATCAAATCACTACAGTTTGGGTCCCGGCTCATTGCTCCATTCCAGGCAATGAAAGAGCCGATATTTTAGCCAAACGTGGTGCTATTGAGGGTGAAATTTATGAGAGACCGATTGCTTTCAACAAATTCTATAGCGCGTTTCGCCAAAGAACACTTGCCAGCTGGCAAGCGTTTTGGGATAAGGATGATCTGGGTCGGTGGATGCACTCAATTATTCCTCAAATATCGACAAAGGCATGGTTCAGGGGACTGGATGTGAGTAGGAATTTCATTCGTGTGAAGTCCAGACTCATGTCCAATCACTACACGTTAGATGCACATCTCCTTCGAATTGGATTTTCCGAGACTATCATTGTGCTTGTGGCGAAGGTTATCGCGTATTGATCATGCCGTTTGAACATGCGTGGCGTATCAACTCAACTCAACTCTCAACTAATAAATTCCTTACGTACAAGGTAGACTATCCAATGTGCCAGTTCGTGACATGCTTGCTTGTCATGACCTTCCTTTCCTGAAACTTCTTTATCATTTCATTAAGTCCATTGCAGTTCTAATTTAAATTTTATTTTATGTCTACCTTTCTCTTCCATGAGTTCAACCAGCTATCTTATATTGAAAAACGTGATTAATCCACCTAACAGTGAGATGATACCTTTTTTATCAATCCGCGTGTTTTTGCATGGATATTCTTCGGTATTTCAGTTCTCATGACATTAATTTAATTATCATTGCTTTAAACGCAAATTGAGATTTTAATCACTCATTGCCCTGTAATGTCGAAACGGCAAATCATATCGAATTTGAATCTAAAAGTGTAACAATCGATTGAATATTCCATGAGATGTTGAAATAAGTTCCACTTTAGAGTTTACGGTTATTTACGTACTCCCGGATCCGGTATTCAGGAACTAGCATAGCCGAAACCGATTCGTAAGCCATGAATTGACTTGCCGAATAAATTGCAATATTTTTGTGTCCAACTTTAAAGCTTTTCGGGATTGTCATCTTCTATATCGCTTTGAAATTTAAATATTCATCATTCTACAATTCAGTAGTCAGAAGTCAGAATTGGATAAAATTGAATTTATTTTAATTTGAACTTTTGTTTCTGAAATTCGATTTCGCCTTTTTGAGAAAACGATTGAGCTGTGAGAAACTATTCGAAACTGGAACCGGAATTCGAAATTCGGTGTAGTCAGACAAATTCACCTGAGTAGCTGTATAGTTTACATTTGTTTCAAAATATATGAAAATCAATGTAGACATCTTTGAGGAATCGTAGTGCGAATCAAATTGTTTGGTGCCTTCCGAAACGAAAACTGAATACAAAAAAAAATGAAATATGTTTATTTGGTTATCGACTATCCAAATCTCAGTTTTTGCAATGACTTAGCGGAAATATATATTGGAGAAGCCAAGTGAAAGAAAAACTAACAGAAAAGATGAATTTTTGGAAAAAGATACGCTCAGAGACAGGACTCGAACCTGCGTGCTTATGCACTCCGTGCATACGCGCTACCATTTCGCCACTCTGATCTTGTTCTAGCCACTCTAAAACGCGAAACAGACATAGTAGCAACGTACATCGAACATGGTCTACATCATTGGCTTCTCCAATATATATTTCCGCTCAGTCATGGCGAAAACTTAACTTAGTCATGGCGGCTTTACGTCAAACTAAAATTAATAAATCGTTATCCAAATCTGCTAACCCGATAAACCTGTGAAATAGACATTTTTATACTAATCATCCTGTATCCCCTAAACCGGAAGTTGGATCTGACTGAAAAACAAGATGTTTTATAGAATATTAAAACTTTTCATTTGAATCTTAGATGATTCTTAGATTTCATTTGAATCTTAGATCTACATCTACGAGAAAAATGAGTTACACAATTTTAATTTCGTTTCACATATCATTCTGTAGTTCCGGAACCAGAGGTAGGAACCAAACATAATTTAAATTTTGGTCTGATAATGATCGGTGCTGTGTGGAATTTACCAAGATAGAATCGCAAGTTAGCAATTATCGCAGAAAATCGAATCGATCATTCGGCTTGATGCTCATACTAGGCTGCAATATTTCAAAACCCTTGTGTGGAGCATTCACAGACATTTTCATAGACACAACTCATACAAAGGTTATATGCACATATTTAGAATAAGCGGCAATAGTAAAATGATTCTATCGCAATTATCAACTGCCCGTATAGAATCGGATCGCGAAACGAGAATAAGCGACCGTTTGTTGCTTCAGAGAGGATCCCCACAGCAGCGTGCTAACCTTTGATTTTCAGACAGGTCATCTAGAGAAATTCGCTCTCGCACTGCCGGGTTTTTGTTGTTGCGATGATATCCGTCTCTCCTTGATGGCACTGATTCAATCGTGTGAAGAGTTGCTGGTGAGCGTTCTTTGATACGATAAAAGCCATCCTTGGTGCTAGATGTATTAAGGAATGAAACAATGTTTAGACCTTGCGTCAATTTTCCTTTGATAAATTTTTATACAAATGTCGTATTGTTTCTCAGAATATTTAATAATAGATTTTTCTCAAAACGTGATCACTATTTCACATAACTACACCACTATTCAATGTTGGATGACTTCATAATTAGTAATGTTCATTTTACATTTGTTTAATCAACGATTTAAAACTTTTAAAATTACCCGCTACACACAAAAAAACATTCAAAAAAAATGAAATAAGAGTTTGCACTTAATTCACTTGATTGCGCTTTTTTTTTTATTATTATTCAATAATATAATATAATATTAAGGCACACTGCTTAAGCTCTAAGATGCCAAGGGTACTTGATTGCGCTTTGTTTTCATTTCAATTCGTGTCACAAGTTTGCTAAGTTTCCTCATAATGTTATGAAAAAAACATTTTTTTCTTCTTTAAATTACCATCAACAAGTTTTTTTTTGGTATCCGTGACATTAATTTAATTATATTATTGATATTTATATTTCAATAAAATAAAGGAAATGAAAACGACCCAATAATTTTTGAAAGTCGAATCGATTCCAAGCTGGTTCTACAACTATTGTACGTTATCTTACAGTTGACATTAAGTTTAACTCTTTAACGAAAAATTCTGGCATTTTGAACGTGACAGTGTAATAGTGCAATATTTTGATTTGATTGCTATTGCTAATTAATAGGATGAATATAGGATCAACGATAGGATGAATAAAAATCCAATGAGATGAAATTAGGAACAGAGTAGTAAACATATCAGATTTGTTTTTAACTGTTGTTTGAATATCAGCTTAATTTACAAGAAATGTGAATCAATGTGGAGCAAAGCGAATTAAGCAGAAATATAAAATAATTAAAGTGTATTTAATGGCTGAATCAGGTAACGTCCTTACAAATGAGATGAAATAGGGAGCCGTTACCCTATGTAAAAACAAAACTAAGCGCTTTAACTCGGTTAGATTAAGTAAAACGAATCTTGCATGTACGTGCATGCTGCTGATAGATTCGTTAAATTTGGACAGCTAGAATGATGGGAATTTTCGTGCAGATGCTTCTTATGTTTCTTGTCTTTCCGAAACTAAAAATCATCAAACGAATAGTAAAGTTAAATCAGTAATTAGAATGGTTTTATTAGTGCTTGCGTGTGGAATGAGATCACAGGGAGCAAGGCTGAAATTTGAACCACTTCATTTTTTCTTCCATCCAGAATCCAAGAAGATTTTGGGAATAAGCTGACCATAGACTTTCTGACTTTTTTTTCGAGCTAAAATAATGATTTCCTAATCTCAAGCCGCTCACAGCTCTATCAGGTGACCGTGGCATGAGATGCATTGCGTTGATAAGTGATCCACATCATTCAAGGGAAAAAAACTTTTTTTCAGTTCTATTTACCCTCTCAATCTGCAGCTGAAGTGGCAACGAAAGACAGAAATATGATCAGCATGATGAATAGTGAGACCCGAAACGAGCCGAACAAGGCGTACCGGAATATGTTACCAAAACATGTGTGTGCGAAAGAACAAAGAATGCATGAAAAGAACCGAGTCATTCGTGTTCCCGAAATGTTGCGAAATCGTCTAAATTGAGCGAGAATTAAAAGCAGAAAATAATTGGATTTTCTCAAACATAATCAACAAAGGCCTCGTCCCGGAGGCAAGGTTCAACAAGAAGACAATGAGAGACCGGAGGAGAAAACGAAAATACGAAAACAAAAAGGGCCATGAAACGAATGGTGCGGTCAACAAGTAGACGAGATCCCAAGAATCGTTTTGTTGATCGGACAGGGATCGACTACATACATATACGAGCGAAGCTCGATTTGTTTGATTCCTGCTTTCGGGTTTCTTCTTCACAGTTGTGTTTTGTTTATTTCGTACAAACAAATAGCCGACGGGTGGAATGCATCAATTACAAGAGAGAACACGGAACATGTGTACGAAGGAAGCCCGATGTGGTGATAAAGAGGAATTGATGAAGAATCGCACCGGATGACGTGAAGTTAGCTCGAAGTGCTTACATGCAAATGACTTTCATAATGCGTTAAAGATAGGCTTCCAACACACAACAATACACGAAGGAAAATAGCTCTTGTTCCTGTCCGGTCCGATGGAAGAACGATAAAACATAAAACCATAAGTATCCGATCAACGATGAGGTCCAAAAACCACCGACTGAAAACACGACCAAAAATACCCGAAGGCATCCGGACCATCATCATCATCATCATCATCATCGGTATCACGATTAGAAAAGAACACGACAAATCTCAGACGAAGCTCGTATGAATAACTACTCATCCCATCAGGGGCCAAGCTTAGCGGCAGCGTGGATTTCTTATTGGTCTTGTTTTCCGCTTGAAGCGTCATTTCTTGAATCTCTCGATTCTCTCGTCTTTCGCCGGACGACCTGCGGGTAGACACGGCCGGAACCAGCGATGCCAGATAGTTACAATGTCGCTTCCGTAGATTTTTGCTTAATGGGATATTTTTCAATAGTATCCGAGTTTTTTTTTCTGATCAACGCATTTTTACGTTACTTGGTGGTGGTTTCCGGCTTAACATACATTCCATTTCGGACGATCTAGGCTATGTTGCCCAATTGAACACCGGAATGAGATGATTATAAAAAGTGTTTATTATAACTTAACTCGAGTTCCTGATTTTTCAATCAAATCAATTTAATGGTTTTTTTGTTTCTCAATCACAAACTTTTGTCGATACACACACAAAAATTGCGAATTTTTTGATTTAGCATTCATTTCATAATTTTGTGCAAAGTGGTACAGTAAAACTGTGCCATAGTTTCTACTTTGGAGTTTACTCAAATTGCTTCGTTCGAAAAGTGGTCAAAACAGCTAACTGATCGAAAATAAGAGAACATTTTGTCGTGAATATGACTTACTTTACTATGAGGCGCCTTTTCAAAATTTACCCTCTGAGAGAGTGATAAGTTTTTGATCGTGAATATCTCTTGTTGTATCTAACGAATCAACATAATTTTTGCTACAGGACATCGAAAATATGATCACAATTTTATGATAAAATTTTCAGTTGTGTGACATAATCTCAAATAATTCAAAATTAAACTTTTCTGAAATGTTTGGTAGAAACGAGTATCAAATAGGATAATTCATAAGTTTGCGTTTGCCTTTATCGTATTTTTAAAGCTCATGTCGTCGGCTCATAGCTCAGTGATCTGTGAAAGGATTTATATAATCTAACTATTAATAGAATCGAAATTTTTCAACTTAAACGTGAATAACAAAAGCATTGATTATTTTTACGTTTCGTCTTTGACTCATCAGTGCAGAGCAGTTCAAATTGACCAAACCTGCATCGGCCAGAAATAGTCGAAAACACGTTTTCGTTCGGCACGTCAGAAAAGACATTGCACTTCGTTGCAAAACAAAAAGTGTTCTGTAAGTAGCAGGAATTTTACGTCTGCTTAGCGGTTCAAATTGAACTGCCGAGTTTAGCACTAAGCAGCTCAATTTGAACTGCTTTGCACTGATAAGTCAAATACGAAACGTAAAAATAATAAAAACGGTTATGTGCCCTAGCACAAAATTTAGCTAATCCCAAAATGAAAAGCATTGAAGCTTGTCAATAGTACACTATTGAAAAACCTGTCTCATTTGACCCATGTCAACACCAGCCAATCAGAACGCGCTCTGAGGAAAAGAACAAAATTCCGAACAGTGGTTAATATCGTAGTGAGTTACACAATTAGGTACTTCTGAAAGGCAGGAATGAATCCCGTGAATCGTTTCTTTCAATAAATTGCAAATCCGAAATGAAATAATTGACATATAAATTCTACTTACTGCTATTTTTATAGCCGTAAGGACCGCCCATTAGTGAAAAAGATACAAACGAAATCACGTAAAAAGAAACCTTCTAACAAAAATTGGATCAGTTTGGATTCTATCGCCACTGCGAGCAGATGTATTGTGTGCCGTTTGCAAAGCTAGTTTCGCTTCCGACAAGAGCGATTACGTCACAGCTGCTAGTCGTTTGCATTAGTGAAAAAACAACGAAAAGAGGACATTGGTGAGGAGCATCACACAAAATCAACCGTTCTAATGGCTCCAAAAGTTTCTAAAGAACTATTAGGATTTCTTGCTCGCGAAACGAAGGTAAATGTTCTCAGTTTAGTGCAAATCTAGAACAGTTTGATTAGATTTGTGCACTTTTCGCTGTGTGAAATTCACATCAATCGAGATCAAGTGAAGCCTTCTTTGTTTTTTTGGCGAAAAATGTGAAAAAGGGGAATGCTTGCATAATTCATACAATTGATCAACTAATTGATATTCGGAAGTGTTTAGGTCAGTGTCAGTTGTTTTCGTATTCACGACATCCAGTTATGTCTCTGACATTATCCACCCGCTTCATTGCCTTTCCCATATAGAAAGGTTATGCAATCACTGTGAAAACCGCCTTTTGAACAGAGGGCCGAGTATCATATTCCATTCCACTCAGTTCGTCGAGATCACAAAATGTCTGTGTATGTATGTGTGTATGTGTGTGTGACAAATAATGTCACTCAATTTTTTAAAGATGGCTGAACCGATTTTCACAAGCTTGGATTCAACTGAAAGGTCTTGAGGTCCCATACAAAGTTCCTGAGTTTCATATGAATCCGACTTCCGGTTCCGGAATTACAGAGTGATATGCAACAAAATGAGGAAAAAAAATAGTCACCCACGTTTCTCAAAGATGGCTGAACCGATTTTCACAAACTAGATTTAAATGAAAGGTCTTTTAGCCGTATACAATTTTCCTGAGTTTTATTTGGATCCCACTTCTGGTTCTGGAATTACAAGGAAATATGTGAAAATTTATGAAAAAATATGCAATCAATTTTCTCGGAAATTTCTAGACAAATTTTCACAAACCAAGAAGCAAATAAAAGGTCTTAAAGTTCTTTAAAAAGCTCCCGAAAAGTTGATCTGAATCCGACTTCCGGTTCCGGTATTACAGTGCAATTAGTGAAAATTTTCAATTTCATGAGTATTTTTTCACAATCGATGGCGAAATGAGGTGCACATTATTATAAAACTTACTGCTAAATTGATCTAGTTGACGGATCTTATTAGTTAGTGATTATATAAAACTACTTTGGGACTACAAGTCCCCGGTTTCCGCTTCCGAAAGCACCAATAATAGTGAAGAAAATCTCCAAAAAAGGAACTCCTGTCGATTTCTCAGCAACGGTTAAGCCGTTTTTAACGATTTATGATCAAATTAAAGCTCTCCGTGTCTTTGAATATACTGTGCAATTTCATCCCGATCCTTCCACTTCCGAAATCATAGGGCGATGAGTGTCAAAACATTCAAATTCAAAATTATGATTCAGGGGAACGGGTATAGCGTGATGAGTAAGTCAATGCCTTTCACGCTGCCCATCTGGGTTCGATTCCCAACCCCGCACATAGGGTCAGAAAAGTTTTCTGGCCCGAAGAGGTGAATGACAACAATGTTAAAACCTCTATAATCAAAAAAAAAATGACGATGCAAAACTGGTACGCGACGGCACGAGCGGCTTTGCTCCATTCACAGCGTGCTTTGTTCAATCTCGTATAGCGTGCAGGGTTGCCACATTAACATTTATATTTTTCAGGTGAAAAATATGTAAATTTCTAATCCTTTTATTCAATTTGTACCTACTTGAATTTTTGAAAAAGCTTTGCACGCTTGTCATGGAAAATCAACGAATTTCATATAACCGATTTCGTTGTATTTTGACGATTTGGAAGTGCTGTCTGAAATACAAATTATTTTGCAACGAGGCGGATTTTCAGTTAATTGAAAAATGGATCTTATTCTGTGGGAAACTTACCAAACTTTACAAAACTAACATTATTCCGTTTATAAAATGAATTACCATCGTTGCAAAATAATTTGTATTTCATTTAGCACTTCCAAATCGTCAAAATTCAACTAAATCGGTTATATGAAATTCGTTGATTTTCTATGAAAAGCGTGAAAAGCTTATCCAAAAGTGTGTGTATCCGAATGTAATCCTTGTGGCCAGGTTTATCTGAAAATACATTTTCTTATCATCGCTACACTTTCATTTTTCAAAGCTACACTCAGAAAATCCTCCGAGTTTTTCAGCCATTTTCACCCTGCAGATAGATAAAAAATTTTCAAAGGTCTGTATGTTTTTGGTTTTTGCAAATTTTGCAAATTTTCCATCGAAAATTTCCTAAAACCACACGCGCGCATGATACTTAGACGATTGGCCTTAAATGACGACACGACCTGCCACTCGTCTATCAAAAATGTATCGTAAATTTAACTACCCGTCAGTAACTGGTAATGTCAAAACGAAATTGGTTGAAAATATATTGACGCTGGCAACAAAGATTATTTTGAATTTCCAGATTCAATTCCTGACGGAAACCTCTCAAGATTTAATAATCTGAGTCGATGGCCAATGAGTTTTAAAGGCCGATACATAGTTATAGTGAGAGATTTATTTGATAAAAGTCACTTCGAGAGTTCGCATGATAGGGTATAGTGGTTATTGAAAATTTCTGAAATTTTGATTCTTATAACAATGTGGAATTGTTCTCATTCAATAACAAAGTCGTTTTGATACCTTGACGTTAGTAATCCTGAAATTCAAAGCATAATCTAAGCAAAGTTCAATTGTATTAATCTTTTGAACGGTTAATGGGAAATGTCGTCTTTTGGCTCGATAAGGAGTTTTGTTGAATGGCTTTGTTCAGATGACCTATAAGTCTCTGTCTTTGAACCCTGTAAATTAGTCTCTGAAAGAAATTGCATCGTATAGAAATACAAAAAAAAAATTTAGAAAAACTAATTACCTTTTTTCAATATTAAGGTAAATCTCTCAGGAACACTTTCTACATCGATTTTTCTTCGGAGTGGCTGATCATGTCGTCGGTTTAAATATTTCACAAAATTGATTTGGAAGCTTAAAGTAAATCTAGTTTAGCTCATATCTACGAAATTGGCACATTAACCAATCTGGCATCGCTGGACAGTTGCAGCCCGCTGGCTCTACGTGTTAACGAAACTGAGTAGGCAACATACGGTACGACGTCATCGTCATCGGAGCTACAAAGCAAACTGCCTGTCCTGCTTGCCTGCTCGCTCTCTGACGGTGCTACCTCTCGGCAGCGCCAACATAATCGATGACTGACGGCGTGTTTTGATGGGATTTTCTTATTTTTTGTTTGGCACCCCAATTAACAGGTAAAATATTTTACAGTCGAACAGAGGCCGATTTTACAGTCGAACACAGGCTGGATTCGGTGATTAGATTAGATTAGAATAAGTTTTCCTAAATTTTACTATCTAAACTGACTGAAATTCAGTTTAAAATAGGTTGTTCTTAGAGTTCAGTTTGAGCTACTATGCACGGAAACGATCGAAGACGAAACTAATCAAAGTCAACATTAATAAAATGTTTCCACACAGAAGCACCGCAATCGCGCCCTATCAGTGCCAGGTTGACCTCTTGGATCGACCCTAAATCGAAGAAGAAGCTCCAGAGCAAAGCGCAAAACGAGAACCGAACGAACGAACGTCCATCCCGATCCGAATCCGATCCGAACCGATCGTCATCGCCGTCATCGTCATCGGCCCGAAACGTTTTGCTCGGGTCTGCTCGTTCGCCTGTGGTTCGCACTATCTCGTGCGCTTAAGCTCAATGCTGTCGGACGGAACGCACCCCTGGTTTGGGTAAACCAGTCTGTCAGTCAGTCAGTCAGTCAGCCAGTCAGTCAGCATCGAGCTGGACTATGGTGCGCGCGTGCGGCTTTAAAACAAGAGCTCGTTAGAATCGAACCTCGCAGTTAGAAGTTAGAAGAGGCGGTTATTTTTGTTATTTTGAGATTCCTGCGCTTATCAGTTTCACTAACGCCCCTCAACGGGATTAAGCGGAGTCGGATTGAGGTTGAATTATTTAACACACGAAAGTATTGACGGATTGGATTTAGTGGCTTCTTCCGGCACATCACACAGCAATCGCGTAGAAAAAAGTTGGCTGACCAGTGACCAGTGCGCGCAATCAGTGAAGTGTGCGAATGGGAAATGATGTGTCTGATGATTTTCTCCTAATTTCAAGCGAAAGAAAAGTGCGAAGAAAGCGTGAAAATCGTGTGATGAATCGTAGATGATTGGTATGGAACGGAACGGAACGGTAGAAAGGAAGAAATGAAGGGGTGAGAAAATAATAAAATTGCAAGCGGTGTGTTGATCACGGATGCGCGAACCCCCCCTCGCAAACTTCGGGCTTCGGTTGATGGTTGGATGTGATTTTTGCTCTTGCTCATGTTGTTGCTTTCAATGTTTTCCAAGAAGTGCCATACATAGTTGTACCATAGTGCGGTGCGATACCGAGAAGGAGGAGGAGTAGGATGCTGCAAGAAGAGAAGAAGAAAAAATAGAAAAGCGCTTGAATATTGTGAGTGAAACGAGTGTTTTGGCATAGAGTAGAAGCAAAAAAAAAGGCGAATGCCGGTGGTGCTGCAAAACGTCGGCAGAGGGCGATAGTGGAAAATCAAAAGCTCAATCTTGACATAGATTCCAAGCGAAACACGTACTGGTGAAGTAAAAAAAAAATATATATATAACAAGTTAACAGCGCCAGTACCCGCAGTAACAGCAACAACGGCTCCGGTAGCCGCAGTATCAGCACAGTCTCGGAAGCCAGGAGCTTCTGGTAAAAGTTTCGTCATTTCATCCGTGACGCAAAAAGGGGAGGATGCGGTTACGGCTGCTGCAATCAGCGACCGCCTGATCAACTCACATCGTCCCAGAGGATTCAATCACTACGCCTGGTCTACGGCCAACCAACCGGACGGAGTCTTGAAGAGATACTGGTACCGAGGCGGCACCGAGGATTTCAAAGGATTCAACTTGACACCAACTACGAGTAGGTGGTAATGTTGAATGACACCACCGCCGCCAACGACGACGACGACTTATGAAAAAAGGCGCATAGCATAACGTATGCTTGATACAACACAGCAGGTACGATGGGGACGTGATTGATTTCTTAAGTGCGAACAAATCGTTTGCTAGCCGATACTGAGAATCAATCCGAGGTTGGTTGGTTGGTTTGAACCCTTAACTAAGTCGAGGGAATCTGTTAATTGGATGTTCGATATGCTCCGTGGAACGTGATATGTAGCGTTCGCATTCGCATTTAGCAGATGCCTTCAAGAAAACCTGGGGTCGATAGTTGCATGCTTCAAACGAAAACAAATTATAAAATACTACGATGCACTTCCCAGCCGAAGAAATGAAAATTGATGGAAGCAAAACGAAAGAATCGTCGTTGGACATATGTCGTCCTTACGGGCGAGCAGGAAATGTGTTTTCTATTGCCCGTAAGCTCGTGCTTCCCTTTTTCCAACAATAAAACAACCCAATTCCCATTTCTCTGCTGCATATTTTATGGCCCATTTAAATTGAAAAATTCCCGATACTGACCGGTAGTCGTCTTGACCCTCGGTCGCCATCACTGAATAAGCAATGAACTTGGACAGACGCGAACCATTGGAAGCTAATAGAAAGTTGTGTGCATCGGAGGACTTTATTTCGAATGTGTAGCGCTTTGCACTGGAACTACTTCAACTACTGGCGACTAACAACTCGCATTCACCAAGTCCGGGTCATTCGAGACTTTGAAGAACTGTTTCCGCTATTCCGCTATTCCGATATTGGCGAACTGCATTTCGATTCTTATTGATTAGCTAAAATGTGTTGCATTCGAAACACAAATATCACACACTTCAACAGCATTACTGATCTCCCGACTTCTTTTTTTCGGAGAAGGATGACCCGTAACCCGTAACGCGAACTTAATTCTCTAGCTGCTAAACCTAAAGACACTGAAAATAATTGCCGAAAAGGTTATGTACAAAAAATTGATTTTAAGTGGTTTCAAACGAAAATGCTTTATATATCCGAAACTATATGCGTTAGACCTTTAGCTTCTTCGGCAAAAATTTTTCTCGTTAGAAGTTCTAAAACTTTGTAGAAGACATTGTTTTTTATCTCTTAAGGGAAAAAAGTTCTTGAAATGAACTTTTATCGTAGTAGGCTTTTCACATTTTTTATTGTGATGAAATCACGAGGTATATTTTTGTGAATGAGTTCTCCAAAGGAACTATGCATATTGGATCAACGGTTTAGCAGCTAGAGAATTAAGTTCACGTTTTACCTTTCTCATATAGAAAGATTATACAATCACTTGAAAAATCGACTAGTGAAAAATGGCCAGGAGGGCCAAGTGTCATATACCATTCGACTCAGTTCATCGAGCTGAGCAATGTCTGTGTGAGTGTGTGTGTATGTGTCAAATAATCTCACTAATTTTTCTCGGAGATGGCAGAACCGACTTAGATTCAAATGAAAGGTCTCGTGGTCCCATAAGGAATTCCTGAATTTCATCCGGATCCGACTTCCGGTTCCGGAGTTATAGGGTAAAGTGTGTTCAATATTGTACACTGTCACTTAAAATATTTTCGGATGCAACAAACATTTGAATCGTAATTTAGAGTGCGTACTAGTAGAGTTTCTTTGTCATGTTAGTTGGTGGCCGTACGAACCGACTTTGATTATACCGGTTCTCGGGTTCCGGTGCCGGAGGTGCATATAATAGTGAACCCACTTCGTTTTCTTAAGGATGACTTACGCAATCAAAGCACTGTTTTATTCTGCATTTTATCCACAAACAATCTCTTGGTTTCTTTCAAAAAACGAAGAGAAAATTTTTGAATAGAATACCACAATATTATATGTACATAAGAAAGGCATCATTACACCACTAGGTGGATTAAAACAGGTTTTTGTCGATTTAAACCACTGTGCACAGTTGTCCGGATCCATAATTTAGGGGTACAAAAACATTAATGGCTTAGCCTTATAGTTTAGAGCTATGATGTCTTCAGAACAAATGATCAGTGTAAGATAAGCCATATTTTGAAGCATATGGTATTAGGGTGGTTCTTATTATTAGGGTGATCCCAAAATTATTTCCCATATGTGTTGAGATAGAGGACTGCACCCTTCGGCAAAATTGTAGGAAAACTTATATCAAGAAACTTTTCCGAAAACACTATTGTAGTATCTCAAACGGTTTTAGTGCTACAGCTATTTTAATAGAGCAACTTAGGGTGTTCCTAAAAAAATCAGATTTTTTGTTCTAGCTTTCTTATTTTTCACTTCTCGTTATTGGTGTCTTTGAATATCTTTTAGAGTTTGTTGAAACCAATTTTTTTATGACTAGCGCATTCAGGTAGCGTTTTCTGAACCGAAGTTATGAGCAAAACTAGTTCAAAAACAGATCATTTTTAAACTGCTATATCTAACATTGGAGCAAATGAAAAAAAATCTGTTTCTTTTATTTGATAGAAAATACTTTCGAGCATGATTATAAAAAAAATGGCGGAGGGGATATTTTTTAAATTTTTTTAAATTGTGTTCAAACATTGGGTTTTTTTCATTGAAAAATGCTCTCTCATGTAAGACATTTATTAGCTATATATATTAAAATAAGGTATTGCTGTCTTCTAGCGTGTTAAAACTAATTCAGCTGCATAATCGGGAAGATGGAGTAGACTCACGTTGGTTGTTACTCTATTCGATAATGCTATTACAGGATCAGACGTTAAAAGAAATCGTTTGAATACATCCTATAGATTCACTAAACGATTGAATTTTTGCGGATGGAACTGCCTATACTTGCCAATAGATTTATTTCGACTCTCTTGCGCTTCCTTACTATACATTATTTGCTATTTGTTTGGTTCCCTTGCGATTGATTGTTGAGCAAGAAGGCTGGATAATCTGGAATAACAATTATCCTTCATCTGTTTCCCTTTGCCACCCAAAATAATCAACTTTCAAAAGGAAAACACGCAACTAACAAAGCAGGAAATGGACAATTAAATGCAGAAATTGCAGAGCTTTCTCCCACACTACTTGGGAAAGTATTTGTATCAACGAAGCTAGTGTTCTGCCTGAACGATACGAAAGTGTTAAACGCCATAACAGGCACACACTCCTAAGCTTGATACATATGCAAGCGCTCAGGAAAAGCTCTGATTTTTTCAAGAACTGAAACAAATGTGAATGATCCAGACAAATATCAATTTGGAATATCGCCTCTCCACGCAACAATTCGATCTATGGACTTTTGCTAAAAGTGAGTTATTGTTTGCACATTGAGAAACCGACATGGCGCATGTCCCGACAAAATCAGCATGTCAAGGAGCGAGAGACAAACATACAAACGGCATGAAAAATAAATCATTGACAACATCCTTTTTTGCGAGCATGGTGCCCTCAGGTGAGTCCGCCTCGAATCTTGTACATAGAAGTAGGAAAGAGAAATGTCAAATTCATGCGCGCCAAAATAGCAGCACTGTACACCCACACAATTGACATGGTATGTTGAATGTGATGCCGTGCGATGGCGTTCCTATAACAGATTTTTTTTCATTTGATCCAATGTTAGATATAGCAGTTTAAAAATGTTCTGTTTTGAACTAGTTTTGCTCATAACTTCGGTTCAGAAAACGCTACCTGAATTCTCTTGTCATCAAAATATTGGTTTGAACCAACTCTAAAAGATATTCAAAGGCACCAATAACGAGAAGTGAAAAATAAGAAAACTAGAGCAAAAAATCTGATTTTTTAGGAACATCCTAAGTTGCTCTATTAAAATAGCTATAACACTAAAACCGTTAGAGATACTACAATAGTCTTTTTGGCAAAGTTGCTTGATATAAGTTTCCCTACAATTTTGCCGAAGGGTGCAGTCCTCTATCTTAACACATACGGAAAATAATTTTAGGATCACCCTAATAATAAGGACCACCCTAATACCATATGCTTCAAAATATGGTTTATCTTTCACTGATCATTTGTTCTGAAGGCATTTTAGCTCTAAACTATAAGGTTAAGCCACAAATAACTTAAGTTTACGTTTCGTTTCGACTCATCAGTGCGTCAGCAGATTATGTTGAACTGCTGACGCAAACCCCCGGATCAACATAAACCGCTGAGGCATTTTATATGGCTGCACTACTGCCACCTACTCGACTGTGCGCCGCGATCTTTCAAAACGTTTCACGACGTTCCGGAACGAAAACAAAATCCTCCTACCTGTTATAGAAATGTTCCAACTACAACAATTTTAATACTTATCACACGGTTTCCCTAAGTGTTAAAGACAATTTTTTTCCATGTCACATAAATCACACGAGAATTCAATCGGAATAAAACAAAAACAAAAATCTAGCGTGATGTGAATGTTGCATGTTGTTGTGGCTCAGTGAAAGCGGCACCCAAATCGTGGCGGCACCTCGTGTCGATCGTGGTGACATCTGCAAGTGTTCGCCACGCTGATTGAGCAAATTTTACACACAGTTCATATGTGAGCCTGTATATCTGTTACCTGTGATAATACTGTGGTGTTCTTCAAAATAGTTTTTGAAAGATTATCCGGAATCGGTTTAGTTGACCGTTTATTGAAAATGACTACCAATTGGAGTAGTTTTTTGCCGATTTAGAATTATTTCACGTTTGTACCGTATATTCTGGAACCAGATGTCGGATCCAGTTTGTGAAAATTGGTGAAACCATTACTGAGAAAAGTACAGTAGTACAAATATTTTGATTTTTTTGCACACTCCGAAACCGGAAGTAAGATCCAAACAAAATTCAAGAATTTTATATGGGACCGTAAACTGGTGCAATTATTTTCTCATTTTTTGCACATTTCACCCCATAATACCGGATCCGGAAGTCGGATCGAAATAGTATTCAGGAATTTTGTATAGGACCACATGACCTTTCATTTGAATCTAAGTTTTGTGAAAGTCGGTTTAGCCATCTCCGAGAAAAGTTAGTGCAAAAATACGATACACACACTCACACACACACACACACACACACATTTTGCGTACTCGACGAACTGATTCGAATGGTATATGACACTCGGCAATTCAGAATAAGGAGTGTATCGATAAGTAGTTAGCAACATTCAAACAGTTATTACTCTGAAATGGCTTAATTTTTTGCAGCGTGTTTTGCGGTTGCATGTTTGTTTACATGTCAACAACAGCTACGCAATCGATTGATTTCGGTACGGTTTATCGTTTCAATGATATGTAGAATTGATCCGGAAACGCGAAAGAAAATTTTGCACACTTGGTGCTCAGAAAGTGGTGTCACGTACAACGAAATTGTAAAACGGATGAAAGTGCACCACACCAATCTCAAAAATATTATCGAGAAGTTCGGTAAGACCCTTTCCATGAAGGATTTGCCCCGATCCGGTAGGAAAACGGGTCCCAGCCAGCCCGACCGGGACTTAAAAGTGGTTGAGTACATCAGGAAAAACCCATCGGCGTCGACGCGGGATTTGGCCAAGCAGTTCAACACCAGAATCGGGATGATTCAAAGGATCAAAGTTCGGAACTCCCTGAAAACGTACCAGAAACAGAAGGTGCCGAAAAAGTCCCTGGTACAGCAAGTTCAGGCCAAAACAAGAGCGCGAGAACTGTATAACCGGATTCTACAGAATAAAGACGGATGCATCCTGATCGACGACGAAACCTACGCCAAGGAAGACTCTCGAGCGCTGCCCGGACCGCAATATTATGCGAAATCGGTGTACCAGGACTTAGATGACGCTGACACTACGGTGGCGATGGAAAAGTTTGGGCAGAAGGTGTTGGTTTGGCAAGCAATTTGTACCTGGGGTGTGCGGTCGTCGATTTTCTTCACGAATGGCACAATTAACGCCAAGGTGTACGAAGAAGAATGTTTGAAGAAGAGTATGCTGTCACTGTACAAAAAGCATAAGGATCCTCCTCTCTTCTGGCCGGCTTTGGCTTCAGCCCACTACGCCAACTCCGTTATACAGTGGTTGTCAAGAAATAATGTACAATTCGTGGGAAAGGACATCAACCCACCGAACTGCCCGTATCTTTGGCCAATTGAAAGGTATTGGGCAATTGTCAAGTGGCACTTTCGGAAGGAAGGTACAGTGTGCCATAACATACAGGAGTTAAAAAAAACTGGACAGCTGCCACCAGGAAAGCCACAAAAGTAACTGTGCTGAATTTAACGAAGAATGTCAAGTCCAAAGTGCGAGCGTTTCACAGAAACTAGGATTTTCTTCAATATAATCAGTGAAATGCATAAAAATGTAATTTTTCTACAATATTTCGAAAACTGATGTCAAAATATGTTTTTTTTTCGCTTTTTTATTCAATAATCAATGTTGCTAACTACTTTCCGATACACTCCCTAATTTCTGGTAGAAAAGAAGTTGGTCTTTAGTTTGACTGTACACAGCCGGTGTGGTCCATCCCCTATGATCCATCTCCGCACGCAAAAAACTTATCGAACCATTCTCCGACCAACTTACCTAATGTGAGCTTGATAGATTCTTGAGTTTACATTTAATTTATACCGTGTAGGATGAGGAAGAAAATTAGATTTCTGCACCATTTCTATCTATTTTAAAATTGTGCTGCCAAAACAAAAAATCGATTGCCGGAGAATTTTCCAATTTTCTTCCAACTTGATGGCAATAGAACGAATAATCTATCTAGACAAATTGCATCTCAATTCTTATTAATTAGCTAAAATGTGTTGGCCAAAATTTATGAATTCCAACGTTCTGCTAAATACCATTTTCTGGTACTCTGATCTACCTTATTTTCCGGGAAAAGATAAAGAACAAAGAATAGAGTAAATGTTGATACTGCATCCATTTAAAACGCTACAGGCAAAATTTCACTTCAAACTCTCAGGGAATAAATAAACTCATATTAGCTTAGTTTTTGAAAAGTTGATTTATTCAACCTTCTCTCCCGCACCTAACGCTGCACACCAAACACTATGCAATACGTGCGCCATCTTTCTTACGCACTTTCCTACACTCTTTCTTCAAATCTTTTTCGCAGAAGACCTTTTTTCCTAAATTTACCTTAATTTAAATCCATTGTTCTAATGAGAATTTAAACCAGCTATGAGAAAGTTCGGCATTAATAACGTCGATGGACCTCCCGCCGCGTGTGATTCCAAACTTTGTCGAACGATGGACAATCCATTGAACAACAACCTGTTGCATGTTTGGATAACTCGCCTTGTGCTTGTGCCACTCGCTTGGTTCGTTCAGGCAGCCTGTCATTTTTGACTTATGTTTACTCTGCCCCATGGATGCCTGGATGTTGTCCACTCGATGACCATCGCAACTTGATTCGCAACTGGTTGAGCTGGAACATTCGTTGAATCATACTTTTCATTCCGCAGCTCGAGGCGTTCGGAGCGATATTTTTCGGGTATCGCGACATCGGCGACACTTGTGATGGTGTGCATGATGGAGACGGCGGCGATGATCATGATGATGACGATGGTGATCGATAATACACTCGCCGTCTCTGCTGGTTCAGTCCAAAAATGTTATATCCGCCTTATGTAAGACACGGATCAGGCCGAAAAAAAAGTCACATCATCTTCGCGCGTACAAACGTCGTATCACGGAATGGAATTACGAAACGCGATCGTTTTCTGTGGGCCGAAATCGATGGTTTTTGTTTTTTTTTCTTTTGCTTTCGCGTTGTTGTCACCCTCCACCCCCGAAAAGGGTATTTGGAGTCTACTGGAAAATATTTTAAGACGGCAGTCAAAAATATAAAATTACCATCGAATCCATTGGGACCAGTTGGAGATAGATAGACCGCGGGGAGAGATTTGAATTTCAGATTCAGAAAGTCGACCGACCGACCGACCCACAGTCGGTGCATAAATTAATGGGTCAAAGTTTTGGTGAAGTCGTCAGACGGAGTAAGGTGCGGACAGGATAGGAGGATAGGAGAAATGTACCGTTGCAGCGTTGATTTGGGTTCCAGCAGCGCCAAAGCAGCAGTCATTTAGGCACACTAACAGTGGAATGCCGCATTCGGTATTTGTTGGATATTTGATAACACACATGATTACAGTGCGTGTGCTGTCGCAACTGACAATCGATAACCTTATTCCGGTTTGGTTGCAAGATAGGATGAGGGGATTGGTGTTTATTGATATTTCTTTTTTTTGTGGTGTTAATTTCTGTTTGAAATGTGCCTTTCTGTCAGAGCACTGTAACTTGGTGGTTTCCACTGATTTTCGAACTATTGTTACTATCGTCATAATTGAAAAATTCATGAAACCTCACTCCTCACGAAATAATGAAAAATTTTCAAAATTTTATGAACAAAATGATCCATCTCATGAACAGTAATAGGCATGGGCTCATGAGAAGTAATGTTTCATGATTTTCATGATTTCTTGATCTTGGTACCCGACAATGGATTTGTATCCGTGTTTCAGCTTTCAAAAAAATAACACCCGTTTTTATCCACCTAGAGGTGTAATGATGCCTTTCTCATATATGTTAATACTGTGGTATTCTATTTAAAATGTTTCTCTGCGAGTTTAGAAAGAAACCAAGGAATTGTTTGTGCATCAACTAGTATAACATAGAGAATGAAACAGTTCACTGATCTGTTAGGCCGTTCTTAAGAAAACGAAGTGGGTTCACTATTATATGCACTTCCGGCACCGGAGCCCGAGAACCGGTATAATCGTACGGCCGAAAACTAACATGACGTACAAACTCTACTAGTTTTGATTCAAATTTTGAAGATTTAATACAATTTTGCCATCGCACTCTAAACGACGGTTCAAATTTTTGTTGTATCCGAATATATGCAGTAATTTTGCTAAAGACTGTCCCAGAAAGTATGGACGCACTTTGATTTCGCTGTAAATAATTCACAAGTGTTAGATATTCAAATTTTATTCGATATGCTGATAATATTAGACTACAACAACAGAATATTATTCTCAACATTTGCTACTTAGCCATTGTAGACTAGTTGGCGCTCCTTTCTGCGAACGTTCCTCATTAAATTCCGTACAGACTTCTTGGCGACAAGTTTTGACACTTTTTTTCCAATCTTTTTCGAACTGTTGAATGGTTTCGGCTGCTGAGGCATGTTTCCTAAGATGTGGCTTTGTTAATGACCAAAATTCCTCAATTGGTCGAAGTTGAAGTGGATTCATGTCTGGTGGGACGAAAGTGACATTTTTAGTAGTATACAATTTTACCGTTGATTTCGAGTAGTGGCAAAAAGCAAGATCTGGCCAGAAGACAACAGGATCCTTGTGGCTTCGAATCATGGGTAGAAGTCGTTTTTGTAAACATTCCTTGATGTATATTTCGCAGTTCATTGAAGCAGTGGTGATGAAGGGTTTCGAAATCTTACCGCAGCTACAAATTGCTTGCCAGACCATAGCTTTCTTACCAAATTTTTCGACTTCAATCGATGTCTCGGACTGGTTTAACACTTGCCCTTCTCGCACCGTATAATATTGTGGTCCCGACAAGGATTTGTAATCGAGTTGCACGTAGATTTCGTTGTCCATGGTTATGCAGTTCAAATTTCCAGCAAGATTGTACAGCTTTCGAACCCTCGGCATGATCGATGCTTCTTGTTTCGGACTACGGTTCTGCTTCTTATAGGTTCGAAGATTCAAACTTTCTTTAGCACGAAGAACATTTGACTTCAAAGTGCTCACTTTTTTGGCCACATCCCGAACTGAAACCTCCTTCTTTTGCTCGAACGCCTTCAGTATACGTTTATTCAACTGAGGGTTAGCAGGACCTTTTTTTCGATCCGTTTTCGGTTTGTCCTAAAGAATGTTATCCTCACCGAACTTCCTGATTGCATTTCGCATGGTTTTTTCACTTACTCCTTCCAATTTTTCTACCTTTCTCAGTGACAGTCCGCGTTCTGTGCACCATTTGTACACATTTTTTCGACGTTGTTCTGCTGAAAGCCCACACATTTCGAAACAAACTAATGAAAACGAATAAACAACTGCACAAGTGGTTAGAGAAGAGTGTAAACAACAGGACGCAGCCATAAAAATTGACAGATTCTGAACGATTGCGAAATGGTAGCGGTTTTTGGTTGCGTCCATACTTTCTGGGACAGTCTTTAGGACCATAAGACCTTTGATTTCACCCTAAGACTGATGGTTTTGAGTCCAGTTTACTAAATTTTTTACGGTTTTTGTTCCGCCAGTTTAAGTGACGGTGTACAATATTCAACACACTTTGGCCGACAACTTCCGAACTGGAAGTCGGATCCGGATGGAATTCAGGAATTTCGTATGGGACTGTGAGGCCTTTCATTTGAATCTAGGTTTGTCAAAAGCGGTTAAGCCATCTCCGTGCCAAGCCAACTTAGTGAGATTATTTGACAGACACACACACAGTCATTGCTCAGTTCGATGAACTGAGTCGAATGGTATACACTAGTCGATTTTTCAAGTGATTGCATAACCTTTCTAGATGAGAAAGGCAAAAATGAAGAACTGTAAAGTGACTTTCCATTCAATTGCCTTCTCCCAAAGCACATGAAAATTGATGTAAATTCACCGGTAGCTTGGCCACCAATGGAAATTTATCTTCCATGTCAACTTCTTTTTCTGAGCAGCCTAGGTAGCCGTGTATGGTCGGTAGTGGTTCTCAACTGGCTAAGAATAACTCTACGGTCCACCTGGCCCAATGGTATTAGTCCACCAAACAGGTAAGCCGTTTGTGGCATCCGGCGGAATTATTTCAACCAAGATTTGATCTACTGGTTTCCTGTTCCATGTCGTAAAAGACCACTAAAACTGGAGCTCGCAAGTCAAGGTGTATTTCCGTGCCGATGACTGATGAGCTTTGCCACTGTGGAACTCAAAACTCTGTGTCACAGTTAGACTGACTCATTCAAGGCATAGACAGAAAATATGTCTATATTTGGCATATTCGCCATATAACCGGTGTTGCAGCAGGATTTCACTTCGGGAACCTTTCTTTGCAGGAGTATCTTCGAGACGACGAATAATCAATATACGATTGAAACAGTTCGGGTTTATTATGCCAATCTCAGTGGCACGCAGAGCGGACAGGCGGGTTATCAAAGTGCGTTTCACTTAAAACCACTTAATTATTTTAACAAACAAAACGTGCGATTTTATCAAAGAGTTTATTCAACAACTGAACTTACTTCATTGCCGGTTGGCGGTATTTATCAATTTCTAAGCCGAAACAGTAATAATATAATAACTACTACTAATTGAGAAGAGAAAAATGTGTATCCGAGAGTAAACAATTAATTTTCTCCCAAGCTATCTATATATCGCAACTGAGATAGGAAACAAAGAGCAAGCGATTTCTAAAATCATGGCGGATTGATTATTGATAACTGCTACACTGAACCGAACAACCGGTCTTCGCCGAGCAATGACTTCAAATTCTTGATATTATATGAATTCCAGTGGAGCTAAAGCCATCAAGAGTAAATTAAGGCCATTGCAAATTGTTTTCGAAATTTTTGTCTCCCCCCCCTTCAAAACATGTCAAAATTATCGAGGGGCAAAAAAAATTGATTTTATTCCCAACGAATTTTCAGCCATTTAGATTTTGTTTTACGCTGTGAAATTAATGGATTTTCATTTACAGTGCAGATATAGAATCGCCTGCACCACAAACGTATATTAGTGTGCGTGTGAACAGCGGATACTGTCATCAAACAAACACTTTGTCACAACGTGATTAGTAATAATTACAGTTTGTGTATACTTTACTGATTTGCATACGTGGCAGCTATGACAAATTGTTTTCCTGTAACGTTATTTTTACGTTGTTTTTTATCGGCATGGTGAGTTGAAAAAAAGTACTCACGTTTAATTTAAAGACTTTATATCAAGTGATTTTAGAGTACGAACAACACAATTCCAATTGCACTGAGAATTCAGCGTAATGGTAAGCTGATTCAACAATCTGTTCTTGGCGTTGAGCTTCAAGAATCATTCTTCGATGTATTTTTTTTTCCATAAATACGTTTATTTCTTAAGGCAGTTTACATAAGTTTTTCTTCGCCGTAGCATCACTTTTACATAATATTCTTATCCTAATTTAATTCTAACATAGTCACAACGTTTTGAATTTATTAAAACATATTCTCTTATAGCTTAAATATCATCTTAGGTAACTCGTCATTAATTATGAAATCAACTCGGAAATATTATTTGAACCAAACGATTAACTTCTATAAATTATAAAATAAGCTGTTATTTTCAGACATTTTGTTGATAATTTCATAAACTGTTTCGAGTTTGTTTGTATCATTACATAATTTTTATTCTAATTAAGCTATTGGTTGAACTCATGGACGCAGCTGGGATCAGAACTAAGTCTTAAAAGGGGCCTTTATTAAATTGAAACTCCAATTTTCTTTATGAAATGATAAATAAGTTTCATGTATGAAAGGTCACGACAAGCAAGAATGTCTCGAACTGGGATATTGGATAGTTTACCTTGGGTACGCAAAGAATTTATTAGTTGAGATCTGACATCACGATACTTCCCGATAACCTTCTCCGCAAGCACAATGATTAGTCTCGGAGAGCCCAATTCGAAGGAGATGTGCATCTAACGTGTAGTGATTGGACATTAGTCTGGACATCACACGAATGAAATCCCTACTCACATCCAGTCCCCTGAACCATGCCTTTGTCGATATTTTCGGAATAATTGAGTGCATCCACCGACCCAGATCATCTTTATCCCAAGAAGCTTGCCAGCTGGCAAGTGTTCTTTGGCGAGACGAGCTATAGAATTCGTTGAAAGCAATTGGTCTCTCATAAATTTCACCCTCAATAGCACCACGTTTGGCTAAAATATCGGCTCTTTCATTGCCAGGAATGGAGCAATGAGCCGGGACCCAGACTATAGTGATTAGATAATTATTATTCAATATGTCGTTCAGGCACTGTTTTATTTTGCCCAGGAAAAACGGTTCAGTCTTGCCAGTCATGTTTGAGCGAATGGCTTCAATTGCACTCAGACTATCTGTGAAGAGGAAATAATGGTTTGGAATTAATGTGACGATTACACTCAAACTATAATGAACTGCTGCTAGCTCTGCTATATAAACAGATGCAGGTTCTTGAAGCCTAAATGAGGCCGAAACATTATTGTTGAACATACCAAACCCTGTCGCTTCTTCAATTCGCGATCCGTCCGTGTAAAACATTTTCTCAGAGTCAATATGCCTGAACTTACTTGAAAATATTTTTGGGATTTCCGTCGAGCGTAGATGATCCGGGATTCCACGCACTTCACGCTGCATGGATGTATCGAAAAATAAAGTTGAGTCAGGGGCACTTAGGATGCTGACACGGATAGGAATATATCTTGAAGGGTTGATTTCCTGTGACATATGGTTAAAATATACTGTCATAAATTTTGTTTGAGATCGAAGCTCGACTAGTCGTTCGAAATTATTAATTACCATGGGATTCAGCACCTCACATCTTATTAGCAGGCGTGATGAAAGCTCCCAAAATCGATCTTTTAATGGAAGAACTCCCGCCAGAACTTCAAGACTCATTGTATGTGTCGAGTGCATGCAGCCTAAGGCACTTCGCAAACAACGGTACTGAATTCGCTCAAGTTTGATAATATGAGAGTTTGCAGCGGAACGAAAGCAAACGCATCCATATTCCATCAATGAAAGTATCGTTGTTTGATACAATTTTATTAGATCTTGCGAATGAGAACCCCACCAAGATCCTGTTATTGTTCGAAGAAAATTTACTCTTTGTTGGCATTTCGTTATCAGATACCTAATGTGTCCTCCCCACGTGCATTTGGAATCGAACCACACCCCGAGGTATTTAAAAGTTAAGACCTGTTGGATCATTCTTCCCATCATATGGAGCTGAAGCTGCGCGGGATCATGCTTTCTTGAAAAGACGACTAACTCTGTTTTCTCCGCAGAGAATTCGATACCAAGATGAACAGCCCAAACGGACAAGTTATCTAAGGTATCTTGCAATGGTTTATGCAGATCAATAGCTTTGGGCCCAGTAACTGAAACCACGCCATCATCTGCCAATTGCCTTAGTGTACATGGGGTTACTAGACAGCTGTCAATGTCATTCACGTAAAAATTATAGAGGAGCGGACTGAGGCATGAGCCTTGCGGGAGACCCATGTAGCTAATTCTGAATGTTGCCAAATCGCCATGTGAAAAATACATGCACTTCTCTGGAAAAAGGTTGTGCAAATAATTATTTATAACCGCTGGAAGTCCATGTTGGTGGAGCTTGTTCGAAAGAACATCAATGGAAACTGAATCAAATGCTCCTTTAATGTCTAAAAATACAGATGCCATTTGTTGCTTTTGAGCGAAGGCAATTTGGATGTCAGACGAAAGTAATGCAAGGCAATCATTCGTCCCTTTATTTCTACGGAAGCCAAACTGAGTATCTGACAACAAACCGTTCGTCTCGACCCAAGTGTCGAGACGTCGTAGAATAATTTTTTCGAACAATTTTCTGATGCAGGACAACATCGCAATGGGTCTATATGAGTTGTGATTGGAAGCTGGTTTCCCCGGCTTTTGAATGGCAATAACTTTCACTTGTCTCCAGTCAGGCGGAACAATATTTTGCTCAAGAAACTTGTTGAACAATTCCAACAAACGTCTTTTTGCGAGGTCGGGCAGATTCTTCACCAAGTTGAATTTAATTCTGTCCAACCCAGGGGCGTTATTGTTACAAGACAAGAGTGCTATAGAAAATTCCATCATTGAAAATGGGTTATTAATAAAACCATTATTTGGAGGAGATTCCCGTATAATGCTTTGCGTAGGAACAGAATCTGGGCAAACTTTCCTAGCAAAGTCAAATATCCATCGGTTCGAGTATTCATCACTCTCATTGCCCACGTTACGATTCCTCATTCGTCTGGCCGTATTCCAAAGGGTGCTCATTGAGGTTTCTCTTGACAAACCTTCGACAAAATGTCTCCAATAGCTACATTTTTTGGCTCGAAGTATGCTCTTGTACTTGGTTTCTAAAACCATAAGTTTTTCAAAATTCTGAGGAGTTCCTCCTCCCCGTTTTAGAAACGTCTTGCAAGCATTTTGTTTTGCGAGTTTAGCCTCTGAGCACTCTTTGTCCCACCAGGGGTTGGGAGGCCCTCTGTTAGTCGTTGGCCCAGGAAAGCGTTTAGTTTGGGATTGTTCTGCTGCCTCCAGAATCGAACAAATGAGGAAGTCATATTCTTCAAGTGGAGGGAGCTCTTCCATTGAATTCAAAATACTAGAGATTCTGCTTTGGTATTTAATCCAGTCGATATTTTTTGTCAAATCATATGGAATACTAGCTGAATTAGCAATACATTTGTTACAGCTAATTGAGATGATGATTGGTAAATGATCGCTACCGTGTAAATCAGGCAATATTTTCCAGGTGCAATCTAGTCGAATTGATGTTGAGCAAAGAGATAGATCTAATGCACTTGGGCGTGCAGGAGGTCTTGGGATCCGTGTCATGCTACCCATATTTAATACCGTCATGCTAAAATTGTCACAAATGTTTTGTATTGAAGATGATCTGCTATCATTGTAAACGGAACCCCACATCATTCCGTGCGAATTTAAATCCCCCAGAATCAATCGTGGAGCAGGAAGGGCTTCAACCATTTCATTAAGCTGTCGCTGTCCAACTTGTGCTTTTGGAGGAATATAAACCGAAGCTATGCAAATATCTTTGCCTTTAATGTTTATTTGGCAAGCAACAACTTCTATACTAGAAGTTGAAGGGATGTTTAATCTATAAAAGGAACAGCATTTCTTAATTCCCAAAAGCACTCCACCATACGGAGAGTCTCTATCGAGACGTATAATGTTAAAATCATTAAAATTTAAAGCTATGTTTGAAGTAAGCCATGTTTCGCATAAAGCAAATACATCACATTTTTGACTATGCAATAAAATTTTAAATGAATCAAGTTTTGGCATGATGCTTCGACAATTCCACTGCAGGACAGTGATTGTATCATTTGCGGCGGGTGATAAATTATCCATCAAAAGATACAAAACCTGAGACAATTGGCCATTGAGCTGATAATTGCTTCAAAAAATTTCTAGCTATTGGAAGGAATGCCATTATGAGGGTCTTTAAGGGTTCAGATATATTGAATGCTGAGAAAATCCATTCAACATCTTCTTCGATGTAGTTAAAAAAGAATTTGATTTACCTCACGGTATACAACAAATCGAAGAGATATATGCAGGAACCCAATCATTTCAATTAAAAGAACTGTTCAAAATTTCTGCTACGACTAGAATCAATGATTCTATCACGGCAATTGGTGGTTGCACAAAAGTTTTATGCATCTTGAAGTCAGATATCATGAAATCACAACCAAATGAGAATGTTTTCGATCAAATGATGAACTACGCTGCGCAATTGCAGCTTCCAAAGAAACGAATAGGACATGACGGAAAAACATGTATTTACAACCGTGTTATCGAATATTTGGAGCAGCACGAAGTGGGCTTTCGTGTATTTCAGAAGTCGGATATGGAAACATTCATGACAACAGTAGTCACAACGTTATGGCAAATGGATGGACATTGGCATAAATTTTATATAGCGTCAAATGTTACGAGACCTCCAGAATCTCTGCATTTTGTTCCGAAAAATCAAGAGACCTACCGTGCCTTATATTATGGTAATCAGAAGAAGAAAACCATCCCTCACATGAAATCGGACGAGTTGATCGTTAATCATGAGAGATTAGAAATGCTGGCAACGATGTGTTATTTACAGTCGCAAAATTGGAAAGTCGTATTAAATGATATTGTGCAGCTCGAACAGGCTATTTCGGATTACATACGTCACATAACCAGAGCAATTGATAGTAATGCTGCTGTTCAAGTATCAGACTCAAAAGAGCGGGAAAATAGAGTACTAAAAACGATTCCATCATGCACAAAGCGGGATGAATTATCGCGACTCCGGTACAAAAATCTAGAGCAACATCTTTCTGGTCTTCCGGATTATTCAGAAACGAATATTGTGTTTTTTGCGCCAACCGAACGTAGGCTGAAGTATAAGTTCATCGCTGGAATATGTTTAAACTTTCCCGTACAGCTTTATCGATCTTTTAAGCCCAATGGTACATTTGTTTGGAAAGTATCAGCAAAAGAAGACCCAGTATCTGCAGCGATGATAATTTCCAGAATTGAATCAAACTTGGAAGCACGTTTGAAGGAAGATAAAATCAAAAGGCTTTGCGATGTTTACAGTAGAACTGCAAAATGGACTACTAGTAAAGTTCAAGAATTTATCTCTTCAGCTGCAGGTATTCAATTGAAAATTAAATTACGTTCCCATGTAACAAATGTTTGTTTCAGATGATGATATTGAGTTTGATGATTCCATGCTAAATGGATATAAGCTTTTACTCGATGAAGGGTACGATATACCCGAGGTTTTAGCTCTAGAAAGTGAAGCATCAGCTTCAACGGCTGGAAAATTTGTGAATTTCTGGAAAACAACCGAAAGGGTTTTGGCTTCTAACGATTATACCGTCGCAGAAGAACGAAGAAACGGAGAGACAACATGGATATCTCCCCTCTGTGTATCGCTTTCTGATTTAATGCGAAAATGTGAAGAAGAAATGCATAAAATGTTTCAAAATTCTGAGCAAAATTTCGTGCCATCATATGAGTATTTTCGATTACAGTTCGTTCCACGTAACAGCAACTCTGAAATAGCCAAGCGGTATTACGGTCGTTTCAATGTTAAATTCGGTTTGCAGAAAAGAACGCTCCACAAAGTTCACGTTGATCAGCATGTTGGTGCGAAACAGTTCCAGTATCTGAAGATAATGGCGGGTTTGTTGATTTTGTTTAAGAATTTTTAAAAAGTTATGTATAATTCTATATATGTGAGTGTGCATTTCAGGAATGTTTTCCGACACTGCGCTGATATTTTTGGCATTAAAAATGCCTTACTCTTCACTATATGGGGCCGGGTGTCAATTAAAAGTTTCAAAAATAGTCGCGTAACCTTTTTGTGTCATAATTTTGAACGTTAATAACTCGGTCATTTGTTGATGGATTGTTATAATTTAACAACCAATCGATCCGGAAACTTTTAACTTAAACATGTATGCCGACGTCGTTTCAGTATTTCAATAGTATACTATTGAAAAAATGGTTGGAATCGACCTATGTTTTCATCCACCAATCCCAGTTGTAGAAAATGACGTCAACTTCTTGTTCGGCATAGGAGGCTTTGCGTCATGCATAAAAAACACCGCATCGTTCTGCGTAGTATGAAGAGAAATCTATAAATATAGGCTGCACAATATTTCTTTGCCTAGTTGATGTTTGACTGCGAATGAAACAAGTAGCTCGTCCAGTGAGCTGATGACTGGATTGTATATGCGTTCACTCGCTGGATAGTCGCTTTTGCATTATGTGTTGGTGAAATTTCCTGTTGTCTGCAACGCCGTGTTCGCTTGAGTATCTTATTTATCATCTAGCTATTGAAGAACCGAATCAGCGTGGTTACCGATTCTTTTAAAATATCCCATGTATTTAGCAAATTTTTGGTCGATTTTGCCATTAAAAATGCCTTACACTTCGTTTCCCGAGGCTGGGTGTCAATTTAAAACATGCAAAACTAATCGCGTAACATTTTTCTGTCATAATTTTGAACGCTTATAACTCAGTCATTTGTTGATGGATTTATTTAATTCAACAACCAATCGATTCGGAAACATTTAACTTAAACTTATGTAAAATTGGTTTTAATTGAGTATTTTATTTTGGTTGTCTGGTAACTATCAGGCCAATTTAGAATTATCGGCGATAGATTTTTCGGATCTAATTTGCAGCGCTTGTTCCTCGATGGTTTGTAAATGGATTTTCCTAATTTAAATGATTCCAAAGCTTCAATATCGTAAACTTAAAAATGGTTTAATTTGTCAACGGATCGGTTTGCATACTTAAATCTCCATTCCCATATGAACAAAATCTGACAATGTGACTGAACAAGTTGTTGTCCCTGAATTAAACGCTTCAAAAGATTTAAAATTAAATTCTGAAACTTATCTAAAAGCGGCCTTCTCGGTTCAGTAGTATAAATGAGTTCCACAGGCTCACATATACAGTACAATTAGATGCAATATCGTATAGTATCAAAGATAAACTCAATGTAAGTTTACCTGCGATTTTACATGTATCGTTTGAATAGGAACCATCCTAGAACTTGGTTAACCGCCAGTTTCAGTTCAATTATTATTTGCATCAAAACAATAAGTGTCTGATGGCTACACACGTTGTAACTATGACAATGTTCATTCATGTGTCAATAACATCAAGTTACAATATGAACAAAAATTCGGAATTTCGTTGCGTATCCATTCCGTATATTCCTAATATGCCAAAGCGAAAATCAATGTAAGTAACTAAATATTTTATGCGGACTGTTTCACATGTTTTCTTCCTCGTATTGTTGCCATATTATTTACCGACACTTTCCGAAGATTATCGACGATTTTGAAGGAATAATAAAATTACACCATTACTGAGATTACTGGTACAACATTCTCTTGGATCGATTAACTGTTTATAAAATTAATAAGTCCACCCAGTGAACGACCATCATTAGGTTAGAACTGGGGGTAAATGAACGATATAAATCAAATCAAATTAATATGTTTGTACGTTTCTCGAAAATTATTATCATAAAATAAAATAGTTTCATTTGTTCAGGTTTAAATCTTTAGGTTGTTTGTATCTAAAATCGAGCTTTCAAGTAACTTTGAAGTGTAGTGAAGTTTAGTGTATCATCATCATTATCATCTTTATTTTTGTATTTATTATGAAGACCCTAGATACGTTTTATTTTTAATGTTATTGTACTCGGTCGTGTCTTGAATACAACCCTCTAATTTTTTTCTGGACGATAAAGCTACTATTCCAATTGGATTCCATGGTGCACCTATTAGTGCTACACGTCGTCAAAGACGTGTGTTGCTGGCTGGCTTAGACGACAAAGGTTTAAACGCAATGGATCATGATAATATACCGCAGCATATCATTCCATCAGTAGCAATAAAACTAGTTCCGCCTAGAGAGCTGACCGATTCTTGGTATCAAGGAAAACCCACAATTATTCTAAAAGATGCCATATTCCAATCGTCTACTGCTTTTCGTCACGCAACCGAGCTAGTTAAAAATCTTGTGCTTGACGATCTTTCCAGGTCGATAATGTTTTTTGGCACAGATGGTGGACCTGATCATAATGTGACGTCAATTCAGGTTATGTTAAGTTACATGGCCCTTTTTTTCAAATTAGATCTCGATTTCTTGGCTGCTGCACGCACCCCACCGAATTTTTCTGTCATAAATCCTGCTGAACGATTTATGAGCGTTGCCAACATTGCTCTAGTTGGAGTTGCATTGGCCAGAAATCACCTTGGGAACAACGAGAAAAAAGTGAAATCTTTATTGAGTAAAAAACAATGGAGAGAAGCACATCAGAAGCATCCGGAAATGGATTTTCCTCAGTTGGCACTTGATGGAACGAAAACTGCAAGAAAGTTGCTAACCGATCGCTTTCAGAGATTGACATACAAAGGGGAAAAGGTTATAGTTGGAGAATCTGCTTCTTCAACCGAAATAGAAGATTTGAAGCAATTGATAACTAATCGTTGGCCAGATATCGAATTTTCTAAACCAATGCACGAGAGTAATGTAATGAACATTCCAGCAATGAAAGAGTTTGTATCTAAGCACGTACGCACTACAAAGTACACATTTCAAATTAAGAAATGTAAAGATACAACATGTGAATACCATCAGAGAATTAGATTGTGTGCAGAGGATTTCGATCGTATAAATTGGCTACCGAGTCCTGAGCTTGCAGGGGAATCATTTTTGGACTTTGCCGAAGTTTTTGGACGGAAACCAAACGATAAGGACGTTCCGAGCTTAAATGCTATTGAGTCAACAATTGCCGACAATATTCCGAAAGCACCGTTTCCTTTAGCTAACGCACGAGCGCGATTAATTGTCCGATGTACTGAATGTGAGTTTCCGCGAATAATATACACGAGATACAATATAGAAAGGCAACGATTGTTACAGATAGAGCAGTTTTTTGAGGAAAAATTGTATGTTTGCGGTTCTGATTTAAGTGAGTTTCCCGAGTTGTATCAAAACAGAAAGCTATCATGCTTCAAACCCATTTGCTTGCATTACTATCAGACCGGATCTTCACTTCCAGGTTTTTTTGCACAATGTGCGAAGTGTCTTAGTAGGAACGTTACTTTTACGGTAAATAAAATGTCATTTTGTGCTCAGTGCAATGAGAAGACGTTAAAACCTGCAAAAAAATATCAAAAATCAGGGAAGGGCAGAAAAAGTAAGAAATAACATTTTTGTATTGCAGTAGTTGTTCCTATATATTTCTATATTCTCTAGATTAGGTTGTATTGATTTTCGATAAAAACAAAAATACATTCCACACATAAATGTGATATTTTTATTGGTTCTCCATACATGGTTGAATCTGTGTATGGTGAGCTAAAATTGAGAAATATTCTATCGTTTCTCACCCAATGTGGTAAGGAGCTATAGTTAGAAGGGTTCATCGTTCTTCCTGGAGTGAATGAATCCTTTCGGTATTGACCTTAAATAGGTTTTAGCAGATTGTTTGGCATCCTTCATGGAGTGCCGAGTTTAATAGTTTACTGCATTCTTCCGGAAATGCAGAATGGTGTCACTATTGTAAAATTTCTCAGGGGTTGGGTTTTTTATTAAATGACCTGTAGATCGTTCAGCATCCTTTCGTGGATGCAGAACCATTTATTTCTTTTTGTTTTATGTTGTTTTCCCACCTCACCCACTGCACAATTTCCTTCCATGTTCCTTTTATCCTTCCCTTCCCATCAGGAAAATGATGAGAAACCACGGCACGGCACAAATCTCAAAATAACTAGGGAAGCGTGCCACTTGAGCCAACTAACACTGATTGCTGATTACATCCGTACCCGACCCGAAACCGACAAACCTTTTTTGTGAGCCTACCCGAGTAAAGTCTAACATCAAAATTAGAACATATTGATATTTGATTATGATAGCAACATAAGATTGAAATCCTAATATGATATCGACTCATCAAATTTTCAATTAGTATCACATTGTGTTATCATTTTGCTGTTTAAAGGCAAAAGTTTTGAGAAACTCAAAAAATGGAAATATTAAAATCAAAAACTTAGTGAATCCATTGAAATTGAGCAAATTTCAAATGGCAGCACAAAAATACAAAGTTAAGTTTCAATGGAAGAATTATTCCTTCAATCCTTTGTTGCCTTTTACAAAAATGCTTTGACATCCTGCCGAGATTCTGCAGTTGACCGCAACCATAACCGCAAAGAAACAATATTTTTTCAACATTTTTTTAACTTTTACGCAAATAATGCTCTTCCTTTTTAACCACGAGAATATTGGTGTAAAACCACACGCCTGTGAGGCATTAGATAAATTGGCGATCATCGGTACCACGTTGGTCTGAAGCAGGTCAATCTGAATAGTGGCTTTGGCATTCCCATCTCGCTGATGGTCTGCCGTAGAAGGAGCTTATTTCAGAATTTGATACGAGAAATATACGTCATCGATTTCCTTCTAGATACGTTAAGTATCCGATCCTGTAACAATTTTTGCGTTTAGTTTAAAAAAAAATGTTTCGATATTTGTAATCATGTGACGTCGCGAAGTTCATTCCAAAGTTTTTAGATCATTATTTTCAGTGCATCCAGAAATCGGGGGCCTAGATGGCGAAAATAATTTACTCGTCAAACCCGTTCTGAAAATATCCATAACTTTTTATCCAACAGTATGGAAAAATTCATTGTTTACGAAGTTCGAACATCGAACATTGAATGTCTCAGATTTCAGAACTTAGAGCTAGGGTAACAGAGGTATTTTGGCCACTTCATATATTTTGGCCCACCTAACAAACTTCATGGATTTTATCGATGTTAAGTAACCCATGTTGCATCAATTTGAAGCTAATCACATTAAATTACCTATTGCGGAAGGGGTTTTCAAAGATATTACAACATTTGGTGGATATTTTTATAAAATGGGCCAAAATAAAATCAATCCTAAAGTGGGCTAAAATACCTCTGTTACCCTAATTCTTAATAATACTTTAGTGGCTTAGAGGAGCCACTAAGAAAATATATGTTTAATTTGTATATTCCTAAGTAATCCATAAACTGTGTAGGATACACTCTTTAAAACAATTATCATTCCAAGTTATAAATGCTTAGAACTTCATATTCTCACTAATGCTAGATACTATGAGAAGTATTTTATCAATCATCTAATAGATCTTGGAACTTTTCGTAATTTTGAGTCACAGGACTAATTCTGTTCGGTCTTCAGAGCCTCTAAATTCGTATTTCAAAGTAATCATGTGATCATGTGCGAGTTTTTTAAATCAAGTAGATAACTCAATTCAATGTTATAATGTTTGAATGCCACATCTTTGGATATGAGAAGGACAAAGAGAACATTTTTATACTGTGCTCAAATAGCCACACTACTATTCACGGTAGATGAGGGATGGAAGCGACGCAACGAGTGTGAACTGACAGAAACTACCTGCATACAACTTTGTGAAACAACACTGCTTGTCATATAACCGAACATTTTCCATCTCCTGATAGCTAGCACTTACAGTCCATAGCAATCGAAACCGGATTCGCTCACCGCGGTAGTGTGGAGATTGCATGAAATCTTTTTTCTTGCTTGCGAGTAATATCGCCTAAATGTATACTATCCCGGACCTTTTTGTCGTGAATACGACTTACTTTACTATGGGGTGCCTTTTCAAAATCAGCCATATGGAAGAATGGGCAGAACTTAATCGTGAATATCTCGACTTGTATTAAAGGCAGCAACATAATTCTTTCACCATTTCATCACAAATATGATCAGGAATTTGGGATAATATTTTGAACAGTGTGAGATAACCACAAACAACTCAAATATCAGGTTTTCTCAAACTTTGAAAACAACGCGGAAAACTCTTTACCTTTGCTTGGCTTTTTCGCGCAAGGACGACGATTTTGAGGTAGTCAGGCACATATCTTCAACTGACTGCGTATAAAAGGGGAACCGTGGTCGAAATTTGATCATTTCTTCTTGTGCGTTGGATGCAAGCAGACGTCGTGGGACCAGCAGCTTCGGAGAGTGCACCTTCTGCGTGGTTAGAAACCTCAAACGCTCAGGTCGCAACTCTCATTTAGACCTCAGTCGTCAGGTGGAACAGTAGGCAATGAAAGCAGACCTTTTGCGTGGTGCCAAACCTCAAACGCTTAGGTCGTGCTTTCATTTGGACTTCAATCGTCGGGAGCAGCGGACGTCAATAATGAGAGTTGTAGTTTTAGAATTGCAACTGATCTCTGAGTCTGTTCTGGGTTCTAAATTTAGTTCTTGAACTCAGGTCCAGTTCCTTATTCTAGAATTCTTTTGTTCGATTCTTTTTAGAACCATTACAATACTCTCAAAGAATTATGCGAAACTTTGCTTTACTCTATACAACCCATTTGATGGTCGTGACGAAAAATCGTCTTCAAGTTTCAGAGCTTAGTTCCGGAATATGGGTTTAGAATTCAGAGCCTGTGTGCTGAACTGGATTCTGGAAAAAGATTCCGGAATTGATTTCAGTTTCGAAATTGTAGTTCTAGAACTAAAATCCAACTGAGTTCTGAGTCTGTTCTAAGTTCTGAATTTAGTTCTTGAACTCAGATCCAGTTCCTAATTTCAGAATTCTTCAAATCGGTTCTTTTTAGAACCATAATAATCGAATTCGAAAGTAGAAAGAAATTGTGTCAGTTTTATTCGTATTCACGACATCCAGTCATGTCTCTGACATTACACACCCGTACTTTTTGTTTTTTTTTTTTGAGATTATGCTCGTGACGTGTCATTTAGAGAAAATCTACATCATATTAAGTTTTCAATGTGCTTTCACTGAGAGCAAAACTAGTTTCCAGTTTGATGTCACACAGTATTTTTTTTTTTTGCTTTCAATTTTGATCTTTTAACCGTTAAAACGACCAAAACGATAGCAAATTAAGTAATCGATATATACGAACAGCACAACATCAAATTGAGTTTTCTTTTTAATCTCACACTCTACTCGGGTATATCCCTTACCCGATCGTACGGGGTTGGGATCGAACCCAGGTGGGCTGCGTAAAGGCATCGACTAATCAATCACGCTCCTCTGATAACACCAATTTTTCTTAGATTATAGAATCTTGAGTGATTTTTTTTCACTATCTAGGTTTTCATTTCAACTGACGGAAATATCATAATCTATTCTTTGGGATCGGTTTGGTTGACCGATCAGTAGAACTGCTTCTATGCTTGATTTTGATTTTGACGTAAATACGTCGGGGGCGTCCCGTTTGGCATAAGGTCATTTGGCATAATGCCATTTTTCATAAAAAAAAAATTGGACTCCTAATATTTTAATCTAATGTAAAATCTTTCGTTTGTGCTTCGAACGAATGATGTTTTACAAGGAAAACTCGAACGAAATGTGTGAATTTTATATTCGGTCCAAATATTTTGATGGTATTATGTGAAATATTATTATTTTTTTATTTTTAAAAATCTGCATTAAGTAGCACACTATCATTTTATATAAGCAGCTCACTTAGTGCTAGCACAATATTCTGTTCGTCAGCTCGAGCGTTTGCCCGGATTACCCAAAGCTGGGTGCTATACCTTAGTTAACTCCGAACGAGCAGCAGCGAGGTCGCACAGCAGGTCATTGAAAACGATAACTAAATTGAACGATTTTTACAAAAGGGAATGAAGTTTTAAATTTCTTTATGGGAGTTAGTTAATTTGACTGGATGATTATCTATAACATTTATTAGTAATAACAGTTGTTAAAGTTTAAAAACAAACATTTCGCTATACGCCTAAAGTCTGTGTCGTTCGATTTGTTACAACAAAACTCAATTAGTAACTTTCACTATATTTTTTGTAAACTGTTGTCTAAACGCGATGATCTGGAACGTTTGAACTCTTTTGGGTAACAACTATTGAACATTTTTTATATAACCTGGAATTTTCGAACTCTAGTCTTATATCAATTCAAAGTATCAAAGTATCGTTTTTTTTTTTCAAAAATACCTTTTCTCGACACATCTTGACGTTTCGTGTTTTGCAAAAACAACTACAGCCATTCCAAGTATAATTCCACTGGTTGAATGGGACAATTATGCGCAGAACGGTAACAGTCTAGGAACAACCAAAACGATTGCCAAGCTTTTACTTGGGTGGCTTATTTATACCACTATTGTTAGTGCTAAGCAGATAATATGCATAGCCGGAGAAGTTTTGATTACTTTCGCTAACTTTGAGTAGTTTTGAATATTTATTTTATCTGCTCTTTCATGTCGTCATAAAACACAACACCAAGAACTACCTAAAAGCGAGCAATAGGTTCAATTAGTTGAACACTAGGAAGCATTTTATTTATATGTTCGATTCATTAATAAAATTCAAAAACCAACCCGAACTGGGTAAAAAATCAGATTTTTGGAAAACACTTGTGTTGGATGAAGCAATGTTTTTGGGTGCGGGATCGAATGTTGCGTCCCTAGTTGAGAAACTGTACCACGACTCTAAAGAAAAGACATCTAACAGAAGTAAAATGTCACCACCACCGTGGACTTGACCTCTCAATCTCCCGACGCAAACCATATCGAAAATGTTGGAGTTATCAAATTTAAGCAGCTTCCGCGGCAAATTCGGATGATTTAACCTTCTTCCAGAGCATGTCCCGAAGGTCACACTCAGTGATTGCAACGTCTACATTAATTATTAATTGATTACAAAGAAATTTTTTGAAACTTTGTCACTGAAATTGTATAAAATACACCATCTATCAGTAGAAGCTCAATCTATTTCAGTATGTAGCAATCCAAATAAACTTCCTAGTCATGACACATTTTCCAATCCAATCGACTGTGAAAGTGGCTCATTTTTGTACCCATACTAACGCAATCAATCAAACTTTCTCAGGTCACACAGTCTCCGTTTGAACGAAGGGGAACAAACTGCCCAATCGACCGACTAGGCAGGCGATCTTGTATTTAAGTATCATCATTCATCAAAACACAAAAACCTTTCTTCAGCTGGTGGCGGTCACTCGCAATCACACACACACAAAATAAAACCTGTTTCACGGTCTGCCCCGAGCAGATCTCGGTCGTCAATGGATGGGGAGGCCTTGAACAATGTCAATTCCTCCGGTTTGGTCCCGGTGTTCAATCAGTTCCACTTCCACTTCCTAGAAAACGATTGCCATTAACGGCAGAGCTCAGGTGTTCAGGAGAAATCTACCGTCCGCCGGCCGACTAGTTTTGCCCTGTTGGATGAAAGATCGGGTCGCGAACCCGTTCACGGTTGCCCTCATCGTCCGCCCTTCAAACATCTCCGTTTGGGCCCCCGGGCGTAATTAGTTATAACAAGTGATTAAAATTGTTTTTATTCTTCTCGTTTATCGACGACGACGACGACGATGCTGATGATGATGATGATGACGACGATAAGCACCGCAATTAGAGAGAAATCTGCACACCAGAGGTAAAAATCACGTGTCGTCGTTCAAGCTGTCCTTGCTGTGCTGGATGAATAAGGTGCAAGACCGAAACGGTCTGAAACTAAAAGTTCCGATGATTAAGACTTATCTTCGTCATCCGCAAGTCGTTAATCACGCTTGCTCATCTGGTAACTGTTTTACTAGTTAGTAGAAGTGACCACCTCTCTCTCGCTGCTTCAATTTTGGAAGGCAAATTGTATTCATTTCCAAACACTATCTTTTTTCGAACAAGAAAGTTTTTTGATTTGATAGTTCAATGTTGCCTGCTTCCTGCGTTAAAAAAGAAGGTCCAATTGCACAAAAAGGAATATTATACAAACTATTTGCTTATCCTACGGACATAATTTTCAAACTACACTATATCGCTTTCGACCTCATCAAACATCAATACCGTTTTTGAAAATGACATCGAAGCAACGTGTCAACCTTTTGTACAGAACGTGTCAACCTTTTGCTCGCACATCGCGAAAACCCAAACTACTCGCACGCAAAGTTGTAGACATTGTTGACTGTAGCCAAAATAACTGTTACTAATGCAACAAAAGTATTTGTAGAACGTTTGGCGACCGTCAGGAAGATTGAATAAGGCGATGTCGCGAAATTGCTAAAAATTGTCGAAGTTCCCAAAGAGTGGCATGTTCCAACGTCCTGATCACAGACATGAACCCGCCCATGGTAGCGTAGAAAAATATTGGGACATTGTCGAGCGTAAACTCAAGAAAAGGGGCTCAAGTCAAATCGATCATTCACAGCAGATCTAGAGACATCCCCAAATATCAATTATGTTTTTTGAATGTTTATGTCTGGCTGAAACTGAAATGCCATTATATCATCAAGTTTTGGTTAACAACCTCAGCGTTCTTCTAGTTACACGTCCTGTACGATAACTACGGTATTTTTTTTAGTTATCCACAGTTATAGCACAGATTGAATTCATTGTTTCACTCGTCTTATTTACACCATAACTATCGTCCTCACAATAATAATCGAACTGAAAGAAAAATGAGAACAGTATGTAGGCAGTACGAAGAAGAGGTTTTGGGGTTGATCAAATACAGTGTACCTTTTCCCTGTTACGAGTAGGTTTACAATTTTCCCTACACAAAAATCACAGAATTGGGGAAGCTGAAATATAATAGGGCTGAAAAGTTTAAATCTTAATCTTAATAATTTCATTAATTTAATTTTAACTCATATTACAATACATGATACATTAAAAAATACAGTGAAGTTTGCCTCCAATAACTTCCAGGCAGATGCAGATGTCGAGATGCTCATTGAAATACCTCATCTGGCAGGCTATCTGTACTTGTAGAAAACGAAGTGAAATTTTAGTGACAAAAAGCATCATCAATGGTGGAGTTTACTGGTAATTTGCTATTTTTGGTGCAACACTATGAAAACCCAATTATATTTTGGCAAGATTTCATATCACACCACTAATCAGAAAGAGTGCTGGAACTCTTTAAGGCTTGTTGTAACGGATGAAAGACCATTTGAATTATGCTTCTTGTAATTCAGAGCTTTTGGTACCTCATCTGTACCGGTTTGTGAAAAAGTACACATGAATAATTTAAATTCTTTTACGTTTCACATTCATGTTGCTGCAACTGCTAATGCCACTTCACAGATTAACGTAATCCACCAAGCAAACTTAAAGTATTTGCTCATTTTTTTTTGTTTTTTCGAGTACTTCGCTAAGTTCATATGAAGTAAGCAAAGAACCCCTCCTAAATAAGCCTGAAAACAAATCGGAACCCAGTATATGAATTGTTGCTATATAGTTGCTAATTAGTAACGGTTATTTTAAATGTATTGCTCATTTTTTTAGAATACTTTACTAAGCTCATATAAAGTTAACGAAGCGCATAACCTTAGAAAGCTTGAAAACAAATCGAAACGCAGTGAATATTTTATTATCAATGGCTGAAAAGTTCGTATCGTTTCTATGAGAGGGCGCCACTAGAATTAAATCCATACCATTTTCAGTTAGTACCAACCTTCAAAAGATACGTGTATAAATTTGACAGCTGTCTGATTATTAGTTTGTGAGATATTGCATTTTGAGTGAAGCTACTTTTGTTATTGTGAAAAAATGGAAAAAAAGGAATTTCGTGTGTTGATGAAACACTACTTTTTGATGAAAAAAAGTGCCGCCGATACCAAAAAATGGCTTGATGAGTGTTATCCAGACTCTGCACCGGGCGAAGCAACAATTCGTAAGTGGTTTGCAAAATTTCATACTGGTCATATGAGCACCGAATACGATGAACGCAGTGGACATCCAAAAGAGGCTGTTACCGATGAAAACGTGAAAAAAATCCACAAAATGATTTTCAATGACCGTAAAGTGAAGTTGATCGAGATAGCTGACACCCTAAAGATATCAAAGGAACGTGTTGGACATATTATTCACGAATATTTGGATATGAGAAAGCTTTAAGCAAAATGGGTGCCGCGTGAGCTCACAATCGATCAAAAACAACAACGAATTGATGATTGAAAACCATGCTGAAATTGAACGAATTGGGCTTCGAATTGCTCCCTCATCCACCGTATTCTCCAGATTTGGCCCCCAGTAACTTTTTCCTGTTCTCAGACCTCAAGAGAATGCTCGCTGGTAAAAAATTTAGAAGCAATGAAGAGGTAATCGCTGAAACTGAGGCCTATTTTGAGGCAAAGGACAAATCGTACTACAAAAATGGTATCGAAAAGTTGGAAGATCGCTATAATCGCTGTATCGCCTCTGATGGCAATTATGTTGAATAATAAAAACGAATTTTGGCAAAAAAATGTGTGTTTCTATTAAACGATACGAACTTTTCAGCCAAACTGTTAGTTGTCACTTAATTAGGATAATTGCAATTTTTTGTTGCTCGAAAATTACGATCTAAGTGCTAGTTACAGATTCTCTTTGTCTATTTTTTCTTTCAATTATTACGGTACTGTTAGTAATCTTTCTATCTATTTGCAGAGCTAAAACTATCATTTTTCAATATACCCTAACGAATATTCGAAATGACTTTGTCATTTGCGCCTAAGTCGTAGTGCCGAATCTACGTTCGAAATCCAAGCTATGCCGAGCGCTAAATAGAAGCATAGTGATGAAAAATGGTTGCTTCACTTTTAACCCTAGGATGCCATCTTCAAGAGGAAAGCCGCGAATGCGAAAAGAAACAATAAAAAATAATTTAAGCAACAAGTTTAAAATGACCGTGAGTAATAAGCAACAAATTTACCACAGGATTCGATTTGTTTTTATGCTTATTTAGGATCGATGCTTCGCTAGCTTCATATGAACTTAGTGAAGTACTTCTAAAAATTTATCAAAAACTGAGCAACAAATTAAAAATTATCGTAACTAATTAGCAACAAATTATTCACCTGTTTGCGTTATCATCGGCGATAGATCGCATGCGAATACTTCCATTGATGAAATTTATACTACCAAATCCCGATCAGTAACGGGCCAGCAACCAGGGCTGGTCGCTCAATCTCTACTGTTTTATGACATTTCTGAACGGTTTATAGTATCCCTAAGGACATCTATCGGAAAGCAGCGGAAACAAAAACCTTAAAAAATCTGTCGGTTTGTTGAACTGATGACTAAATAATTTAGTGTCTACTAATAACTTAATGATAATTGTAAGACGCCTTCGGACTGGTTGGATGGTCGCATATGCCCTATCTACAAGAAGGGTCACCGACTTGATTGTAAAAACTATCGAGGCATAACACTCCTCAATACAAGGTTCATTTCAGAATTTTGTTTAGCAGAATACCAATGCGATTTTCGAGAAGGAAATTCATCGACGGACCAGATGTTCACCTTGCGACAAAATCTCGACATGTTTTGGGAGTACAACTTGCGGACTCGTAATCTGTTTGTAGCTTTCAAATCAGCATACGACTCAGTGAAATGAAACGAATTGTGGCAGATCATGTAAGAACTCATGCTCTCCGACAAAGCTAATTAGACTGATTCATGCGACGCTCGATGAATTGAAATAAAGCGTCAAATAGATGGTACCATATCCGATGCTTTCGTGACGTTAGATGGATTGAAGCAGGGTAACGCGCTCTGAAATTTGTTGTTCAATACAGAGCTCGAAAGTACGATACGTAGATCCAGTGCACAGAGAAACGGGACCATCATCAATAAGTCTCACATGCTCCTTGGCTTGGTTTGGACGACATTGATATTATTGATGTGGATCGTAGAGCTGTGGAAGAGGCTTTTGTGTTCTTCAAGAAAGAAGTTGCGAGAAAAGGGTTGACGATAAACCCTACCTAAACTAAGTACATGGTGGCAGCCCAAACGGTGTAAGACCCGAGGTGAAGATTGATGGGGTTCAATACGAGGTTGTTGACCAGTTCATATATCTACATGCAAATATAATATTAGTCGCGAGGTAAAAAAGCTTGTTGCAGTTGTTAATAGGGCTTCCTACGGACTCGGTAACTAGCTGAAGTTCCGTAGCTTTCAGACACGCACATACTACCTGTTTCCCTATACGAGCACGGGTCATGGCCATTGAAGGAAACAGATATTCGAGTACTCGGCGTCTTTGAGAGATAAATCCTGCACTCAATACTCGGCGGAATGGAGAATGGCACAGACGCAAGAATCACGAGCTGTATCAATTACAAAAAGGTGCGGACATTGGGAGGCTAATAAACTACGGTAGACTACACTGGACTGGACGTGTAGCAAGAATGCACAGCATAAAACCTGGAAGAGGTCGTCGACTGCGGGATAGACTTCGCACTAGCTAGGTGTACTCGCAATCGAAAAGATGCACGCGCAGCCCGGGTTGGCGGTTCAATGCATAAGACGCTGGTCTTACAAGCCAGTTGTCGTATGTTCGAGCCCCGAACTGGAAGGATTCTTAGTGTCAGTAGGATCCATAATACTAGCCATGCAATGATTCTGTACACTAAGAATCAGCTGCGAAGTCTGTTGAAACAGAAAGGCCAAATTCCACAAAAGGAATGTAATGTCAAGACTTTGCTTTTTACGTAATATCAATCGATTTAAATCAACAACAATCAGCCTTCTTCCGGAATGCGGAAGAAAATTGAACTATTGATACTATTTTCAAAATAAATTGGAGTAAAACGGATTAAAGAGGGCTAGTTCTGCCATCCATATTGTATGTACTTGCATCGCAAAAGCTTTCTACGAAATATGAACCAATACTGATAGATCGTTTATAGATTGTAAATCGAATTTCAACTAAATATTATAACAAGTTACAAGTAACAACGAGTTTCCCGCTGTCATTAGGAAGCAAGACTCTTTGCAAGCATATGAGTACTGTCAAAAATGTGTGCGTAAAAACAAGTTCTGGCGCTTCTTTTTCTGACTTTAATCAATAAATCTTCCACATGGTTGAAAAATAAACCAATCAGTTCATTCTGCTACAAAATGCAATTCAAGAAAAGCGAAAATTTTAATCTAAAAACCCCGTTTCCCTTAAAACTAACACATTTGATTAGCAACAAACAACCCCTGGCTAACCCCTGAATGAACAAACACATTCCTATATAGATTTCCTCTTGCACAAATTATTGCGATATAAAGAAACTCGCAAAATAGGAACCTTTAAGGGCTGAGGCCAGTGTGTTTTAGGGCTTTTCACGCTTCAAATTTGATTTTCTTAGAAACGGTGACGAATATCAAAAAACCTAACTGACAATCTCTTAGAAAATTAGTTTAGAATATTCTGTGAAAATTTCAGAATGATTCATTGTCTTTAGGCGGTCGGGAAAGTCTTTTTTCTGAGGGAAGAATTGCATAGCTGAAAACGCCGTCTTTCAACTTGTTCATTGAATATCTCGCCTTCAAAAGCATGGATCAAAAATCTATCCTGACAATGTCTAGATAATTTAATTTAGATGCGATTAGTGCATAAAAACATATATGTTGTCGCGATAAAAATGAAGCGAATGTTATTTTTGTGAAGGTAAGTCGATTTCTATGGCGTCGTCATTTTTTCTGAGAGAAAAATAAAATCGGCTCAGCGAGGCTGCCAAATAAGCGGTAGCTTTATTGGATTTTATGTGATGTAGTCGAACTTGTAACCGAAAATACCAAAACTTTATTCGCCACCCGGCCACATCGAGAGTAATTTTGCACATTTGCGAGAGAGCATGGAGAGAAATGTAATACGCACAGCGAGCCACGTGATTTTACGCGACCTACTGGCCTCAGCCCTTAATTTAACACGCGAAAGGTAATGGATATGGAATGTTGTCGTAAAACTAATTTTTTTTTCGGAAAACTGCTTTTGTAACAGAAAATATTTAATTTTGTTTATTTTGTGTAGCGTAATCTACTACAAATGCATTGAAGAGGTGTTGCTAACTTTTTTATTAGAGAATTAAAATCTACATTCATAAAATGTAAGCAATTTTCCATCAAACGTTGGTGAAAAAATGATCAAAACTGATATTTCATCCAAAAAGTCAGGCTTAACATTCATTTGAGAATAAATTATTGTTGAAAAAGATTGTTTTAATTGACGATAAAAATTTTAATGATCACTGGACAAGGACAGGAATAAGCAGACCAAAAAATGAATAGGATAAAAAATTGTAAAAACAGCTTTTGATAAATTGAAAAGATTGAGCAACTTTTTTTCGGTGAACCTGCGTATTTCATACGCAATTGTTTGTTTCATTTGCTGGTGCCCGGCGTGAGATTAGACCATAATTAGTCAAACCGAACCTTGATAAGACAGAGGATGTGATAAATTGGAATCTAAGAAGGAAACAATCGGATTCGAACGCAGCTTTATCGCGAGTTTTTCGATAAGAAGCGCTTTTCGTTCGTATTAAAATGAATGCTTTATGGCAGTTGATGTAGATTAAAACAATCGAACCTCGTAAATTTCCTATGACTTCGTAGTAAAATAAAAATTGCAACTGATTGATTGACTGGCGGGCACCAGGAGTAATGTCCAACTTGGAAGAACGAATTGAACGTAAAACTAAAATCATCGCTGAGCAGAATTCAAACTAGCAAACTGAACCATAAATGGATGCAAGCTCCCTCCAGCGGAACCATAAATTCCGTCAATGGCGAAACGCGATCCAACATCCGAGTCAAGTGCGCTGCGGCACCCTGACACAGTGCAATGCCACAGTGCCGGGTAGCTAATCTTTATTTTGTTGATGCATCGCCGATGGAACTTCCTGACAGGCGGCGGTCGGTACGGCCTCAAAACAAAAAAAAACGGCACGGTTTACCGGCGGTGCACGTAGAAATTTTAATTTGAAACCTTAGACCAAATTTGCATTGTCCCACATGGCATGGCATCACGTAGATTCGATTCACATTGACATTGACGCAGGTCGTCCGGAGAATGCCCTCACCATGGCGGACCAGACCAGGTGCAAAACTGTCACGTTTTCCGATATCTTCCATTAGATAAGCTCCTCATCCTCTTCTCCCGGCCTTCGTCGTGCGCCAATTGGATAATAATTCATTCAGAATCGCGGAATGAACGATTCTCAAACAAAAGATTACATCATCGGAACAACGATGATAAGTAATTGGCCTGCGGCTCGAGAGCACCACGGCAGCTGATTACGCCTGGATTTAAGCAGCGCAAGAGAAGGGGGAGGGAGAGATAAAACAATTGCACTTCTTTTCCGTCACGGGGGCCCCGGCCTGCCGGGGGCGCACGCGGCGGAAGTTAGCGACGAACTTGAAAAACAACCTTGCAGTATTATCACACGGCAAAGACAAAACGCGCACTTTGCTGTACAGTAACTGCATAGTTCAGAAGCCGTAATGAGACCTCACCGCCACCGCCATCGCCAGATCGAGTTCGAAGCTATACCGGACGACGGAATGACGGAAAGCGTTTGTGTGTCGGCTCGAAACGTTCGCTAGGTTCGTAACTAACTGGCTTCGACGGAGACGCCATCGGTGCGGCCAAAGCACTGCAGCGGAAAGTGGTTCGGAACACAGCACAATCATTGCCTCGGTGGCTGCATTTCTTCGCTGCTGAAATGCAGTTACTTTGTGAGCGTAGGTTTGCTGGAATTCGCTTGATTTGATCAGTTTTTATTAATGTTTGAGGAAATGGAGTCTGAAGTAGACTTTCATTGAATTTTAATCGTTCGTTATAGTACTGCTATGAAAACAAAGCAATTTTAAGTATTTTGTTTCTTTCTACTGCAGACTACGATAAGGAGAAACTATTTTATTGCGCTTTTCCAAAAATTAAAACGAATAATCTGAAATAGGGGAGACCGGGGCTGGTTGGTCGAGTTTGGCTTTCGAAATTTCTGGTTAGCAGTGCTTAAAATTGTCACGGCTTTTCAATGAAAGAATTCAATCTAACAGCCTCATATTCGTTTCCTTTTACTGTCTCATTCGTAAATGATCGCTTCCAAAACAAACGAAGAAAGACGACGCATTTTTGTCTCTCATTACTCCGAAACAGAGTATCAATACCAACGTCACTCATTTCCCTACGACAAGACGAAACCAAAATAACTTCTGCAGGAAGAATCAGTCGATTTCCGATACTCATTCTTTCATCGATATAATGAAAATCTGTGACGTTTGGCTACAAAGACTGTCTAAAATATGATAAATCGATGTAAGAATTTTGAGCCCAATTAAAACTAAACTCACTAGTTTGTTGTAAAATGCTTTGAAGTCTGAAAAGAACCTAAAATTATCATTTCTTTGACTGCCACTTGCTTGTGTGCGCTTCTCTACAGCGCTAACGTAGCGCACCGAGTTCAAGCGCATGACAACCATTCAGATGGCACCCATACTGAAGTAGGACGTTGTATGTGATGATATTTATTCTGATGGAAATTCGATTTTGCAAAATCAAATTATTGAATATGAGGAAATCGAATCGGATCACACCCAAACCTTCGTTTACGAAAACTTTTTTTACGTTACCTCTTTTTACGAACCAAATCCCAAGTAACGTAATCTTGTTTCACCAATCAAATTCTAAACAACGTAAAATTTTGGTAAGAAGAGATTTTTGCATACAATGAAAATGATTTCCGGCTCATCTATATTCCATGGAAAATACAATATTGGTATTTTTGGAACGGGTTGATGAATAGATTCCGAAAAATTATGTCACTTCGCGTAATTAAAAATGTATATTTTTCATGTTTTCCACGGTCGGGCTTCATACCCCGCAAATATTTCAATAGACAATTTTAGGTGTTTTGGAAAATAAGGTATTTCATGTATTTTTCAATGCATTCAGTGAGTATTTGTATGTAATTTAGAGAAATAATGATTACGGAAGATAGTCATGCATGGAACTCTTCCGTGTAATTCTCTATAGTAAAGATATAGCTACATTTCCTTAGGGGGTGCATTTTACCCCATCTACCCCTATAAAGGACTGCTACTTTTGTAACCGTTAGGACAAACGACAGTTCTTTTACAGCGGTTTGTTTACCTAGGCTCCCACTTGCTGTGGTTCGTTCGAGGAATTCGTTTGCGAGCAAGATATCGTTCTTATCGAGTTGATGCAAGGTTTCGTCACTAAAACTCGAGCGCGGAAATTTTAGCAGCAGATTTTGACGAAGTACCAAGAATGGCTGCTCATCGACGATGAAACCTACGTCAAAATGGATTTCGGACAGCTTCTTGGCCAAAAATTCCACATCACGACGGCATGAGGACATGTTTCTGCGAAGTTGAAGTTGGAAAAATTTGCCAAAAAACTGATGACTTGGTAAGGGATATGTAGCTGCGGAGCAAAGACCAACGTGTTCGTGACGGATAAGACGATGAACTCGAAGCCGTACGAGAAAGAATGCCTCAAAAACCGCATACTACCTCTCATTAAAGCCCTTAAAGGTCCCGTGAAGTTTTGGCAAGATTTGGCTAGTTGTCACTACAGCCGGGAAGTCATCCAATGGTACCGCGATGGGAGCGGGTCATTTCGCCGAAAGCCATTTCGCCGAAAGTCGTTTCGCCGAATGCCATTTCGCCGAAAGTCGTTTTGCTGAAAGGGTCATTTCGCCTGGCTCGATAGCTCGGAGGCATAAAACCGCCGAGGAAACGCCGCCTGAGGTGGCCACCGACCTGCCGTCGGAAGCGACGGCCTCTTGCATACAAACCTGTAACCGCCTCGTTTGCCCGGTCTACTCAAAGTTAGATTTTTCTTTGCTTCAGTTAGGTCTGAACGAGCGGTAGCGAGGTCGGACAGTACACGAATCAAATCGATGTGCCGCATTAGCCGCATTAGATATTTTTTCACTTAGTAAACGAAAAATATCACATACATTTGCTTGATAGATACACCTGTGCATTTGCGTTGATGGTTAGTGGTTAATAATCAACAAGTTTCCTTGGGAACTTTGTTCTTAGGTTCATGAATCAATCTTTATTCAAGAGTACAAGAATCAATCTTTATTCAAGAAGTACAATTGTAGATCAACAAAACGGGCGTTAATGACTCTGATCCGTACCGCGCGGCGAAATGACTCTGATCCGTACCGCGAAAATATGTATTAATCTTATTTGTACGTCAATTTGTTACCGAGATACAGATGATTTTATTATTCCGGATTTTGAATAAACATAGCTTTACAGAATTGTTTATTTTTTTAGATTTGCAATTTTTAGCGAAAGAAACTGTCGTAATGCTACTTGAGATTCATTTCTGACCATTAGAAGTGCTGAATTGTGGAATGTTTGCAGTTCGGTGTATTTTTCTCGACCGCAAAGTAGCTGAATGTTGAAGTTATTTGCACTTGTTTGATGCGGAGTTCACTAAATTGATGAAGTTGTGGTGGCTTTGCTCTAAACCAATCATTTTATTCCTGATTTGCATACATATTTCAATTAAAGCATATTTCCTCTTAGATGGTCCGACTAATCGATGTTTTCCGTTTTCGTTCACTTTTTCGGCGAATTTTACTCGAATGCAAACGACCAGCAGCTGAATGAATGATGATGTTATCGCCATGAAGTGAAAGTCGCACTGCGAACACTGCACTAAACGAATCCAACGGTGCGAGCAATGAACAAAGCAAACTCCAATCGTCCGTTCCCTACTAGCGCCGTCTCATCCGTCCGGCAGCAGAACTGCTCACAGTGCGAATTGATTCAATACTGAAGCAATTTTGTGAAGGGCTCTCTATTTACGTGTTTTCGTTTGCAACTTTTAATTCAAATAACGACTGCTAAAATAGCAACATACTGAATTTTGATGAAATAATTTTATGACGTTTCTCATTGAAAAACGCTGGTGGCGTGGATTGCTCTGGTTTTGCACTTTCGAGCAGATATGGCAATGAAACAGCCTCAGAATATTACATTTCTGCTCGAAAGTGCAAAATCAGAGCGCCACCAGTGCTTTTCAATGAAAAACGGCATTAGAATTTGCATATTTCAACTAAAGAAACTATCTTAATACTACACGAAATTCATTTCTGGCTTTCAGAAGGAAAGATCTGCTGATTTTTTTTCGATATTGAACACTGTTCGGTGCAGTTTTCTGTAGCGCAAAGCAGCTAAATGTTGATGGTATTTGCACTCGCTGGGTACGAAGTTCACGATACAAATGATGATTTTCATATCCGATTCGCAAATTTTATCAGTTGAATAGTTCTTATAGCTCTTTTGTAAAAATTTAAAGCCCTTAGAAGCAATGTTGCAAATATTCTTCGTGTAACTAATTCATTCACGCATCCTTGCTGTGATTATAATGCCTTCGAATATGCCAGTCTCGAACAACGTTGAACTATTCACTGCACGAAAGAGAGAAGGGTGCAAAAGGAATAAGCACTAATCGTAGAGAACCCGAATATACTAATACATTCTTCGCTGCTGGTATACATCGTGCATGTTCGTTTTATACATTCGTTTGTCATTCGTTCATTTATTTTATTCTTCGAATTGGTTGGAATACCGTCACTGCGATGATCGTTGGTTTCCATTCTTCGCGAAGCATTCTTCATCTAATAAGTTCATAAGACATAAGACTATGGTAATAGTGCGGGGGAAACATCTTAATTTGCTTGTTTCAAAGACAGCACGAACGATCATCGCGAATTAGGTTTGGCGATGATCGCTGTATGAATATTCGTTCCATATTCGCCGTAAGTCATTCATGGATATGTCCAATGCGAATAACAACTGCAAGGAATAGATATTCGTGCGAGTAACGAAGCAGCGTCTGCTTCGTTCGCACCCGAATATACGGACAACTCCGAATACCAGAACGATTATCGAACAAAGGCGAAGGGAAGCGAGCGATGATCATTGACATTCGTTGTATTTTTGATCTTCGAGCAACATTGCTTAGAAGAGCTGACTTGTGCAAATTTCTCCACTGTTATTCGGTATATTTTGCTCCAATGCAATCGACTAGCAGCTGGATGATGATGTATTCTTCTGTTTGAAGCAAAACTCTCAGTTGAAAATGCTGTGTGAGATTCCACTGTATTGACGTAGATGACGCTCTGCGCATCTGTGTATCCGTGCTTGGATTATCATAGACTAAAGGTAGCAAACGTGGCCTATTTAAAGAATCGTTCGATTTTTGTGTTTAGTGTTTGAATCTATTTTCTCGCAATTTGAACAACATTTACGTAATTAAATAACGTAATGATATTGACAATAATCTTACACCTTCTTCCATTCGTTTTGTAAAAGATTGAAAAAAATACTCAAACAGGGAAAAAAACAGAAATAAGATCTGGAGTAAATTTGAAAAGCGGCCCAGGTGAGTATAGTAAAGAAAGACGTAGTCCTACGCCAAAAAAATTCTCTCTTTTGCCTCGTCGGTAACGATAAAAAATTTTAAAAAACCTTCACCCAATGGTTCCGGAATCGGATGTCGAGTCCAGATGAAATTCAGGTATTTAGTAGGGGACCATAAGACCTATCGTTTGAACCTAAGTTTGTGAAAATCGGTCAAACCATCGCTGGGAAAATTGAGTGAGTTCCATTTAGTAGTGTAAGACCACTCCCACTCCCGGTGCTATTTTTTACGTTTTTTGCTTCGTCGCTTTAAGTGGCGGTATAAAATTTTTAGCACTCTTCATCCTGTAATTCCAGAACCGGAACTTGGATCCGAATGAAATTTAGGAGTTTTACGTAATATCTTTCAAGTTTGTTACAAACACACACAGCCATTTGTGTACTCGACGAGCTGAGTCGAATGTTATATGAAACTCAACCCTCTGGCCCTCGGTTAAAAAGTCGGTTTTCACACTGATAGCATAACTAGTTTTTATGAGAAAGGCAAGACGAGTGTAGCAATTTCAAAAGTCTGTAAAGTAATCGAATAATATCTTGTACCGTACGGTACCGGTACCAAAAAATTGTATCCTAACGAGATCCAAGAGCAATCAATAGAACCAACGCTTCGTTTGAAACTAAGTTTGTGAATATCAACTCTACAATAATGCAAGGTCCATTTCACCAGGGGTGTTTCTGGAACCGGTAGCTGGTTATAAGTCTAAACGAAGAGAAAATGTACGACCACTCATTTACAAGACCAACGAATTGCAATAGTTCCAAAAACCTGTTGGATCAAAATACCATTCCTTGAAACTAAGTTCTTGAAGTTCTAGAGCTATTTCCGAAAAACCGATTTAGCTCTATTTTGAAGTTTTCTTTGGTGCGGTGCCTCTTCGGGCGAGAAAAATTCCCGTACCCGATTTTGGAGTTTGCGAGCACTGATTTCGGGGCCTCCGTCTTTTGAATTGTCACTTTTTTTTCACACAGATTTTCAATAATCATTACTCTGTAATACCTAAGCCGGCATGTCGATTCGGATTGAACTCGTTCATCCGAATTGATAGTATAAGATTTGAATCTGAACCAATCCAGCCATCTCGAAAACATCGATGCCAGCTTCATTTTTAGAATTTTGGTTCGCAATTCCGGAACCGAAAACCGAGGTTAATCGAAAACAGACTGCATGGTCATAAACTATCATGACCTCCAAAATAACGTACTTTAAAAAATGTTTCCACTTTTTGCATCGTCGATTGGAGCTACTAGTTGGAGATGGCAGTTCAATTCGAGCTGCTTTAAGCAGTGATGAGCCGAAGGCAAAACGTGAAGAAAATTGAAACACGTACAGATTATCTGTACAAACAAAAAACCCCAAAATTTCCAACAAAATAACATATTTTAGAAAATGTTTCCACTTTTTTGCATCGTCGATTGGAATGACGTACTGTATTTCCGTAACCGAAAGTCGCATCCCGATAAACTTCAATTGGAGGCCAGTAGGCTATGAGACCTTTCATTTGAGAAAATTTGTCTAACTTCGTTTTACAGTTTTTGATCATATTTTCCAGTATTTTCGGAAACGGAATCCGGTTGCGGTATAGCCGAAATCAGCTTGTTTACCCACATCAACTAACATGGCCTACAAATTGGAATAGTTTGGAGTCAAAGTCAGATGATTCTAAACGTTTTTGAATCGTCGCCTTGAATGACGGTTCAAAATTTAAAACTTCCATCACCCGGAAACGATAAAAGGGATCCATTTGAATCTTAGTTTGTGCAAATCGATTGAGCCATTTCTGAAAAAACGAATTGAATTTCATTTTTAAGTTTTTGATCATTGTATCCAGTATTTCCGGGACCGAAATCTGGGTACCAGCATAGCCGAAGTCGGTGAGCTACATATGAAAACAGTTTGGCGCTCAGTTTAACAGATCGGCTGAAAAGTTCGTATCGTTTCTATGAGAGGGCGCCACTAGAATTAAATCCATACCATTTTCAGTTAGTACCAACCTTCAAAAGATACGTGTATAAATTTGACAGCTGTCTGATTATTAGTTTGTGAGATATTGCATTTTGAGTGAAGCTACTTTTGTTATTGTGAAAAAAATGGAAAAAAAGGAATTTCGTGTGTTGATGAAACACTACTTTTTGATGAAAAAAGTGCCGCCGATACCAAAAAATGGCTTGATGAGTGTTATCCAGACTCTGCACCGGGCGAAGCAACAATTCGTAAGTGGTTTGCAAAATTTCGTACTGATCATATGAGCACCGAAGACGATGAACGCAGTGGACGTCCAAAAGAGGCTGTTACCGATGAAAACGTGAAAAAAATCCCCAAAATGATTTTCAATGACCGTAAAGTGAAGTTGATCGAGATAGCTGACACCCTAAAGATATCAAAGGAACGTGTTGGACATATTATTCACGAATATTTGGATATGAGAAAGCTTTGTGCAAAATGGGTGCCGCGTGAGCTCACAATCGATCAAAAACAACAACAAATTGATGATTCTGAGCAGTGTTTGGAGCTGTTATATCGAAATAAAACCGATTTTTTTCGTCGATATATAACAATGGACGAAACATGGCTCCATCACTTCACTCCGGAGTCCAATCGACAGTCAGCTGAGTGGACTGCACGCGATGAACCGAACCCAAAGCGTGGAATGACTCAACAATCGGCTGGTAAGGTTATGGCGTCTGTATTTTGGGATTCGCATGGTATAATTTTCATCGACTACCTTGAAAAGGGAAACACCATCAACAATTACTATTATATAGCGTTATTAGAGCGTTTGAAGGACGAAATTTCATAAAAAAACGGCCTCATTTGAAGAAGAAAAAAGTTTTGTTTCATCAAGACAATGCACCGTATCACAAGTCGATGAAAACCATGCTGAAATTGAACGAATTGGGCTTCGAATTGCTCCCTCAGCCACCGTATTCTCCAGATTTGGCCCCCAGTGACTTTTTCCTGTTCTCAGACCACAAGAGAATGCTCGCTGGTAAAAAAACTAGAAGTAATGAAGAGGTAATCGCTGAAATTGAGGCCTATTTTGAGGCAAAGGACAAATCGTACTACAAAAATGGTATCGAAAAGTTGGAAGATCGCTATAATCGCTGTATCGTCTCTGATGACAATTATGTTGAATAATAAAAACGAATTTTGGCAAAAAAAAATGTGTGTTTCTATTAAACGATACGAACTTTTCAGCCGAACTGTTATAACAATTTTTATGTTTGTTGCATCATCGTTTTATGCGACGGGTTGAAATTTTTAACACTCATTCCGGAACCAGAAGTCATATACTCATTTAATATAGAATCAAAAGAACATTCACTTGAATTTAAGTTTATGAAAATCGATTGTGACATCACTGAGAATATGAAGCGAACTTCATTTTGGCTAATGTTGACGTTTTCCGATGAAAGATATTATGTTCCCATAAGTAAGTGTAGAAATTTGTCCGGATCAGACTTCCGGTTCCAGAAATATGTATGAGTATGAAATTGCAACCCGTCATTTTAAGCGATAATCCAAAAACAGGAAAAAAAATTTCTGAGCTTTACTTAAAATTATTTCAATTTGTAGGTCAAATAAATCGATCGACGGTTTGCCGTTTATGGTTCTGAAAGTACAGGAAATAGTGGTCAAAAACTCCAAAACGGAACTCTCTTCATTTTCTCAGAGACGGTTGAGTAGATTTTCAGAAATTTAGACTGGAATGCAGGGTTTCACGGACTCATAGACTGCTATTAACTTTTGCTCGGATGCGACCTCCGGTTCCGGAACAACATGGTGAAGTGTGTTTAAAATTTATACCGTCATGTAGGCGAATTTCAATCAACTTGGCTCAAAACTTTTAATTGGTTGGAAAGGTTATGCTAGTGTACGCTCAAATCAACTGTTTTTGTTCTTATTAAATATATAAATGAAAGTTTTCAAAAGAATCACTAAGTAATATTTATGATAACATGAGTTATATGAAAAACACACTTCACCCTGTTATTCCGGAACCGGAAATCGGATCCGAACAAAGTTCAGTAGCAGCTTACTAGACCTTTCGCTTGAGCCTGAGTTTGCGAAAATCGGCTTAGGCGTCACAGAGTGAAGAGAGTTTCGTTTTCGTAGTTTTTGAGCAGGAGCGATATAGCCGCAATCGGTTCATTTATCCAAAAACTGAAATAAACTACAATTTGAAGCTGTTTTGAGTCAAATTTAGATGATTTTTTCCATATTTCGTATTGTCACTCTAAACGACGGTTTGCAATTTTAAAAACACTTTCATCTGTTCTGGAACCGAAAGTGGGATCGGAACAAGATTCAATAACAATCTGCGAGACTATAAGAACATTTATTTGAGCCTAAGTTTACGAAAATCGAATGAGCCATGTCCGAGAGTGTATTCCATTTTGGAGTTTTTGATCATTAGTACCGGTATTTACGCAACCGGGAACTAGGATTCGGTAGCTCAAATTAGTTCGTTTGGCCAGCTATTTATCCGTTTTTTTGCATCGTCGCGCTGAATAACGATTTGTAACGATATCTCCGGAACCGGAAACCAGTTCCGGATAAAATTCAATAGCAGCCTATGGGACAGCAAATCCTTTCGTTTGGAAGTGTGAGAAAATTGGTTCCGCCATCTCCGAGGAAAGTGAGTTCATATTCATACACACAGCCATTTGACATTTGAAAATTGACTCAGTTGTCACTTGGGGTTCCTTTTCTTTCTCATCATGGAATAATTAGATTGGTCGGGTCATTTCAAACGACTCGCATAACAAGGGTCAAAGTATCGCAAGAGATATCACAAAGTAGTCGAATTCTACGGTCATGATGATTTCAAATAACTCATTTTGTGGTGAAGAATTGATTCTTTAATAAATAGATAGAATGTACATTCGGCTTATTATTTGTTCAGCAAATTTTTGTTCAGCCTCACTTATTCCAACTCGTGTGAAGCGTCCTAATATTTTCTAAAGTTAGAACAAGTTGAAAAATCTAACACGAGAACACTAGAGTCCCCTTTTGCTGCAGTCCTTTTTGCATTCACCCGATAGAGAAGCTTCTCTCGTCCGCTTTTATTAAAATAAGTCCTCCTGGAGCTATTCGCAAATAATTTGATATCGTCGCCAACACTTTTCGTGGTCAGGAAAAACTAAACTAATTATTTCCTTTTTTTCTCTCCTTTCTCTTCGACAGAATCTAGCCTTCATGTCGTTGCACCGTTTTCTCTGCTAAAGCCGAGAACCCAGATATCAGCCAGCACAGCAAAAATATGATTGTAAAGTGAACGAAATCATAGATAGCCGCGTCGTTGGAATTAGTTCCGAATTGGCCGCTCCTTCGGCACTCCCAGAAGCGTCGAGTGCGGTTGCATTAGAGTGACAACCATAACAGCAGAAATCGAAAACGACTCCCAAAAATAGCAACACAAAACCCGAACAAAGCAATGCCCCACAGAATGTCCCCGAAGACACGTGTGGTGTTCAAGTTCATCTTCGGTCTCGGCATCTGGTCCTTTCTGGTACTGGGCTTCTTCAAACTGAACGGCGATCCGGTGACGCAGCACCAGTTCCAGCAGACGCCGATCAACGGGCGGCTGCTGCTCAACAAGGACAACCGGTGGACGGGGAACGAGGCGACTTCCACGACCACCGATCGGTACGCGTCCCCCGTCGGCGCCGGGGTTGACGAGGTCCTGGTGGATAATCGAGCCGGTAAGTAAAACGATTGGGGATTTCGATGCCCGAGTAGAATAACTGACGGTGCGATTTGGGTCATAGTTTGACTGCATGCTCGAGTAGAAGGAGAGAAAAAACCCATATCATAATATGAGTTCCTTTTGCTATCATTGCATTGCTTAGTAAGCTATCATGAATCAGAATTCGTAAACCCACCCTGAAAAAATCATTCTGTTCGTCATAAGTTATAAGGCCAGGTTCCTCAAAAAAAAAACGAGTTGTTTTTAATTCCACTTATCGTATAAAAATACCTATATTAAAACTAATGAACAAAAATTCTAAATCAGTTCTTTAATGTCTTAGGAGTCCTGGGAAAAACTATTTGGTTGATGAGGATGATTACGTTTGTATTCCAGTAAGTTGGGCACCATTTCAAATCATTTGCAAGTTTGAGCCTAAATGATCGTACCACAAGTTGTACAATCGTTCATATGTTGCAATACTTCATACATCTTAAAATTTAAGTGAAAAAAAACTATCAAAATGCTGTACGGGATTCATTTCTGGCATTCAGACGGGCCAAATTGTGGAATTCTCTCCGATATTAAATATTGTTCGGAACATTCTTCTCGAATGCGATGCAGTTAAATGCTAGTATTATTTGCACTCGTTTGGTGCGAATTTCGTACAGCGAAAAGGGCACAAAGCTAATCAAATTATTCTGGATTTACACTAAACTGATGATTTTTACCTTCGATTTGCATAGAAGCAATCTTTATCTCAGTTCTTTAGATAACATGTCGCATTAGCCATCAGAACGGCTGATTTTGTGTAATGTTCCCCATCGTTGTCCACTTTTCGTTTTCTTCTCCAATGCAAACGACTAGCAGCTGTATGACGCAGTCGCTCTTGTTTGCAGCAAACAATTCGCAATGCATCTGCCTGTATATGTGCCAATTGATGCCAAACTAAACCAATTCTTTTTATGTGACTTCGTTTGTAGCTTTTTCGCAGCTAGAGCTGGGTGGTTCCAGTGGCCACAAAAAAGCAATATATAGAATTTTTTTGACGATTATTTAATTTCAGATTTGCATTTTTCAGTGAAAGAAACTAACGAAATGCTGTACGGGATTCATTTCTAGCTTTCAGAAATTGAAAATCTCAAAATGGTTGGAGCGAAAATGACCAGTCTCATTTTGAGGCAGGAAACAATCACAATGGTTTAGAGAAATAATTCACGCTGTCGCTTACACACTAAATCCTGGTGAGCTTTGTGGGATCATTCAATGCAAACTTTGTATCGCTGATTATTGCGTCATTTGTCACTGTGAACTCAGCGTCTGTCCAAATCATCCGACGGTTCGGAATTTTCACTCTTTTTTTGTACTGTCAATGCCGAATGTGTTTTAGAAACGTTTAGAAATGTACACACGTCATCGGTAATTTGTGATCATCGATTATGCCCGAGATTTGGCGATTTTTGGACTAGTTTGTTGATGAGTACTCGGAAATTAAGTTGAGTTCCACGCGGCTTTTTTTATGCGATTTTTCACAGTTCCGCAGTTTTTTACGCGAATTTTCAAAAGTTATCCAGTTTTCTTGTTTTGTCTCAGAAATACATGAAACGCCGGGTTCTGATGTTGCCAACTCTCTGACACACTTTTCGGTTGTTTAAAAAAAACTTAGGTTACGACGTTTCAAATCTTCAATTTTGCGGTTTTTTCTTTTTTGGGATTACACCCTATCTCAACGTTTTTTTTTTCTATTCATACATTTATTTTATGTGGTTCAAGATCCCGAAAACTTAACAGAACCATATAAAAATGTTTTATCATATAAAATTAACTAAAAAGGCGGGTGGGTAATGTCAGAGACATAACTGGATGTCGTGAATACGAAAACAACTGACATGTTCCTTAACACTTCCGAATATCAATTAGTTGATCAATTGTATGATTTATACAAGCATTTCCCTTTTACATATTTTTCGCAAAAAAGAAGGCTTCACTTGATTTCGATTACTGTGAATTTCACACAGCGAAAAGTGCACAAATCTAACCAAACTGTTCATGATTTGCACTAAACTGAGGAATCCTAACAAATCCTAACAGTTCTTTTAGAAAACTTTTAGACCCATTAGAACGGCTGATTTTGTGTAATGCTCTCCACCGTTGTTTTTTTTCACCAATGCTAATGACTGGCAGCTGTGACGTAATCGCATTTGTCTAAAGCGAAACTAGTTGTGCAGACGACACAAAACACATCTGCTCGCAGTGGCGATAGAAACCAAATTGATCCAATTTTTGTTGAGAGGCTTGTTTTTACCTGATTTCGTTTGTAGCTTTTTCACTAATGGGTGGTCCTAACGGCTATAAAAATAGCCGCATAGAGAATTTTAATGTCGATTATTTCATTTCGGATTTGCATAATTTATTGAAAGAAACTATCAATATGATGTAGGGATTCGTTTCTAACATTCAGGAGGACCAAATTGAGGAACTCACTACGATATTCACCACTTTTCGGAACATTTTTCTCGAACGATTTGTTGTACAGCAGCAGATATTTTGTTCTCTTCCTCAGAACGCGTTCTGATTGGCTGGTGTTGAAATGGGTCAAATGAGACAGGTTATTCAATAGTGTACTATTGAAAAACTTCAATGCTGTTGATATACACGTTTAAGTTGAAAAATTTCGATTCTTTTGGTAGTTAGATTGTATAAATCCCTTCACAGATCACTGAGCTATGAGCTTAAAAAATACGAGAAAAGCAAACGCGCCTTATGAATTATCCTCTTTGATACTCGTTTATACCAAACATTTCAGAAAAGTTTAATTTTGAATTATTTGAGATTATGTCACACAACTGAAAATTTTATCATAAAATTGTGATCGTATTCCCGATGGCATGTATCAAAAATTATCTTGATTCGTTAGATACAACAAGAGATATTCACGATCAAAAACTTATCACTCTCTCAGAGGGTAAATTTTGAAAAGGCACCCCATAGTAAAGTAAATCGTATTCAGGACAAAAAAATCAAGATAACTTTTTACGGGTTCTTGTTGTAATTCTTTTTCTAGGGGGGAAGTTACTTTCGTTCCTATCCATCATAGCTTGAGAAGCCATTGGTTCACGAGTCGCATCTTCATCCATTTTTCCGTCGTCGTCGTTGCTATTGTTTTTAGTGTTTTCGTCGTAGTTGCTTTGGTGCGTCTCTTGAACATCCGTAGTACTGTCCGAACCGATGTTAGTTGAAGTGGGTTTGTGTTGTTCCACAAGAGTTGCAGTTGATGCTTTAGCTTGTTCGGCTATTGCAATATTTTTGTTTGTTGAACCAATAGTGCTGGACTCGCTAGATACCCGTACTGAACGGTTGCCTCTGGTTGAGGATATCTTTTTCGTAGTTTCAGTGCAGCGCTTGTCGTAGTGCTGATCAGCTGATTCTCATAGGTAACCAGCGATTTACAAGGATGCCTTCCGCCCTGACTACAAATTGCATAAGATGGAATCGCCTTATACAGTCGCATGGAAAGAATTTCTCCGTACTGCGACATATTTTCTCGAACGAAATGATCACTGGCCTGCGAGGGAAGGTCATGTACACGTACTTCTATGGCATCATCAACCACGTACACAGGGATATTGTACTTAAAATTGTCATACTGAACACTGTACATCTCGTTGTTAATCGAAGCGAATTCAATTGCATCTCTTGTACGTTTAAACTTAATGTACGCAAAGTTATACGCCTTGTTGAATTGAATTTCATTTACATCATTAACTCTATTGTTCACTGCGCTGTATTCTCGGGTAGAAGTGATTAGTAAGCCAATATAAAAATAGAAAATTTAATTATTAAAATCAAACATCTCAACTGCAGAAATTAACATTGTTTAGGGGACGGGTACAGCGTGATGGGTAAGTCGATGCCTTTTACGCAGCCCGCCTGGGTTCGATTCCCAACCCCGCACATAGGAACAGAAAAATTTTTTGGCCCGAAGAGGCGAATGACCTTACGGTTAAAACCTCTAGAATCGAAACAAAAAAAAACATTGTTTTCAATTGAAATAAGAGCTATAATATCAAAAACCATATCAAAATCTGAATTATAAAAAAGCAACAAAATATTTAAAAAAGACGAATTTTTCAGCTTTCACGTCTACTCGGGTTATCTTTGTTTCTGCCGTTTCTGTCGTAAAGAATTTTCGACTGTGTCGGATGAAATGCAAACACAAACCGAGATATCTCAACGTGGCCTCTAAAAAAATTTCAATTTCGAGAATCTCAATTTCGAGAATCTCGATTTTTTTCCGGAAATTTTTTTTTTCTTGATATTGCATCAGATCTTGACGCTTGAAGCATTTCTGAGATATTTGGAATCATAAAAAAATTCTTTAGTTTCGCGATTTTTACGCGGATTTCCGAAGTTACGCGTTTGTTTTTTTCTTTTGCGCGGTTTTCTTACGCGATATGTATCCCCCGCGTAAAAAGAGACCTCAGTGTACTGCAGTGTACTTAAAACATACACCGCTAAATGCACAACACTTTGTTCTTTATCCGCAACACTGTTAATTGGAACTCAGCCTCAGCTGTTTATTGAAACCATACCGATTCGCTAACGCAGCGCACTTTGCATACTGCGCGCGAACACAAAAAAAAATCAAATATTAAAAAAAACCCTATTTGAGTACGAAAATTTTTGGCTGTTTATGAAAACCAATAATATATGCAGCATTTTAACATTTAAAAGAAACAAAAACCGCATGAAGAGAGCACTTTAATTTCAATTTCTTTGGAAAATTTAAATAAAAATTTCAGTGAAATTTAACATTTTTAAACAATTTATTCTTCATTCTATGCCAAAAATAGTTGTTTATATATTTGCCAAGTTTTGTGTAATTCGAAAAAGAACTTAAGTTTTAGAAAGCATAACAATGAAAAGGTATATAAATATTTAAGTAACTGAAAATAGTATAAAAAATTCGAATATTGACGAAATATGTCTCGAACATGTTTGTAGATACTAATACTACGAAACAATAACACTTAGCGAAAAATCGGTTGCCTCGTGAAAAATGGGGGAGCCACTTCAGAAATTTTTACTCGAGCAAATAAAAACGGTAAGCGAACGTTGAATTAAAAAAAAATCAGAATTATCTAGTCTAAATTTCACGAAGGATTCAAAATTCATTTGCCAAAGTAAAATTAATATTTCTATCGCTTCAATCACATTCATAACGAAGGGTGTCAAATACTAGCTCATGAGGCTCATTTTCTTCTATTGATTTCTCATGATTTAGGATCCTCAATCCGTAAAATGATGGTAAAGATGAAATACACTCGCCAAAGGAGTGTATCGGAAGTAAGCTATCTACAAATTTTTCTTTAAAATTATGAAAAAAAACGATATTTTATTCAAACTAAAAATTTATCTTTTATTGTACGAGGTTAAACTTGAGCATAATGAGAACCGGATGATATTTAAGTAATTCCTTCACGAATTTTCGAACTTTTGATCGAACGTTCTTCATCAAGTTCCGGACAACTGCTGCATCGCATTTTTTGGACATTTGAGCCCAAATTTTTTTGAACCATGTTCCCAGCTGCCCAGTAACGTTCGATGGGTCGAAACTGAGGACAATTTAGTGGAATGATATTTTTCTCTACGAAATCTATACCCCTTTATGCAAGCCAATTGAGAGTGGTTTTGGCATAGTGAGCCGACGCTAAATCCAGCCAAAACAGCGGAGGTGTACTATGCTTCTTATATAAAGGCAGCAATCTCTTCTGGAGACACTCAGATCGATAGATTTCTGCATTTATAGTTCCGGTAGTATAAAAAATTGTTGACTTCAAACCACAGGAACATATTGCTTGCCGTACCCGTACTTTTCGATCAAATTTCTCCACTTGAATCGACCTGTTCGTATCGCTCACATCCTCTCCAACGACGACAGTAAAGTATTGTGGACCTGGAAGGGTTTTTGAGGCTTCTTTTACATAAGTCTCATCGACCATCAAAACGCATGCATCCGGACCCTGCAAAAGACGCGAATACAATTTCCGGGCCCTTGTTGCTGCTCGCTTCTTCTGTTCTACACTTTGTTTCGAGATTTTCTGCATCTTGTAGGTCTTCAGCTGATTTCGCCTCTTGATACGCTGGATCATTCCGACACTCGTTCCTGCTTTTTTGGCCATATCACGCATTGACATTGATTTGTTCTTCATGATTAGAAATACCCCTTTCTGGTCCAGTTTCGGGTTGGGAGAACCGAGTTTTCTGCCTCTTCCTGAAAGCTCATCCAAAGAATAATGTTCCCCAAACTTATTGATGATGGTTTCAACACTGGCATGATAAATTCCAAACCAATTTTCATTGTAATACTATTCTCACTTAGCCATGTGTCCAAAACCTTAATTTTCATTTCCTTTTCAATACGCGACATTTTGAAAACGGCTATTTTCAACCGCACAAACAAGTAAACAAACGAAAGCTGACAGCCAAACGCACAGCATGCTATGATCTGAGCATAAAAAAACCATCACAAATACATGCGTACAACACAAATGTACGTGGATAGCTTATTTTCAATACACTGCTTATACAGAACATCACTGACACCAAATTGTGATAGCATTAATGGTTCTCAGTTCTATACTGAGTTTGTCATCAACGTACTGAGCTACTGGCAACTGAACCGAAAACACGATGTGCAGCACACGAGAACATGTGTTGAAAGTTGGATTGAAATGGGATGGATGCGAATAGAAACGAGACAGTATCGTAAGAATCTGATGCACAAAAACATCAAACCACAACTCACAAATCGTCTCTCAGTGGGTTCTAATATTTGACGTGCGCTCAGTGCTCATCCTTTAATGATGCATTCGCATCATCACGAAAAGCGTAACTAATATTCTTGTACTATTGTTTTGATATCTTAAGCAGCTCAACTTGTTATGAATCTAATAAGAATAGTACTAGTTTTTGGTATTCAGTTTAGAATAACATTATCACATGATATTATTTAGACATTCACTTTAAATCGGAATATGCACATACTGTCTCACTCAGAATGAGTCGGAAATCTAATTTCATTAGAGTAATAATATCAAATTTTCCTATCAATCGCCAAAGCTTAACCCCAATCGATCCAATTATCTTCAAGTGAAGTGATTGTTGATTGCCACATCAAAACCCAGTTTCAGGAGCCGGTCGAGTACCACATCCTGACCGACACCTCTACCGAAAGTAGAGTCTCTCAGTCAAAACACCTACACCGACCGAACAAGCGGATCTCCCCTCTCTTGACCTACTAACCATCCGATCTACTTCGGAGGAACCGATTTAGCATTCCCAGCTACCGGACGATGGGTAATAAAAAGTAAAACTTACAAATCCATTAAAACTATGCACCATCTGCATAACAATGATGATGACCGACCTCTCTATCTCTATCTCTGACTCCCTCTCTCTCTCTTGGTGTTCGATAGGATGCGATGGTCTGGCACTAATGGCCGCACTCTTGACGGTACCGACACCATCATGGGTCCACCTGTGGGGGGTACAAATCGGGTCGAAGCACACCGGATCCCGGCGAATGAAAATATTTCTAGTTTGGCACTTTCGAGAGAGTCACTTTTTATGGCACGATCCGCACCATCAGCAAATGGCTCTTTTTTCCACTTGCCAGGGGAACCAACGTGGTGACGCACATGTCCTCAAAAGGTCCAATAAAACCAATAATTGCACTGTAACGGTTCCCGAAAGAGGGAACGAACCAAAAAAAAACAAAAAAACGGGCACCCATCGATGAATTAGACCAGGCAGACAAATTTATGACCCAATATGTTTGCCGAAGCCGAGCAAACATACGTCAACCGAACATATCACGCAACGGTCCGCTTTGAATGCGGTTCAAGTCTGTAAAATCTCACACATCGCCTGGTAGACGCAGACAATCCGAGGTCGACATTTGCAAACATAACACGAAGGTGCCAGTGACAAGATTCAAATTGAAATGAAATGACCGGCAACCGTCGTCCAGTTTTGGCGGTTCGACGGAAGTGACCAATTTTTCTATCAAATCGAGGTTCGCTTGCCGGTGCCGGTGCTGGACCGACACTTTTTTCGGTGACAAATTTGGCATAATTAGCTGGAATAGAATAAGTACTACTCGTGGCGATAAACATTTACACGCTAAAAAAATCAACACAAAACTAATAAAATACTTTACTTCAACGATGTGTTGTTGGGTAGGAATCACGACCACCGTCAAGGTGCGCAGAATTTGAGATCGGTTTTTCTACACCTCGAGGGGATCGGTTTCGAACTTTTCCCATAAAACAAAGGAATGTGGCTTACATTAGCTGGAACAGCAAACATAGAGCGGCAAAATTGCGGTTTGATTTGGAATTTAGCACATATTATATACGTGACATCCGACGAAGATGATGATGATGATGGTGCTTTTTGCGTCGAACCAAAAGGAAGACGTTGTTGATTCAAGATGATGACTAACATTAAGCCGGGATTTTTATTCGGAATTTCTTATGAAGTCTGTAAATGGATTCGATCCGTTAGCGTGCGTTAGTTCAGTGAAATCTTGTGTATTGAATCCTAATCGAATGAATCGAGTTTGCGTCAAAAGAGAAAATTTGTCTTGCTCTTTGTTTCAAAAAAGTTAAATAGATCCGATTCCTATTTCTCCTGAGCTCTTTTTGCCTTTCTCTATACAAAAGTAATAGCATTGGTATCTACCATTCGACTCAGTTCAACGAAATCGGAAAATGTTTGTGTGTTGTTGCAAAATTCACACAATCAATCAACTAATACGAACGATTAATAATATTCGGAAGTGTGAACAAAGCGCGTCAGTTTTGTTAGTACTTACGTCCTCCAGCTATGTCTTTGACATTACGCACCCGTCTTTTTCTTCAGACGGAATCCGATTCAAAAGAAAAATCTCTTCCCGAACCTGACCCAAACCCGTCGGTTCGTTTTTCGAATAGTTGAACCCGCACCCATTTAAAATTTCCAAGAATTTTCTCGTTACCGAATAGTTTCTTTTTGAAAACTTGAACCGAACTTGAGTTTCGCTCGGGTTTCGGGTATTTTAAACATCTCGACAGTGTAGTGCACCGTTTGCAGCTCGAACTTCGCAACAATATTATCAAGCTACTGAATAATCATACACAGCTCGAATGCTGCTCTACACCGCAGTTCGCAGTTCTCTACTTTTAGTTTTTATATTCAAAATGTAGTTGCCGTCATGGTCTAACATAATATCCCAATCGATTTTTGCATTGTAAAATTCGTGCATGGGGTTTCATTCTTAATAATTTAATCCGGTGTTTGCATTTAAAAATACGATTTGTTTTCAGTCTTGTTAAGATGTAGAGACTAATTTAAAATTTGATCTGCATATAACGAGGAAAAACAGATTGAAAAAATTACACCTGAATACAACTATGAAATGAAACTGCGAAAAAGCTACGAGACGAAACTCGAACCCGTAGCTAACTTCTACCCCGGGGAAATCATTTTTGAAAAATCACGATTTTTCAGTTTGAATAAAAGTTTTCGCAATTTTGAAGTTTTGTATGAACTCTAATTTTTTTTACGGCTGAGTTTCTAGTCGAAGTTTCGACTACTGATTTGTTCTTTATTCAGTGAAATATTTTAGTGATCCTCGTCTGAAAATCGTATTTCTCCGAAGATCATCTCTGGAAAATTACTGCTCTTCAATGAGAAAGTCAGTCACACAAATTAAGATTTAGTATCAAATCCAGTTGCACTCTGTGCGGTCCGATATTGCCGTAGAGAAGGTTGCTAACACATCGTTCAAAAAGTCAAGGAACTAACTAGGAAAACAACATTTCTTGTATAAAGTTTTGTCGTGAATACGACTTACTATACTATGGGGCGCCTTTTCAAAATTAGCCATATGGAGGAATGGGCAGAACTTAATCGTGAATATCTCGACTTGTTTTAATGGCAGCAGCATAATTCTTTCACTATTTCATCAAAAATATGATCAGGAATTTAGGATAATATTTTGGACAGTGTGAGATAACCACAAACAACTCAAAAATTAAGTTTTCTCAAAATTTGAAAACAACGCGGAAAACTTTTTACTTTTGCTTGGGATTTTCGCGCAAGGACGACGATTTTGAGGTAGTCAGGCACATATCTTCAACTGAACGTTATAAAAGGGGAACCGTGGTCGAAAATCGACCATTTCTTCTTGTGCGTTGGATGAAATCAGACGTCGCACAGTGGTCCAAAACTGGAAAAAGACGGTCAAAAGTCTGTACTGACTTTCAATGATTTTTAAGAGTTAACGTGTCTTCGAAGAAGTTTTACAAGATTATATTACGCTTCTTTTGAAAGTGGCACCTTAATATTTGTTAACGGGGTAGTACCAATTTCGAATAAAAATAATTTTTTTTTTCCACAAACAAAATTTTTTTTCTATCTTATTTTGAAGAGAAAAACATTTGAATTATTTTTGCTGAAGATATAAATAATGTAAAAAAATAATTTTTGAGATATATTCACTTTATTTTCACTTTTTTTTTTGGATTTATCTACGTAAAATCTACCTTCATTACCTAAGTATCTACTGCAAAGTGCACGTAAACACGCATAAACAAGCTCATGCTTGCACGCGCAACTTAAGCAAATTGTTGTGATTTTTATTATGTTTACTTTTTGACAATTAACAATATTAGAAAAAAATCTAATTTTTTTAGGCCTTTGCAAAGTTAATTTTAAATATTGAAAATCCGAAAAATTATCAAAAGTTCAACACATATTAAAAAAATGGAAACATGTTTTCCAAACAAAATATGAAAAAGTATTGCAAAAATACAAACCTTTACGAAGAGATTTCATTTTTAAACGTATAAATAAATTGAGTTATCGCGAAGCAACACGTTTTTTAAGGCGATATGTTGATCGTGCGCCGCTCACTTAGAGATGTGCGAAGCAGCTCCGAACCGATCAGCTCACTAAAGGGAATCGATTCAATGTATCAGCTCATCAGCTCACTTTGATTGAATTGAAGGTTTGTTTTGAGCGCTGTTTTTCTTACTCCATTTTTCTTTCATATGCATGATCGAAATCATTGAAGCACAAAGAACAATGCTATGCGAACTAACTTGTCTGCGAATTATTATTATGTCATATTTGAGAATATCTGCAAAAGTGGCATCCCTGAATGTACCTTAGCCTACTGAGTGAGAGGTAAGATTTCTTATTGACAATGGCTCATTCAATCTGTTAAAGAAGGATAGATACACAATTGGAAGAACAAACAAAAGCTCATGCACGTATTTCTTCTCATTTTTAACTCGCTCTTCAAGAACCGAAGATCCGTTCAGCTCGTAGCTTGTTTCCACCTTACCTGCAGGGATGCCAGGTCGTTTTATCAAAAATCTGTGATCAAGCCAAAAACCTGTCTGTGCAAAATCTGTGCACGTTTCCATAATAGCTGATCGGAATCATTTTGGTAAGCAAAAAAAGCTCTCCATAAAATTTCAAAATTTCAAAAATCTGTAATCGATTTCAGAATCTGTGCAAATCTTTGACCATTTTCAGAAATCTGTGCCATTTTTTAAATCTGTGCTAAAAGTTGAAAATCTGTGGAACACAGATTAATCTGTGAACCTGGCATCCCTGCTTACCAGTGCGGTGAACTGGTGAGCTGCGGCTCTTTCAAAAAGAACTCTGAGCTAACTTTAAAGATTCGATTTGCTGAAATAACTCATGAGCGAATTGCCCATCTCTACGCTCACTGCAAAAGTTAGGTACAAAAATAGCAGACGCGTGACGCCCTCCGTTTCTTAACCATTCATGATTTCAGTATGGCCATAGTGAAAATGAGTCACACGAATAGTACTCAGGATATTCTCATTGGAAAATAAATTGGATTAGGAATATATTTTCCTATAAGTAAAAGTTTGTTGCATTAAGTTGCATATTTCGTTTCGGCACAAGGTTTCCTAGGTAACAAGAAGTAAAATGATGTATAACTTTTTCAGAACAGAATAAACCTATGCATTACCTTCTACAAAATTATGGAATTTTATATTTTCTACAATTATTCCAAAAAAAGTATGTATAAACAATAATTTGTAAAAAGTTATGATTAGAAAACTAGTTTTAAGGGGGTTGTCATAATTCAATAATTAAAACTAACTTTGAAAAGGCATAAAAAAAAGTTCCATCGAGTTCCACTAAGATTTTTTATTGTAGTATAGGGCATATCTTTTCCTATAAATTCTGTAAAAATCAGCTGCATAAAGTTGCACATTTCGCTTCGGTGTAAGGTTTTATCATAGGTAAAAATAAGGTAAAATGTTGTATAACTTTGCCAGGAAACAACAAACTTATGCACTACCTTCAAACAAAAATATGGGATTTTTTATTTTCTACAATTATTCCAAACAAAGAATGCATAAAAAAATAATTTGAGACAAGTTATGAATAAAAAACTGATTTTAAGGGGGTTGCCATAAAAACGCTTTGTATATCCGAAACGGTGCGTCCTAGACTTTTGGTATATTTGACAAAGTAAATTATTTTCAATAGTTCTAAAACTTTGCAGAAGAAAAAAAATTTCTATCTCTTCAGAAAAAAAAATTATGGTTATATTTTTTGTCAAAGTAGGCTATGAACAATTAGGGATAGAATCACATTACGCGGTATATATTTGTAAATAATTTCCTAAAAGCAACTATATGCATAAAAAGAACGGTTTGGCAGCTACTGATTTATGTCCACGTTTTTATTGATTCGAACCACTGTGCGTCGGAGCGAAAAGACGCATTCAACCTCAATTCAACCTGGTTAAAAACCACAAATGCTCAGGTCGTAGTTCTCATTTGCCTTCCGGTTGTCAAGGCAGAGAAGATGCATTAAATCAGTTTTGCATCATTTGGCACTGCGAGCGGATGTGTCGGTTTGTAGGCAAAGCTAGTTTCAATTCAAGCAAGAACGATTGCATCAGCTGCTGGTGCTTTGCATTGGAAAGAAAGAAAACAAGGAACGAAAAGTGGACAACATTATATAAAATCAGCCGTTCTAATGGCTCTAAATGTTATCTAAAGAACTATTAAAATTATTTTTTTGCAAATCGAAGGTAGAAATCATCAGTTTAGTGAAAATTTGATTTGTTTCGTGCACTTTTCGCTGTGCGAAAATCGTTCGAAATAAGTGTTCCGAACTGTGCTAAATATCGTAGAGAATTCCACAAATTAGTCCTTCTAAAAGGCAGAAATGATTCCTGTACTGCACCTCTTTCAATGAAATATGCAAATCCGAAATGAGATAATCGACGTCAAAAACCGCTGAAAATGTTAGTAGGGAAAAGGAGGAAAGTTTCGTAATTCACACAATCGATCAATTATCAATTCGAATTCGAAAGTATAAAGAAATCGTGTCAGTTTTATTCGTATTCACGACATCCAGTTACGTCTCTGACATTACACACCCGTACTTTTATTTTATTCATCAACCTTCCAATCAACTTTTAAATGCAATACAATCGTTCTAGCACTTTTTTTTAACTTTTCGATACCTTAATTATCTCTTGCGTTTCTTTTTGAGATCAGCAAACGCAAAGTAGCCGCTTTGGGCTAGGTTATTGTGAATATGCTGGGTGAGGAAACAGATCGAAGGCCAATGCCTTCCATTTTGGCCATTGTTTTCATTGACTTGTGGTGCATTGTCTTGGTTAAAGATATTTTTTCTTCTTCATATAAGGCTATTTGTTCGAAGGTACTTTCCTTTTCAAGATAGTCGATGTTATACCTAGAGCATCTAAAAACTGACGCCATGATTGTTCCAGCTACCTGCTGCGTTTTCAGATAGCTTTCCCCGCCCGAATGATCCCGGAGAAACATGTTGGATCCATGTTTCGTCCATTGTTTCATACCAACGCCAGAAATCTTTTTCAATGCGACTAAACAGTGCCGGACAGCTCTCTTAATCGTAGATGCGTTGTTGCTTTTGTTCTATTGTGAGCGAACATGGCACCCATTTGGAAAAGACCATTTCCATCCAGTTGATGTGCTAACTGTCTCAGCACACCTAATCTCACGAGCTTTTATTTTGCGTTTATCGATTACGCTTATCAAACCTTGCCTTTTTTAAGCTTCTATTAAATATAAAAAGTAGGTACAGTGTCATATACTAATCGATTCAGCTCGATGAAATGATCAAATGTCTGTGTGTGTCTATACGTGTGTTTTTAACAAAGAGGTCGAGATCTCAGATCTGGCTGAACCGATTTTGATCAAACTAGTCCCATATGAAAGGTCTCCCCGTCACCCTGAATGCTATTGAATGGTAACTTTTTCAGTTATACGAAGTTTTATGTCAAAATTTTCAGTTTTCACAATGTCTGTCAAAATTGACCTTGAAAACAGAATATGTTTTTAGACTTAGATTCCGAACGGCAATGGCTATCCAACAAGCTATAGATTGTTAAAATCCGTCCATTTTAAACGGAGATATCTATATTTTTGTGTAAGCGACTTTTCACCTTGTTCCAGTAGTAGTTGAGGCCGACTCTGCACCTCCGAATGTGACACTCGAAAAAGCATTGAACCGTTCATGCGAGAGCAGCATCGATAGTCACGGAATGTCGATTCTGAACGACTCCAGTATCACGATATCCGAAGTTGAAATTTTGAATAGATAAATCTTGAGCCTCATCAGCCGATGATGCCTTAAGGGATTTTTTTTCCTATCTTCGCCAAGCCGGTGCTTCAAAGCCTCTTGAAATCATTCTTCACAATACACAATACGAGGTGGTGGTGACGAGGAAGTGGCAGGAAGAAGCCCAAAGTCAACCCAGTCCCCTGGTGCCTGCTGCACTTGAGGATCGATCCACTTTCATCGAATTTGCTCTTACCCACCTTTTCCCAGTGCGAGTGGCAATTTCAACTTTTCAACTTCATTTTGGTCCCTTTCCGTCGATTAACGGCCACCGTCGCTGACCTCTCAGCAGCGGCGGCGGCGGCGGCAATCATCGGCTGAAAGGTTTTCTATTCGAGCCTGTGTCCGAATCTACCACGGTCTCGTAGGCCCGCAATGGCCGCAATGATTTATTTATTCGGCCAAGGCGTCTCGTAGGCTATTTCGGATTTTTTCTCTCTGTTCATTCCCCCCCATCGCCACTGTTCGGATCTGAGTGAAATAGTGGAACACATATAGGAGAAGCGATAGTAAGAAAACATTTTCACGCAGTGCTAGATATGTGGACCAGATAACTGTAAACCGATATTGAATTCCGAGCGCCCCCCCGAGACAACTCGGTGTTTGAATGTGGCGAATGGAATCGATCGAGTCGCGAGATTAGTTCAATGAAAATTGTGCTGTTCGATTTCGGCTGCACAAATTGGTCTCGGAACTCCCATCCCAAAAGTGGTCATGAATCGCACAGTCTATTGATCCACTATGTGGTCAGTAGACGAGTTCAATTGCCAAAAGTGTCGGTAATTCACATTTGGCGTGAGTCGGGGCGTCTCTACGGCAACCGTAAAGTCCAACCCGGTGTCGCTGTTGATGAGAGAAATCAAAAGCGATCAAGTGTGGCCACACGCTGCGCCACCTTGGAAGGGGCCAATTTGCACTCTAATCGTACTTCAACGAACGTCTGGCCCATATTGACTTAACCGGGAAACGTGATTGACTCACAGGTTTTACCGCACCGAATGCCGTCGGTTCTGACTCTGTTGAAATCATCAACGAGGAAATGTTCAACCCGTTACACCAATCACATCATCAAAAAAATCGTCAAGTTCAAACAAAATTCATGAAGCAATTTCATATGTGAATAATTAAAAATTAATATTAAACTTGATCCATTCGATATCTGGGCACACTGTTATCGGATCTGGAAATTTTTGACAGTTGTTCGTTTTGAAATGTTCAAATTAATGTTGGACACCCACTTCGTAAATCGGACGTTGTCAAGTTCATAAATCGCGATATCGTGAAAATTGGCTAATTTTCGATCGATCACAGCACGCGTCGTACAGGGTGACAAATAACGAAGCGAAAGCTGCTTTTGAAGGTGCTTAGAATCATCAGGGTAAACCGAAGGGCTGTCGGATTAGGATCGATTACCAATCGAGGAACAACTTGACATATTGGTTAAACCTATCGTACCCTCTTTGAAATTGTAGATGTCGCACGTGAAAATTTGGTTCACCCGTCGAATGGATCGTCTATCAGACATGCAACTTTGTAATTCTATGGTAAATCCAGGGTTGTTACGATCGCGCGTTTTCTGATCGAGTTTTTGATGGAGTGACGCGGACTTTGCGCGGATTGTTTTTTATTAGGTTGATGAAAAAGAAGTCCAATATATTTACAAGGACATAAAAACAAAATCGGATTGCCTGATTTAGGTTAAGTATGTACCGTTTTGTTATATAATTTGTTGTCATTTTAAGCTTAATGATACCTATCTCTTAAATATTCCGGTTCTTATTGAACAGAGCTGAAATAGACTGCCCGTAGTTGCACTTCGTAATCGAACAAAAAAGTGAAAACGTACTGTGAACCAACAAACGGTGCTTCACCATATGTCGAAAATAACGTTGATCATGACCAAAAACTGTGTGCATGGAAGGAATGTTAGTCCGAACCACTTTGTTTCTAGAGATTGCGAGTTTTTTTTGATTTTTTACTTGTTTCACGAGATAGTAAAGAGATCCGGATATGCTTCGGTAAACAACACGATGTCATGCATAAACCAATTAATTTCCGAAATTCGTGAAACTTTAGACAGCCGGCTGTCGGAAGTACTACCACTCACTCATACTTTTTTTTTGCTTTTGTCGTGAATACGATTTACTTTACTATACTTTTATTTTTTCTCGATGCTATCGGAAATATGAACCGAAATTTATGATACAATTTTAAGTAACTCCATAATACCACAAATAACTTTAAATTATAGTTTTCTAAAATGTTTGGCTTCAACGAGTATAGAAGAGAAAAACTCATGACGCTTGTTTGTCTTTCCCGTCATCCGAGCAACGGTTTTAATGCAGTGAGCTACATGGAATTTTCAAGTTACCAATTGAGTCCGTATATAATGTACAAATTGACACGTTTCATTCATTCTACACTTCGAAGTTGATTTTTATATTAGTAAATAAATTATTGAAGAACTTTTTGAATATTTTCTTCCTTTGAAATTAGTGTAAATCGTACTGTGTGTATTTCTGCAGGTAATTACTTTTTCACTTAATTTTTTCCTGTCTCACCAATATGTGTGTAAGAACAAGTGTTTCGTAAATTCATCGTACTTTGGTATAGGTACACCGTTATAATTCTGGAGGTAAGGAAATAGGTACTTATGAACCTATGAAAAACATTTTAAGAATCCACAAGTGTGAAATTTTCTTCATATTCGCGTCTACCCGTTATGTCTCTGGCATTACCCACTCACTTTTTTGTTTTTACAGCATATAGGATGCGCGTTATTTTCAAATTATACCTAAATCACTAAACAAATTTTCAATACCAAATGGTTTTCGCTGTAGCCTGAACGAGATTTATTTCCGAACCGATTATAGTTCAAACTTAATTCTAATGTTGTCACCAGATGACCATGTACACGACAATATGTAATACTAGTATACAATCAACAGGTCACACACATCATAGTTTTAATTTTACTAACCACCAGTAAATAAAATCTCATGTTCAGATATACTCAGACTAAATAACGCGTATTTTCCGCATAATTCATATCCTCTTGGACCGATTGTGTTGCATACTATACTCTCTAAAATGTATTCCCATATTTTGATGAAGATTGGAGTAATAGAACTCAAATTATCCCGATTCTAGCGCTATATGTAGCTGTGTAGCTAAGTGGATTTAGAATTTTAAGAGGATTTCATTCGAATAGTTTATAAATAATACAATCGAATAGATACTAGCTTTAGTAAAGATTTGATACACCTAACAAACGTTAAACGTTAGTATTTTATTGTATGATTTAATAGTAAATTTCTTTTTACAAAAAGTTACATGTTAATTTTGCGCAATTCAGTTCTGAGTTTCACTCAAACATCGCTAGTTTTTTGTTCAGAGATTCGCGGGGATTTCACGCGTTTTTGTTTTGACCCTGTAAATCCTACATTCGTTCCGTGCTTCGTGGAATCAGAGGGTCATAAAGCTGATGATTGCCGTAATATCTGAAAAGGGTCTATGTTTACAAAGTGAATAGTTTGAAAAAAAAAAATACACTCAAATAAATAATCATTTAATAGTTACGTGAAAAGTAATGTGGATTTTTCTTTCATACCAACTGTAGCTGTAATGGAGATTTTCTAACGTTTTCATAAAAATTAACAGAAATCTTATCATGAAAATAAAAATTATCCCGTTCACGATTAGTAGCTTAGAATAAATTAACATTTTACTCGCACTTTCAACCGCAAGGAACCGCAGGCGAGTACAACAAACCCTTCAAACCGTAACACACTATATCAGATGTCGAATCCTGATAACATTCATTAGCAGCTGTTTTTTTTTATTCAATAAAATAACATAATATTAAGGCACACTGCTTAAGCTCTAGGATGCCAAGGGTATTTACTAATCTTAATTATCGTCTAACTTAAAACTAGAAAAGTATCATTATGTGAGGTAGTATCGGGGTCTCGGATTCTCGAGAATCCAGCTTTCAACTGGCGATCGGTTGTGGCCGGTGAATTGAATTTAGGATGAGATTGTTCCATTCTTCGGTCCATGAGGGTCCGCGGGAAACACCCCAAGGCTACGAAGGCCCGGCGGGTGGCCCGCATGCTGGTCATCGACTGGAGCGGTCTTCCGGTGATGGTGATGTTACGGAAGAGAATGGAAAAAAAGTAAATATTGTGGGAAACGGGATAAAAAGGGGGTGTGGGAACAAAATGTTTGAAAACGACAGAGATCTAATTAGTTGCCATCGAGATGGTGAAGAAACAGGGAAGGGGGAACGAATTAGCAGCTGATAAGATCATGGGAGTGTGTGTGTGTGTGTGTGTGTGTGAAAAAATTTAGTTCTTTAGAATACGTTTCCCTTGTAATTTTTAAGTAAATTGTTCGGCGTTTGGTCAATTCATGTAAGTTGTATGTGATGATTCTATTCATTTTAAGGGATGTTAACATTCATTCGCATAACATAATTCGTCACGTAAAATATTCACTTTGACGTTTGAAACCATTTCACGTGATTTTCAAAGTAATTCGAACGTGAGTATTTATATGGGTGTAGTATTTGTATGATAAGACTTTAAGATTTAGTTATAATAAAACTGTGCTTGAAAGCACAAACTGGTTTGCGTGGATCATTATTTCAAATTGAAAATGCGTTGAAAAAGTTATGTACACAATCATATGAAAAGTGGTTTTTCTATAATCGTCAAAATTTCTGAAAACATTGCAATAGTCACGTTATTCCGAAACTTTCCTTCGATTTTTATTTGCTCCTATGTGCAATAATCGAAAGTGTTTCATGCATTTCTAAGACCTCTGGCATAAATAAAAACGGATAAGCCATCTCAGAAGAATAAAAGTGTGTTTCATTTTTTTGTAGTTTTTAACCATCATTTCCGCTACTTCCAGAATCTGGAACTAGAAACCGTTTGTAATTTACATCGCAAAAGATGTAAACATAGGGTAACGGATTCCTATTTCATCTGAGCTCCTATTTCCATCTCATCCCTTCACCTCATTACTTTGAACATGAATAATATTTTGCAACCTACCTGAACCTAACTGTGAAATGTTTTAAAATGATTATAAAAGCTATTGTCACACTTTCCTATTGAAAGAAATGGTTTTAAGTTCTTCGGTTATCGTTTTTTTTTTCATTTAAAATAAATTCACTTTTCAATTTAGGATACATTTTCGTCTCAAGATTTACAGTTCGTCATGTTTCTGAATATCTACTAATCGATTCGTCTCAAAACATGATCACTATTTCGCAAAATTACACTACTATTGAATGCTGGATGACTTTATGATTAGTATTGTTCACTTGCCACTTGTTTGATTAACGATTATAAACTTCAAAAACTACCCGACAAGTAATTAAAGTCTTCAAAAATATGAGATGAAAGTTTTTCACTTAGTTCACTTGATTGCGCTTTGTTTTCGTCTCATTTGGTTTCGCAAAGTTGCCATGGTTTCTCAAAATGTTACAAAAAATAAATTGTTTTTTCTTTTTCCAATTATTATCAAAAAGTATGTTTTTGGTATCCGTGACATTAGTTTAATTATATTATTGATATTAATACTTCAATAAAACTGTTTTTGCTTCGAATATTACCAAAAAGAGCGTGTTAAATACTAATGAAATAACCATTGTGGCAAATCTAGTAGCACTGGTTTCATTCCGCTATACGTCAACATAACGCAGTAAAGTGTGTGTGTTTCATCCGCTGTGCACAGAGATGCCAAATATTTTCATAGAAAATATGTATTACGTTGCAAAAAAGTCTATATCTGCTCTATCTTTTTCCACTAATAAAATGATGTTAATCATAATCAATTATCTGCATAAAAGATTTCCACTTTAACATGTGATTTGTCCGTTGATTAATAAACTTTTAATAAATCACTGCAATCAAATACTAATAGATACTCAGAGAGAAAAGTCTAATTTTTTACTTCTCACTTTCTATGAATCTGTACAAATCTGTATTAAATTAAGGAAATCTGTATACAATCTGTACTTTGATTTAAATCAGTATGCGAACGCAAAAATCTATACAATACAGATAAATCTGTATAAATGGCATCTCTGACTCTACACTTTGTTTCAAGAAGGGCTAATGAATAAATAGTAACAATTACATTTTAGTTTTTATTTAAAGTTCACCAAATTAACTTTACAGTAAAATTTTAAATTTAAAGCGAAAGGTAACGGAAACGACCGAAAAAATTTTAAACGTTGATTTCAAACTGGTTCTAAAAATATCTCTTGTTGTCTCATAGTTGGCATTAAGCCGTTTTTAAAAAGAATTCTGACATTTTGAACCTGAGAGTGTAATAGTGGAATATATTGTTTTGATTGCTGTTGCCATTGCTAATTTATAGGATGAATAAAGGATCAACGATAGGATGGATAAAAATCCATTGAGATGGAATTAGGAGCAGAGTAGTGAACACATCATAAGTGTTTTTAGCTGTTTTATGAATATTTGTTAAATTTTAAAGAAATGTCAATCAATTCTCAATGTGGAGCAAGGCGAATGAAGCAGTAATATGAAATAGTTATAGTGATTTTAGTGGCTAAATCGGGGTTTGAAGGCGACGTCTTTACAAATGAGACGAAATAGGGAACCCTTACCCTATATCATGCCAGTAATATCATAGCCAATTGAATTGAATTTGACATCAAAGCAGACAGAAGATTTAGATTTGAGCGTTTCACTTCCAAAAACACGGCATGCTTGGATTTGTGTGCAGTGAGGCTTTCATTTTTTTGCGAGTGTACACGCTCTTTGAACATAACTCATGGTTCGAGTTGCGATTACTCAAATTCATAACTGGTTTTTAAACATTTGAGTGAAAAAAATACTTGTTGCAGTTCAGTGCGTTTTCATTCTCGGAATATTCTTATCGAAATAAAGAATGCAAGAATACGTCGTTTTCCATTGCCGTTTCTAGATCCGGTTTTGAAAACATGAACCAACGTCAATCAGAGATGTTTTGTGGTTTCAATTATGCTTAGTGAAAAGCGCAACATAAGGATATCAAAATAATTCAATTTTTACTCCAAACCGTTCAAAAGGAAACGGATTTGAATCACTATTTTGCGCATTCAAAAGCAAGAAGAATAACTTTGTAACGAAGAAACATATCTTTATTTTGAGAGCAAGGAACTTGAGTTGAGAAGTTTGAGTTGAACTTACTCAAATTTTGAACAAAATATTTTTTCCTTATTTTGAGTAAAAATTACTCAAGCTTTGAAAACTTCGTCCCTTAAGGGCTGAGGACAGTACCGTAAACGGTGGAAACGGTGCAGAATATAGAAAAACCCACCTGACAATGTCTTCGAAATTTAATTGAGAATATTCTGTGAAATTTTCAGAATGATTCATTGAGTTTAGCGATGGTGTTGTATTTTTTTCTGACTGAAGAACTGCTGAAAATTGGAACGTTCGGAAATGCATACCTCTACTTGTGCATCGAATATCTCGGCTTTGAAGGCTTGTATCATAAATCCACCGTGACAAAGTCTAGATAATTTAGTTTAGGTGCGATTAGTACATAAAAACATATATGTTATCGCGAAAAAAATTAAGTCTTATATTTTTCTGTGAAACAAAGTCAGTTTCACTGCATCCGCCATTTTTTTTCGCTTTGGTTTCCTGATAGCATTCTGAAAAAGGAGAGAGAAGTAAAATTGGCTCGACAAGGCTGCCAAACACACAGACATTCAATCTTACGATGCGCAAAGGGAATTGAGCGAGCCACGCGGTCGATTTAAAACTCAACACGTGGCTCTCTGTCCTCAGACCTTAACTCAAAAATGAGTAGATATGTGATAACTCAAGTTTAGAGTACGTGCACTTTTTATGAATTTGAGTTATGTGTCACTCAACTTTGAGTTATGTTCAATGAGAGTGTAAGACATCTGGCATCGGAAAATCGGATAAGCCATCTCAGAAGAATAAAAGTGTGTTTCATTTTTTTTTTGTAGTTTTTAACCATCATTTCCGCTACTTCCAGAATCGCGAACTAGAAACCGTTTGTAATTTACATCGCAAAAGATGTAAACATATGTCATGGCAGTAATATCATTGCCAATTAAATTGAATTTGACATCAAAGCATATAGAAAATTTAGATTTAGGCGTTTCACTTCCAAAAACACGGCATGCTTAGATTTGTGTGCAGCGCTTTCGAAGATTTAATCCGTTTTTGTGTCGTCAACGGGAAAAGATGTACACAAATGAGCTTATAATTCCAAAACCACACATTTAGAAAAATTACAAGGTTTGTAATTTACATGAACGAATATTGTCATAGTTACAACGCATGCAGCGATCAGACACAGTTAGATTACATGATTATTGTTCGGTTCAATAACAGTAGTTATGGGCTGATGCTAAAAAATAATTATTTGTGTTTTTGCCTTATTTAATGAAAAGTAAGTATCTTTGATTATCTTCACAACACATTTTCGAACTGAATCCATTTGCAAGTCACCGTACCGCTTGTAAATGAAGATTCCAGTGTGCAAACGATCCCACTGACAAATGAGTTCATTTGTAAGAGTACAATTTTCGAATCAAGTTAAATGTTGCTAATTCATTAACAAACTACCGAGATACAAGCGCTTCGAAAAATCTATCGTCTAATATTTTGAACTGACCTGATAATTTTCCGGTAATTATCAATACCTATTGAAGCATGTTACCAACTCTTCTGCAATCGCACGTTCCGTGGTTTAACATGTATGCAGAAATCGTAAAATGAATTTTCAAATTCGAAAAAGTAAGGTTGGGCGTTGTTTTCAAATCTGGGATATTCTTAGTTTTTTTTAGGTTGGAGTTAGATATTAATTGATTAATTTTAAACGAAATTGATTTTATAACTGAATTTGCTAATGTTTTACCACCTAAATCAAATCTGTATGTGAACTGAAAATTTAAAATTTAAAGTTTAAAATCATACGTTTGATGACAACACGATTATTCATGTGTTGTCATTTTGTTATTACTCATTAAGCCTACTCAAGTAAGCTGAAAAAAATCGACCAAAAATATGCTAAATACCACGGAGTCGGTAAACACGCTAATTCGGTTCTTCAATTCTAAATGATAAACATGTAAGACACTCAAGCGAACACGGTGTCCAGCAAACAGCAGAAAATTGCACCAACACACCATGCAAAAGCGACAATCCAGAATCAGAATCAGGAATCAGAACAAATTGGCTCAAATGGCACGTTCCCCTTGATATGCAAAACCATGCAAAAGCGACAATCCAACGAGCGAACGTATATACTTCACAATCCAGTCATCATCTCACTGGACGAGCTGCTTGCTTTATTTACAGGCAAGCACCAAATAGCCAAAGAAATGTTATTATTTTCATAAATATGACAAAAAATCTAACGCGGATAGTTTTCTCATTTTTAATTGACACCCGACCACGTACAGTGAAAAGTGAAGAGTGCAAAAAAAAAACATCATGAAAATTTGCATCCTCTGAGACCGATATATTCGAGCGTCAGAATTGACACATTTTTACAGTTGGTATTATCAAAACAAACAGCTTACCTTGATAAAATGATTATCTGTAAAGTTTGGCTATAAAGAGTGTCTAAAATATGATGAATCAAAGTAACTCTACTCCAAAACCTTCTTGATAACCTAAACTACGATAGGTACAAATACCAATCATTTCGAAACTTCGGTTGAACATCGATTCTGTACAGTATTCGATTTTCACTGAAGATCGAAAACGACTGAAAGGGTAAACGATAGATACACACTTAGAAAAAGTTACATCTTTATAGATGCACACAAAAGGAGCGTCGCGATTCACTTACACTCACAATATAAAGCATATAAAGATAAGTCATATAATTAACTTCACAATGAATTTAGCTGAAGCTTACATCGACACAGACGCAAAGTTTGTGTTTACATGTTAGTAGATGTAATATTGTGTCATCACCGAAGAAATTATGGCATACTTGACTGTAATTAGAATACCAATACACCCGAACCTCCATTTACGTAATAATCGGGACTACGTAAATCGAATTATGACGTAAAAAAAGTTTACGTTATTTGGAATTTTCGACGTAAAAAAAGTTTTCCTTATTTATATGTATTACTAGATATGTGTAATATATTGGATAGTTATGGAACGAAAATTATAAGTATTTACAGGAAAAGGATGTTCTAAGCAGCATCAATTTCCAAGATGGCGACTTCCGGTTTATTGATATTCCTTAAAAACCCTTATAATATGAGTATTTTCGGAACAGGTTTGATGAGTAGATGTCGGGATGATGTTTGAGGTGGTTCTGAATTACAAGATGGCGACTTCCGGTTTAACGTTAGTTACTCAATAAATAGAGAATTAAATTAAATAATATTTGCGAAATATAGCCAATATAATTTTACATTACATAAAACATTGGACGGATTACAATAAATTTTTTATTCATCAAGTGTGAAAGTACTGGAGTACAGAGTGAAACACTTGGACTCACAGTATATCATGTGATTTTTAGAGGCACAACATAGTTTTTTTAAGCGACTCTTCCCATTTCGAAAATATTAATACAATATAGGATACGATTAGCAGTCCTAAACCAGCTCCGAAAATACCCAGCTCCGAAAATACCCATATTGTAAGCGGTTTCAAGGAATATCAATAAACCGGAAGTCGCCATCTTGGTATCCAGAACCACCTCAAACATCGTTTTCCGACATCTACTCATCAATACCGTTTCGAAAATACCCATATTGTAATGGTTTTCAAGGAATATTAAAAGACCGGAAGTCGCCATCTTGAAAATCAGAACCACCTCAAACATCGTTTTCCGACATCAACTCATCAAACCCGTCCCGAAAATACCGATATTGTACTAATTTCCATGGAATATAAATGAGCCGGAAATGTTTTTCATTGTATGCCTAAACCTCTTTTTACGAAGTATTTTCAACGTAAAAAAAGATTACGTTATTTGGGATTTTTGAATTACGTAAAAAGAGGTAACGTAAAAAAAGTTTACGTAAACGGAGGTTTGGGTGTATCACAATTTCGTGTTATCTAGAAGGATTGTGTTTTTTTTTAAATCCTATTTCTGTGACTTGGAAAAATTATTAGTTTTCTGAAACCGAAAAGATCAAATGTCCTAGAATTTCATGAAATCTTTTCGTTTCCAGCTCTCCACGTTTCATGCAATTCTTGGACATTTGGCAAAAAAATCGATTTCAGAAATCTCAGAACTTTTCTAATTCCGTTTCGAATTTTTTCAAAAAACATATTTCGAGATGACACTAGATCTCGACGTTTTTGATAATTCTGAGGCAAATGATATAAAAAAAAAATTCGATCTGGCAATATCGAAATTTTTCTAAGTATCAGAAAGTCGATTGTTTCGAAAAAAAAATTTTCCGGGATAACATTAAATCTCAACGTTTCATGCAATTGTAAGACTTTTGGCATAACAATTTTTTCGATTTCAAAAATTTCATTTTATTCAAAATCGAAAATTTTCAAACTTTGATCCCTCAATCATACCCGATTTAGCTCAAATTTTGCATGGGGACTTTTTTTTTTTAGGTGCATAACTTTTGAGCACTGCCGCTTAACGAAATTAGAGATGACCCTTAAATATTTTATTATTTCCATATATTTTGAATCGATGGAAATGACTTTTATCAGCTTTGAATAAGACCAATCAATTGAATCTAATCTTATGAAAATCCTTCTAGTAATTGCCAGGAAATCGATGTGAGTTCTTCTTCGGAGTCTTGTGATCACTACTTTTGGTGAGTTTGTATAGTCATCAACTAACGAAACCTTAAAATGAAATGAAATTACTGATCAATTCTAAAATCATTTCTCATTTGCATAGCTTTAATAATGGAACACACTGTTTGAATATATATTTTACACACTGATCACCCTGTCATTCCGGAAATAACTTAACCTAACCGATTTCAACTAGCTTAGGCTGGTTCGAACGGTACTACTGAGTTATTGATCAAGTCCGAAGTTGAAATGGCCGTCACTTCTGATCCTGGCGATAAAAAGACATAAGAGTCATAATCAACTAAATGCACTTTTTCACTTCTCCACTAAATTTTCTCAGGATTGGCCAAACTAAGGCTCGTTTGAAAGCCTCTATTGAGTCATTGATCAAAATGAAACTTCAAATAGCTGTCGCTTCTTGTTCTGGAGATATAGTGGTATAAAAGACGAAACTGACAAAACACACTTTTCTCTTACCGTTCATTTTCGCCGTGAATGGTTGAACCGATTTCAACATGTTTGGTAGCTAGTATTGAGTCTTTGATTAAATTTGAAGCTCAAATGACTTCTGGTTCGAGAGATATGTACTGTTTTCCCCTCTCGATTTTTATTTTCAGGGATGGCTGAACCGATTTCCATAAGCTTACTATCATTTGATGGCCACTATTGAGCCAACTTCAAAGTTCAGAGATCAAATGGCTGTCATTTCTGGTTCCGAAAATGTAATGGTATAAGAGACGTTACCGGCAAAACGCACTTTTTCCTTCTCCGCTCGAATTGCCCGGATACTAGTAAACCAATTTCAACAAGCGCAGGCTCGTTTGAAAACTACTATTCACTCGCCGATCTAGTTTGAAGTACAAATGGCGATCATTTCCGGCTCCGGAAATATAATGGTTAAAGTGACGTAACCGACTAACCGCAGTTTTTACATTGACTGAATTTTCTCGAAAAATACAACGAATTTCAATAAACTCAGGTTCGTTTGATAGCTACAATGTGGTTATCGATCAATGTTCGCAAGGGTTATGGTGACTATTTTCGGTTCAGAAGATGTATTCGAATAGGTGACCTAACCGACAAACCACACTGTTTTTCATTACGCGACTATCTGTAGCCATATTTGCTGCAGCATGCGCACTTGTTTCTAGTCGATCCAAGTATGAACCTACTTCTTAATCAGATGCCATCGATTAGATCTGGTAGTAATCAGACGAGACACCGTTCAGAGAGTATGACGGATGGGGTTGGAATTTCCAGTTTTGCGTCTCAAAATTTTTTTTTACCATTTTTTTTAGCATTTCTCTGCTGAAGTTCGTTATCAATTCAGTTATCGATTGAATGTTCAGATTTTAGTTTTCGTGTATAAACTCGACATCAATACGTGATCCAAGAGTTAAACTTGTGTTCAACGTTTTCTAGTAACTGACAAAGGAAACTGATTCCAGAGATATAAATTTATATTTTAAACAATTAATCAAATTTGGTGCATCGCAAGCTGTCAGAACCAAAATGACGTCGAAAACTTTCAAGAAGTATAAACAGTCATCCAAAGACAAACCTTCTTCAACGCTCCTCCTTTTTTATTTTCTTTGAATCATTCTGAATTAGCTTGAAAGAATTTAACAATTTCAAAACATTCGTCATGAAAAAAACTCTTCTCCTTTGGCACAGTTCGTTACTCGTGTCACTGCAACTATTTATCCTGGCTCAGTCTTGATTTTCAATGACTCTGCAGATGCAAAGATGCAAAGATGCACCACCTCTCCTAGTCAGCCGTTCAAATCCAATTTGAAAAGTTTGCACACTCACAGAATGGGATCCTTCAGTCACTTTTCCCAAACAGATTTAAATCAAAAGCCTTTCGACAAGAAAAACAGTCTCTTCAGTGCTTCAGTGTATAAACAAGTTTCATCTTAACTCACTCATCCCGAACACGTCCTTCCTTTCCCTGCAGCAGCAGCTGCTGCTCGCCAACGTCATCCTTATCTTTGAGCAAGTGTTTTCTACTGCATCAACGAACCTCACAGAACGCAATCTAATAATTCCAGGAAGATCAAACTCATAAACAATCATCTTCCTGCTTCGTCGTCGTCATCGTCGTCACCGTCTTCCCAGCCCAGTCAGTTTCGTTCCGAAATAATAAAAAAAACCGCGCTTCGTCCTTTTCCCAGCGCAGTCAGTCAGTCAGTCGTTATTTGCGATTCAATTTCGAGGTACATTTTAAATTTCCTTTGGTGTGTCAACGGGAATCCCCTCCCCTTTGGTGAAGTTTGGAGTCATCTCGCATAAGTCGCCGTACGCTGCCAAAGCTGCCAAGAGTGCACTTTGGAAAATGTTTCATCCGAACAACTGCGCTGTTCCATACACAAACAGGCCCGGGAAAAAGGATCAACACTGAAAAGTTTTATATCGGGTGTTGTGTCATGTCACCCATTCCTGAAAATTCACCCAGTTTCCTATTTCAGTGTCTCGCTTTCGGGGCGGTGTTCGGTCGTAAAGATGGACATCTGACGATGGCACCGGAGGAACAAATATTAAATTGAAAATAAAACGACGAATCAAGTGCGGCAAAACAGTTGTGACTGGAAGGAACATGTTGATGCAGTAAAAATGTAGCGAATGAAGCCATAAACATAAACCTTTTGGAAACCATCAGGAAATGGACCGATGCATAAAAACGAAATGTGCTGCAGTTGTTCTCGAGCGAGAATGGATTGTAGTTTCATGGAAAAATTATGATAACCTTAGAGAGACTTCGCATTCAATTTCTTCGATTCTGTGCAGCGCTGCGGTTACAAGATAGAGTCGTTTTTCAGGACATTTTAAAAACAAGCTAAAATAGACCGTTGACTGGAAAAGACGAATAAACATAGACAGATGTGATTTCTGAGGGTTGGAGTAAGGTATGCAAATGCTTTTCCAATATGCGACAATCTCGTCCTGAATCGTCTATAAGGAACCGTGAAGATTGCTGGTGCCGGCGCATATGACAGATCTTTTATAAATCTTGAATTCCTTCAGATCTTGGGTTCCTTTCTCATCGTCTAGTACCGATAAACTAAAAACTAAGAACTAGAACTCGGATTGGAATGCAACTCAAAATCAGCTTTGACAGGTTGACAGATCTCACTCTGACTAATAGTTTTCATATATGAGATAACTACTGAAGCTGAGATGAATAAGTCTACCGTTACCCTATGTATGTTAGAAAAAACTGACTAAGATGATGAATCTCTCTGCAAAACTTCTACGAACTTCTCCCTCTTCCGGTAGGATTTGGCATTATGCCACTACATAAAGGTTGTGCTAGAGTGGCATAAGGCGAATGATGTCGATTTCGTACCGAAAGATCCTCACAAACACTGAAAAGATCTGCTCCCAACAGAAAAATACTGGACCATTTTAAAAGAGCGCATTATGAAACTACCTAAATTAGAATATGGAAGAAATGAAGAAAACATGGGTTAAAATGCAAAAAACTGTCGATTCTGAGGTCGTGTCGATCCTTCTACTGGGGTTAAGGCAAATGTGCGTGCATTCGGATATAAACGTGAATGATGTCAAAACTAACTTCAATTGTTTCTTTTTACTTCCTGAAAATTTGTGATAATCACGAGAAGAACTCGAATCTTAACAATGAATTTTTAAACGGTAAACCGACGTGGGACAGCTTTCCGAGTAAAAGTTTTAGGTGCACACGGCTTAAAAAATGTATTCCCAACAGACTAAATTTGATTTTTGCCAAAAACCCTGGATTTGCCAGCGAAAAACCATGGATATGCAAGCGATTTGCAGCAGCGGATAATAAATTTAGGTTTTCGTTCCAAGTAGACTTTTTGAAGCTTCACAAGACAATGTGCTTGAGAAAATGTTCTGCAAACCACACAAAAGCGCTTGTAAAATTTTGCCCAGATCGAGGGATCGAAGAGCATGTCAATGGCATTCAACCTGTTGTAGTGGGTAAAACAAATGACAGTCCCTCATTTTGGCTCACAAGTGCGTTTGTTTGACCACTACTGGAGCAAGTGAGCTAGAATAGTTTGCTTAATTTTCACAAACAGAAAAAAAACAGAAGTACAGGAAGACAGACAGAAAGAAGGACAGACAAACAGAAGGAAAGAAAGACAGAAAAATTGAGAGATATAAAAAAGACAGAGAGACCAAAAATCAAAACGACTGAAAAACAGACAAACAGAAAGACGGAAATACGAAAAACAGAATGAAAGAAACACAGAAAAACTTAAAAACAAAAAGAATAGGAGACATAAAGACAATAAATTAAAGGATAGAACGACACAAAGACTGATAGAAAATGAGACAGAAAAACTGAAGGACATGAACACATAAAGAAAAAAGAAAGACAGAATGGTAGAAAAAAAACTAGAACGACAGAAAGACAATAAGACACAAATACAGAAAAATATTAGAATAGAAAAAGTCAGTACGACAGAAAAACAAGAAAGACAGTAAGATATAATAAAAGAAAAACTGAAAAAAATAAAGACGGACAGACAGAACAATAGAAAGATAAAACGACTGAAAACCTGAGAGACTGAGAGATGAAAAAGAGACAAATTTTGGAATTTGGAAATTTTGAAACTTGATCAATTTAAAAATCAAAAAGACAAAAAAAGAGACTGAAAGATTAAAAGACAGAAAGACAAAAAACAGAAAGACAGGAGGGCAGAAAGACAGGAGGACAGAAAGACAGAAAGACAGAAAGACAGAAAGACAGAAAGACAGAAAGACAGAAGGACAGAAAGACAGAAAGACAGAAAGACAGAAAGACAGAAAGACAGAAAGACAGAAAGACAGAAAGACAGAAAGACAGAAAGACAGAAAGACAGAAAGACAGAAAGACAGAAAGACAGAAAGACAGAAAGACAGAAAGACAGAAAGACAGAAAGACAGAAAGACAGAAAGACAGAAAGACAGAAAGACAGAAAGACAGAAAGACAGAAAGGCAGAAAGACAGAAAGACAGAAAGACAGAAAGACAGAAAGACAGAAAGACAGAAAGACAGAAAAACAGAAAGACAGAAAGACAGAAAGACAGAAAGACAGAAAGACAGAAAGACAGAAAGACAGAAAGACAGAAAGACAAAAAGACAGAAAGACAGAGAGACAAAAAGACAGAAAGACAGAAAGACAGAAAGACAGAAAGACAGAAAGACAGAAAGACAGAAAGACAGAAAGACAGAAAGACAGAAAGACAGAAAGACAGAAAGACAGAAAGACAAAAAGACAAAAATAAAGAAATACAGAAAGACAGAGAGATATAAAGAGTAAAAGACAGAGAGACTAAAAGATTAAAAGACAAAAAGATTAAAAGACAAAAAGATTAAAAGACAAAAAGACTAAAAGACAAAAAGACTAAAAGACTAAAAGACTAAAAGACTAAAAGACTAAAAGACTAAAAGACTAAAAGACTAAAAGACTAAAAGACTAAAAGACTAAAAGACTAAAAGACTAAAAGACTAAAAGACTAAAAGACTAAAAGACTAAAAGACTAAAAGACTAAAAGACTAAAAGACTAAAAGACTAAAAGACTAAAAGACTCAAAGACTAAAAGACTAAAAGACTAAAAGACTAAAAGACTAAAAGACTAAAAGACTAAAAGACTAAAAGACTAAAAGACTAAAAGACTAAAAGACTAAAAGACTAAAAGACTAAAAGACTAAAAGACTAAAAGACTAAAAGACTAAAAGACTAAAAGACTAAAAGACTAAAAGACTAAAAGACTAAAAGACTAAAAGACTAAAAGACTAAAAGACTAAAAGACTAAAAGACTAAAAGACTAAAAGACTAAAAGACTAAAAGACTAAAAGACTAAAAGACTAAAAGACTAAAAGACTAAAAGACTAAAAGACTAAAAGACTCAAAGACTAAAAGACTAAAAGACTAAAAGACTAAAAGACTAAAAGACTAAAAGACTAAAAGACTAAAAGACTAAAAGACTAAAAGACTAAAAGACTAAAAGACTAAAAGACTAAAAGACTAAAAGACTAAAAAACTAAAAGACTAAAAGACTAAAAGACTAAAAGACTAAAAGACTAAAAGACTAAAAGACTAAAAGACTAAAAGACTAAAAGACTAAAAGACTAAAAGACTAAAAGACTAAAAGACTAAAAGACTAAAAGACTAAAAGACTAAAAGACTAAAAGACTAAAAGACTAAAAGACTAAAAGACTAAAAGACTAAAAGACTAAAAGACTAAAAGACTAAAAGACTAAAAGACTAAAAGACTAAAAGACTAAAAGACTAAAAGACTAAAAGACTAAAAGACTAAAAGACTAAAAGACTAAAAGACTAAAAGACTAAAAGACTAAAAGACTAAAAGACTAAAAGACTAAAAGACTAAAAGACTAAAAGACTAAAAGACTAAAAGACTAAAAGACTAAAAGACTAAAAGACTAAAAGACTAAAAGACTAAAAGACTAAAAGACTAAAAGACTAAAAGACTAAAAGACTAAAAGACTAAAAGACTAAAAGACTAGAAGACTAAAAGACTAAAAGACTAAACGACTAAAAGACTAAAAGACTAAAAGACTAAAAGACTAAAAGACTAAAAGACTAAAAGACTAAAAGACTAAAAGACTAAAAGACTAAAAGACTAAAAGACTAAAAGACTAAAAGACTAAAAGACTAAAAGACTAAAAGACTAAAAGACTAAAAGACTAAAAGACTAAAAGACTAAAAGACTAAAAGACTAAAAGACTAAAAGACTAAACGACTAAAAGACTAAAAGACTAAAAGACTAAAAGACTAAAAGACTAAAAGACTAAAAGACTAAAAGACTAAAAGACTAAAAGACTAAAAGACTAAAAGACTAAAAGACTAAAAGACTAAAAGACTAAAAGACTAAAAGACTAAAAGACTAAAAGACTAAAAGACTAAAAGACTAAAAGACTAAAAGACTAAAAGACTAAAAGACTAAAAGACTAAAAGACTAAAAGACTAAAAGACTAAAAGACTAAAAGACTAAAAGACTAAAAGACTAAAAGACTAAAAGACTAAAAGACTAAAAGACTAAAAGACTAAAAGACTAAAAGACTAAAAGACTAAAAGACTAAAAGACTAAAAGACTAAAAGACTAAAAGACTAAAAGACTAAAAGACTAAAAGACTAAAAGACTAAAAGACTAAAAGACTAAAAGACTAAAAGACTAAAAGACTAAAAGACTAAAAGACTAAAAGACTAAAAGACTAAAAGACTAAAAGACTAAAAGACTAAAAGACTAAAAGACTAAAAGACTAAAAGACTAAAAGACTAAAAGACTAAAAGACTAAAAGACTAAAAGACTAAAAGACTAAAAGACTAAAAGACTAAAAGACTAAAAGACTAAAAGACTAAAAGACTAAAAGACTAAAAGACTAAAATACTAAAAGACTAAAAGACTAAAAGACTAAAAGACTAAAAGACTAAAAGACTAAAAGACTAAAAGACTAAAAGACTAAAAGACTAAAAGACTAAAAGACTAAAAGACTAAAAGTCTGAAAACAGAAAAACACAAACAGAAATATAGAAAGACTGAACGACAAGAAGGAGACGGGAAGACAAAATAAACAAACAAATGAAAGACGGAAATATGGGAAACCGAAAGACAGAAAGAATTGAAGGCAAAAAAACAGAAAGACCAAAAATCAAAACACAGAAAGACAGAAAAACAGAATTACTCAGAGACAAAAAGGAGACAGGAAGACAAAACAAAAGACAGAACAACAGAAAGACAGAAAACAAAAGGATAGAAAGATTAGAAGACAAAAAGAAGACAGAAAGACATAAAATCGAAAGACAGAAAATCACAAAGACAGAAGACAGAAAGACAGACAGAAAAACAAAAAGACAGAAACACAATGACAGAAAGAAGATAGTGACAAAAAATAAAAAAGATAGGAAGACAAAAATACAAAAAACAGAATGACTGTAGGACAGAAAAGCGAGAAGACACAAAGACTGGAAGACAAAAATAAGACATAATAAAAAAATCAAGATAGAATAACGGAGAAAAAAGAGAAAAACAGAAAAAAGAAAAACAGAAAAAAAGAAAGACAGACGAAAAGACGAAAAAACAAAAAAGGACTGGAAAGCAGAGCTCGAAAACTATGAAAAAAAAACACAGAAAGATAGAGAGAAAGAAAGACAGAATTACAGAAAGACAAATGATATTCTGATTTTCTGATATCCTGATTTTCCGATTTGCTTATTTTCTGATTTTCTGATTTTCTGATTTTCTGATTTTCTGCTTTTCTGATTTTCTGATTTTCTGATTTTCTGATTTTCTGATTTTCTGATTTTCTGATTTTCTGCTTTTCTGCTTTTCTGATTTTCTGATTTTCTGATTTTCTGATTTTCTGATTTTCTGATTTTCTGATTTTCTGATTTTCTGATTTTCTGATTTTCTGATTTTCTGATTTTCTGATTTTCTGATTTTCTGATTTTCTGATTTTCTGATTTTCTGATTTTCTGATTTTCTGATTTTCTGATTTTCTGATTTTCTGATTTTCTGATTTTCTGATTTTCTGATTTTCTGATTTTCTGATTTTCTGATTTTCTGATTTTCTGATTTTCTGATTTTCTGATTTTCTGATTTTCTGATTTTCTAATTCCTAGTTTCTAATTTCTGACTTCTGACTTCTGACTTCTGACTTCTGACTTCTGACTTCTGACTTCTGACTTCTGACTTCTGACTTCTGACTTCTGACTTCTGACTTCTGACTTCTGACTTCTGACTTCTGACTTCTGACTTCTGACTTCTGACTTCTGACTTCTGACTTCTGACTTCTGACTTCTGACTTCTGACTTCTGACTTCTGACTTCTGACTTCTGACTTCTGACTTCTGACTTCTGACTTCTGACTTCTGACTTCTGACTTCTGACTTCTGACTTCTGACTTCTGACTTCTGACTTCTGACTTCTGACTTCTGACTTCTGACTTCTGACTTCTGACTTCTGACTTCTGACTTCTGACTTCTGACTTCTGACTTCTGACTTTTGACTTTTGATCTCTGACTTCTGAGACTTCTGACTTCTGACTTCTGATTTCTGACTTCTGACTTCTGACTTCTGACTTTTGACTTCTGAGACTTCTGACTTCTGACTTCTGACTTCTGACTTCTGACTTCTGACTTCTGACTTCTGACTTCTGACTTCTGACTTCTGACTTCTGACTTCTGACTTCTGACTTCTGACTTCTGACTTCTGACTTCTGACTTCTGACTTCTGACTTCTGACTTCTGACTTCTGACTTCTGACTTCTGACTTCTGACTTCTGACTTCTGACTTCTGACTTCTGACTTCTGACTTCTGACTTCTGACTTCTGACTTCTGACTTCTGACTTCTGACTTCTGACTTCTGACTTCTGACTTCTGACTTCTGACTTCTGACTTCTGACTTCTGACTTCTGACTTCTGACTTCTGACTTCTGACTTCTGACTTCTGACTTCTGACTTCTGAGATTTCTGACTTCTGACTTCTGACTTCTGACTTCTGACTTCTGATTTCTGACTTCTGACTTCTGACTTCTGACTTCTGACTTCTGACTTCTGACTTCTGACTTCTGACTTCTGACTTCTGACTTCTGACTTCTGACTTCTGACTTCTGACTTCTGACTTCTGACTTCTGACTTCTGACTTCTGACTTCTGACTTCTGACTTCTGACTTCTGACTTCTGACTTCTGACTTCTGACTTCTGACTTCTGACTTCTGACTTCTGACTTCTGACTTCTGACTTCTGACTTCTGACTTCTGACTTCAGACTTCTGACTTCTGACTTCTGACTTCTGACTACTGACTTCTGACTACTGACTTCTGATTTCTGACTTCTGACTTCTGATGTCTGATTCCTGATTTATTATTCCCGGTTAGAAGTCGTACTAATGAATGTTGAGATGGAATTGAGTCAGATTTCCGAGCGAGGTAAAAAGATATTCCTAGAAGACATATTTTTGTTGCTGCAAAGAGGTTCGCTAAAAAATTCTGATTTAGTAAAGCAATTTGTAATTGCGGACAAAATAAACTTGAATTTTCGTTCAAATCATCTTATGAACTCGAAAAAAAAACAATAATTTCAATGCACCAAAAGAACCTGTAACGTTTATTCCGAATTCGACTAGTTACCGTTACAGTCGAAAGCTATTTCACTGCTAGAGAATACTGGGTAGATTTATTCGAACAGAACCTCAGTTGGTCTAAAATTCTCCTGATCGAGAAATATTGAGTATTTGTTGAGCGGAAGCTGAAAAGATATATAATCAAAGACTCGGAAATCGTCAGATATGAAAATGACGAAATAAAATGATCACTAAAATTGACGAACAAAGTGTTCAAAAGATGATACTTCGAAAGCTTTATGTTTCCTCCAGGCACGAAGAAGATCACTAACCTTTATCGCTCTACAGGTAAACGAAAACCCCCCAACTGCTATCCATCACAAATCAGATGTTATGCTCTCTATAATAACAATAAAATCGAGCTTAGGGTTCGCTTTGAAATCGTTCTGTGAGATGTTCAACACCGAATCATGGATTGACAAAACAAAATCCGCACCGTCCTGGCCTGGCCTTGGTAAAGCTCTAATGACGGTATCCCGCTATTTCGAGCGGACGACGACCGCGATGATGCCACCATTGAGCCAGGAGTGCTAATGATCAGTTCTATGGTCAGTCATTAAAAAATAAAACAGTGCCTTAGGAAACTGCAACAATAACAAAAAAAAACACAATTCGTGACTGTCGAAAACTTGAACGATGTAGTAGTTCTGTTGGTTTGTTGGAGCACCACGTAAAATGGTTTTTTTTCGTTTACGGTTTTATGTCCGTTTATTGCTTCGTGCCAGAACCCGGGAGAATCTTCATGATGGGGCCAAAATCGTGCAAGTATGATTGTCAAGAGTAATTCTTTCTAACCGTTCTTCGTTTGTTCGTTCGTTCGTTCGGTTTGAGATGCTGCTGGTAGCCAGCCTTCAATCCGATCGTTACCGTAAGTTCTCAACTGTCAACGGCCTAATGAGTAATGGCTTTAACCCAAATCTCTAGGGTGGGTGCTGTGTTAGTTCATTTTGGATCTGCCTGCTAACGACGTCACTCTACTGTCAAGGTTTTTTTGTCGAGTCGAGCATTAAAATTACCTTCACTAGAAGACCCGTGATTAGTACCTTGTCCGTGTTTGTCCGGCTACCGCTTTCTATTACTCCATCATTCATCAATGTCCGTTTCCATTCCCATCGACAACGCTTTGAGAGAACGGGAAGAATAAATCCATCCCCATCGAGAGGTTATTTACTTTTTTTCCGCTCAGTCCGGTTCGCTCCGATCGATTCCTTCACCTCGTAAGAAAGCCACCAACCGACCAGGAGACTCGGACCGATGTCTTCTGAATAGACTTTTAGTGGCCGTTTTCAGTCAAGAACAGCACGAAGCACTTTCCTGCCTCAAGTTGAAGCTATTGTTGATATCCATTATCTTTCCTCCGTAATATTTTTTTTTTATTTTAGTGAGGACGTTCACTCCCGGCTATACCAGACTATACCAGGCCGTACGCCGGGCACTATAGGACGGTTCTTCTCGACGGTGGATTGCCGTAACTGTTTCATCATTTACGAGCATCGACCTTGCCGAACCGGGCAATCTGTGCGGTGTTTTTGTTTAGTGGCTGTTCATCTTCGTGATGGGGCTTACTACTTCGAGCAGCGAGGCATAGCTCGACGAATCGGTACACGGACGCGAGGGAGGACATCCTTTTTCTTTTAAAGTTTGACTCAGTGAAACTCTCCTAGCCCGTTCGCCCCGGGTATGCATTCGTGATTGAGCAAATAATACTTTCGGAAACGGCTTTTTTGCTAATTAGAAAGCGTGGCCGAAAACGATGGAAATGATTATTATTGATCTAAATGGAGTTATTAATTGGCTCCAGGTTATGGAAAAGGGGGATGATGATCTAGGCAAAAGCTAAACATCAGCCAGACTCGTGAATATTGTATTTTGCTAGCAGTCATCACTAAATAATGGTAGTGCTAACAATGATGCGGTTCACGTAGCTACGACGAAATTGATGTTTCGCTGAAAACAGTTTCATGGAAGGCCTCAACCCTATCATAATGAGATACTAGTTGACAATTGTCAGCTCGATTCAGGGTCATTACGCCGAATGTGTAATTTCACCGAAAGGGTTATTTCGCCGAATTCTTCAATAATATTAATATGGTGATTGGAATTTATTTAAAAAAAAATTAGAGGGTTGTATTCAATACACGACCGAACACAATAACATTAAAAATGGAACATTTCTAGGATTTTGTTTGTATGGGAATGGAGATTTAAGTATGCAAACCGATCCGTTGACAAATTAAAACATTTTTAAGCTTACAATATTGAAGCTTTGGAATCATTTGATTGAGGACAATCCATTAACAAATCATCGAGGAACAAGCGCTGCAAATTAGATCCGAAAAATCTATCGCCGATAATTCTAAATTGGCCTGATGGTTACTAGAGAACCAAAATAAAATACTCAATTCAAACCAATTTTTCAATGGTAAGCAATTGAAATATTCAAATGACGTTGTCTCATAAGTTTAAGTTAAATTTTTCCGAATCGACTGGTTGTTAAATTATAACAATCCATCAACAAATGACCGAGTTATTAACGTTCAAAATTATGACACAAAAAGGTTACGCGACTATTTTTGAAACTTTCAATTGACACCCGGCCCCATATAGTGAAGAGTAGGGCATTTTTAATGCTAAAAAATCTACAAGGATCAGCCCCATGGGGTTGTCCGAGCCATTGATGTGGAATAAGGCAACCAAATGATCTAATGATCTACAATCAAAAAGTTCAATCATTCGTCACACTTTTGAATCCGCAATTGCACGAGAGTCTGCTTAGATTGATCTTGATTAGGAATCAACTTGATTGATTGATCTTTATTAGGAATCAATACCGAACATTTTTTTGTCTTGATTTGTATTTGTTTTATAACCGACGAAATTACACCAACATCCCAAATGTATGCAATTATATCTTTGTACATACTTGCGATTTCGATATTCAAGCGATATCAAGTTTTGTATGCAAGCAGTTATTTTTATAGCGTTAAGGTGACCATGGAAGCAAGCCACAAATGGCAACCAAGAAACCACCTACCCACCCACTTCACCTTCCGCTATTTTGCCTTGCTCTTGATGTAAACATACCATGAAACATGTTTTTTCTACGCGTAGGGGTAAATATGTTACGATAAACTATCAACTCTGTAGAATTATGTGTGCAAAACTTTTTCGGACTTTCATTATAGGGTTTCTTCTTAGAATGTTATTATTTTTCACTCACCTTAAGATTTCAACTGCTGTTTATAGTTCCGTGACATAAGTAAGCTTTATGAAACACTTTCGAGTTGTTCTTCACCGGTAAATTTATCTTTTGATCTAAACATTTTATTATAAAACCTTTGAATAACTCACAGTTCTGGTTTTGAAAATTTTCCAAAAATCCACGATAAAAAGTTTGCCGGTCTGCTTTAGTATTGGTAATACCATCCTTTGGTATTGGCAGTGATGCCATACATAATTAGAGAAAAAACCTTGCAATCTAAAAATGGCATTATTTTCAATTAGTCGCACATTGATATAGTTAAAATTACGGATCAAAACTACTTTCGTACGTCACCATCTAAAATTTCAATATTTAAAAAAAACTATAACATTTCCCTTATTCCCATTTCAAACATTGCTTCCTCTCCAAGTTATCCGCAACCCTGTTGTCTTATTTACCGTCGCTACACTCAAAATAATAATCATGTTATAGTTACGTGAAAAGTTATGTGAATATTTTCTACCCTACTTTTCACGTAGATTTTAATGGACTGACATTTAAAAGCTGTTTAATGCATAATCCAGTAAAAGTTACGTGTTTCATAGGTAAAATGTAATGTACTGCTCATATCACATTTAATTATCAGTTCATATCAAATTTAGATACCAGAGAATAATTATTTTATATATTGGTTAAAGTCAAAAGGGAGATTTCAGATTCTTATATAAATCTAGGAAATGAAAAATAAAGCATTTATTTCAGTAAATTAGCATAGAATTTTAATGGCTGAAAATAAAAAGCAACTAATCACGTGGGATCTCGAATCGGCAAGCATTCAGAAATCGTGTTGTCACTGCCATCCAACCGAAGCCGAAGTCGAGATACGTGAACTCCCACAACACTACCGACGCAGGTTGAAGTCGCAATACATGGTTCCAGTGTCTCTAGTTTCATATCAATTTTGAACTCGTTTTTCGATGGACCAACGACATGTTTGAAGCATTCGGAAGGAGCGGCAAACTTCCGAACTCACGCAGGCACTCAGTCCAGTTAAACACATGAAAACTTTCATACTGGAATGGTCCGGTCGATGTAGTAAAAAATTGTAATTAAATAACATTTCTCGCAAATATTTACACTACTTACAATTTGAGAGCCACTGTTCACCATTTTCAAAATTGAGTTTTTCACACTGGAAATTCGCGTAGATTGTTTGACGTTTGGGCAATTCACCTAAACCTTATGTGATGACTCTAATCATTTTAGGGGATGTTCGTATAACATTCATTTTCGTCTAGTAAAATATTCAATTTGACATTTGAAACTAATTTACGTGATTTTTCAAGTGAATCGAACGTGAATACGTTGATAGAGTGTGTTTTGCATAGTGAGTATGTGCGGGACTCATCAGTTCGAACAGTGGAAAAACTGCCAGATGTGCTGGTTCAAAACAATACCACGGAATTTAGAAACTGTACTGGATCCAATAATTCGGTATCAATAGGTAAAGTTCTAAAATATTTTCGTCAATATATGAAATTATATCTTCAAATTTGCATGATAAATCTTTTCAGAGCAAATAGCCGATTTGTCATCAAACCACAGACTAACAGACAGGACACTCAAATTAGATTCTTCAATCATTTTAACGGTCATTTCGAATATTCCTTTAGTTGGGACAGTACTCACATATGTCATGATGGCGCCACGTTACCCTATCAAAAACATCCTGTCTGTCATCTAGACTGTGTTTATTTTTTTCATTTACCAACAGAGTTGCCATTCATACAGAATTACCCGTAATGTATTGATTTGTATACGTCCATGCGAATTTCATGCAGGATACAGATTTAATACATATTGCCAAAACTATATACAGAATTGTGCCTACTTCTCACCCTTCAACGCAATACAAAATCGAACCCGTTTTGTTACAATATCTACTTACTTCTGGTCTGCCACCACTGGTTGAAGCGATAAACTTTTTCTCATTATCAATCGAGTTCATCTTATATGAAATAATTAATTAATTAAAGCAATCTTAAGCACTCAAAATTTTTCCTGGGGTTGTTATCAATTTCTCAAGCGAAACGACATAACATGGAATTTCATCCGATCTTGCATGACTCAAAATCAGAGCATACCAATTAAAGCTTCAAATCGTTTTATGGCACTTTTTGTCTTGCTGTCTAGCAACAACCTACCTCTAGCATGCTACGCGTAGGACTGAAACGTTAGCTATAATTTTGCTGCTATTTGTAGATTCGCGTGCTTCCAACAGCTTCGCTTTTGCATCGATTGACCAATCAGAGCGATGCTTTCTCTTTGATATATGGCTTACTCCTTCAAAACCGTCGTCCATGGCAGGGAAATCCGATATGCCGGCGATTTTTAGCAGACAAAATAGGACACTGCTCGCTACTAATCAAAATTTCGATCATATATAATTGAAAATACGTGGCTTGATACATTCAAATCGATACATAGAAATATTTCCAATCAAATGATGAAATAATATTAATAATTGATGCAAAATAAATTGAGCTATAAATGTTTAAAACCTGACCACATTTCTACGTGTAGTTTTCTTTGAGTTTCTGATTTGCACCTCTATATAGAAAATAAAGATGTGTTCCACATCAAAAAAGACAAATGAATAATGATTACGTTTATTCCCGTTTTGTTGTACTTCTGATATACTCCAGAAATACCTAACTAAGTTTTTTCATGTTTATTATTGATCCTCAAGCAGAACGGTGCAAATGAAAGAAAAATATCTACGGTGTAGCTGCGCAACATCATTTATCCAGGAGATATAACAACAAATAGTTATTTTTGATGAATATCCGGAATTTGCAGTTTTCTTATAATTTATGTTATGTATTAAAAATAACCCTCTCGTTAAAATATACTATTCGGCGAAATGGCCCTTTCTGCGAAATAACCCTTTCGGCAAAATTGTCCTTTCTGCGAAACGACTTTTGGCGAAATGACCCGCTCCCGTCAGCTCAATCATGAATAAATTTAAATTTACTATGATGGTTGTAACGGCTGGAAGATGAATTTATAAAAGCATTGACGGCTTTCTCAGTCCCAAATCACTAGGCAAACGATTTAATTCTTAAATTGCTCGACGTTTCGGCCGTTTTTAATGGCCTTTTTCAAGGGAAACTGTAAAGTTGTGTTTTTATTATTGTTTTAAAATAGGTACAAAAATTTAATTAAATACAAACATATTTTAAACTCACTCTAGTCAATTCGTTATTGTCGAGTACCTTGATTGCCAACGGTAAGAAGTTAAACTATTTTAAACGGCTTTAATTGCTTCGCGGATATTTGCATTTGCTAGTCGATTTAAAATAATAACTCACATGTTTAAGTTGCGATTAAGAATGAATCTTTATTTTATCAGTTCGTTAATTTATATCCTATCCTCTCCTAGTCTAGCTAATTAATTTTTTTTACTTTTACAATTGGTGAGAATCTAGGGGGGGGGGGAGGAGTTAGAACGCGCAGTGTAAGTCGGGTTTAACCAATGGGATTAGTTGTATCGAGTCGGCCATTGTATACTTTGTGAGTAAGAGAGGAAATAAGCATCTTGATGAGAGTGAGCGGGTGTGATACGGAGAGGAGCGGGCGATAGCATGTTGGGTTATTCTCGTGAGTGTCGGTTTGAGTTAGTGTGCGTTCTTGAGTTACTGTTATTCTAGGTCGTGCCGGTTGGTATTCAATTGTGGACATGAGGGGCGTCAAGAGAAGGGGAAGTGACACAGTAGGTCATGTTTATTTTGTATGTTCGACGATGATATAACAATTTGAAACTTGATGCTTCCTTGTTTCTGCAGACGAAATTTATGTCTACGTCGTTCCTTTCTTTGGGTCAGCGTAAGTTGCCTTCATGTAGGTAATGTATTTGTTTTATGTGGGTTTCTAGGTTTTCGTGGAATGGTGTTTTTACTGGATTTTGTCAAGTGCGTGTGGTCTAGGGTGTGAGAAAGATTTAGTCTTGAATACTCATATCACATGGTCTGAAATGTGTGAGGAGATTTAGCGTTAAATGCTCATATTACAGCCGCAGACTCTCTGGGTGTATACTTGCTATACGCAGGCATTTCACACACAATTAAAGCTACCTCTAGCCGCCGAAAAAGAGTCACAACTGAGAGCAAAATGATTGTGGATCACGTTTCTCACTAAGCACACAAGCAACAACAATTTGTACACCAAATTTCTACGGTCCGTTGTAAAGCAAGAATACACCCAGCGATTCTGTGACTGTTATCGACTACCAAATGCAAATATCCGTAAACAATTAAAACCTTTTAAAATAGTTGAACTTCTTACCGTTGGCAATCAACGTTTGGTCTGAAATCTGGCATCTAACTTTCTTATGTTGTTCAAAGTTTTATGTTGAACAATTTTGCTGTAGAAGTCATAGTTTTAGCTCTTCAGTTGATCGAGTTACATCAATTTATCGGAGTAAAAGTAGAGTGGCTCTTAAAAAATCACTTTTTGACTTTCTCATATAGAAAGGCTATGCAATCACTGTGAAAACCGACCTTTTAACCGAGGCCCGGATGACCGAAGGTCATATACCATTCGACTCAGCTCGACGAACTCAGTAAATGTCTGCACTCACTTTTCTCGGAAATGGCTGAACCGATTTTCACAAACTAAGATTCAAATGGAAGGTCATATAGTTTCCTAACAAAAATCTAGAACATCTTTTCCGAATACGACTTTCGGTTCCGGAACTAAAGCGTGATAAGTAAAAAATTACCAATTCCGTGAGTATTTTTTCACGAACGATGGTCAAAAACAGGTACAAATCCCATAAAACTGTCTGCTAAATTCCTCTAGTTTGCAGAACTGGTTAGTTTGTGGGAATAAAAACCTTTTCCTATTCCGAAAGAACCGAAAGTGGTGAAAAAAAACTCCAAAATAGAACTCACTTCGATTTCTCAGCGATGCTTGAACCGATTTTCACAAATCTGTATTTGACTTAAAGCTCATATTACCTTTAAAGCTACTGTAAAATTTCATCTGGATCCGACTTCCGGCTCCGCAATTACAGGGCGATGAGTGTCAAAGTTTTCAAATCGCCATATAGAATGACAATATATACAACACCGGTACGTGGTGGTACGGTGAAAGAAGAAAACGCAAAATGTACGATGCGTGCTTTGTTCTATTTCGTACACGCTATAAAGAACACGAAACGGTTACGGATGTTTGCTACAGGTGTGTGATATTGGTAAATACGGTGCTGCTGTTGAAAAATTTTTTTAGCTATTTTATGATAAGTGCGCCCGAAAGAATAAAACATTTTCAAAAAATTGAATTTTATTTTTAAATTTGAAATTTACAAAAATTGTACTTGAAGTCATTGGTTTATTGGGATAAATCAGCAAAGTATTGATGCTTTGGAAACCAATATTAAACGTGTCAATGCATGAAAAAGTGGTAGAAAATTGGACTTCCTGAATGACCTGTGAGAAAAATAGTCTTGGCGGTCCTATGCCCGAAATCATATTTAAATGTTAAATGCCAAGATATTATCTGCCAAATAAAAAATGGCATGTGTTTTATTAAAATTTCGAATCAGCAAGCTCACAAAAAACACCCTTATTCTTTCACCGGTTTAGAGATCTTTTTCACTCAAGGCTAATTTAGAAGAAATCTATAGCTTCTACGGAAATTGTGTCTAATAAAAAGGTGTAGGTAATCAATTGAACTTTCTAAAAAAATACACACTAAAACAAAAATCTTCCAATTTCTCATAAAATCAAAAATAAAGTTAATTTTTCGTAATTCTCGGTTATTTCGCTGTACGATTTACTTTATTATATACCACAAAAAAACGTCAAATTACAAGGAACCTAATGAATGTTTAAAAAAGTTGAAGAGATGATCGATAAAAAAGTTTCCCGAAGAAAAACTTTTGTAACGATTTTCGAAAAACGATGTTTTGATAGAAACAAATGTGTCTGAGCAATGAAATATTATTCTTCAAGCTAGGTTCAATGAAAAAGCCCATAGATTGTGTTATTTTCTAGATGCATTTTTGAAATATATGAGAAAAAATCGAGAAAATGGATATTTCATGAGAATACGCCTCTTCAATTAATTAGTCAGCATTCTCCTTCGCCAAATTTATTAGTTTTGGAATCCCCATGGAATTTTGTATAAATTATTCTTTGACATCAGGACGATGCGAGCAGTTGTTCTCAAAATACTTTAAAAACAAGATCGAAGAAAAATCAGTGGTTCAACAAGGGAGTAACCACCATATTGAGAAAAAAAATTCTGCTTTTAGGTAACCGGTTCAGGTATAAAAACTTAGATTACCTGGGTCTTCTTGTTTTCCTCTGGTATAGTAGTTTATCTGTGATACAAACAATTACTTAAACTCAACTATAGAAGTGCATTTTTGAAATACAAGGCGTCAGATAGTATGGCTGAACACATTGCTTTCAAGCAGTACGCAATTACTGTGAATGTTACGATGCATATTTGCGACTCATGTCGATTATATTCATATCGACCTGTGTCTGTTGAAAATGCACAGCAACTATCTTCCAGCGACAACAAGATGCCAGCTTATACGACAGCTTCGCCAGCAACATCGGGAAATAATTTAGTAGAAATACCGCCAGCTACATGGAGATATGATTTAGAAGAAATGCCATCAGCGGCTTCACTTGTCTCAGCATCCTTTCAACATTTTGATCTAGCGCATGTTTTTAGGAACCAAAATGTTGAGGTATTCAATTAAGATATTTCTGGAATTAATGTATTTCCTATAGCAGTCTAAGAGCTCAGGTCAACTATCGTCGAAAAAGTATTCCAAAATAGTTAAAGGCGACAGGACACAACTATTCGACCATCCACCACAAAATGAATCTGAAGAAGTTCAGACAGTGAAAGCTAAGGCTGCAGCATTCGACGGATACTCTCAATTTTACCTAAATGAGTAATGTTTTCTCCTTTCAAATTACTGTTTATATGATCCGATATAACTTTGGAACAACTTAAAATATTACCACCAAACTTGACAGAAGTAATGCATGCTGTTCATAGGTTGCCATTAGGGTATTTGAGGGGGGAGGACTAGTAGTAAGTGTGAGGCAAAATGTCAATTTTCTAAAGTGCATTGTTATTGCAAATTTAGTTATTATTATTTTTTTTTTTGTTTCGATTATAGAGGTTTTAACCTTAAGGTCATTCGCCTCTTCGGGCCAGAAAAATTTTCTGACCCTATGTGCGGGGATGGGAATCGAACCCAGGTGGGCTGCGTGAAAGGGTATCGACTTACCCATCACGCTATGCCCGTCCCCGTTATTATTTTTGATACTTCATCTCTTATTACAAACAAATTAATGTTGAGTTTTACCATATAGTTGTTTGATTTGAATCATAAATTTTTCTATTAGTTAGCAAATCACTTCTACCCGGGTAACAATACAGATCTACTTGGGAAGGGAAGAATGGGTAAGTCGATGCATGTTGCTACTACAAAACCGAGCAATCCTCTGCATTTCCATATGCATTACAGGAAGGGATAGTTTGTTAGTAAATGCCATAATAATATTATAATGCATTTTTACTCTGGGCAGTCGGCTTCCTAGACATTTTTAAAATTTTAACATATTTAAAAACGATACACGAAATGACAACTTTCCGAAACTCATAAGAGTCTGGACAGCCGACTGTCAGGAGCGCCGCATACATTAAATCATCCATCCAATATTTACCGTCCAATTGTGTCGCTTCCGACGCACCTTCTTCATGATGGTTCAGTACTTCTCAATTAGCCTAATTTCCGATGCGCTCGGGGGATTGAAGTTCTTCGACATAAAGTTCATCTCATCAGCCTTGTACCACTCCAAAACATCTTTGGGATAATGGCACGAGGCTAAATCTAGCTATAAAAGTGAAGGGCCATTGTTTGACCTTAGCAGTGAAAGTACATGTTTTTGGTGGTACTCCTTTATGTATATCTGCCCGTTGATCGTCAGGGTTGTCACAAATGAAGCGCTCCACTTTCCACATGAACAAATCGCTTGCCAAATCATGCCTTTTAGGCAAACATTGACATGTTCTGCTCACTGACGTCTTCTGGAACATCAAACTTATGATGGGTAGTGAAAAACGGAAATCTCGGATGCAGAGGAAGGAGACAGAGCGGTTTTGTCAACATCTTGACGTAATTTTCCCACTTCGTACATGAGTTGTCGGGCACGTTTTTATTTTCTCTTGAAAGCTTGCACTATTAACTTGTGATCCTTTTCACTATGAGGAGATCCGCTTTGGCCACTTTTTTCCTTCCAATTATCAGTTAAACATTTGTTGTGTCGATTTAAAAAACGTCATACCGAAAAATACACTCAATTGTTGAACAGTCCAATGATCCACCAAAGCAGACAGTCTAGTAACAACCTACATAAAAAAGGCGGGTGAGTAATGTCAGAGACATAACTGGATGTCGTGAATACGAAAACAACTGACATGTTCCTTAACACCTCGGAATATCAATTAGTTGAGCAATTGTATGAATTATACAAGCATTTCCCTTTTTCACATTTTTAGCAAAAACAAAGTAAGCTTCACTTGATCTCGATTACTGTGAATTTCCCACAGCGAAAAGTGCACAAATCTAACCAAACTGTTTTAGATTTGCACTAAACTGAGGATATTTACCATAGACTTGAGAAAAACAATTCGTAATAGTTCTTTAGAAAACTTTTAGAGCCATTAGAACGGCTGATTTTGTGTGATGCTCTCCACCGTTGTGTTTTCACCAATGAAAATGACTGGCAGCTGTGACGTAATCACTCTTGTCGGAAGCGAAACTAGCTTTGCAAACGACACAAAATACATCTGCTCGCAGTGGCGATAGAATCCAAACTGGTTCAATTTTTGCTAGGAGACTTCTTTTTACGTGATTTCGTTTGTAGCTTTTTCACTAATGGGCGGTCCTAGCGGCTATAAAAATAGCCGCATACCGAATTTTAGTGTCGATTATTTCATTTCGGATTCGCATAATTTATTAAAAGAAAATATCTATATGCTGTTGAGAATCGTTTCTAGCATTCAGAAGGACCAAACTGAGGAGCTCACGACGATATTCATTACTTTTCGGAACATTTTCCTCGAAGGATTTGTTGTACAGCAGCAGATATTTTGTTCTCTTCCTGAGAACGCGTTCTGATTGGCTGGTGTTGACATGGGTCAAATGAGACAGGTTTTTCAATAGTGTACTATTGAAATACTACAATGCTTTTGCTATACATGTTTAAGTTGAAAAGTTTCGATTCTATTGGTGGTTAGATTATATAAATCCCTTCACAGATCACTGAGCTATGAGCTTTAAAAATACGAGAAAGGCAAACGCGCCTTATGAATTATCTTCTTTGGTACTCGTTTATACCAAACATTTCAGAAAAGTTTAATTTTGAATTATTTGAGATTATGTCACAAAACTGAAAATTTTATCATAAAATTGTGATCATATTTCCGATAGCATGTAGCAAAAATTATCTTGATTCGTTAGATACAACAAGAGATATTCACGATCAAAAACTTATCACTCTCTCAGAGGGTAAATTTTGAAAAGGCACCCCATAGTAAAGTAAGTCGTATTCACGACAAAAAATTCCAATTATGTTACAGCATGAATAAGTTTTCCAAAAGAATCACTTCTGAAACTTGATTATATAACTTAACAACCTTCAAGCCAAACAAGTGGAATCCAAACAGAGAGTGTGAGAGGGGGTCTTCAGATAATTCAATCAATCCGTTTATTGAATCTCACCTCTCGAGAAGAAGCACTTTCCCAGCAAGAGAGCCACTACTCATTTCGAGCCAGCTGGTTGTTTATTGTCTCGCACACTTATTTGTTTGAATAGAATGGAGCAACGGCTGCACAGCACAGCACCGGTTTGTCCAAGAGCTTTATCAAGTTTCTTCTTCGTCGATTGAAAAAAAAGGCCGGCCCTTTGTGCATCCCTCGGCCAGAGTAACCTGATCTGGGGGAAAAGTTCAAGTTTCATCGGTGATGCCATCAGGGTCAAGTGAAGTTAGCTTCTTAGATCAAAGGTTCAAAAGATGTGTTTGTGTGTATGTGTGTGTGTCCTGGTGGATAGTGGCCAAACCACATCCCAGTCTCACAGTCCGGAATTGAATTTGAATAAGTGAGCAACTTTTGCCCGCCTTGGAAGACTGACCTTGTGGGATTGCCATACTTGAAAGGGGTTGTTTTGGAAGTCGGACACGGACAAGTTTTGGCTGGCTAGTGGAAAGAAAGGCATGTTATTACTTTAATCTTGGGTTTGATGAGAGGAAATCGAGTTAGTTGGCATTTTAGCATGCGAAAGACAATCGGTGATGCTTTATGATCGACGATGGATATGCAAATTTAATTAATCTGCTTCTTGATCGTCTTGGATAAAGTCTTGGAGCAGTTTAATTAAACCCATTTACCCAAATGTAATGAAATAAGAGGGGCTGCTGGATTTATCTGATAGAATGGTAGTTTCAGTTAAATTTGTATACTCAAAATTCATTAGCCTCGTTTTTATTTTCGTTACCCTTCGGTACAATGAACTCACGGTTTTTCTATGTTTCATTTTTTTAAATGTATTAAAATGTTAAAATTTAAGTATAGTGTTCAGTCACAAGTGGTGATTTTTTAGCCTAATATATCTGATCTGGTTACTACCATTCAGAAATTATTTGCTTCCACAATTCTGTGATTTTTTGTAGAGAAAATTGTAAACCTACTTGTAATGGGTAATGGGGAAAAGAAATTTTTATACTAGCTTATTAACTAATATTGAGAGCGAACCGATTCAATTGAAGATTGCATCGATTTTTGTCGAAATATTTGTGAGCCTGCATTATTGTACTGAACCAGAGCCAGACGCTTCAAAATCATTTTCAGGATTTTATTCAGAATCCTTTGGAGCGATTCAAATAAAAGGTCTTTAGGAGGGGTGGGAGGGAGATTGGATGTAGGGTCTAAATGATGAGAAAATCATCATTTTTGCAAATATTTTCCAGAATTATCGCTCAAAAAAATAAATTCAAATGTTTTGCATGTTAAAAAGCATCATTCGAACAACATTTCGTGATTTTTTCGTGGAAAAACATTGTCGGTCGTCGAAGAGGTATTTTTGTAGGACACTTCTCAAAAATCATGATTTGCGGTGTCCACTGTATCCCAGCGCAGAAGTGAACAAATGAACGCAGCATAATTAGAGTAGAAGTTTTTCTAGACCCCAACGTTTCTGTTTTATTTTTTTAAATTTTTTTTATTTTTTGTGGTTGTTCAAAGTGAAAACTACGATTTTTCACGAAAAAATCCACCATTTTATAGCTGCTAAACCTCCTCAAAGTAACAAACGACGAAAAGGAAAACGTTGAGGTCTGGTTTTTTTAGATGTAGAAATTATGTGCAAAATTTGAAAAAAAATGGTGCAGTAGTTTTTGAATGACGATGGACACGGACTTTCAAAACCTGCCTTCGAGGAAAACGCGTTTAAAGGTTTTTGTCTATAAAATCAATGGAAACAATTAATTACTCCAAGGAGCCCGTAGGGTTCAACCTTTTTCAAAAAATCATATTGTTTCTTTTATAATTCATTACAACGAAACATTTCAATAATATTTTGTCAAATTTTGATATCAATGGAAGTAGAAATCTTGGACCTGAGCTCTTGCTTCTTCGTAGAATGAGATAGCCATAGAAAAAGGTCCATAACTTCCAGAGTTTCGTTCCAATAAGCTTGAAAATTTTACAGAAAATTTTTCAAATGTTTTACTATACGAAAATATAAAGAAAACAATAAATGATTTTTCAAAAGTGTTAGACCCTACCCGCCCCTTAAGGTTGATGCCTATTCATTCGAACTTGCTCACTACCAACAGTGAAGACAATGAAGCAGGTAGACTACTTGGCACTTGAAACTGAGCAAGCACAGCTTTTAATGACTAGGTATGAACATTCAATTGACAATTCATTCTAGGAGCTTCATTGAAGTATGACAGCAAAAGTCAAAGGAATGAGAATGGAGACTGAATGGGGTGGAAAAGTCATGAAGTCGGTTCTGTGGGAATGTCATGGTATAATTTTCGGTTACTACCTCGAAAAAGGAAAAACACAAAACAGAAAAATAATTTTTTTCTATGCATTTTAGTATATAAAATCATTTCAAGAATGTTTTGTCAAATTTCCAAGTCAATCGAAGCAGAACTCTTGGGCCTGTGCGCCGAGCTCTTGCCTCTTCGCAGTATGAGATAAGTAAAGATGAAGGCCCGTAACATCCAGTGTTTTCTCCGATAGACTTGAAAATTTAACAAAATATTCCTTAAATTTTTTTACTATTGAAAAATACAAAGAAAAAATATATAGTTTTTCAAATGCGTTAGACTCTACCTTAATGAAATTGAATGAAAACAGCATATTTTAATGATATCAATGGATGATGGTTCGACGAACTGTATGAAAAAAATACCCTGTTATGTCAACCTAACCAAAGTGAAATCTTCATTTTTTTTTGCCAAAAGCCAGATTGAACCATATCGAAATTTGCTTGTTTAACTGAATTTTCTGAATTTATCAAAGTTCAATAACAGGATTCTAGTTTCAACAATCAATGCTATGTCGTTTTCGCTCGATGCCAAACCTAACCCGGTTTCCACCCAAACTGCTGTCAAACCAGTTTCTAACCTAGTTTCAACGTAATTGAACTGAAAATGGAATCGGTTTCGAACGTAATTCTTATATCGGGTTTACGCTCATCTCCGTTGGTAAGTTGTTTTATTTTTCATTTCTAAATTCTGGACTGCTTTGATGTGGCTTTCATTTATTAGAATATTTCATCTATTGTTTAGTGACGTTTTCGATTGAAGCGAAACCCAACCCAGTTTCGAATCCAACTGCTATTTGGATTTGACAGTACTTGGCGTTGGAACTGTTTTAGTTTTTGCTTAAAGCAACGATTTTGTTCATGATAGTTTTGGTAAACGAGTCGCAGGTCGTGTCATCCATATGTACCCTTGGAGAATCTCCGTAGTGCTAAATTTGTTAAATTTCAATTATTAACGAAATTGTCAGCAAAAACTGTACTGTTAGCTGGGAGCAAACATCCAGAAATAAATCATAAATTGTTGAATCATCAACAATAGTTCGCATAATTAATTTTGCTTTATCGCTGTGTGAAATAATCATCCCAAAAGCTAGAGTTGAAGAAGCAGAGTGTTTGAATAAACCTCATTTGAATTTCAAAACATAAACCAACAGTAAAATTACACGACTGAAAGCATTTTTTTAGCACTCCTCATCTATTGGCGATAGGTCTTATAATCTTCTTTGCTTATCTTTTCGCGAAATATCGAAATATTTACTATTCAAACAATTTGTATACTTTCCAGTCAGACTAGAAATGGCGAAGTGATGCGAAGCTAAATCGACAAATCTGTATAGAACTTTCATTAGGACCTAAGTGCAAATGACAGAGTCTTTTTGTGTGCTTGTTCTTTCAATTGTTATGGAATAGTCGCGTATTTTTCGATAATTTCATTTGTGCAGAATTTAAGATGCGAGGCGAGGATTGCTAAGAGTATCGTAATAATCGTAAGAGAAAAGTAAACAAATAAAAACCTGTCATTAGCACTCAGTTATTATATCTTATTTCGTTATTGATGAGTTATTCCAATTTCTTCATGTTCAATTGATCCAGTAGTTCTATCTTCGAATAAAATACTATCGAAAAAACCGCATCAGAATCAGATAAGATAAAAGCAATGGCGTCTCGTGACGAAATTTACGGGTTGTGCACTGATTATTTGGTATGATATCAAATGTAATGGGAAGTTTTTATTAAACCTATTTCGTATCATCAATACCATAGAATCATTCGACGCTCTGCACATCGAGCAAATCTGTCAATAACTTTATGTATAAAACTGCTGCGACGTTACAACAGAGACAGCAATTTGTTTTCAACTGCCATAAACATAAGCCACTGATGCCATCGAATAAATAGAGAATCTAAAAAATAATTGAATGTGGACGATGATGCAGTTAAAATTAATTGATATGACCCCTTGTGCAGTGTACGAGGTGCACATGAGGACGAGACGCCACTGGATAAAAGGTTATTACATTTTTCTATTCTAAATGCTAGAATATCAAATAACTGAAAAATTCGTCTTCTATAAACATTTTCTTCTTGCTTTTACATTTCAATGTCCGAATTTTATATTTTGTTGCAATTTTCACAGGCAAACTTTGTTATGATTTTTTATATTTTTTAGCTCTTATTTAAAATTAAATTGAGCCATTGAGATTTTTCTTTTTTATAATAAAATTTGTTATTGGATTGCAAATAACTTTTACCCGGAATATATGACAAATGCTTCGCTGGAGGTAAAGGCTAACACACTGTTCGAAATCTCGTCATATTTGTTATTTACTGACTAGTTCAGCTAATTATCGTACCAACTTAGGGCAACAATATACGCTGTTTCGAGATATCAGAATATTATTTAAACGAATCTCGACAGGCGCCTACTAACGGTTTCAAAACATATTGATCAATTTCCATAAGTACAGAAATATGTGTTTCAATTACTTGACAAATTTTTGATTATAAAATCATTCATTTTATAATTGGCTTAAATATTTAAAGGGAAGAGTTTTCATATACAAATTTTTTGAGTTACGAAGGGGGTCTATTTTAACCTCGAAAACCCATCCTGTGTACGCGTCTGAATCTCGGTAAAAATCGTTTGGATTACGGAACAATCAGTAAGATTTCTTGTTACCAAGTTCGAGAATCTTGTCAAATGTGTATGTTTTGTTTTGATTCCTTCCAGCATTTATAAATTATTTTTCAACTTTGGATTATCAGCATTACTGGAAATTATGACAGTAAATATGTAGAAGTTCACAATGCTGCTGTCGTTCCAAATAATTCCAATCCAATCCCACTTATTCAACTAGCATTTCGATCAACTATTTCAAGCTAGGTCACAACAGAATTCACGCGTTTGTCCCGATATCGACCAATTACTCATGTGTTTCTTCCTCAAAGTGAATGTTGACAGCAGACTTGACTGAAGACTGTTTGCTACTATATGAAATAACGGAACTTTAAGAGGCATTCAGAAACCAATTTGTTGATATAACACCGATTCGTCAACTAATCCAATTGTTCCTGTGAGAACTGTGAATCAGATGTGGATTTGATAATATGAAATAGTTAGAAGTCGTCAGCAAAAGTTAGTTTCACGCACTTGATCGAAGAATTTAAATCGTTGAGATAAAATAAAAATATGAACGGTCCAAGATTCCTTGAGGAACTTCAGAGGTAACAACGAATGTTGAAGTACAGGTTGGGCCATTTAAAGTGGAAGCATTTGTTTCTGAATAAAATAGATGAGAAAACAATTTTTATTTATTTTCATTTCAGTTATAGTAAAAAATGAGTACAAAATGTGCATTGGCTTATTAGCGTATACAATAGATTTCAAATAGCCTTACAAAAAGGTATGGTGGCGTCAAATCGAGTGATCTCGGGGGCCAGTCAAACTCATCGATTTTCGATATGACTCGCCCGGAGAACAATGGTCGTAACAAATTGATTGTAGTTAAGCTGTATGGCATGTTGTACCCTCCTGTCGAAACCATTCAAACCATTTTCACGAACAATGAGCATCACCAGAAATCATGGCTCGATGACGATCGCCAACAACAGTCATCTTGGAAGAAATTGGGACGAATCACCATATCTGCAAAAACATCACATCAAACTGTAACTTTTAGGTCATGTATAGGCTGTTCCTCAATTAATTGAGGGTTTTTATTGGCATATAACCGACAATTTTATTTATTAACGCATCCATTTAACATGAAATGTGCCTACGTATGATATTCACACACGTCGTCCTGGTTATTTGATCCCCGATTCCAGGAAGTATTCGAAATTAAATCGCTTTGTTTTTCTTCGAGATCGTAATGGTAGAGCAAATATCGGGATTCAATTTCATACGGTTAACTTTACACCACTCGGCCAAGCTCAAAAACTGTCGTTGTAGAAAACCTGTTTTTTCTGGGCTTCGAATGTTGATCTTAACGTCATCGGTAAAAGATAGACTAGGGCCATCTAGAGCAAAATTGACGTCACTGAAGTACAGTAATGATATAAAAGACCCGAGATGGCTACCCTGCGAAATACCGGACGAAACGATAAACTCATTGGAAACATGATCGCCGATTTTCACTGCTAAACAACAAATTATAAGATACGATTGAAACCATCGAGGATGTTAGAACCGCATCCCAAGTCTTTCCAATTTAGCAATTGTTATATCGTGGTTAATTATTTTACCGTCAATGTTTGAAAGAAGAGAGCTCTAATTAATTGTATATTTCATGAGAGCGTGAGCGACTCAAATTCACATTTGTAAAGCTTGATGAAGCAACAGAATGGAATTCATGAAGCGAGCGAAAATTCAATGACATTTATACTCCAGAAACGAGCAGTCAAATCGAGAATTCATTACTCAGTCCGTTTTTGAGACGGAAAGTTGTTGAAACTAGCAGAAAACCGGTAAAACGGCCTGCTTTGGTTAGTGTCGTCATTTTCTCTAGCAGAAATGTTAGGAAGATCATGTCATTTTCTCAAAAATCTGTATTCGCCGTAATAATGAACATTGTAAAACGGTATCGTTTCCGTCAGCAAAATGAAACAATGTTTAAAATAAAAAATTCACGTTTTTGCTAGAAGTCTTTGAAGTTTAAGGAATCTGTGTCCATTTATGTCCTCTCTCTCTATCAGAAATCTGCGTAATTTTAAGTTTCTGTAAAACACAATGAAATTCTGTGCACCTGACATGTCTGGTGTAACAAAATTTAATCGAAAGCCGTTTCGCCGCAAGTTATTTCACCAAAAGCTGCTTTCGTCGACGCAGTGATATCACAAAAATGGTAATTTCGGTGAATCGTAACTCAATTTTGAATTGGTAGTGAAGTTTCTTTTCTTTTGAACACAAATTATTTTATACTTTTATTACTGAAGTATTAATTGATGAGAAGAGAACCCAAGTTTTCGAACATGTTTCATGGAAAATTCAAATGTTAAAGAAATTCTTTTACTACAGCCAACCCCATTCTAATCGAAATTCTCTTCCATCTACTTCCAGTCATCGACGACGAACAGCTGGTACGGGACGTGGAATCTCGCATCCCCTCGCTGCCGATTGCCTACTGGAGCAAGCACAAGAATGCCGTCCAGAAGAAGGCCTCCTGCGCCAAGTATCCGTCGATCTTCGAGCTGGAGTTCAACAACATCTACTGGCAGACGTTGCGCAGTTCGAACGGAACGTTCCAACTGTTCGGTGCCTACTACGATATCCGAAAACGTTCGCGGATCGGACCGGCCGTGCGAATCCTGGGCATGATCGATCGGATCGAACCGAAGGTGAAGACCTTCTGTCAGCTGTGGTTCGACGGTCAGAAGGAACCGTTCATCGTGAAGACGTTCGAGTACAAGTACATCTGGTTCAACAAGTGGGGTAACTACAAACAGGGCATCTATCAGCCATATCTGATCGCTTGCCAGATACCGAAACCGTTCCGCGGGTTGGTACCGGCTTCGGTGTCACTGGTGGAGAAACAGTGCGACACGGCGACCAACAACCTACGGGTTTTGTACAATCGGCCCTTGGACGATAAAAAGAAGGGATTTGCCGTTTGTGTAAAAGGATTAGACTTTTTGTATGACGATTTATCGGTTCGATTGGTTGAGTGGATCGAACTTTTAGGAATTTTAGGAGCAGATAAGATATTTTTCTATGAACTTCAGGTACATCCGAATATATCCAAAGTACTGCGGTACTACGAGGAACAGGAGCGAGTTCACGTGACTCCGCTGACGTTGCCTGGAGGGCAGCCGAATGTCCCGGGTTTTCAACATCTGTTCCTCTCGAAGAAAACCACACACAAGCGGCAGAATGAGTTGATTCCGTACAATGACTGCCTGTACAAGAACATGTACAAATACGAGTTCATTGCGTTACTCGATATCGACGAAGTGATAATGCCCAAACTGGAGGAAGATCGAACGTGGCACGACCTGATGCAGCGAGTCGTGGAGAAGGGCATGAAGCTGAAAAATGACACCTATCCGAGTTATAATGTGCGAAATGTGTACTTCTTTGATCAGGACCAGCACGATCACGACTGGATCAAGGACACACCGCGCTACATGCATATGCTGCAGCACGTGCAGCGAGCCAAAAACTACACCAAACCCAATCAGTACGTCAAGTGCTTCCACAATCCGGAACGGGTGCTAACGCTGCACAATCACTTCCCGATTGCCTGTTTGGGTGGGGCTTGCCATTCCTATCCGGTCAGTACGGATGACGCCCAGCTCCAGCACTACCGAGCCGATTGTGTTCGTACGCTGAAAAAGAGCTGCGAAGAGTTCAAGGAGAATCAGGTCCGTGATACCACAATATGGAAGTACAAGGATGAACTGATTCAGCGCACCCGCCGCACGCTGGATCTGCTGGGCTTCTTCCGGCCATCGACGGCCGTCGGGGGCGTGGGTCGCGGGAAGGACTCCCTGTACAAGCGGTGATTGTTGCAGAAGCTTAGGCATATGTTTAATCTCTAGTTACGTTTGTTCATTTATTCGATTGACCAACGGGGTCCGGGTTCCGGCAGGCCATCTCCGAGCTATCTTCCTATCCCTACCGACGCCGCTCCCGAACCGGAACGGCAGTGCTGTGACCTGCGACGCCGGTGAAAGCGTCATTAACCGCTCCACCCTCCCAATTTCTGGTTCAATCCGAATAAATGAACGATCGATTCGAAGTATAGATGGAAGCACAATGCTATTGTCGTAGCGTCATGGCGTGTGCAGACTAATTCCCATTATGTATTAGAACTATTGCAATCAAATCTACTACTACTACTACTTAGACAAGTCAACAAACACATACATATAGCAGGAATCGATTCAAAATCAATGTTTTTCTTCTCTCATCGGGTAAACCGCTAAAACACGGAGCTGTGTGATTTCTTATTAACTACTGTAAGCTAGCTACTGTTAACCACTACTACCATATTTTACACTTACTCTACGGTAAGTGAGCGAAAAGTCCAAGGCAAAACAAACAAAAAAAAAAGAATGTTGGACATGTTTGTATCAGATAACAGACCATTTATTATGATTAGCCAGTGTGCCTTTTGTTAGCTGCTACTATATGTCTCTTCCTGTGGGATCTGTTGAGCAATTTTCCGAGTGGCTTTCCGGTTGATCAATTAAGTCGGTTATAGACCGATTGTATTGTTTGTAAATATGAGTTAACTTCGGTGCCGAATTTGTTTGATATCATGTTATTTTTTTCGATTATTCACCTTCACAAAACTTTTTCAAAAACACTGCGCGAAACAGTCAAATTCGACTCATTCACGAAGAAAAACTGTTTCTGGTATCAACCTAGTTAAAAGTCGATCAATTTTTTTGCGGATATAACACCAGCAGAACGCTTGGAAAAATTGACCAAGTATTTCGTAAACCTGATACGCAAAAAAACCGAATGTAGAACTTAAAGCACAATAAAACGGTTCCCATGCAGAGCCGTAGTGAAAATTTCTGGCGCCCGAGACTAACTCTAGATATTTTATTTTTGATAAGTTTTTTAGACCATGCAAAAGGTTTTATGAAAGCTTCAAAAACGACCCAAAAACTATTATATTACTTGTAAAAAGAGAAATTGAATATAGCTGTCATCAGCGATGCCAGATCGTGCGCACTGAATTTCCGTATTCCATCTTGTGTCGAAGTGGTGGCAGAGGAGAAAAAATATGTATAAATCCGTATAACTTATTTTACATCTGTTTTTTTTTTTTTGGTTTTTCAACAAATTTTTGAATTTATTTATCACGAAAAAATTACAGGTTTGTGTACGATACACGACCGATCATGATGACATTAGAATGCAATTTTCCAACTTTCCCATTAACAGATTTAAATTTGAAAAATGTGGAACAACCAGTTAAGGCATTTTGCCTAGTTTACAAAAAAAAAGTAACAAGGTTTCCTATCTACTATTCATTATTTCTACGATTTGGTCTCAATTTTTCATTTATTTGTTTCCTGGATATAATTAGATCAATTTTTTGGCAGTTTTCATTGTTGAAGCGCAGCATTATATTAACAGGATCATTTTTAGCATAATTTGTCTTATATTTTTTTCCGAGAATATTTGACGACTTCTAAGAGGCGGCCAGGAGCATAAAATGTTAGTTGTGAAAACAATATTTCCGTACTTGTTGAAAAACAATGTCGTTTATAATAAAGCATTGCAGCTTTGCGGCGTTCTTCGAGTGTTTGTAAGTTTATAAGCATACAACGCGCCTTATATGATGGAAAAGGAAATGTAGTCCAGTTTAGTTTACGAAACGCATACGGTAGAAATTGTTTTTGAACTGATTCGATGCGTTCTACGTGTACGGAGGTACATGGGTTCCATACTATGCTGCAGTATTCCCAAATTGGCATGACATAAGTTGTATATAATAATTTTATTGTGTAAGAGTCCTGAAATTTATGACTGAAACGTTTAATGAAGCCTAACATACTATTTGCTTTATTGACAAATGTATTAAAATTCACGAAAGTAAGTTTTGAGTATAAAATTACGCCTAGGCCTCTAATAATTTCATATTTTTCTACTGATTGGTTTCGTAAATATATATCAATAAAAGGAGACATGGTTTTCTACAAAATGATATTGAACTAAAGCTGAGAATTTTAGGAAGTTAGAATCTTCAGTTACTAATATATCATCATCAATGGCACATTTTTTATGAAAAAGAAGTATCTATGATTATTTTTATAACACAACTTTGAATGGAATCCATTAGCAAGCCATCGTTTCGCTAGAAATTTGAGTTTCCCGTATACGGACGACCCCATCGACAAATCAATTCATTTTCAAGTTACAATATTCACGTAATGCTTTCAAATCAAGTTAAACGTGACAAATCCATCAACAAATCACCGAAATACAAGCGCTATAAATTGGCTGCTAGTTACTGGAGAATCAACAGCTGATCGGTATTCAATATGCTCAAGCGAACATGCTATGCAGCAGACGGAAAATGGCATCCATACACCGCGTAAATGTGTCTATCCAGCGAGCGAATGGGTGTAACTCTGTTTTGTCACCCATTCACTAGACAAGCTACATGTTTCGCTCGCACGCAGACAGTCTAAACACAAACACAGACAGACTAAAGGATGACATCATTATGGCATGCTGTGATTGGCTTGTGAAAACATAGGTCAATTCAAATTAATTTTTCAATAGTACTATTAGCTACTGAAAAGTCATGTTGAAGTTAAATGTTTCCGTATCGATTGGTTGTTAAATTATATCAATCTCGAAACAAATGACTGAGTTATTATCGTTCAAATTTATGACATATACTACAAACTTTAGGGGCATTCTGTAAGTTCAAGAGTTACTTAGTTCTGCTTAGTTCAACTTGCGCATGTTTTCAATTATTTAACCCAGTGAAAGTCGATTTTTCAGAAGAAGAATTTTTCGAGACGACACTAGATCTCTACGTTTCAGCCAATTCTAAGTGATTTTTCAAGATCGAAAATTTTCAAACTTTAACCACCGGGCGGCACCGTTCACTCATATCCGATTCAGTTCAAATTTTGCATGGGTATCTTTTTAGGTGCTTTAACTTTTGAGCGCTGTCGATTTACGAAATTAAATAGCATGAAACACTACAAGGAATAGTTCGTTGGGTTGCTCGAACTGTTGACGTAGGACTACACAACTATTGTCAAAATCACGGTTGGTTTCTGTTTTCAACATTTAGGAAGCAGTTATCTTTTGTGTTCCTCATATCCTCAATAGTATAGCGATGAAATGTACTTTCGATATTATTGCAGAATCTTTCATTTCCTGAAAAGTACCGTTAGTTTGTTTATGTTAGTGATGAGGGGTGTTGTGTCAACATATTTCAATTAAGAACGAAATGCTAGTCATGCAATGATTCTGAACGTTGAGAATCGGTTGCGAAGTCTGTTGAAACAGAAAAGCCAAATTTCTCAAAAGGAATATGCCAAGACTTTGTTTTGCCTTTTACGGACAAGTCTATTTAACTTCGATGTATAATGTCACCCCTGAAAAATAATCATCCAAATCACTCAATGATCGAGGTCGTTCAGCATCTCGAATGGGAAAAATCAGCAGAACTCCGACAAAAATCATTGTTTCTCGAGCATGGCGAACGGCGCATAAAAATCCACAGAAGGCTGATGATCATGAAATCCTTTTCCACGGCATAAACGAACCGCACATAATACAACACTAATTTCGATTGTGTAAAGAAAAAAAAAAGCCTTGGTATTACATTCCTGTAGCGGAATTTGACCTTCTGTTTCAACAGACTTCGCAGCCGATTCAGAGTGTACAGAACCATTGCATGGCTGGTGCTACGATTCTACTGACACTACGAATCCTTCCAGGTCGGGGCTCGAACATACAACTGGTTTGTAAGACCAGCGCCCTATGCATTGAACCGCCAACCCGGGACTTTGTGTGTAAAGAAGCTCAGTTCAAATAAAGCTGTGAGTACGCCTTGTTCAAAATGGAAAATTGTACATTGTTCGTTACGTATTACAGTTTCGACCACCATAATCCATTTCAAATATATAGTTTTTTTTTTCTATTTGAATCTATGTGACCCGACCACTTTTTGCACGTTTTTTTCTTCGTATTTTGAATTCGCATTCTTATACAATATTCAAAGAGTAGTCCTACGTCAAAACGTGCGATATCAGTGCAGTGAATTTGAATAGACTTGGATCTCCAAATAGCCAATTCTCGGAAATGGTAATGAAGGGGATTTCCCGGTGGCTTTCAGAAAATCTAATTTTTCCTCTTCAAAAGATTCGCAGGTTTACTCTGTGCGAATTAGATCTTTGGAAGATCCAATCGTACATACACAATCGAGAATCTCAATCGCCTCACCCTCAGTACGGCACTGAGTGTATGATAGATTCATCTCGGAATGTGTTTGCAATAGAATATTAGGAGACAATTTACAATTCCAGATAGATAGCCATTGTGACACAACGCAAAAGCAGTTTTCTCCGGTGTCGTTGAACGAAAATTCAAGTTTCGTTCATATTCCTAAACAAAATCACGTTTATCTTCTAGCGATAGCGGAAAGAACTGTTTTTGAGTCATTCAACAATGGCGGTGGAAATCAATTGTAACTTTAACTATTCGGTGGATCATTAAATTCGGAATCAATTTCTTACAAATATATTCCAGAAGCAGAACATTAACAACCAAGTTTAACGAGTTAGTTCGTGCACTGAACACTGTATTGAGATTCAGTGCCGCTAGGTCATGTTCAAAAAATTGTGTCAGGCTTAAAAATGTATCCTGTACCTCATCTGTACTTTATTTGAACCAGAAAATTGTGACCGGGGTCATTGAAGTGAGCAATAAAAAAAATACCACAATTCACCATTTCTACACAAGCCAAAACCAAAAAATCGGTTTTTATCTGTATGAATAATGAATAATCGGTATTTTAAAGATTACAATATCCCATACATCCAAAAATTTTGGATCCGTAATCCTGAACCAGTAGACTCAGTAATAGTGTAATTTTTTGACCCTTCAAAAGGCGTCGACAAGCTCCGGCAGAATGCCATGGAAACTACACAAGTTAGCAGAGATGCCAGGTCTGCTGATTTGTGTGCAAATCTGCAGATTTCTTAAATAGTGCTGCAGACATTGTTTGTTGCAGACTTTTTTTTTTTTGCTCACCGAGTCAGATTAGCGTATCATACCCTGAAGCCTGCAGACATTTTTTCGGATTGACTGACTTTTGCAATCCTGTTCGAAGATATTGGATATTTTTACCGGGCAGAAAGAAAGTAAACATATGTATACATCCAGCACAAAATGATCTGTTGCTTCCATTGACTTTAATGTTGGGAAGAGACAATAACAAACCAAATAAATTCTATCCAATAATTGAAAGTAATTTTTACTTGATATTTTTCCGAACATGAACATACATTGTCCTAGTTACAACGCATGTAGTGATCAGATGCTTGTTGTTTTGCTTCAAATAATGATTGAACTGTAGCTGATAGTGAACGGAGTTCTCATCGAGGGTTCCTATTAGGTTTTGCACGAACATGACATAACCTCACAAAAATGAACAGAATGAACTTTTTTTGACAGCCGCGTGTTTGTTTACAGCTTAAAAGTTCATTAGACGTTCATCGTTTGAATTTAAAAATTGCAAGTCGCCTCACACTAAACAGATTTATACAAATATCGCTCCTTGATGCTGGAAACGTATACAAAGCAATCTTTTTAGTTCTTTTCACTGTGAAAAACGTTTTTAACAGGCTTTTTTTTGTCATTTTTCAATTTTTATATTGGCAGTCGCAAAACAAAACAAACACATGGCAGCTGTCAAAGATGATCATGATTCATCGGCAGTTCATTTGTGTCGTCATCGTGTAAAACCTAATTAGGTTTTGCACGAACATGACATATCCTCACAAAAATGAACAGAATGAACTTTTTTTGACAGCCGCGTGTTTGTTTACAGCTTAAAAGTTCATTAGACGTTCATCGTTTGAATTTAAAAATTGCAAGTCGCCTCACACTAAACAGATTTATACAAATATCGCTCCTTGATGCTGGAAACGCATACAGGGCAATCTTTTTAGTTCTTTTCACTGTGGAAAACGTTTTTAACAGGCTTTTTTTTGTCATTTTTCAATTTTCATATTGGCAGTCGCAAAACAAAACAAACACATGGCAGCTGTCAAAGATGATCATGATTCATCGGCAGTTCGTTTGTGTCGTCATCGTGTAAAACCTAATTAGGTTTTGCACGAACATGACATAACCTCACAAAAATGAACAGAATGAACTTTTTTTGACAGCCGCGTGTTTGTTTACAGCTTAAAAGTTCATTAGACGTTCATCGTTTGAATTTAAAAATTGCAAGTCGCCTCACACTAAACAGATTTATACAAATATCGCTCCTTGATGCTGGAAACGTATACAAAGCAATCTTTTTAGTTCTTTTCACTGTGAAAAACGTTTTTAACAGGCTTTTTTTTGTCATTTTTCAATTTTTATATTGACAGTCGCAAAACAAAACAAACACATGGCAGCTGTCAAAGCTGAACTTGATTCATCGGCAGTTCATTTGTGTCGTCATCGTGTAAAACCTAATTCAAATGATACGTGAGAAATCGCAAAGTTTATTTTTGGTAATTCTTTATAGAAATACCGGTATAAATACTGGTGAATCGGCATATCTGCCAACGTTGATTAGATTGCTAAGAACCAGATCCTATATTCTCTTTGACTTCTTCAAAAGATCGCAGCTTCTAGCAAGAAAGCCTCTTTTTGTTTACTTCCACTCAGTGCGTTAAAATTTCATTTTCTATCGAATGATATCAGATGAAAATGAAATTTATGGCCACTGACCGTCAGCATATCGATACAAATTCGTATGACTTTTGTCTCCATTTTCAAGTGAAGCCATTTTCAGTTGAATAATCGTACCTAGTAATTTGAAGTTTTGCTTGCTCAGTTTCAAGTACCAAGTAGTCAAGCTGCTTCATTGTCTTCGCTCTTGGTAGTGAGCAAGTTCGAATGAATAGAATTATAAATGGAGTAAAGTATAGAAAATGAGAAAACTATTAATTTATGTGTATTCTGTAATTGATATTTCAGCTACCTGGTTTGTCTTTCATCTATTATCTTGAACCAATTCGAATGTTTACATAAACCTCATTTGAAAGCCGCTCTAACACTATTGAAATAGATATTTTGTTACTTCAAGAGATCAATTGACGGTGGTTAGACTGAGCTTTGATTTGAAGATAATCGATTGACGAACTGAATGCTGCCCGTTCGGTACGTCAGCGAACGTTGTGTGTGACAGAGTGTGAAATTTACTGCTGTAGAGAGATCGTCAGTGTGTTTCACATTCGGTTTCAATTGAATTGAGTGAAGTTTTACTGCACTGCTTCCATTGTCGATTGTTGTGACGCGCTTATTAGGATTACCACATGTTCAAGGTACAGTTTTAAGTAAATAAAGAAAGTTATCAATGAAAAAACAACTTTTGGAAGCGATATTCTGAAAAAGTCGTCAAGAAATATTCTCACTCCCAGTGAATTTGGTCGAGCCGCATCGTAGCCCGATTATCCGCCCGGTATAGGACCGTCATCGTCACCTCCAAACGCAGCGCCAGCGTGCTAAAAAAGCTATCACTAACGAACGAGACACAACGTTATCGTCAATTTTATTCGAAACTAGGAATAAAGGATTTCACAAATTATTCGATTATTCAAGTAAAAATTATTCGATTCGATTATTCGAGTAAAATTGGTAAACTAATCGATTTAATTTTTAATCGATCACTCGATAATTTATTAATTAGTTTAAAAATCAAAAATTAGTTTCAAACGAAACTATTGAATATTATTCGATTACCTGGGTTATTATTCGTTTACTCCATCAATCGAGTGATATTCCGAAATCCCTATTCGAAACGCAATCATGAGTTTCGAACAGGATTCCACCGAAGCTCAAAATTACTAGGTCTTGTTTTTTTTTCAAAGCATGCTATTCCAATATCGCTTAAAATGAACAAACAAATTCACATTCGATTTTTGCGTCAATCGAAAACCCCCAAACGGAAAATTGTTCAACAGATCTCCAAAGCACCAATTTGTTAAAACTCGCAGAGTTCACCTACTCTCAAACCGTTGCTAATCAAGTTCACGTTCATTATCGCATAGATTTACTACACTTCCTAGCCCTACTGTTAAATTCTGTAGAAGTAGAATGCAATTGTATAGTCATATAGCTTTAGCAAGATGATGTTCGTTTTCGGTACCTACATTTAAATCCAACGCAAGAGAACTGCTGCTCATCATAGACTATCAGACTCCGACAATCGAGCGGGTCCTACAGCGGTGCGGGCAAAGCTCGCCGCCGGAGCGTCAGTGAAACGCCTGCTACGATCAAAGCATGTATACAATTATAGCAGCCAAGCTACCAACTGTCAAATCATACACAGTATATTAAATTGCACCTACCAGAGCGCATCACGGAAACAGGCATCAGCCTTTAGTCATACACAAATACGTCATAATAAATATAGGACGAAATCGAACAATTAGATGAAAATAAAATGCTTACCGTTAGTGGTTATTTTATTGCTGTAAAAATCTCTCCGCCTAGGCGCATAGTTTAATCAGATTTAGGGTAGCAATCTTTGTTGAAAATTGAAAATTGATAACACAAAACACGTACGGTGAAACTTTAGCTAGGATGTTCCAATGTAACAATCGTATTCTGTATATATTGAAGACTGAATTTGAACTGTACCAACCTATGAAGAGAGCGAGAGAGAGATAGAGAGAGAAAAAAGAGGAAACGGAAACCTATTGTCTAAGTAAAAGTTGTGAACGTGATCCCTGAGCTGATGAATCTGTAGTTTGTAGTAGCTGTAAAGTAATTTATTTCCACTGTTTTAACCCTGGGGTCACAACGGAGAGCAAAAGGTGTCTCTAGAGAAGTCAGCGAAACTCGACACCAGAATGTTTCGAAAATCCACCGCGAATTGACACACCATTTCGAGAGATCTGATCGAATTCACGGTCAATTCGATTACACGGTATCGAACCCATCCTGATTAAGTTTAGCTTTCAAGCCACTGAAACCTATGCACTTAATTCGTTCCGGTTCGGTCGGACTAAACGCATTTTGCAATGCCTACTCATTTCATGTACCAGTTGTCGCCTTTCCTGTCATGTCACAATTAATGCAATATCAGTTTTACTTTGCTATAACGCAGGCACAGTGAATAGAACAAAAAAATATATATATTTAATTGAGATTTCTTTTAAATCACAATCGAAACAGGCAAACTGGTAAACGGTTCTGTTTGGTAGGTAACACATTGGAAAAACGAAAAAAAAACAAATAACTGCGGAATATGAATAAACAGGTTCAAGAATTGTGAACGTAGAACGAATGCGAAATAAAGTCATATATTGCGAAAAATGTAACTTTCAACGGTTGCTTTGTTTGTTTTACTGATGGACTTAAAAGAAAAACACTTTGACCGCAGAAAATAGATGCTGAGACTTTTATGAAAAATTTTAGTAAATATATAGTCTGAACATCTGTTTTCTTTGGCGTCAGACGGTATCAGTTTAAATAAAACACTCTTTAATGGTAGCTCGACTTAGAAAATACAAATAAATACATCTTTTTCTCTTACTAGTAAAAGTTATCTAAGCTCTTAGTTTCCTATAATTTTGTTTGGCCGGTACTCGTATCAACTTTATTTCTATATATATGTACAGAACTCTTTGCAATTACTCCTGACCTGAGTTTGGTAAGTCCTAATTCTGGCGGGATTCTATTTCCTCAACTTTTACGACATTTTGTTTTTCAATTACGTTTACGGAAACGGTAACCTATTTCGGATAACACTTCGAACGGTGGATCGCTGTTTTAATATGCTGAAAAGGAACTTGTGACGTTCTCGAGAAGTAAGTAATACTTGTGCACGTTGTTGCAATCGGTACCGGAAAAGTGCTAAATAATTGACATGGAAAAGTCAGAATGTTTCGACTTTGCAAACTCGGTTCATTAGTGCACAGGACAATTGCATGACTGGAGCTGAATAATTTACAACTTTGTACTTCGGTTGGAGTGTTTCGGATCGTTTATTTCATTTGTAATTTTCACTGTAGTCGACAAAGAAAGGACCAATCTATCCAACAACGAGAGCTGAACTCATTAAGTTTAAACGAATACCTCAACACGAAAGAATGAAGCTAAACTAAGCAAGTTCCTGAAACAGTTTAGCCCTTTGTTTGTATCCATTTTCCTTTACACGGAGAAACAAATATGGTAAAAAGGCTTAATACTTCAAATACCAAGCCTGAAAAAAAGTTGGAACGGTAACTTCGAGCTGTCATAGCTCAGCTGTTTTCCAACGAATCTCAACAAATTTGACACCCTCGAATTTTGTGAAGTTCGTAGATTGATTCAAAAACGTGGTAGCAGATGATTGATAGAAGAAAAATAAAAGAAAATTTGATTTTTCCCGTTCCAGGTTTTTTTTTCACGCGCCCAATATGCCCTATTAGCTTTCCTATTTTCTTTTCTTTGACATAAACGTCGCATATGAAATATTGAAAACTTCAAATTTACCGAGTCATAACTTTGTTGTTAGTCAACCGATTTCCGAAATTTGTTCGCCATTGGAAATGTACTACTTCCAGAAATAAAATGCACTGATTCAAACGAAAAATAGGGTTGTCTACCCAAAGTTATAATGAAAACTGTAGATAGATGACCTCAAAAAAGGTGAGACTTTGTTCAATGATCGTAAAGTTTGCACATCATTCGATCGCTAATGATACAAGCCACAAATTTCACCCAACTATCGTCTGATTTCCATCTGTGTGTCAGTATGGAACTCTAAACAGTGCTGACACGATGGCCCTCCGGCGAGACAGGAGGTTGGTGCAGGCCTAACAAGCCGCCCGGAAAACACTTGTTACGAATAATCAGGATATTAATACGACTCGGAATAATCGGCAAAGATCTACGCGACGAAATAAGGACTACGATTGGAAGCTTGGCATATGGAACTGCAAATCGCTTGGCTTCCCAGGATACGACCGAATGCTGCATGATGAGCTTCTAATCCGCGGCTTCGATGTCGTAGCACTGCAGGAACTTTGTTGGACGGGACAGAAGATGTGGAAAAGTGGGCATCGAGCGTCTACCTTCTACCAGAGCTGTGGCACAACCAACGTTCTAGGAACGGGATTTGTAGTGTTGGGCGCGTGATTGGGTGGCAGCCAATCAGTGATAGAATATGCGTATTGAAGATAAAGGCCCGTTTCTTCAATTACAGCATCATCAACGTGCACTGCCCACATGAGACAAGATCCGATGACGAGAAGGAAGCATTTTACGCGCAACTGGAACGAACCTACGACAGCTGTCCACGGCGGGATGTAAAACTTGTCATCGGCGACATGAATGCTCAGATAGGCCGGAAGGCAATGTCTGCACGCGGTAACAAACGACAACGGCCAACGATGCCTCCCAAGGAATGGTAGTTTGAAGCGCCTTCTTCCCCCGCAAAGATATCCACAAAGCCACCTGGAGATCACCCGATCAACATACGGAAATTCAAATCGACCACGTCCTCATCTACGGGCAATTCTTCTCCGACGTCATCAATGTCCGCACCTACCGCAGTGCCAATATTGATTCTGACCACTACCTTGTCGCGGTTTGTATGCGCTCAAAACTATCGACGGTGCACAATACTCTTCGCACAAGAACGCCGGGACTAAATCTCGAGCAGCTACGTAGCATTCGTACTGCAGAGGAATACGCGCAACAACTGGAGTTAGTGCTACCAACGGAAGAGCAGCTTGGCGCGGCGACTCTTGAAGACGGCAGGAGGAACATAAGGTCCGCCGTAAGTAGCACTGCTGCAACCGTTCTAGGTACAAGGTTACCGAATCGAGGAAATGACTTGTTTGACGGCGAATGTCAGCAGTTGGTCGAAGAGAAGAATGCAGCAAGGGCGAGGATTGCAGCACCCGAACACCGAACTAGAGCGAACGAGGAACGATACAGACAGCCACGGAACAGACAGAACACGGTTTTCCGGAAGAAAAAGCGCCACCAGGAAGACCAAGATCGCGAAGCGATGGAACAGCTGTACCGCGCAAATGACACACGGAAATTCTATGAGAAGGTGAACCGCTCACGTAGAGGCTTCACGCCGCAGGCCGAAATGTGCAAAGATATCAGTGATAACCTTCTCACGAACGAACGTGAGGTGATCGACAGGTGGAAGCAGTACTACGACGAGCATCTGAATGACGAAGCACAGGATACAGAGAACGACACAGGAATCAATCTGGGTGCACGCTCAGCCGACGACAGATTCCCAGCCCCTGATCTGTCGGAGATAATTGAGAAGATCGGCAAGCTGAGGAACAACAAAGCCGCGGGCAATGACCAGTTGCCAGGCGAGCTGCTCAAACATGGAGGGGAGGCACTGGCTAGAGCGCTGCACTGGATGATTTCTAGGATTTGGGAGGAGGAGATTCTACCGCAGGAATGGATGGATGAAGTGGTATGTCCCGTGTACAAAAAGGGCGATAAGCTAGAATGTTGCAATTACCGCGCAATCAAATTGCTGAACGCCGCCTACAAGGTATTCTCCCAAATCCTTTGCCGTCGTCTATCACCAATAGCTAAGGAATTCGTAGGGCCGTACCAAGCGGGATTTACTGGAGCCCGCGCCACTACGGATCACATATTCGCGATAAAACAAGTACTCCAGAAGTGTCGTGAATACAACGTACCCACGCATCACCTGTTCATTGACTTCAAAGCGGCATACGACACAATCGATCGAGAACAGCTATGGCAGATCATGCACGAATACGGTTTCCCGGATAAACTTACGCGATTGGTCAAAGCAACGATGGATAGAGTGATGTGCTACGTCCGAGTATCTGGGACGCTCTCGAGTCCCTTCGAATCTCGGAGAGGTGATGGACTCTCTTGTATCTTGTTCAATATTGCCTTGGAAGGTGTGATTCGAAGAGCGAGGATCGACACGAGTGGCACAATCTTCCGAAAGTCCGTACAATTTTTTGGCTTCGCTGACGATATTGATATTGTAACACGTAACCTTGAGAAGATGACGGAAACCTACATCGGACTGAAAGCTGAAGCTATGCGTATCGGACTGGCCATAAATGCGTCGAAAACAAAATACATGAGAGGAAGAGGCTCTAGAAAAGAAACACTACGCCTCCCACCACGAATATTGATAGACGGTGACGATATCGAGGTGGTTGACGAGTTCGTGTATTCGGGCTCACTGGTGACCGCCGACAATGACACCAGCTGAGAAATACAGAGACGTATTTTGGCAGGGAATCGTGCGTACTTTGGACTCAGAAAAACCCTTCGATCGAGAAAAGTACGCCACCGCACGAAATTGACCATCTACAAAACGCTCATTAGGCCGGTTCTTCTCTATGGCCACGAGACCTGGACTATGTTGGCAGAGGACCAACGCGCTCTCAGTGTTTTCGAAAGAAAGGTACTGAGGACCATCGATGGCGGAATGCAGATGGAAGACGGAACGTGGAGACGGCGTATGAATCACGGATTGCAACAGCTGCTAGGAAAACCACCCATCGAACGGACAGCTAAAATCGGACGTCTACGATGGGCTGGGCATGTCATAAGGATGTCGGACGACAGCCCAGTGAAAATGGTTCTTGGATCTAATCCGACTGGTACAAAAAAAAGGTGGATCGATCAAGTGGAGGGTGATCTCAGAAGCATCCGTGCCTTGAGTGGCTGGCGACGAGCAGCCATGGACCGCGTTATGTGGAGACGTATTCTTGATACAGCAAAGGACACCCCAGGCCTATAGTTGTTAGGTAAGGTAAGTAATGTATAGAAAATAGATTTGTTTTCAACAGTGATATTGAAATAAATAACTTGAAATGCCAATTGCAAGAAATCAATGTTTATCCCTTTATTCCAACAGAATATTCTTCGATTTTTCGAATTTCAACCACAAATAAATAGAAATTCACTGGAGAATAAAACATTATTGTTTGAACAACAACGCAATCTACATGTCGAACTGTCGTTAGAAGGTCAATATTTTATTGCTGAGTGAGAAGGCTCTTTTTGAGAGCCGCAAAATGAGTAAGATCTCACTCATCTCCAAAAAAAAGGAACAACTCTAGTTCAGAGTAACTCCTTAGTTACTCAAATTTGAGTCCTTCAACTGGAAACTTGACAGGGCTGGGATCTATAAAGATCTATCTCGCTCGTTTAGGTTATAGGTATGTTCGATTACGTTATTATTTTCGATTGTAAATGCTGTTACAGTGACTCCCGGTGATAGTTTCGTGGCGTCGCAACACTGATTCACTCCAGGAGGCGAAAAATCTTTCTTCCTCGAATACGAAATACACAAATTTTCGTCGCACTCACACGTTGAGAGCTTCACCGGAAGTCTGAATAATGCTTTATTTGTACATGAGCCAAAAATTGAGAAACTAGCACTCAAATTTTACGCAAAATTTTGTTTCACATATATCAAATTTGTTAATAAATATTAAGTAGTTGACACTCAATACCTAAAATAACCCTACTTTCTTTATTTTTTATTCCGTTTAAAATTGATTTCTAACTTCGAGACATGCTATGAAGTGGCGGTAGCTTGGAATAGTGTGTCAATCGTACCTTAATGTACACGGAAAATAAAAACTACCTGATGACTTCTTTTTACATCATTTTGAGTTTTTTTTTTATCTTTTCTTTGATTCGCTTCTTCCATTGTTGTCAAAATACAAAGAGCAAAACCAGCCAACAGCGAGAGTTTCGTTCAAAAAGCTAAAATTAAGTAAACCGCATCAACCTGAAATTGAGTTAATACGACTCAACTGTAGAGTAAATATAACTTACCTACTATTGAGTAGATATAACTCATCTTTGAGTATTTTTTGCTCGTGCCTTACGGAAACTACCTAGAGTCGCTTTATCTGTAATTTGGTTACTGAACGGTACCCCTAAATTGGGTGGAATGTATTTAAAATTAAGCTGTTTGGTCAAGCACCAATCAGACACTTATTCCACATCAGAGCTAATAAAAGTCATATTCATTGACTGAAAAATAGACGAAAATGACAAGAAATTACTGTCACTCTCAGCTTCGCTTGCAAACTATGAGAACGAAATCCATGTCCAGTCAATGACATAAGCGGGACAGTAGTTTAAAAAAAAAAATTCTTTCATTTGCTCTTTCAGTCATTTGCAGTTTTCAGTGAAAATCCCATAGTATGCAGTGTCGATATTCAACCAAAACTGTGAGTATTGGAAACGACAGAAAAAGGTTTCACAATAAGTTTCAACTGTTGGTGCTCGAATTTGTAGTAGTTTCGATTTCCAAAGAAGTTCTGGGATGTAATTACTTCGATTTCCCATATTTTAGTCACTTTTTATAGCCAAGCGTCACATATTTTCAATACATTGATGAAAGAATGAGAATTGAAATTCTGCTGTTGCTACTTGAAGACGTTAGTTTGGTTTCGTCTTGTCATAGAGGAAAGAGTGACGTTGGCAATTATGCTCTCTCATTTTTTCGATGAGAAACGAAAATGCTTCGTCTCTCTTCGTTTGTTTTGGTGTCGGTCATTTACGAATGAGACAGTAAAACACAGTGCGTGACAATTTAAAGCTCTGTTCCTCATAAATGGCACCCTGGAGTATATTCGTTTACATTCTGAAGCACAATATCTGCAACGATGACGCAACCAAGAGCACAGTTTATCATTCCGATTTTTTTCAGACACAACCCCGTTTGTGTTAAGCGACTCACTCTTGCAACAGATAAAGATGAACAGCTAAATGAATATACGCGATCCCACTAACAAAAAATGGAGCCTGTTGCTACAAATGATTATTACGACTTTTGGACTGATTGGAGATGAGCAACTCGCTCCTGAGCTGTTCCAATGAATCGAATCATAAAAGTGAGCTGACAGCTCACAGCTCTTTTGAAAAGAACCACAGCTCACCAGCTCACTCATTTGCTACATAGTTCGCCGGGTCTTCGGATCTTCGGCTCTTGAGGAGCGAGTTCTGAAAAAAATGTTTGCACCAAGTTTCGTTATTTCTGACATGCCTGTATCTATCCTTCTTTAACGGATTAAATGAGACATTATCAGTGAGAAATCTTACATTTCACGGCGCAAGGAAAACGGGTCACAAAAGTAACCATCAGTTCAATCTTAATGAGCTGATACATCGAATCGATTCATATTGGTGAGCTTTTTACAAGCGCGGCATGAGCCATGAGGTTGTCAAATTTGAGCGGCACACGCTTAGAAATAGTTACTCAGATTTTGAGTACTAGTTACTCATTTTCGAATGATACATGGACACATCAAAATTTGAGTAGATACCAGTGATTATTATGAGTTCTAACTTTGATGAGTTTGATGAGTATTTCAGCGAACGGTCGAAAAATCGAATGAAAATTTTTGTGATATCATTCACCATTTTCTATTGCGTTATTATATCTGATTTTGTTTAGATGAGTGAGATCTTACTCTTTTTCGAGTAACCTTTTCTAAGCGTTGCAAAAACACCACCACTTTTTTCAACTTTAACTAAGAAACTGACTCGCAAAACCGTTGTTCAGAAAATTTCAAAATTTCCATGCCTACCTAGACTGAATCAATTGAATGGTTAGAAATTTTCAAATTTTCATGCCTTCCTAGATTGAGTCATGATCAGTTTCTTCTTTTATTTTCTTTTTGATTGTTCTTGTATCATTCGGCTTTAATTGTATTATTAATTCCATTAGTTCTTATGCCTACAACTATTACGTTAGAATTATAACGAAATAGCTAAAAAATTCTTCATAGTGAAATTTAAGGGAACTTTCACTTTTCTTTTCAAAAACGATTTAGATTCATTCCACTATCCGCTCAAACCCCAAACATTATTCATTAAAATATTCCCAAAGAACTATCCGAACCGTTTCGTTCGGCACGTCAGAAAAGACATTGCACTTCGTTGCAAAACAAAAAGTGTTCTGTAAGTAGCAGAAACTTTACGTCTGCTTAGCGGTTCAAATTGAACTGCCGAGTTTAGCACTAGGCAGTTCAATTTGAACTGCTCTGCACTGATGAGTCAAAGACGAAACGTAAAAATAATGAAAACTATCCGAAGTCTTCCTCCACTGAGTATGTAGATCTACAAAAAAACCTTTTCCTCGTCCACCTAGTGGTGTGATAAAGCCTTTCTCTTTCATCGAAACAGTCTCATTGAAATATTTTTTGCTTCTACATTAAGATAATTTCTGACACTAATTTGGGTTCATTTTGGACACCAATTTATTCAGATTGATTGATTTAAAAGAGTGATGCTAATCTAAACACATCTCCGAAATCAAAATTGGCCCCATGGTAGCTTTCAAACAAGCCTAACTTTGTTGAAATCGGTTTAGCCATCTATGAAAAAATGAGCGGCACAAAAAACAACGCCCTTTGACGGTTATGTCACTTATGTCATCGTATCTCCGGAACCAAAAGTCACAGTCATTTCTTCTTTCTTTACATTAGGATGAGCTGTCATAACTATACTTGAAAACGTTTTGTATCGAACCTTGAACACGTCGGTTACAATGCATTTTAGCTCTCCACTTCATGCAGAGGCCTTGTACCTGGTAATTACAATGTAACTAGAAATGTAGCAAACATGGAATAAATCTGTCCATCGCAATATCAAATTGGATATTGCTAGTAACGATCGGTCGTATAAATCAATTTTATGCTACCGCCGTACTGGCAATTTGCTGTCACAAGTCCATAAACAGATTACCGTCGTCGTGTCTATCGTTCGTAATATTTCGTGAAATGTATCACATCAGTCTAACCAATTAACATCACAGACATAATTTATAGCATTCCACTCCCCCGTAGAGAGGAATTCACCTTCACCCCGGTGAGACAAACGACACCGGCTTCCGTAGGCTTGCATTTAGAGTTCACACACGAAACTGTTTCGACTTCTGATGCTGTCCTTCTTCAGCAGCACCTGGAAGGAATCTTGTCGCTGGGGAGCCCTCAACGTTACCATTTCCAGCAAGCCGGTGGTTCTGGTGGTTCCACTGCCATTGACGGTGGCACTAAGACACGGCTTGAGCCGCAGGTTTTCCCGTCCACCGACCGGAAGCGACGCCTGTGCTGGTCCCATCGTTACGGTGACCGTCCCTGCCAACGAGCTGGAGTCAATCATGGTTAGTGTCGAGCCTGTCAAGGCGGTCATAGTGGACGGAGGCGACGGTGAACCCGGAGGGGACCCCGTCGATGGACAGTAGTGATCTGTTCGGTACTGTTGGTTGTGATGGTGCTGCAGGTTTTGACCGGGTAGGAAGCAGTGACGATGATTACGGTGGTCCGGATTGGCCGCAGCACCGGTTTGGCGACGCGGATGGGACATGGTATGCCGTCGGCCGACCTCGGCCGTTGTTCGCTATTTGAACTCGTAAACTTTGGTGTTGGTTGAAATCCGTTCCTGCCGATGGAAAACAAGTTGATTAGACACTCTATCTCTCTCTTTCTCTCTTCACTATCAATTCAAGTACAAAGTAGCAATCTCTCAGCTTGCCTGTCGTGGGAAGTAACCCACCGACAAACTTGACAGTGTCAAATTAAAAGACTTCAGACTGACGTTACAAACATGTTCGTTTGTCAACCGAGCATTCCCATCATCCATCATCGAAGCTGACACCCGAACCGTCCGTCAGTCACTTCGCATATCAAGCAAACAAACGAACAAACAAACACTCACCCGTCGCTGTAGCAACCGTTTACTTCCGCCGTTGTTGGACGTGAACTGAGCGAGGCTGTTCCTGTCAGGTACCGGTGCCGAGGATCATGAAACAGAAAGAGTAGAAATAAAAGAGCAATAAAAATGATTCTATTACAAAATTGGCAAACAAAATCATTCAACTCCAGCAACTCTACGGTCTACTTTGCAGTCGCCGCCTAACCCGCGGTGACGGGTGGAAAAATTAATGGGTTTTTCATTGAGTGGAAGTAAAAACGTACACTTGGTTCATTGTGGCCGGAGTATTTCAGTTTACTTTCGTTTCGAGTTGGACGGAAGCCAAACCGTCAAACCGGGTTTGTGGGGAGAACAAAAAGAGAGAGAGTTGGGAATCATGAGTTGGTTTCACACTCATTTTCTTCTGTTGGATATTTTTGAAACGTGTTTGACAAGTGGGAGTTGATGTCGAATGTTTGATTGATTTTTTTTCAAATCCAAAATAATGACTTCCGGTTTGAGATTTTTTTTCATAAAAATAGTTAATTTTAAAATGGATCGATGACGCAATGATGATCGACACACTCTTTATAATTGTTCCTTGAAAGTTCTTTAGCAGTAAAATGAACTTTTAATGTGACTCACTACAAACTAAGGGAATTTAATGAAAAGAAAAAAAAACTACGACCTTATAGAATTGAATGGATAAAACGAATGGGATCGTTCAGTTAATATCCCGTAAACAAGTAAAGACTGTCCCAGAAAGTATGGACGCGCTTCGATTTCGCTGTAAATAATTCACAAGTGTTAGATATTCAAATTTTATTCGATTTACTGATAACATTAGACTACAACAACAGAATATTATTCTCAACATTTGCTACTTAGCCATTGTAGACTAGCTTGCGCTCCTTCTTGCGAACGTTCCTCATTAAATTCCGTACAGACTTCTTGGCGACAAGTTTTGACCCTTTTTTCCAATCTTTTTCGAATTGTTGAATGGTTTCATAAGATGTGCCTTCGTTAATGCTCAAAATTCCTCAATTGGTCGAAGTTGTTTGGTGGATTCATGTCTTTTGGGACGTAGTATACCATTCTACCGTTGATTTCGAGTAGTGGCATGAAGCAAGACCTGACCAGAAGACAACAGGATCCTTGTGGCTTCGAATCATGGGTAGAAGTCGTTTTTGTAAACATTCCTTGATGTATATTTCGCTGTTCATTGAAGCAGTGGTGATGAAGGATTTCGAAATCTTACCGCAGCTACAAATTGCTTGCTAGACCATAGCTTTCTTACCAAATTTTTCGACTTCAATCGATGTCACGCACTGGTTTAATACTTGCCCTTCTCGCACCGTATAATATTGTGGTCCCGGCAAAGAATTGTAATCGAGTTTCACGTAGGTTTCGTCGTCCATGATTATGCATGCTCGATGCTTCTTGTTTCGGACTACGTTTTGGTTGTTCCTGCTTCTTATAGGTTCGAAGATTCAAACGTTCTTTAGCACGAAGATCATTTGACTTTGAAGTGCCCACTTTTTTGGCCACATCCCGAACTGAAACCTCCTTCTTTTGCTCGAACGCCTTCAGTATACTTTTATCCCACTGAGGGTTAGCAGGACCTTTTTTTCAACCCGTTTTCGGTTTATCCTCACCGAACTTCCTGATTGCATTGCGCACGGCTTTTTCACTTACTCCTTCCATTTTTACTATCTTTCTCAGTGACAGTCCGCGTTCTGTGCACCATTTGCACACAATTTTTGGACGTTGTTCTGCTGAAAGTCCACGCATTTCGAAACAAACTAATGACAACGAATAAACAACTGCACAAGTGGTTAGAGAAGAGTGTAAACAACAGGACGCAGCCGAAAAAAATGACAGATTCTGAACCATTGCGAAATGGCAGCGGTTTTTGGTTGCGTCCATTTTTTCTGGGACAGTCTTTATGAGTTCATCAATTTATTATTATATTAAACCATTTATTCGTCTTGCTTTATACATTGCGGTATTTCATATCTGAAATTGATCTTTTAAGTAAAACTATATACAATGATATTCAGTTGAAGAATATTTTTCAAATACCTTGCCGTATGAAAATGTTTATAGTTCAGCATTAAAGAAACTGCGCTCAGATTAGAGATGGGCAAAACAGTTTCATTTCAAAGGTCCGTTAGGAACTCGATGGTTCTACCGAAAGAACTAGTTCTCCTGAGTCGTTTTCTTCTTCTTCGGAAATTTTATATGTTTCTGTGAAAACTATACGAACGCAAATAATTATAGTTCGTTGGTAACAAAGCAGTGATTTTTTCGTATTTTAAGTAGTTTGAGGTTAATTTTTCTGTCAGTGTCATTCTGAAAGAACAAACAACCTGTCGAATCCAATTCAAAGCTTGAGGAATTGCCAACATTTCCGATAATATTTATGTTGGTGTTGCCAACATTACGGATGAGATGTTGTCACTCTGCTTATACACACAGATATCAACCAAAGTAAGACAACAAAACTTCAACTAATAAAGATTTCACGCCGGTGACAAGTATTTGAATATTGTTGGAAAAACTTTTACCCGACTTCAGTTGTCAATTGCAGCAAAGTATCTGCTTCAGCACTATAATAATTATTTCCAACAAAGAAAATTTGCATCGACGAATACCCGGAAAACACCACCGAAACGGAACGGATCGCCGTAAAGAATGAAACAAGTTTGCTTAACTTTTATATTTATTCATTGTTCCAGCTTTTCACAACGGTCGTAACAAGGTGAAGAAAAGCGTCTAATGGAACAATGTTTTTTTTCTTATCCGTCCGGCACTGGCTAATGAGTTCTACTTCAGGTTTGCCGGTTATCCTTCGAGTGAAATATGCGATTTCCGGATGGAAGGTGTGCGCTGCACCGGCATTAAGATGTCGGACGGATATTGTTCATTTACGGGATTGGTGTTGGTTGAGAAGTTTTGCTAAAAGGATTGAAAGTTTACCAACGGAAAAGCTCCAACGAACGGGCAGAACGTCTCGGGCTAGGGGATTAACGGAATTTGTTAGAGGTTGTAACCGGACTATATTGAAACGGGTAGATACTATATTTATTGGATACTGATGGATGTAAACGTTCATATTGAAGAAATATGTTGACCGAATTTTTATTTCAAATACATTTTTACTACTCTCTACTTAAATAGAGCTCGGTAACTCGATATGTTCGGGGTTGAAGACCAAACTAATGTAGGCTGGGTGAAAGGCAATAAGCTCAACCCATGCGTTACTTCCGTTGCCAATACGGTGCATTTGAGTTTAATTAAAGAATAACTCATTTAGGTGTTAACTATTTTATTGTGCATACCAGTTACTGTAACCCGGAACTGGGGTGTACTAGGAGATTGATATTATTATCTTTTTTTCCGGATAGGATCAGCCGAGAGGACGTTTGGAGTCCGGCGGCAAAAAAAAATTAGCCAGTAATAGAACCACTGGATTCATGCTTCCATGTCGTGAAAAGTCTGCGGGAGTTTTACTTTTTCTAATTCCAGAATATTTTGATATTTCGAACCAAATTAAAAGATAGAAATCTTCTCTCACGAAAATCCTTTAAAATTACATTATTAATCTTGTACATTGAGCTGTCTAACTGCTTTTGTGATATGTTGAATAAGTAAAAAATGAATCTATATAGGGCAACGGCTCCCTATTTCATCTGAGCTCCTATTTCCATCTCATCTCTTCACCTCATAACTTTGAACATGAATAATATTTTACAACCTCCCGGAAGCAAACTGTGAAATGTTTTAAAATGATTTGAAAAGCTATTGTCACACTTTCCGATTGAAAGAAATGGTTTTAAATTCTTCGGTGATCATTTTTTTTTCATATAAAATAAACTCACTTTTCAATTTAGGACACATTTTCGTCTCAAGATTTACAGTTCGTCATGTTTCTGAATATCTACTAATCGATTCGTCTCAAAACATGATCACTATTTCGCACAATTACACTACCATTGAATGCTGGATGACTTCATAATTAGTTACGTTCATTTGCCACTTGTTTAGTTAACGATTTAAAACTTCAAAAATTACCCGACAGGCAATAAAAGTCTTCAAAAATATGAGATGAAAGTTTTTCACTTCGTTCACTTGATTGCGCTTTGTTTTCATCTCATTTGGTTTCGCAAAGTTGCCAAGTTATCTCATAATGTTACAAAACAAAAATTGTTTATCTTCTTCAAATTATCATCAAAAAGTATGTTTTTGGTATCCGTGACATTAGTTTAATTATATTATTGATATTAATATTTCAATAAAACTGTTTCAGCTTCGAATATTACCAGAAAGAACGTGTTAAATACTAATGAAATAACCATTGTGGCAAATCTAGTAGCACTGGTTTCATTCCGCTATACGCCAACATAACGCTGTGAAGTGTGTGTGTTTCATCGGCTGTGCACAGAGATGCCAGGTATTTTCATAGAAAATATGTATTACTTTGCATAGAAAGTCTTTATCTGTTCCATCTGTTTTCACTAATAAAATGATGTTAAAAGATAGTTCTTTAGATCTCCGTAGGGTCATTGCCCCATTAATTAGACAATTCAACGAGTAAATTTTTTACCAATAATAATAATGTGGAAAAATCCTGATGGGTACGGTTGTATCGTTTGAGTTGTATATCTGGCAGCGGTGAGGCAGTCGGTCACCAGAATGTCTGCCCAGCCATATTTTTCATAGCTGGCAGAGTTTAGTCAGCCATCTGGCAGCCATGCGTATGCGGGTGAGAGTGTAATAGTGGAATATTTTGTTTTGATTGCTGTCGCCATTGCCAATTTATAGGATGAATAAAAGATCAACGATAGGATGGATAAAAATCCATTGAGATGATATTAGGAGCAGAGTAGTGAAAACATCATTAGTGTTTTTAGCTGTTTTATAAATATTAGTTGAATTTTCAAGAAATGTGAATCAATTCTCAAGGTGGAGCAAGGCGAATGAAGCAGTAATATGAAATAGTTACAGTGATTTTAGTGGCTAAATCGGGGTTAGAAGGCGATGTCCTGACAAATGAGACGAAATAGGGAGCCCTTACCCTATATAAAAATGCAGAGATCATTCTTTGTAATCGCATCACTTAAGAACGGATGGATGGATCAACGTGAATCTTTTTTTGTTTGATTAGTTTCCACTCCCACCGGGTTCGTACATCAAAAAAATTAGGAAAATTTGCCGGAAAAGTGGGAAAAATCCATAAAATTGTTTTGTATGGACAATGGAATTTTCCGTTGAAAAAGTCGTAAATGATTGCTAGATCTACGATTGATGTTTGTCGTGCAACGAGTTGCATAAGTGTTTGGTCGTCGAAGAAAAGAATACTAGATCGTTGAAAAAATTGTTTGGCGCGCAACGAGATGTTTCGTGTGGAGAATTAACAGGCATACTTGATGTATATGATTTGTTATTTCGAGCCACGTGCTTAATTGGGTATCAAAATAATGGAATGCATATTACTGATCTAGCTATGTCGATATACTATTCAAGCCGTACCGTAAGCAGGAGCAAAAGTTCTGATTTCGTTTACTAGATGCAATGTGTGCCATGTAATCAGTTAGATGAATAATATTGGTCATCGTGGGCGTGAGTTAAACAAATGAAATTACAAAAAAAAATCAATGATACGACTCCGCTGTTGAAACAATGAGGACAAACAAAGAGATGTTCCTAGCATTTATCTTACGAATTATGTAGATAGGCGCACATAATAAATGGCAATTAAATGCCAATCGGTAGATGATGATTGGCGTAAATATTTGATTTTAAGTTGCTTATTTTTGTGAAGTATTTTCAAATTAGTAAAATTAACGATCAAATTAAAATTATAGCGGAGTTTCCCCAAGCAATCAAATGTTTCACAAATCAAAAGTTTCACAATATATGAAAATAATCACTTTTTTGTTGCTTCAAAGTAGACGAGGAGTTTCTGGCAACTTGAAGGTACAGAACAAGTTTTGAGCTATTTTTTTCAGCTGCACCGAGCTATAGTTCGTTCAGTTGCGTTTGATTGATTTTGAACGGTGAATTATGACTTGAAAACGGGTGGCTTAGGATACTATTCATTTACTTTGAAAGTAGCCTAAGACAAATCATTCCCTCTTTCCGAACTTTGGATTACTTGAACAAATACATATTAGCTAAAAAAAAAAGGACGACAACTGGTATATTTTTTTCACATTTTCGCTTCGCTATAACAGAAATATTGAACATTTTTCCTTCAATTTTGTATGATATTGATTATCAGATTTTAACTTATTCCCTAATTTTAGACGGAGTACTCAGCAAAACGATGTGGTGACTCAACTAATGATATGACTATGATTATTTGACGGCTTCAGTGTTCATGTACAACTTAAAGGACACTACATGGATAAAATTATCGTTTTAACTATTGAATGTACAATTTATCGCTAAATTTTGGATTCAAAGATTGAACCTGTAATGGCAATGCTATGAACATTCATCAAACATGAATATGTAGAATGATCAGATTAGCGAAGGAGCCTTTTTTGGACAAACAATCTCAAAAAAATCCTTCCGATAATCTCCAAGGATTTGCCATTAAATTTTAATCATCTCAGGACCACTCTTATTCTAATATGTCGACGCCATTTGTTGGAAAGAGATCTGCTATCTATGTTTAATGCATTCGAAGATAACCAATTTGTGTGGAAAATAATATGTCGTCTCTGAATTCGTTACAACCGTTAATTGTAGACCAAGTAGTCAGTCACATAATGGAGAGAAACGTCAACGACATTAGACGTTTTACCACTCTGCCGTCCGAAAATATAAATAACAAAAAATAATTTTGGGCGAGACGAAGTTCGACGGGTCAGCTAGTACTTTATATAATTGATCATCTCACCACATTCCAAACTATTACAAGAAATAATCAATGATTTTTTTCTCGGTAGCCGGCTGCCCTGATGAACACATATCAGAATATTGGTTTGAAAGCGGATTACAGATTTTTATCGCACAATACGTTCATTTTTTTCCATTTTTATAATGATTCAATTGGTCAATATATTATCAATAATATGCTTATTAATCGTGTGGATGATGTGGCAGATCTTCTGACAGCTGGCTGTCTTGAGCTTTACGAATTTTGACAGTATATCGTTTCATGCACCGTGCTTACTAATAAGATCATATTGTTTACCAATACATATCCCAGATTCCATCCCTACCATGCCTACTAAATGTTCAAATTAACAGTTTATTTATTTAAATTTAAATTTGTCTTCGATTAAAATAAAATTATCGCATAGACTATTATTATACAACCACGGAACGACCGAAATTAGCTCTGTGCCTAATTCGTATTACTGTTTTTGATTTTAACAACAAAATTTCCAAAATAACTTTGAAATTAGTTAAAATTGAGAATTTACTTTGCTGGAAAAAACTCTTACTTTTAGAGAATTTGTTTAGTTGGCGAATATCCTAGACAAAAACCAGCAATATTTTAATCCAACACGAAATTCTCATTGACAACTAATTTGTTATTAAAATCAGAAAATTTGTTTCTATTTATCTATCACCGTCACTACTGAAGGACAGCACAAAGATCACAAAAATGAAATTTGTTTAATTAATAGATTTATTAGCCAAAAACCCATGAGAAGTGTCAAAGCAAAACAATCCATTAAAAAGCTAAAAAGGACAGTCTTGTTGAAACTGCTTGCAAATTGTTTTGATGTTTTTCGTATGTGTTACGATATATCCATATATAAATTTCTGATTCGATTTGTAAAAATGACGTAAACTCTTAGTGGAAAGTGTATTTATTTAGAATTTGTGGACATTTGAAGCGATTGTGCGAAATAATGTTTTTGTGCGGAACAGTGAAGTGAGTTTCGAATGTTGCACTCTAATTGTATATGTCAAATGATGTTTTTTGTATCTTCTAACATTCCGGGCTACGCCGTCCGATGTATTACTTGTATACGGTTTTTGTTTTTCGAGTGCTCAAAGTTTTCAGTGAGAGAGTCGATTTCGCGAAGTCGAATGAAGAAAGCAGCGATTTAGAAGAAAAATTTTCAAAAAGAATTTAACGTTTCGCTTATGTCTTTTAATGTGGAACACATTTTTGTTTTCTCTATAGCGGTGCAAACTAGAAACTCAAGAAAAATACACGTAGAAATGTGGTCAGGTTTTGAACAATTACAGCTCAGTCAATTTTATATAAATTATTAATATTATGCCACCATTTGATTTGAAATATTTCTACGTATTGATTTGAATGTTCATAGCCATGTATTTTTAACTGTATATCATTGAAATGTCGATTAATAGCTAGCAGTGTCCTATTTTGGCTGCAAAAAGTCTCCGGAATACCGGATTTCCCTGCCATAGTCGACGGTTTTGAAGGAGTAAGCGATATATCAATGGGAAAGCAGCGCTCTGATTGGTCAATCGATGCAAAAGCGAAGCTGTTGGAAGCACGCGAAGCTATAAATATAAGCAAAATTATAGCTAACGTTTCAGTCCTACACGTAGCTTGCTAGAGGTAGGTTGTTGCTAGATAGCAAGACAGAAAGTGCCATAAAACGATTTGAAGCTTTAATTGCTATGCCTTGATCTTGTGTCATGCAGGCTCGGATGAAATTCCATGTTATGTCGTTTCGCCTGAGAAATTGACAACTACCCCTGGATAAATTTTGAGTGTCTAAGATTAATTTCTAATTTATATTAGATGAACACGATTGATAATGAGAAAAAGTTTATCGCTTCAACCGAAATCGCAGAATGGTAGTAATGCCTGGTAGAGAAACGCTATAAAAATAACTACTTGCATACAAAACTTGAACACAAGCTTGGCGAAAAGAAACTTAAATATCGATATCTGTATAGAAAGCATGTATAAACATATAATCGCATACATTTGGGCTATTGATGTAATTTCCTCGGCTAAAAAACAAATACAAATCACGACAAATATAGGTAGTCTATATTTTGGGTTCGCGTGTTCGGTGTTGGTTCATAATAAAGACTAAGCAGACTCTCGTGCATTTGCGGATTCAAAAGTGTGACGATTAATTGAAAATGTAGATCATTAGAAATTTTGGTTGCCTTGTTCCACATCAATGGCTCGAACAACCCCATGGGACTGATCCTTGTAGTTTTTCTCCAATACAACATCGTATTTATACCTGCCAATATAGAAAAGACTACCGCGACTGAAATATTTTTCGGTAGTAGTGTGCCATCTAGTGGCTAGTAGTCATTACGGTGTTAACGTTTTTTTCGGTGACAGTGCGCCACATAGCTGCAAATTGCAGAAGCCAATTCAGCCATTTCTGTTGGTTGAAAACAACGTTTAATTTCTCTAATTCAACTAAAAAATTAGTTGAATGGAAATGAAGTGTGCCTTAGCTAAGAAATGACAGCACGTTGAATTGATGAATTCAACTAAAAAAATAGCCATTTCAATAAATATTTTATTATTATTAAGGGAATCAGAAATAAAAAATCTAAATTAGCCAAAGTAAAATTTTTTTAGTTGTCTCAAAAAATAACTAACTAAAATCAGAAAATCAACTAATTTTTTCGCCATAATGCTGATTTCGGTCTTTCCGTGTACTATCATTAACCTAACATAAATATTTTAATTTTAAATGCGTCTTTGTTCATTGTAAAATCAAATTAATGATAAACACTATTGAAGCGATGACAACAAACATCCATAGGATTGTTTTGATCGTACTGTGTGCGATGGAGTGATCGTCGAAGAAAGACAATGATCTTCCAGGAATATTAAAATGCAATCTTTTCGAAAGCGCTGGGCAGTCGATGTTATTTGAAAGCAAGTCGAAGACAAACAGTCGCTGAAGAAAAATTCGTCTGTTTTGTAGTGTAGGAAGATCGAATGAAACGGTTTTGAACTCGTTCGATTCGATCGATGTGAACGTTGTGGTAGGGTGCCCAGATTATTACTCCGTATTCCAAAATACTGCGTACTAAAGCGACGTAAACTGTTTTTAGGCAATACACATCATCAAAATTTCTGGTGTTGCGTTTGATAAGTCCCAAAACTGCCCAAAAAGCCTTTGCCGTAACTAGAGATAATTGTTCGGTGAAACGAAGCTTACGATCAAGGACGATGCCCAAATCTTTAACAGCAGAAACGCGTTGAACTGGAACAGTCATAATAGAGTATTCAAATACGATCGGAGATTGCGATCGTGAGAAAGTAATTGCACTGCATTTTTTTATGTTTATACTCATACCGTTTCTGCTACATCAGTCAATAACTTTGTCAACGTCCATTTGTAAGGCACAGCAATCCACAAGGCTAGTAATGATGCGATACACTTTGAGATCGTCTGCATACATTACTTTTGGCGACGATAATTCTCTACATAGGTCATGCACGAACAGTACAAAGAGTAGTGGACCTAGATGGCTTCCTTGTGGAACACCTGATATAATGTTGAAAGGATCAGAAAGAATAGATCCTACACGAACTGAGGCTATGCGATTTGTGAGATACGAAAAAATCCAATCTGTCAGCCAGTCGGGGAAACCACCACGCCTCAATTTTTCTATTGCGAGCAGATGGGGTACACAATCGAAAGCTTTCGAGAAATCAACGTACAACGCATCAACTTGTTGTCGTTTTTCGAGTTTGTCAATCAGTATAGAAACGTAGCTCATCATATTAGCCGTTGTTGATCGTTTTCTGAGTGTTGATAATGTGCTTTACTGCGGGATAGAGATACTCCAACAGCATGCGTTCGAAAACTTTTGGTAAGCAACTCAGAATGGAACTGCCTCTGTAGTTATCGACGTCATGAACGTTGCCAGTTTTATGAATCGGAACGATTGAAGCTTCTTTCCACTTCGCCGGAAAATAACTCTCAGCTAAGGAACGATTGAAAAGCAGTGAAGCTGGCAAAGCTAAGACAGAAGAGCATTCTTTTATAAATGAAGGTGGCAATCCATCCGATCCTGGTCCTTTTGATCCATTGACACGTGGCAGATTAGTATACACTTCACTTGCCGTGAACACAAGAGCTGGTAAGTTCAGATTATAGAACGGTAGGCTATTCAGGTACGATTCTGACAAAGGTGGTGAGTTATTACTTAGCACACTTTGAAAGAAAGACGCGAATAGGTTTGCTGAATCCAAAGCTGCTGAAGACGAGCGTTTTCCGTAGAAAACATTTTCGGGAATTCCACGAGAAGACGTTTTATTCCGAAGATAAAACCAAAATTGTTTTGGAACAAATTTGAAGTTACTTTCCAGTCGAGATATATATCTTATGATCAAAAAAGAACCGGAATTTTCATTTTAAAATTCCCGCGCTTGTCCAATCGTGCGATTAGTTTTTGTTTGGCGTCTATACAAAGAAGTTGAAAAATTTTCGTGTGACGATTTTTATAATGGATGAAAATTTAGAACAACGGCTCACCTTCGAAGCGCCATTCGGTCGATTGTTGTGCGGTTTCGACGTCACTATCTGCGTTGGAAATCATCTCTTTGGCCACATCAACACGACGCTGTTTTTGAATGAAATTCAGCTTTTTTGGCACCAGCCGAGAAGCGACGCGTTTCAAACCCAAAACATCAGTTAAAATGTGTTCGGCTGATCCATAAGAGATGCCCAACAACACAGCAATCTCTCTAATCGGTACAGAACGATTTTGCAACACGATTTGCTTCGCCGATTCAATGTTTTCTTCAGTAACAGATGTTGTTGGGCAGCCAGGGATCTGTGTTTTTCTTAGACACGATTCACCAAAGGCCTTTTCTAACATTTTCAACGTTTCGGAACACTTAAATCCATTTGCAACACAAAATTTGATGCACGCACGTTGTTCTAAATTTTCATCTATTATAAAAATCGCCACACGAAAATTTTTCAACTTCTTGGTATAGACGCCAAACAAAAACTAATCGTACGATATGCGTCAAAATTGGACAGAATATGTATAAAAGTGTCGCCAACGCTGGGAGGATAAAAGTTTACTGATTGAACAAGCGCGGGAATTTTAAAATGAAAATTCCGGTTCTTTTTTTATCATAAGGTAAATCCGAAAACACGATGCATTGAAAGAATCGAACTGACGTTCCAAATCTCGCACGAGCAATTTATCATTTTCACATTTTGTCCGAAAAAAAACCGTTTCCGAGCCTTCCTTAGGCGGTTCCGAAGGTTGCGAAGCTCACTGTTCCACCAAGGTCGTTTGTGATTTAAGTGACGTATATGTCGTTTCCGAGGAACGAGATGTTGAAAAATAGAATCTAGCTTACGGTAAAACTTTTCAACTGCTTTATCTAATGTTCCATGCGTCAGTATATCAACCCAATTTATAATTGAAATTTCCGCATTTAATTCATGGAAGTCACACCGATTGAAATCGTAGAGCGTGTCTTCCTCGACATCCACATGCGAAGAAAGTGAGACTTTTATTTTTAATACGAAGGGAGGATGAACAGTTTATTTAACTAAGGTAAAAAAGTGGGTGGGTAATGTCAGAGACATAACTGAATGATGTGAATACAAATAAAACTAATAGATATCTTAGCACGTCTGAATATCTACAACCGTTCTCATTAGTTACCAAGTTGGTAACACGAGAATTCAATGTCAGTGAAAGACAAACAAGTGACATTAATTTTTCTCTTTTATACTCATTGATACCGAACATTTTAGAAAATTATAATTTTGAGTTATTCAAGGTTATTTCATACTACGTAAAATTTAATCATAAATTACTGATCATATTTCCGATAGCATGAAGAAAAAAATATGTTGTTGAGTTAAAAATAACAAGAGAGTTTCACGATTGAGTTCTACCCATTCTTGTACAGGTTAAATTTTTAAATGGCGCTCCATATTAAAGTAAGACGTATTCACGCCATACCGAAAACAACAAGGATCAGCACCATGGGGTTGTTCGAACTATTAATGTGGAACATGGCAACAAAAATTTCCACATGATCAATATTTTCAATCAAACACAGGAGTCCCTTTGGATCGACCCTTATTAAACACTGTCCCAGAAAGTATGGACGCAACCAAAAACCGCTGCCATTTCGCAATGGTTCAGAATCTGTCAATTTTTATGGCTGCGTCCTGTTGTTTACACTCTTCTCTAACCACTTGTGCAGTTGTTTATTCGTTTTCATTAGTTTGTTTCGAAATGCGTAGACTTTCAGCAGAACAACATCGAAAAATTGTATACAAATGGTGCACAGAACGCGGGCTGTCACTGAGAAAGATAGCAAAAATGGAAGCAGTAAGCTAAAAAGCCACGCGAAATGCAATCAGGAAGTTCGGTGAGGATAACACCTTTGAGGATAAACCGAAAACGGGTTGAAAAAAAGGTCCTGCTAACAGTCAGTGGGATAAAAGTATACTGAAGGCGTTCGAGCAAAAGAAGGAGGTTTCAGTTCGGGATGTGGCCAAAAAAGTGGGCACTTCGAAGTCAAATGTTCTTCGTGCTAAAGAACGTTTGAATCTTCGAACCTATAAAAAGCAGAAACAACCAAATCGTAGTCCGAAACAAGAAGCATCGAGCATGCATAATCATGGACGACGAAACCTACGTGAAACTCGATTACAAATATTTGCCGGGACCACAATATTATACGATGCGAGAAGGGCAAGTATTAAACCAGTCCGAGACATCGATTGAAGTCGAAAAATTTGGTAAGAAAGCTATGGTCTGGCAAGCAGTTTGTAGATGCGGTAAGATTTCGAAACCCTTCATCACCACAGCTTCAATGAACAGCAAAATATACATCAAGGAATGTTTACAAAAAACGACTTCTACCCATGATTCGAAGCCACAAGGATCCTGTTGTCTTCTGGCCAGATCTTGCTTCTTGCCACTACTCGAAATCAACGGTAGAATGGTATACTACCAAAAATGTCACTTTCGTCCCAAAAGACATGAATCCACTAAATTGCCCACAACTTCGACCAATTGAGGAATTTTGGGCATTAACGAATGCACATCTTAGGAAACATGTCTCGGCAGCCGAAACTCTTAAACAGTTCGAAAAAGATTGGAAAAAAGTGTCAAAACTTGTCGCCAAGAAGTCTGTACGGAATTTAATGAGGAACGTTCGCAAGAAGGTGCGCCAGCTAGTCTACAATGGCTAAGTAGCAAATGTTGAGAATAATATTCTGTTGTTGTAGTCTAATATTATCAGTAAATCGAGTAAAATTTGAATATCTAACACTTGTGAATTATTTACAGCGAAATCAAAGTGCGTCCATACTTTCTGGGACAGTCTTTATTCACATGATTTAGTTATTGTTATCAAAAATATCATTTGATTTTAAAAAATAGTAAACCTACTTGTGTTCGGAAGAATAGAACAATAGAGTACTTGTTATATAAAATAGCAAATAACTTTACTTTGCTTTCAAAATTTTGCGCTTTCCGCACATTTTGAACACCCCCCCCCCTCCTTCCCTTGAACCCTCTCTTGACCACCCCCTCCTTGAATGATTCCTGCGCACGGACCTGATAGATGATGTATATATTTTTCTCGAAATTTAATTATAATACTAGCAAAAAATAAAGTTAAGGAAAGTCCACACTATCAAAGATAAATAAAAAGTTTTAGCAAAGACATCATATTAACAAGATATCCAGCTCTCACATTTCCCGAACAAATCTTTGGCAACATCCTTTTTCGCGAGCATGGCGCCATCAGGCGAGTCCGCATCGAATCTCGTACATAGAAGTAGGAGAGAGAAATGTCAAATTCGTGCGCGCCAAAATAGCAATACCTCGCACCCATACAATTGACGTGATATGTTGAATGTGATGCCGTGCGATGGCGTTGCTGAACTGAAGATTGATTTCGCTCCAAGCTGACAGGGTCTCGTTTTAGCCACATTGAATACAAAAGAAGTATCTATGATTATCTTCAAATTACAGCTTTGAACTGAATCCATTTGCAAGCCACCGTTTCGCTGGTAAATTGAGATTCCAATGTGAACACGACCACGTCGACAAATCAATCCATTTTTAAGCGTACAATATTGAAGTAATGCTTCCCATCGATAGCAAATCCATCAACAAATCACTGAAATACAAGCGCTTCGAATAAGGTCCGAAAAATCAATCAAAATCAATGAACATAACTCAAAATTGAATGACACACCACTCAAATTCATAAAAAGTGTCCGTACTGTAAACTTGAGTTACCAGCTATCTATTCATTTTTGAGTTAAAGGACGAAATTGTCAAAATTTGAGTACTTTTTACTCAAAATATTTTTTTTTTCATAATTTGAGTGAGTTTCACTCCAAATTTGAGTTCCTTGCAATCGAAATAAAGAAATTCTTTTTCGTTTATGTTTATATATATGGAATCCCCAGTTAAAGTCATTATTTTTTCATTTAAAAGAGAAGCGCAAAAAAGTGATTCAAACTCACATTTTGACCGGTTTGTAAAAATTGAGTAAATAATAACATATTTAAAACCACAAAATTTCTATTGAACACATTTATGATTGATGATTGATTGTTTCAAAAACCGGATCAAGAAACGGCAATGATAAACGATGTATTCTTGCATTCTTAAATTCAATCAGGATATTCCGAGAATGAAAACGCACTGAACTCCTAGAAGTCATTTTTTCACTCAAACGTTTGAAAACTCAACGCTTTCTCTAATGTTTGAATAAATGCGAGAGAACTCATGACTTGAGTAAATTTAGTTCGTTCTGTCCAAAACGGTCGAGGATGACATCATTATGGTAAGCTGTGATTGGCTCGGGAAAACAAAGGTTCATTTAACCCCTTAACGCTCAAAGGAAATATGTTCCCTTCTATAAAAATCGTTATCGATTCTTCAATTACTATTAAATCCATGTTTTTTCTTACTGAATGTTAAAGAAAACTTATTTCCAAAGCGACAAATGTGTGTCTGAACGAATAAGTAAAAAGAACTATCAATCTTTATTGCACTTAAAAAGTTTGTAAAAATAGAATAAATAATTAGTTAATTTACCGAATGTAAATTTGGTAAAAATTTACCATTTTCTCCAAAGATTTCCATGTTTGTGCTTATGAAGCGAACATATTATATCGGGTTATGTTATTCATGATATAATCAACAATAGTTTCCAGCTATTCGAACCGAGCCACCAACTTGAGCTGTAAACTTTTTTGCGAATTATTTTAACATTTGGTTAGAATTTGACAAACGACTAATTATTCAATCCGGTATCCCTACTACAGATCGTGTACGGAAACTCAAAACTTTATAATTTTTTTTATGACTTCTGGTCAGTCAGTAATTTTTACGATTTGCCTTTCTCATATAGAAAGGTTATGCAATCACTTGGAAAACCGACCAGTGAAAATTGGCCCGGAGGGCCAAGTGTCATATACCATTCGACTCAGTCCATCGAGCTGAGCAATGTCTGTGTTTGTGTGTGTGTGTGTGTGTGTGTGTGTGTGTGTGTGTGTGTGTGTGTGTGTGTGTGTGTGTATGTGTCAAATAATCTCACTAGGTTTTCTCGGAGATGACTGAACCGATTTCCACAAACTTAGATTCAAATGAAAGCTCTTTCGGTCCCATACGGAATTCCTGAATTTCATCCCGATCCGACTTCCGGTTCCGGAATTATAGGGTAAAGTGTGTTCAATATTGTACACCGTCACTTAAACCGGCGAAACAAAAAAACGTGAAAATTTTTCTAAACTGATCTCAAAACTACACAAATCGATAGTCATTATCAGTAGGCAACTAAACAAACCGATTCCGGCTATCCTGGTTTCCGGTATCCGGTTCCGGAAGTACCAGAAATAGTTTTCATATATACCAAAATGAATCTCACTCACTTTTCTCAGCGATGGTTTGACCGATTTTCACAAACTTAGATTCAAATGAAAGGTCTCGTGGTCCCATATGGAATTCCTGAATGTGTGTTCAATTGTACACCGTCACTTGAAATATTTTCGGGTGCAACAAACATTTAAATCGTAATTTAGACTGCGTACTAGTAGAGTTTGTGTGTCATGTTAGTTGGTTGCCGTACGAACCGACTTTGATAATACCGGTTCTCGGGTTCCGGTGCCGGAAGTGCATATAATAGTGAACCCACTTCGTTTTCTTAAGGATGGCTTACGCAATAAAAGCACTGTTTTATTCTGTATTTTATGCACAAAAATCTCTTGGTTTCTTTCAAAAATCGAAGAGACAAATTTTGAATAGAATACCACAATATTATATGTACATGAGAAAGGCATAATTACACCACTAGGTGGATTAAAACAGGTTTTTCGGTTTTATAACGATATCAAACTAACTAGAGATTATAAGAGGAGAAAGAATATGAAATCATAGAGCCATAGTACTCAAGGAAGAGCAAGGATGTGAAGAATAAAGTGCGGAAAAGTGAGACGTTACAAGGGTCATTTAAGTAAGCAGAAGGCTTCTCGCATCTAAACTTTTACCTTCTACCAGAGGAGTCGAACTTAGGCATCTTAGCGATACGAGTCATCCGAGTCTCTGATATGTCAGAAAGTAAAGGCAAAGGTCGTTTGCCATTTACTGTCCGAACCGGCAAAAGTAAAGTTACGAGAAGTTGTCACATTCTGCCCACGACGGTTTCTCACACAATGTGTTTCATTGTGTTGATATTTTCTCATCTCTATACAGTTAGTTATAACACCGGAATGGAAGATTTGTCCGAAACTATTGCTTGAGTGCCTGGAGTTGTAGCGTATGGCTATGCGTCCCAGGGTGCAAGCGGCGCACGGACAACGCTCCATTCATCGCTGTGTGTGATGAAATCCCATAAAATTTTTACTTTTTACTTTTTTATTTATGACTTCTGGTCAGTCAGTAATTTTTACTTTTTTCGGTTTTTAACGATATCAAACTAACTAGAGATTATAAGAGGATAATCTCTAGTTAGTTTGATATCGTTTATAATTTTGAGCCAATAGGTGGAGGTTTGGCTCCTCATGGTTTGACAACAATGGAGAGAGTGAATGAAAAAAAAACCTGTTCTAATCCAACTTGTGATGTAATGATGTCTTTCTCATATCAATTATACCATTATATACTGTGATATTCTGCATAATAATTTTCTTCGATTTTTGAAAAAATAACCAAAATCGCTTTGTTTGTCCGTCTACTGATAATGACCACCGATGGGAGTAGTTTTGATGTCGATTTAGAAACTTTTTAACAATTTTTGGAACGCCCCTTTAAATGATGACATAAAATTTTAAACACACTTTTTCTATACTCCTGAAACCGAATGTTGGGTCCAGATGAAATTCAGAAGTTCTATATAGAACCATAAGATCTTTCATTTAAATCTAAGTTTGTAAAAATCGATCACGCCATCTCTGAGAAAAGTGAGTAAGTACTTTGAAATTGGAATTTTTACACTTATCATCCTATATCTCCGGACCGGGAAGTCAGATTTAGGTGAGATTCAGAAGTTTTGTAAAGACCATTTATCTTACCTCATAGCTCCGTAACCGGAAGTCATATCGAAACAAATCTTAGTTTTTGAGAATCAGCCATCTTCGAGAAAAGTTAAGGCAAAAAAGCCCATTTTAATCCACCTAGTGGTGTGATAATACCTTCTTGTTGTCTCATTGAAATATTTGTAGTAACCCGATGAAAGACCGTAACAGAGTATAAATAAACAAATATTAATAAAACTACAAGGATCAGCCCCATGGGGTTGTTCGAGCCATTGATGTGGAACAAGACACCCAAAATTTCTAATAATCTACAATCAAACAGTTCAATCAATCGTCACACTTTTAAATCCGCAATTGCACGAATGGAATTTCATCCGAGCTTGCATGACACAATATCGGAGCATACCATTTAAAACTTCATATAGTTTTATGGCACTTTTTGTATTGCTGTCTAGCAACAACCTACATCTAGCATGCTACGCGTAGGACTGAAACGTTAGCTATAATTTCGCTCCAATTTATAGATTCGCGTGCTTCCAACAGCTTCGCTTTTGCATCGATTGACCAATCAGAGCGATGCGTTCCCTTTGTTATATCGCTTACTCCTTCAAAACCGTCGTCTATGGCAGGGAAATCCGATATGTTGGAGATTTTTAGCAGACAAAATAGGACACTGCTCGCTACTAATCAAAGTTTCAATCATTTATAATTGAAAATACGTGGCTAGATACATTCAAATCGAAACTTTCAAATATTTCCAATCAAATGATGAAATAATATTAATAATTGATACAAAATAGACTGAGCTGTAAGTGTTTGAAACCTGACCACATTTCCACGTGTATTTTTCCTTGAGTTTCTGATTTGCACCCCTATATAAAAAATAAAGATGTGTTCCACATCAATAATAATAACATTTGTAGGATTATATCCTCGGCCAGCTTATCAAATAACCTTTCATAATAGCTTGTTTCATTGAAAAACACTGGAATTTTTCGGTTACGTCACACATAACATTGCATTACTCGAAACGGAAATGTTCGTCGTTATTCTTCAAAATTCAGTTGGCATAGTTTTTCTTGAAGTTTTTCTATACCATTTACTTAAATTTTATTTTTAGTGTAGAATAAACCCTGATAACTTTCCATCTGCCATTTTGAATTGGGCTGTAGTTTTCTTTAATTTTACCTACTTGGTTAAAAATAACATTCGAAATTTAAAGCTTCAACAAAAAGTTAAAATCATGCGCGAAATGGATTACAGCTTCGAAATGATAAAATAGGAAAATCCTCTGAACCACTTCGCGAATGATTTCAACTGTTGGAAAACATTGCACTTTTTGTTAGTTAGTTTTTATCGTGCAGTTGAACTTAACTTAACCCTTTAAGAAAAAAAAGTCCAACGGAAGTCCAGCGTTGGTTTAATACGTTGAGCCGTTTGTCCGATGAATGTCTAATATATCGTTCAAAGGGAGGCCAACACTGAACTTTCGTTTGCCAATTTGGAAACAAACAATTCAACCGCGCGCCATTTTTTCCGTTCAACAAACCCGACAGGAGGTTCATTGTTGAGTCATTTTCAGTATGACGAGTTGGAGCCTCGTCGGACTAGTTTTACGCGTTTTTTACGTTGGTTTGTTTCAAAATCGGAAAATAAGAGCCCCGAATCGGCTTCCCGTTGGGCGATTTATAGGACATTCATCGAACCAACGGCCCAACGTATTGGACCAATGCAGCACTTCACCGTTGGACGTTGTTTTCTTAGAGGAAATGAAATGAAGTGACAGAGCTGTGTGCGAAATTAAATAAAATCTCTAAATATACACCAGTCCAATATAATGTGTTACTTAAATTTATGACCGAAGTTAATATTGACTGATGATTTATCGACGATTTACAAAAATATCCTATTTATTCCCAACTTGAAAATTTCCTACACAAAAACCGCCATTCATAGTGTGTGACTCAAACCTTTCCCAGACACCACAATCTTATCTAGACCAACTTACCTCGAATCGATCGCTGAATCGTAACCGTTCAGTTCGTGCGAAGCGCCACATGGTAGCGAGTAGAAGAAGCGCGTGAGCTAAAATCCAAACCAAAGTATCAGTAAGAACATTTCGAAGGACTTTCGAGCAGTCAGCCGACAGCTGCCGCGGTTGTTATTCGAGTACCACCTACCTGTTGCTTGAACTGTGCCGTCGTCAGTGTGTAGAGCACCGGATTCAGAGCTGAATTAACAGGAAGCACTAGTACCGCTAGCCAGGCGTACAGCGAGGGTGATATGTGAACTCCTGCAAAGAGATTAAAAATCGCAATTAACACTCAATGAAGTGTGATGGAAATCCGCAGAGTATTCGAGGTATGCATATTCATTGCAACATGCTACAACGGAAACGATTTCTTTTTCATATATTTTTTATCAGCTGTAGCATAACTGTTTTTTTTTCATCAAAAAGTCGTAGAATCACTTTTGGACTGTTTTGCTTATGTTTTTATTCAATACCACCAATATCAGCAAATGGTAAAAGAAGTTATTGGAATACTACCAAGAAGTGAAGAAAAAGGAGCATCGGTACGAAATCCAGAAATGTGAAGTGGAATCTGAGGTCGCACACATTTCTCTACAAAGCAATAAAACGAAGTCACAATCTCAGCAGCTTCGATACCAACGGAACAGCGAGTAAAACACTGTTTGCGAATGAAGCTATTGAGAAATACACATCAGAATAACACCGGAATGCAAATAAGTACTTCTGGTTCAGACAGTGAATGAATTTGTGTTTGCTCTAAATTAGTTGTTGCACTCGAGACTGCAAAATATAAGGATAACATTCCTACCCTAGAGCAATTTTACTGTGTGACAGATTTACAATGACTTTTCACCAATGTGAGAAGCAATTTTGAATCAAATAATTTCGAAAGTAATCACACGGAACCACCCGCGATCCCATTTCAACCAGAATATTAGTTGATTTTCTGAATTCGATTGGTTAAAATTTGGTACAACTAATCGATTGTTGTTTTAACTAATACCCCTGACAGACATGTGATTTCCGTACAATGATTTCTGTACAACGCTGTACGCGTACAACGATGAGGTGACAGACATGTTTTGCGCACAGAATGAATATATAGTGAAACGAAACAACTCAAAACTTAGTTTGTTTTCCTAGCTCCGATGATCGATAATATCCCTTATGCACTCGAATGGGTACCCGGGTACCTTTTCGAATTTCAAAATAAGAAATTTCTGAGTTAGGTTTAAACTAAGATTCTGCAATTCGGTCAATTCCAAGAACTAGTTGGACCATAACTTCTCATGCTTTGACTTTATATTTTACAGTAAGGGGGGTCGAATGGGGGGGCTCAAATTTTTTTTATTACGTAAACACCCGAATGGGTACCCGGGTACCCACAAATAAAAATGCTTGTAACTAAGGCAAATTCCATCCGATTTGAATTTTTTCAGTACGGGTAAATTCAGAAATTTATCCACTTTTCGATGGCCGTGTATATTGCTGTAGTAGGTTCTTCTGGTTCCCGTTAATCCGGATTTCCGTAGAATGTTCCGACACTTGTGTTTTCCACCATAAATGTCATTTACTAATTTGAAACTTTTCCAAACCAGCTATTTGAGAAAGGCCGTACCAAAATGAAACATATGTAGAATACACAACGCTGCCAACTGTTGCAGGACATCTCACTTATACATATTTACATCGCCTGAGGCCGAGGGGCACGCAGACCGAATTGATTACATGTTCAATTTCAAAATTTATTGTTTTTGTTACATTTTCATTACACTCCTTATATTTTTTTTACCTGAAATTTACTACTGCTTTCACTAATTTTGATTGCATTTAATTACATTGCATACATAACACAAAATTTGGTATTGCGTGCTCCTCGCAATAGGCCTGAAGTACATAATAATTTTCAAACTGAAGATAAGAAAGTGAAGTATATAAGGGAACATACATAAAGTACGTCACGCGTTTAGGGGGGAGAGGTTTCAAAAATACGTGACAATACATGGTGAAAAGATTGAGAAATGCTCGACAAAGGGGGAAAGGAGTGGTAGAAAAATTCAAAATTTTATGTTACGTACATAACGGATGCCCCCTGAAATATATAAACATAACAACTCAGCATAGCACTTGATTTCATATAGCAATTCTTAGATAAGATTACAAAAATACGTGAAATCCGTGTATAAATGCCTCGATGTCGGAACTCATTTAGGATATCCGGGTTCCTGGGAACCAGGAGCACCATGTCCATCTTTATGGGTACCAATCCCAAAGAGCTTAAGTTCCTGAATCCAACAGTGCTAAAATTACTTCAATCGGTTGAAAAATGCTCAACTTACAGCGATTTAAAAAAATGGGTACCCGGGTACCCATTCGGGTGGTTAAAGGTGTTTTTTTTTTCGAGTGCACAACGGATATAGAAACTAAAAATTTTCAAGGTTTGGAGTGTATTCCCAGTAGCTGGTTTATGACTGATATAATCAATGCCTCTCTGAATTATTAAACTAGTTTTGTGTGTGAGTGTTCATCGGATGACTGTTTCACTCATATCAAATTTTGTAGTTTTAAGGTACATTTATGACACATTTGTACTAGGATACAGAATTTTTTCCTTCATTGTTAAAATGATATTAGCATTAGGGAAAATTTGATGTCCATCATTTTGATGTTCTACCGCAACATTTACTGACAAAAAAACGAAGGAAATATGATAGACACTAGCACTACTTTTTTATGCAAAGTAATTGATTTCTACCCAAAAAGGTGATGAATTACCAAATTTTGTTTGTAAATCATGCCGACTTTGTCTAAATCCGCATAAATCCGCAGGTGTTCAGTCATAATTCCTTTTTCACCCGCATATTCACGATAAAATTAAGAGCGCCTAAACTTTTAACATTGAGCCTCAAAATAGTAAATAAATCTAAGATATTCTTAGTATGTAATTATCAAAAACGGCATGGCACACACACATATTCCAGAAAAATGCTATCAATACGAAATTTTCATAAAAAGGATTATGTTTATCATAAACCAGATTTTAAAACCTTCTTGAATTTTAAATCATTTCGAAATAGATTTGACATAGGTTTGATACTTCTTTTGCTTCATAAATCTTATGAAAAATAGTCTACTAGACTGGAATATAATCTCATAATGGTTTTATTGCGATTTTGAGGATTTTAAAGTTGTTAGGCTATGTTTATGAAGTAACACTGAAAACTACTACGAGTATTTATTAAATTGAATATGTTACTTGGTACGTGTTCTGCCTCAACCCACACTGAAAAACATGATTCGCTGTTTTTATTCATACCCAAAATAAGACTCTCTTTCTAAACAATTTAAAAATAAGTTTTCTTTCTATCCAACGGCATTGAACCTGATGATATAAGACAAAGTTATTAGTAGAATTAGAGTTTCCAGAATTCAATATAGGTCATCAATAAACAGGATGATAACTCAATTGGTTTATGTTTGCTGTTGGATATTTATCGTTTATTATTACCACATGTGCATTCAAAATATGAATCATTATGTTATTGAATCCATTTCAACAATAAATTTACTTGTTATCGAATGGAATGGAAAGAACAGGGATGAATATATGGTTTTCCTTATTTGTATTTCAAACCCTCATCAAATTTATGAACATTTCTTTGTTGACTGCATTTTTAAAATATGCTACAACGTTGACAAACTATATAAGTTTTACGCTGTTTGTTAGCATTTAATCGAGATTTTTTTTGCAAAATAAAACGATGGTTGTTTATTATTTGATGCTTAAAAGAAGGAAATATTGTTTCATGAGTTCACCATTGCTAGCCAATGGCGCTGGTAACAGTAAACAGTGATGTGATTTTGCACAGTACAACGATCAATGACCGTAGTACGGAAATCACCGTTGTATCATGATGCTCGCGTGATACCACCGTGATTCAGGGTGACAGACATGTGATTTCATAGTGTACAGTGATTCCGATATCACATGTCTGTCATAAGCATAAACTGTCATTTTTGTTTTTCGATTAGCAGAAACGATGGTTGAAACAACTAATTTAACTGTTTGAAAAAAAAAATGCTGTCAATTAGTGAGGACACATACCTTTCAATTTCAACAAATATTTTAGTTGGAATAACTGGTGTTGTTATTGAAACAAAATTCTGTTAGTTGAAAGTTGTCCATCAATGTCAACTTCCCTTTCTGAGCAGCCTAGATAGCCGTGTAGTGTCGGTAGCGGTTTCCCAGCTGGCTAAGAATAATGCTACGGTCCACCTGTACCGCACGGAACGACCGAAATTAGCTCTGCGCCTAATTCGTATTACTGTTTTTGAATTAGTTGATTTTAACAACAAAATTTCCAAAATAACTATAAAATTAGTTAAAATTGAGAATTTACTTTGCTGAAAAAACTCTTAGTTTTAGAGAATGTGTTTAGTTGGTGAATATCCTGGACTCAAACCAGCAATATTTCAATCCAACACGAAATTCTCATTGACAACTAATTTTGTTATTAAAATCAGAAAATTTGTTTCTATTTATCTATCACCATCATTACTGAAGGACAGCACAAAGAAAACAAAACTGAAATGGGTATTATTAACAAGTTTATTAGCCAAAAACTCATGAGAAGTGTCAAAGCAAAACAATCCATTAAAAAGCTAAAAAGGACAGTCTTATTGAAACTGCTTGAACATTGTTTTGATGTTTTTCGCATGTGTTCGATATATCTTTATTTAAATTTCTAAACCGATATGTAAAAATGTCGTAAACTGTTAGTGGAAATCGTATTTATTCAGAATTTGTGCGCACTTGAAGCGATTGTGCGTAATAATGTTTTTACGCGGAACAGTGAAGTGAATTTCGAATGTTTCACTCTAATTGTGATGAAGTTTTGTTGTATCTTCAAACCTTCCGAGCTGCGCCGTCCGGTGTACTATTTGTATTCGGTTTTTGTTTTCCGAGTGCTCAAAGTTTTCAGTGAGAATGAAGAAGAAAAAAAATTCAAAAAGATGTTTACGTTTCGTTCATGTCTTTTTCTCCAACACAACATCGTATTTATACCTGCCAATATAGAAAAGATAACCGCGTCTGAATTTTTTTCGGCAGTAGTGTGCCATCTAGTGGCTAGTAGTCATCAAGGTGTTACCGTTTCGGTGACAGGGCGCCATATAGCTGCAGATTGCAGAAGCCAATTCAACCATTCATATTGGTTGAAAACAACATTATATTTCTTTAATTCAACTAAAAAATTAGTTGACAGGATATGAAGTGTGCCTTAGCTAAGAAATGACAGTACGTTTAATTTGTGAATTCAACTAAAAAAAAATTGTCATTTCAACAAATATTTTATTATTATTAAGGGAATGAGAATAAAAAATCTAAATCAGCAAAAGTAAGATTTTTTTAGTTGTCTCAAAAAATAACTAACTAAAATCAGCAAATCAACTAAATTTTTCGCGAAAATGCTGATTTCGGTCGTTCCGTGCGGTGGTGTAAGTCCACCAAACAGGTAAGCCGTGTGGCATCCGGCGGAATTATTTTATACCAAGAATTGATCCACTGGTTTCCTGTTCCATGTCGTAAAAGGCCACAAAAATAGGAACTCCTAAGTCAAGGTGTATTTCCGTGCCGAGGACTGAATGGCTGCAGGAGGTTAAACAATGCAGTCGTGAACGGAATATCTTGGGTTTTTCCCTTACTGGATACACGCAATGCTTAGCAATCGACTTCTTTGTTCATCATTTCGGAAAGCAGAGATTAGAAAGCTAAGTGTCTGTGGGTGTCCTCAAGGTGGTGTACTGTCCCCATTTTATGGAACATAGTCGCTGATGGTTTGTTAAGAAAACTTAATAACCTTAGATTTCCGACTTACGGTTTTGCCGACGATTATCATATATTGATGACCGGTATAAGCATTACCACTTTCTTTGATTTAATGCAGCAAGCCCTGCGATCTGTTGAGCAATGGTGTTGTCAGGTTGGATTATCTGTAAATCCGGGCAAAACATGAATGGTGCTTTCCACACGTCGTAGGATAATCACAGGAGCTCGTCCGTTACAGTTTTTCGGTTCAGATGTCACTGTGGTTGATCAAGTTATATACGTCGGAGTTATTTTTGATTCAAAACTGAATTGGTCTGCTCACATTGACTTCAGGATTAAAAGAGCTTGCATGGCTTTCAGTCAATGCAGACGAGATTTTGGAAAATCATGGGGACTCAAACCCAGATACATTCATTGGATCTACAAAACTATCGTTAGACCAATTTTAGCCTACGGATGTCTTGTATGGTGGTAGAAAGAAGAAGTTGCGACAGTTCAGTCAAAGCTAAATCATCTCCAAAGGATGGTCCTAATGGCGATGACAGGAGCATTCACGACAACTCCTACTGCTGCTCTAGAGGCGCTACTGTGCATTAAACCACTACATGTGTTCCTAAAACAAGAAGCATTATCTTGTGCATACCGTCTTAAGGTTCCAGGGCTTTGGAACAGTAACCCTAAAGACTATGCTACTTGCTACACTCGCTTAAGGTCTCAAATGGTTACCTGGGATGAGTATTTACTCGCTCCTAGTGACCTAACTCTCACATGCAGTTTTCCTTTCAAAACATTCAATGTGAGATATCCCCTTCGTGAGGAATCCACCTTAAATAGGGTTTAGCAGATTGTTTGGCATCCTTTATGGGGTACCAAATTTACTTCTGCTCGTACATACTGCGAATCGTTCTGCATTCTTCCGGGAGTGCAGAATGGTGTCGCTTTTGTAAAATCTCTAAATCCTCTCGGGGGTTGGAGGTTTTATTAACTGTGCATCGTTCATCAGAAAGAACGCACATAGTAACAAACCTAAAACAAAGGTTTTACAGCAGATTGTTCGGGACCTCGTAGAGGTTCAGTATTTACTTCCACTGTCACTAAATGTGATCCCCAGCAGATTGTTCAGCATCCCTTAGGGATGCAGAATTTACTTCTGCTTTTTTGTGTTTTTGTGTCGTCAATTTTCCCCATTCCCCTAGTCCAAACCTTACCATGTCCCTTTAATCCTTCCCTCATATGTCGGGAAAATGATGCTAAAAACAAATTGATGGCAAGGCACAAATCTCCAAATATCAAGGGGAACGTGCCATTTGAGCCAATTTGTTCTGATTCCTGATTCCTGATAGTGAGGACACATACCTTTCAATTTCAACAAATATTTTAGTTGGAATAACTAGTGTTGTTATTGAAACAAAATTCTGTTAGTTGAAAAATAAATCGGTTTTATTTGTTTTAGACATTGCAAATAGTTGTAATAAATAATCATTACGAAATCAGAACTGATCTGATCTCTAAGTGATTTTGATTTTTGTATAATCATGATCATGTCAAGTCTAAATTCTAAAAAATACTTCTGATTCGATCGGAAATGATTGAGGTAGAAAAACGTTTTTAATCAGCTAAAGTGCTCGGAGGGGCGAGTAAATTAGCGAAATTATTAAATTTACCTAAACTGAGTCTTGAAAGATGATGCCTTCAAACGGTTGAACTAAAGTTACGCACTGATAATTTTAGTCAATTTATATGAGCTTGGGTGCATCAACCGCTGGGAATTGGAATTTTGCGACGGCAATTCAAACGCGCCATTCAATCGCAGCGCGTTCTGTGTGTTTGAAACCCTTCGCTCCTGTTACTTTTTTAAATTAAATTCATGCCTAAAAGCGTTTTATTGCTAATGCATGAACATCATCATCGGTATCAAACAGCTGGAAGTCAAACAGTCTGCTGGAAGTAAATCAATGATCGAAATTGAAACATAAAAATTTTGCGCATACCTGAAAGATTACGAGATGATCATTCATTTACATTTTCTAATTTGTCACCAAATTTTTTTCATCTTAAACAAGATTAACTTTATCACAACACTGCTGTTAGATAAACACTTGTTATCATAAATTTCTCAAATCGAATGAACACAATTTCACTAAACGCTTTAACCATTGATGTTGTTTTCATTGACATTTTGAAGCGACGCGAACAGATTTAAACTAAAAAAGTTCCTTGATTCTGCATTGCGATTATTGTTTTGCTTTCAACTGTCTCCGGCATTTGACAGCATTCAAGACAACATATTTTTCAACTACTTGAATATATGCAAATCAAAAACCATAATGGTTGAATCAAAAAGAAATTAGTTAAATCAACTATCGCAAAAATAAAAAACTGCGATATCGCAATTTTATGATCGAAGGGTTCTCCGTGCAATTGTGCTTCCTACTACGTTTACAGGACCTGGAATGGCAGTGGTAACTAGCTTTTTATCGAATACTTCCATTTCTGTCGGTGGTTCACCATTCTTGGCATTAAAATGCAACTTTTAACTCCCATTCCTGGCACCCGTACCGGAAAACGTCGCGTCACCACAATTTTGGATTTGGAAGAAATGCAAATGCTAACCAAATCTGCGAAAGCAACCGTCATTGATCCTAATGCTCAAAATATAAAAGTTGCCCTACTGCACAACTGAAAGAATGTTTAATAATAATATAGCTTTTTTTTTGTACAACATGCATTAATATATAAACATTCAGAATAGTGTTTTAACAACTTTCAAATCATGAAGACTGGTTTCCTAGATCGTCAAAAGAGTGACAAACGAGAAAGGCTCAAAAAATTGTTCAAATTAAAGGCTCAAAAAGCTTGCCAGACCATAGCTTTCTTACCAAAATGTTCGACTAGAATCGGTGACTCGGACTGGTTCAATACTTCTCGCCCTTTTCGCAACGTATAATATTGTGGCCCGGTAAGGATTCGCAATCGAATTTCACATAGGTTTCAACGTCCATAATTTTGCAGTTCAAATTGCCAGCCAGCATCACATCGTACAGTTTTCAAACTCCGGGTCTGATCGATGCTTCGGACTGCTTGTTGAATACTTCTGCTTTTTACAGGTTCGAAGATTCGAACGTTCTTTAGCATAAAGAACACTTGACTTTGAAGTCCCGCTCTGTAACATCATTGTTTTACTCAAATCCCTTCAGAATACGTTTCTCCAAAATAAGTATTAGCAGGATGTCCGTTTTAAGGACCATGTTTTCTGTTTATTCTCAAAAATATTACACGACTTTCTTACTTAGTTCTTTCATTTTTACTAACTTCTCAGTGACAGTCTGAGTTCTATACACCAATTATGCATAATATTTCAACGTTGTTCTACGAAAGTCATTGCATTTTCAAACTGTTAAAAAAACACATAACAACCGATAAACAAGTACTGAAAGAGAAGTATAGACAAGAGGACTCAGCCTTAACGGATTCTCAATTATTGTGAATTTCGACTTAATATTGTGAACCGGATTTTGACTGCGTTCATTCTTCATTTTCCGACATCGTATGATTTTGAGTGACTAACTTATCGCATGATAGTCTACATAACATTGGTGTACAATGAACTTCGCTGGAGGAACACGACCAGACAAGAGAGACGTCGCTTCTGTTTCCTTTCTGCAAGCGAAATATATTTTCCGACTCACGGAAATGAACGAAATCGACTGATTTGCTGATTCACTGATAGCTGTAGTTTGTTTATTTTTCCAATAAGGTTTTGCACGAAAATGATATAACCCCACTAATGTCGTTTTCGTTTGAAAAAACTGAACTGACCAAGGGTAGTTTCATCAAACGAACACTTTTCACGAAACTCTGTTGGTTTCGCACTTGGCAACGAAACTTGAGCAAACCCGATATTAAAACCAGGTTCGACAGTTTGACAGCAGTTAGAATGGAAACTGAGTTAGGTTTAGCATCAAGCAAAAACGACACAAAATAGCTGAATGAACATACGTTTGACAGCTATCAGTGGTTTGTTTACATGTTCATTCAGTATCATTTCATTCTGTTACAGGTTATTGTTGTATTCTTTTCATTGTGTGTCTTGTTATTCTAGTGAAAACAAACCACCGAAAGGTATCCAAAATGAAGTTGGTTCATCGGCAGTTCATTTGTGTCGTCACAAATTAACTCGTAATGAATAAAATTCATGTTTGACATGTATTTTGTGTTTTGTTCACATTTCCTATTAGGTTTCATACGATGGCGACACAAATAAACTGTCGATGAATCAAGTTCATCTTTGACAGCTGCCGGTGGTTTGTTTTGTTTTTGCTTTTACTAGCCATTTGGCGATTTTTTGGGTAGGGGCTCCCACTGAAGAAATCATTTCCCTGATTTTGTTACCAGGTTTGTGAACCTTTGGTAGTCCTTCGATTTTGGGTAAAGAAGGGTTAGGAACTTTGAGGTAATTGAGGTTGATATCGAAGTTTGGATTACAGTCAAGAACAGTTTTATCCACTTTTTTGATCATTTCAAGAAGGGCGTCGGTTCTTTGTTTCCTATAAGGACCATCATTAATTTTTTGGGATATTCAGGAAATCAACCAACACAGATCGGGTCATACCAAATACTTCTAATCATTCCCACCAACACAAAATGGCAGCTTTCCACCATATGATTCACAGAATGCTGACCTTACTCCTTAAGAGAGATGCTGCAATAAAAGAGAAAAACTTTATTTTCGAAATTGTTAAGCTCAATGGATATCCGGAGCGTTCAATCCAAACAATCCTCGACAAAAAATTAAGATTGTTGAAAAAACAATCACTTACAACTCTGCCTCCCCCATCGGAAAATTTAAAAAGAATATCGGTGGACTTCAATCCAAACATTGCACATCCTTCGAAATCAAATCTAAATAAATTTGGTTTCTATTTAGTATCCAGCAACATGAACTGTCAATTGAAAAATTTACTAGGTTCTACAAAAAATCCTACTGATAATTTGAAAAAATCCTACGGATAATTTGAAAAAATCTGGGGTATACATAATCTCGTGTTCTCATTGTGATAAAATATATATTGGACAAACAAAGAGAACTCTAGACATCCGTTTCAAAGAGTACCTCGCTGAAATAGCGAAAGCATCTAAAGAATTAGAAAAAGGACTACCACATCATTTCAAGTCAAAAGTAGCTGAACATGCCTTTTCTGAAGATCATGAACTCACTACCAACGACATAAAAATCATAAGACAAATTTCCAACCCATGGAAATTAGACACAGCCGAAAGTTTAGAAATCTTCAAAAATAACTCCATTTCTTTATTAAATCTTGACCAAGGAAATAAGCCCTCCTGGCTATTCAAGTTATTACCGACACATAAGATACAAATAGATTTAGAAAATACTTGATCTCTTAATCTCCCACTTCTTCAATTTGTTACCCTCCGCTGACAATCAAACTACCGTATCTGTATTGTAACGTTTGTTATGCTTCATTAAAAGATAGTGACTTTGTGAAAGTGTAATAACGTGACAGCGAAATAGTGGAATTAAATGGTACAAAAATAGTGCAACTATTGAATATATTCCGCTAACAGCTCCAGGAAAAAATAGTACCAATGAACTGCCGATGAATCAAGTTCACCTTTTGACAGCTATCAGTGGTTTGTTTACATATCTATTAACACGTATTCAAATTAGAATGAACGCAACGAACACCACTGATAGCTGTCAAAATTGATTCATTTTGTTCATTTTTGTGAGGTTATGTTATGTTCGTTCAAAACCTAATACTGTCTCCATGGGCTTTGTCTTATGTCTTATGTTAATCCAAATTATCGTGCAAGCATTTAAACAGCATAAATAAATTTAGGTTAACAGTGACGGTAGAAAATCGAATTAGGTTTCATTCGAACAAGACATAAGCTGTTGTAAACAAACCATCAGCACATGTCACACATGAACGATATTCATCACCAATTATTTTTATGTCAACTAATAATCCTAATAATGCATATTCAAATTAGAAAGAACATGTAAACAAACCAGTGTTGGCTGATAAACTTAATTAGAACCAAGACCCGGAGTGCCGAATGTCATATACCATTCGAATCAGTTCGTCGAGATCGCAAAATGTCTGTGAGTGTGTGTGTAGGTGCAAAAAATATGCACTCTGAAAAAGCCGAACAGATTTTCACCAACTTATGTCGTTTTCGCTTGATGCCAAACCTAACCCAGTTTCCACCCTAACTGCTGTCAAACCGTTTGTTCGAAGCTAGTTTAGAACCTAGTTTTCAACGTTGTTGAACTGAAAATCGGGACAGAACCCGGTTTTAATATCAGGTTTGCTCCCGTTGCAAAGTGCGATCCTAACACAGTTTCGAGAAAAACGTTTGTTTGATGAACTAACCCTGGGTTAGTTTCAATTTTCCCAAGCGAAATCAACATTAGATTCAAATGAAAAGCCCTAAAATTCCAAAAAACGCTATTGAAATTTATCTTGATACGACTTCCAGTTCTCGAATCACAGGGTGATATGAAAAAAAAATCAAATTCTCGAGTATTTTTATATACATGGCGATAATATTTCGTATTTATATGTGTCGGTTTTGCACGATACGCTTTGGACGATGATTCGTTCAATTCATATGGTTGTGATTTTGCGCGTCTTATTTGGCATTGAATCTCACCTTCATGGTTGTTCATCTCAAACATTTTAGAAAAGTTCATTTTTGAGTTATTTGTGGTTATCTTATACTAATTTAATCATCAAGTGCTGAACATTATATTGTTAAATACGTTGAATACAACACAAGATATTAACGAATAAGTTCTGCTCATTCTTATGCAAAATGAATTTTGAAAAGACGCGCCTCTGTGAAGTAAGACGTGTTCACGTCAAAACCTAAAAGTCCATTGTCCTTTATTTTGTTGTGACGTTCTTTATTACATACAACAAAAACCGAACAACAAGTAGGGTAAAACGTATTTTTGTCACTTCACATATTTTTCCCCATCTAACAAACTTTATGGATTTAATCGATGTTAAGTAACCCATGTTGCATCAAATTGAAGCTAATCACTTTAAATTACCTATTGCGGAAGGGGTTTTCATAGATATTACAACATTTGGTGGATATTTTTACAAAGTGGGTAAAATCAATCCTAAAGTGGGCCAAAATACCTCTGTTACTCTATTTAGCAAACATCAAATATATTGTTGAATAGTACCACCAAATGTTTCTAATTGAGACGTCTTTTACAAACCAAACAAAAACCATCAAATTTCGTATCTATCATCCGCCAAACGTGCGTCCAGTGGAAGAAACTGGTTGAGGTCGTTTTTCCCGACTTTTATCACCAGCCGTTCAGCTGCTGAATGGCACTCCAAGGAGTAGAACCATTTGGTGTCGATTTGCAAATCCGTAGGACAGACTGTGTTTCGGTGTAGCGATTTTATTCATATTTTTTCCTGTTGGTCAGCTACGAAACGCTTCCGGCAAACCACAAAACGATGCTCTCCTCCGGAAACCGGATGATTCGTCGGGTAGTTACACAAACGAGGAAAAATCGAGAATATGTAATGTATGTCGGTAATATCGTTAAATTTATGGGCAGTTTTTTGTAACACATTTCGAGACAGAAAATGATTCTTCGAAACCAGGAACGTGAAAACGACACGATGTTGGAATATGGTCTTGCGCAAAAACTCCAAAAACCAAAAACGAATCAGTTTATGGGAATTCATGCGAAGCTTGAGGAGGTCGTCCCCGTACATCCGGAATGTTTTGTGTAACGGCAATTGTAGGCTATTAATGGCCACGTCTAGTAATTAAGATAGCGAATAAAGTGAATCGCATTCATTGGTCTAGTTTCGTAAAGCAAAGGCACTAGAATAAATTGTGTTGTGAAACGGAAGATCAGTTCGAACGAAACAACTGTCAAATTAAAGTCGATTTTCGATTGTCGAAAACTTATCATCAAAAGACGTTAGAAACTTTTGTTCTAATGCTCAGTCACGTGTACTCAATAGTCTTCATTGCAGATATACAAATCCTAGCAGGCGATTACCATCGAAGTCAGATTCGGGCACTGTCAAAAAACGTCCTCGGCTTTCAACTCGGCTGAGGTAATATTTTGGCTACACTCCATTAGACACAAATTTAGTGCTTTTCTTGCCTATTCCGATTCGTGACATTTTATGACAAGCCGAGCGTTCATCGGTGTCCGACGAAGAAAGTTGTACTCCCAGCCCGACCAGTGACAATCTGAAGAAACTAGTCTTTCTCCTTCCACTTCCACAGTTTTTTTCTTCGATTTCATACATTTGTGAATATAGTTTTTTTTTCGACCGATGCTCAGTCGAAAAACGTTTCCGGAAAAAGCGGCTATGAATATTCAACTTATTCGTTTAGAATCAGAAAAGATGGGCCACGTTGATCACATGCCGGGAAGGAAAAGTTTCCTAAGCTTGGGGCTGCTCGAATTATTTGAACAAAAAAAATTCCGGATGTTATTGAATGAAACCTAATAAGCGGTAAAGTGCAATGAATGTACTGGATGTGTGAGTGTCGCTTTCCTGTACCTAATCCTATGGCAATAAATCTGAAATTTAATCCTCTTCATAAACATGTCACCCGTCATTGCAATTTCCTAGCAAGAGCTGATAGACTGAATGAAGAAGTTAGGTGTCGCTTTTGGTGTTGGATTCCCTAACTGATTGCGCGACGATCACACTTCAGAAAGTGTGATTGAAAATAAAATAAAAAATTGAAAAAGTTCAACCATATTCGCGAAAATTGACAAAACTACAAAACTCACCAGCACCATGGCATCATCCAGCATCAGTATATGAAAGAGAACAAGTCACAAATGCTCACAAAGTTATGCAATTGTCGGAACAAATTAATTGGCAGAGTGTAATGTTGGAACCGTGCACTTAGTAGGCCTCGGAATTAGGGTAGGATTTGCATTTGTAGTGCCTGTGTGTGAAACGAGATAACGAGTTGCTGCAAATGAGTGAGTTATAGTTTCAAACAAATAATTAGCATCGGGTTCAATTGAAGCTTTTGGGGAAAAATTTTACGTACCACACGAAGGTCGTTCATTTTATCTGCATCAGTTTGTTTGCCAGGCCTGGAATAATTCTGCATGTGTTTATTAGAAACAGCTATCCATTCGGTATCCGTCAATTAAGACTTCGGGGAAGAGTTCCTACCTTTTCAGCAGCATACACGAATTTCACTCCCAACTCCATACTAGCGATTATAGATATTTGACGTCTAGCGATCGGAATTTCTTCACATCAATTCATCATCAAATAAAATTATATTTTAAATAATGAGTAGTCAATTTAATTTCTTTTATTAGTAAAGAGTCTTGGTATTATATTCCTTTTGTACTTGGATATTCTGTTCAGTGCCGTAGTGAGGATGAACCGAGTGAGGCGAACGCCTCGAGTGCCAACATCCCGGGAGCGCCAAAATATGATGGAATTGGTAAAAATTTGTTGGACGATTAGTTCATCAAAAAATTCATTTCTGTATTGTACTGTTACATAAATCCGATGAAATGTTACCGTAATCATAATCATTTTTTGTTTACATGAAAGTGCAACTCTCTCGCCATTTATAACACAAACCGCCATTCAGCGTAAAAATTATCCTTCATGACGGTGCTTCTGCTGGTGTTTACTGTCATGAAATGAGCCTAGAGCATTCTCATTCACTTGGTGAGTATTGTACTATGTTCCAAGCAGCAATCTACGCGATTCTGTGTGGCGTACAATCGAAACTTCAGCAGAGAATCTGCGGTAAGCGAATTTATTTCTGTTCCTAAAGTCAGGGAGCCTTAAAGGCACTCACTTCGAATTATTCACAGTCGAATTTAGTGATCGTATGACGAATTCAAATGGAAAACCGCTGCATTTCAAATACTGTTTACTTCTGATGGGCCATTGTGGAAATGAATGATGGTCTAGCTTGCAAATTTGCGCTCAGACAAAAGCATTTTTACCAGATCTGAATTAGAAAACGTCAAAATATCTACTGCATTTTTCCAAGGCTCATTGCATGGAATGAAAAGTCCCGGGCCTGTCACAGAACAGACGTGCACGTTTTCGAACCGTGTATAGTTTTGTTGACGACTAGCCTCTAGATGACCCAATACCAAATTTCATGACAAATTATTTAATTATTTGCAGAACAGATTGGTCCTCTATCCCCCGTATTCTCCAGACCTGGATCCCAGTGACTATTATCTATTTCCAAACCTGAAAAGGTTTCTCCAGGGAAAGAAATTTGATATTTTCGTCGAATGCTGAAGTCATTGCAGTAACGGAAGCCTATTTTGAAGGGCATCCAAATGTTGGAGGAGCGATGGGTCAAGTGTATCGCTCTAGATGGAGATTATACTGAAGAATAAAAAAGTTTTCACGGTCAAAATAGCTTTTCCTTTGTTAGGCCCGGGACTTCTCATTCCATGTAGTATTCTAATCAGAGCGTACTGAATATTATACGTGTGATTTGTATGAATGAGTTTACGGTACTTCATACCATCTGATATGTAATTGTTCCGCATTGACGCCACTACGTATCCGGGTTTTTGGTTCTCCATACTTGGTTCAATCTGTGTATAACGATCTTAAATTGAAGGATATTGTGTCGTTTCTCACCCAATATGATAAGAAGCTATAATTTATCCTCCTCCCTGAGTGAATGAATCCTTTCTGTGTTGACCCTGAATGTTGTTTTTTTTTCTGAGGTTTCGAATTTACTCCAGCTCATACATATTGCGAAGTTGTTTTTTGTAAAATCTCTAAATCCTCTTGGGAGTTGAAGGTTTGATTAAATATGCATTTTGGCACCTGTAGATCGTTTAGCATCCTTTCGGGGAAGAAGTACAAATTGTTTCTTTTTGTTTTGTGCTGTTTTTCCACCTCATCCACTTCACAGTTCCTTTCCACGTTACTTTTATCCTTGCCTTCTCATTAGGAAAATGATAAGTAGCCACGGCAAGGCACAAATCTCCAAATAACTAGGAAAACTTCTGATTCTCAATTCTGCAAACATGATGGAATTGGTGATCAGAGATGTCTATCTCCTCTGTGTGACGCAGGGCTTGCATATTGAAGCAACGAATATGAACGAAAGGGTTTCACTATCTGTGCTATTCACACACATTCGTATGTCAGGTAGAATTCACAGCGCAACCCAAGCCAGGAGAGCTGCTTCGTTCGTTCATTAGTTCATGAATATGCCCGCTTGCTGAGACCTATGCTTCATGAGGTTAGCATTTGATGAATGGTTCTCATATTGTAGATGCCTATGAGGAAACTAGTTTCATAACTTTTAGTTCCGATGAATATTAATTTAAAGAACATTGCTTTTAGTGTTTCTAGGATATGTACACAGTGTAAACTGCCAAGAAACATAGGGATCGTTTTGAAATGGGCTCAAATGCAAAATTTCTGCTATAAAATGTTTAAAGTCTGTTTGAAATGTGATCAAATTTGGTCTTGGAATGCGAACATTATGTTAAAAATGATTTCTGTAAACCTACTTTTTAAAAATAAACCGTAAACATTGCCTATATGACGTTGCTTCGCGTCTTGTAGCACACCGTGAGGCATGGTCTTCTTTCTCGTACAATACTAACGAGAGTGAACCCTTCATTTCATTACATTGTCATGGATTGCTTAGTTCATGTGTTAACTGAGAATGAGAGCACAGACAATTTACTTGGCAAGGGGAATTGGTCTGCTCAGTAGCATATACTCTCACGCATCCAGTTTCTCTCTAATATAGGTCTCTCATTCAGCTATGTCAAGCAAAGTGTTCACAGCAGATATTTTTTGTTGCTTCGTTCGTTTGAGGATTCACAATACAAACCCTGGTGTGACGAAGAGCAAGCAAAATTTCTTCCCTCGCACTGACAACTTCAACGAGAGCTCTTCTCTTTCACATTTATACACCACTGTTGTATAAAGTGTGCACGCATCATGAGTGCGTTTGTTTATTTCCTTTTACCTCTTCCACTGAATCGCACCAAAGTGCTAGAGCATTAGCTAATAAATTCTCTGAGGTGGATGCAGATACTTTCACAGAGGTGTACACGCCGGTGAGCACTCTGCTGTATGGTTTTCGTAGATGAAGCGTGGACACGCAAAATCAGCAAAATAAAACAATTTATCGTAAAATTTTCGGTTTTCCTTGCAAATTTTTCATAGCAAGGCCAGATCTACTCTCTATTAATTGAAGTTCACAGAAGTGTTCGCTCTCCATCACGCGCCAGTGGTCACTTGGGTGTATTTAGACGAGAGCGCGTGTGAGCGATTCATGCGAAGAAAATGTGTTTCACTCGCGCCAGCTGCTTTAACCACAAGCACACACTCAAATGCTGTCTATTCGACACTGAGAAGAAGTGCGCTTTCCTCTTTGTGCGGTGCTTCGTTTTTTTCATCCTCGGTGTGGCAAAAATCTGACTCTAGCGTGTATCTCTCTGGTGAAATGCCATCTCTGTTGGTGATCACGTTTTAGTTAGACAACATCTTAAAGAATTTAGCGTACAATCCTGTTTTTCGTCGCTGGACGTAAAAAATGTTTTTCTTGAAGAAGAGACACCCCCTTCTCGATTGTGGATGTACACTTGGTCCTAGCTGTTGGGAGACCCCCGGTCACGAGTGAAGAAAATCAGACCCACGGCCAGTGCAAGAAAATCAGCGATGGCGGAGAGAAATCCGGGACAACCTCGAGACGTATCGGAGGCGGTGTTGCAGATTCTCGCTAATCAACAATCGCTCATGCAGCAGATGTCCCGGCAGCTGGTGGAAACACAAAATGCCGTCCAAGGTTTGTCTCGCAATGAAACTGTGCTGGATTCCCTATCAAGCAACATGGTGGAGTTTGTCTTCGACAAAGACAATGGGCACACTTTCGACGCGTGGTTTTCTCGCTATGCCGATCTCTTTGATAGAGATGCCGCCAGACTGGATGACGCCGCCAAAGTGAGACTTCTACTACGAAAACTGAGCCCACCGAATCACGAGCGATACAACAGCTTCATTTTGCCAAGTTACGCAAGGGATTTTACTTTTGCGCAGACCGTCGAGAAGCTCAAGTTTCTCTTTGGAGCTGCCGTATCCATCTTCCGGCGCAGATATCATTGCTTCCAGACAACCAAAGAAGATAGTGATGATTATCTGGCATACTCGTGCAAGGTTAACAAAGCTTGTGTTGATTTTAGGCTGTCGGAATTGACTGAGGAACAATTCAAGTGCCTCATCTTCGTCAGTGGCCTCAAGTCAAAGGACGACACAGAAATCCGGATGCGCCTAATCAACAAGCTCAACGAAGCAGCTGACTTGACCCTACAATAAGTGGTTGAGCAGTGTAACTCCTTAGTTAACCGCAAACAAGACACAGTGCTAGTGGAAAATTCAACCTCCTCTGTGAACGTAATCGCACACAACCAGCGATTCAGACCGAAACAACAACCACCGTTTTCGGCCAGTAGCAGCACCAGTCGGGAACAACCACGGACACCCTGCTGGGCATGCGGAGGAATGCATTTCAATGAGGTTCCGCGAGCACAGGTGCAAGCAGTGCGGGAAGCAAGGACACAGAGAGGGGTACTGTGCTTGTTTTTCGTTAAAAGCTTCGACTAGCAAACAGAACAATAACCAGTCGAACAAAAAGAACACAAAGCGGAATCCATCTTCGAAGACCGTCACCGTTCAGAAGGTCAGTGAAGGGCGAAAGTTCGTGCAGCTTCACGTCAACAATGTTCCGCTCCGTCTTCAGTTGAACACAGGGTCTTACATTTCAATCATCTCGCATCGGTCGTGGATAAAACTCGGTCGACCGAAAGCGAAACCAGCAGTTTGCAGTGCCAGAACTGCCTCAGGCGAGCAGTTGCAGTTAACATCCGAGCTGCGATGCAATGTAACACTGAATGGAATCTCAAAAGAGGGTAAGTGTTACGACGCTAATCCAAATGTCAATCTTGACATTTTAGGCATCGATTGGATGGATTAGTTCAGTTTGTGGAATCAGCCGATATCTACCTACTGTAACCACGTTAGTGTACAGCAATCGCAGAATGTAGTGAAACTCCAAGCTCAGTTCCCGGAGGTTTTCACTTCGACAGTGGGCCTTTGCAACAAGACGCCGGTTCAGCTGGTGTTGAAGGAGAATCCCAAGCCGGTGTTCAGACCAAAACGACCGGTTGCTTACAGCATGGAGAGTGTGGTAGGACGAGCTGAATCGTCTTCAAGGTCTCGGCATTCTCAAGAAAGTGGATTTTTCGGATTGGGCAGCGCCCATCGTCATTGTACGGAAGCCGAATGGTGCCGTCCGTATATGCGCCGATTATTCAACGGGCCTGAACAGTGTCCTTGAATCCAACCAATATCCGCTGCCGCTACCAGAGGACATCTTCGCAAAGATGGCTAACTGTCGGATCTTCAGCCATATCGATCTCTCCGACGCATACCTACAAGTAGCAGTTGATGAAGCGAGCCAGCCACTTCTCACCATTAACACCCACAAGGGTTTGTTCCAATTTACTCGACTGTCACCCGGTATCAAGTCAGCCCCGGGTTCGTTCCAGCAGTTGATGGACACGATGCTTGCTGGTCTCGACTGAGCAGCTGGTTATTTGGACGACATCATAGTTGGCAGTAAGACTGACGAGGAGCATCATCGGAACCTTTCTCTCGTTCTACAACGGCTTCAAAAGTATGGGTTCACGGTGCGCATCGAGAAGTGTACGTATGGGATGAAGCAAGTGAAACACTTGGGACAGATTCTAGACGCCAACGGTATCAGACCAGATCCGGACAAAGTCGCTTCTATCATCAACATACCGCCGCCGCACGATGTTCCGACGCTCCGTTCATACTTGGGCGCCGTGAACTATTACGGCAAGTACGTGAAGGAAATGCGCCGTTTGCGACATCCCATGGACCAGTTGCTCAAAGCTGGAACTAAATTCGAGTGGACTGCCGAATGCCAACGATCGTTCGACCGATTTCGAGAAATTCTCCGATCACCACTACTGTTGACGCACTACAATCCAAACATGAAAATAGTTGTGTCGGCAGATGCTTCGATGTACGGATTGGGAGCCCGGATCGCATATAGGTTTCCCGACGGAACAGTTCGGGCTGTATACCACATGTCTCGCAGCCTAACAGTAGCAGAAAGCAAGTACAGCCAGATCGAGAGGGAAGGTTTGGCATTGGTGTTCGCAGTTACCAAATTCCATCGGATGCTGTTCGGACGTCGATTTACGTTGGAAACGGATCACAAACCACTCCTTTCGATCTTCGGAGCTAAGAAGGGTATCCCCACTTGCACGGCAAACAGACTGCAAAGGTGGGAACTTACTCTTCTTCTGTACGACTTCGACATTCGCTACATTTCCACGTACAGCTTTGGACATGCCGATGTACTGTCACGTCTCATTAATAGCAACATTCGGCCAGAGGAGGAGTTCGTGATTGCAACCATGGAGTTAGAGCGAACAGTCAAAAGCGTTGTCAACCAAGCGCTAGATGGCTTACCGCTCTCATTCGAGCAAATCACTACAGAAACTGGAGTCGATGGCACATTGCAGCAAGTTATCCGTCACGTCCACAACGGATGGCCTACGAAGAAGACGTGCATTTCGGACTCGCAAATTCAGCAGTTTTACCTGCGCCGTGATGTCCTGTCAGTTGTCGAAGAATGCTTGATGTATGGTGAACGAGTGGTGATTCCGCAAGCTTACCGTAAACGAGTGTTACAGCAGCTGCACAAGGGTCACCCTGATGTGGAACGTATGCGAGCGATTGCACACCAGTATGTCTATTGACCCAACATCGACGACGACGTTGCCAAAACTGTTAGGAAGTGCAACGATTGTGCCAGCGTAGCGAAGAACGACCGGAAGACTAACCTGGAATCCTGGCCATCTCCGGAAAAGTCGTGGCAGCGAATACATCTGGATATTACGCCGGTCCTGTTGGAGGGCAATACTATCTCATCCTGGTGGACGCTTTCTCAAAGTGGCCCGAGGTTATCCAGACGAAGGACATCACCACTGCAGCTACCTTGCGCATGCTTCGAGGTATATTCGCCAGATTTGGATATCCGGAAACACTAGTCACGGATAATGGGACTCAATTTACCAGCGAGCAATTCGAGTCCTTCTGTTCCAGCAACGCCATCATTCATCTGAGAACAGCACCGTTTCATCCGCAAAGCAACGGGCTTGCAGAGAGGTTCGTCGACACCTTCAAGCGAGCTCTTCGAAAAATTTCTGCAGGGGGGGGGGGAACCGCAGACGAACCTATCGACACGTTCCTGCTGTGCTACAGGTCAACGCATTGTCGCAACGCTCCTGATGGGAAATCTCCTGCCGAGGTTCTGCTTGGCCGAGCATCACTAGAGCTGCTTCGTCCACCTACATCGATAGACAAATCCGAAAACACCATCCAAGAAGAACAATTCAACCGCAAACATGGAACAAAGGAAAGGAGGTATCATCCTCAGGACTCCGTGTGGGCCAAGGTGTTCCGGAACAACAAGTGGTACTGGGAAGCCGGTACTGTGATCGAGCGTCTTGGGAAGGTGATGTATAACATCTGGTTACCGAAGAAGAAGTCCTTGATCCGGTCTCACTGTAATCAAATGCGAAGTCGTCATTAACCAGAGCATCAGGGCAAGGAAGCAGTGGAGGTCCAGATTTCGCTCAACATTCTCCTAGAAAGCTGCAACCTACCAGGTGCAGTGTCACAGGTGGACGTTGGGGCTGAAGTTTTGTCACCAGAACTACCAAATCAACAGATTCCGACTCAAGTTCAACCCCAGAGCAATCCTCAAGAACAACAACCGATGCTTCGTAAGTCTTCACGGATTCGAAGATCACCCACGAGGTATGAGCCGTATCAACTCTAAAAAGGGGGAGGTGTTGGGAGACCCCCGGTCACGATTCACCACATGGGCTCATCAGCTGACAGGTGTCAGCATGACAGATGCCGTCGAGGTCATCGGCGACCGGATGTACCGAGTTTGTCATCGAAGAGAATAAAACTACAATAGTAGCAGAGCTACACGCGTTTTGGTACCGTCAATTTTAAGTCGTATGAAATATACCTTTTATCACTAAACGCGAGTCGATCAATCTGCCGAACCCCCACTATTGCAACACTAGCAAAGAGAAAATTTTTAGAGAGCAAATCTACGAACCACTTAAAGAGCAATTAGATTTTCTCAAAACAAAAATCTCCACTGATTGGAGATACAGTGCGCACTTTAAAAGTTTAGCTTGGATTAAAAGGACATATTTTGTGATAAATTTGCTTATTGTGAAGGTTCCTTCAAATTTTATAAAATGTGCGCGTGTGTGTGTAGATTTCTGTAATACTATTCACTGCATCGATATCACCAATTTTGACGAAGGACAACGTCTTTTTTTCTATATAGGACTGCGAAGGTAAGTGGTAAGGTCGCATTGATTCGAGTAGATAAAACTATTAATTTGATATTATGGGTGGTCGCAACTTCAATTAAAAACGAACAATGTATAATTTTCCCTGTTTCCCAAGCCGTTCTCATAACTTTCCCTAACAGAGACAACAATTTCGTACACATAAGCTCACTTTGCATTTCGCACAATATGGATACGATTATATAAACTGACTTGCACTTTGTGCGATTTGTTAACGTCGTGAGAATGGGTTCTGTGCTCAACTGTAAATAGGCCTTCTTTGGATTTTTATGCGCCGTTCGAGAAGCAATGATGTTTCTGCTGATTTTTCGCATTCGAGTTGCTGAACGATCATCAAGTGCAGCCATAAAAAGACTAACGGTACTTTTCAGGAAACGAAAGAACTTATCGAAAGCTTTTTTTTCGCTTATATCACGGTGAAAGGATATGAGTAACACAAAAGATGACTGTTACTTAAATATTCAACACAGGAATTACCAGTGTTTTTAGTTGTATAGTCCTACGTCAACAATTTGAACAAACAAAAAGGATTATTACTTGTATGTGACGTTGATACGTTTATACTTTTGCTCGTAATTAAATTACAGTTATTCTTAAGTCTTGTCATAGTCGTTATGCTCAGATTCAATGGTGCCATTATTTGACTGCATCATACCTTCAATAGTTTATCTTCGGGACTCGATTTTCATATCTCACGCAGCCAAATACAAATGCATTTTTAATCAAATAACACTGTTACGTGTATGTCTGCTGATTGTATAAACAATTGAGCCATTCGGTGGCTTTAGTAGTTCAACATGAGCTGCCAATGCACTGATGAGTCGAAGACGAAATGTAAAGAAAGCCGAATTCTGCTAATTTCCCTGGTAATTCCATTATAAGGATTATAATCTAATCTGAAAAATTCAATCATGAGAGAATTCTTTCTGAATTAAGCACGGGGTAATGAATTTTGTAATAATGAGCGCGAACACTATCATCGTTCATTTTTCCATATTTCAACTAAATTTCGTCAGAAACTTCTTATCATATCCAGTTAACAGCCACCTAAGCTCGCACGGAGTCTGTTGCTGAACATCCATGGACATCAATATACGTCACATTTGAAGCTCTATTAACAGTCAGTTTTCTAAATAAATATTCGTTAGAATAACACCATTTTATTTTTTTTAAATGAGTTAACACTGATTTTTTTTCGTTTTCAATTTTATTTTAACGACAGCGGCAAAAAACGCTTTTGTGTTTTTCTGGATTTGAAAGCTGCCCTTTTCAGAGAATAACTCTTCGAAGCATCGAAACGTAATCCAATCGAGAAATAATATTTGCTACCTGAATGCTAAAAAATATTTTTCGATCTACCTAGTGGTTCTCTTATTATTTATATTTTCAAAAATATCAGTAGAAGATGCAGCGAAGAAAGTTTTTTAAATCTTGAATAAAATAAGATACTTTCTTTGGATATAAACTAACATAACCTTTTCAATTTGTAAACAGTTTTGCGAAGTTAATAAGAATTTTTCTTTATTTTGCATCGTCGCACTAAATGATTAAATACACTCTACCCTATAGGCCTGGAACCCTCAAGTCGGACCCGTATGAAATTAAACAGCAACCTATGCAGTTATAGGATCTTTTATTTCAGCCTGTTTGTGGAAATCTTGTAATCTTGTAATAACACTAACAAGTAGGTACAAATCAGTCGGTGTTGAACAGTTGTTCGCACCGCACGCGTATAGCTCTTGGCTCCTGGAATTTTTTTTTTCTGGCTACCTAGAGTTTCATTGATTCAAGGCTTCAGTCTTTTTCAAGGCTACCTGAATCACTAACTAAGTGACTAAGTGATACAAAGAGTGATATTAGAGCGACTAAGTGATACAAAGAGTGATATTAGAGTGACTAATAAATTAATCAGCCTTTTTTAAGGCTAGCTAGGAGTCTAATCGAAGACTAATTTAGCCTAGTTAATTTAATTTAAAATTTCATTCATTTCAAAAATGCCTGCGTCCAACCGGAAAGGCAACAAGCCTAAGGCTAAAAATAATTCAATACGGAATAAATCACAATCCGTTATTCAACATTTTTCTAATAACATTCACGATCTTATAGAATCTGAATGTAAAAATAAAAGACAACGGACGGATTTCCCTTCCGTTGATCCTATGTCGTCTAACAATATTTACGAGATTCTTCCTGAATCCGATTGTAGCGACATAGAAGAAAATTCTTCAAAAATTCCCAAAATGGACGCTTGTCGTTCTGGGAAGAAACAACAATCTATGCCACCAGTGACGGTGATGATTTCCGACTTCAAAGCATTCCGTACTGAGCTTTCTACTTTTCTCCCGGAAGTAAAAGTCTCATTTCAAATCGGACGAAGAGGAGAATGTCGAGTCTTGGTGGATGGATTGGAAGATTACGAACGTCTTATTCGATATTTGTCCGAGAAACTTCATAAATTTTATTCATATGATATAAAACCAGACAGACCCTTCAAGGCTGTCTTGAAAGGATTATCAAATGATCAAAGTATTGATGAAATTAAAAATGAACTAAAAGAATTGCTTGGTTTTGCCCCTTCCCAAGTAATACTTATGAAAAAAAGAGCGAATGGTACTTCTAAACCACGCTCTGGAATTTCCCATGAACTTTACCTAATACACTTCAATCGAAGTGATGTAAACAATTTGAAAACTTTAGAAAAAGTACGTTTCATTTCCCACATTAAAATTCATTGGGAACATTATAAACGGCATAATCGTATTGCAAACTTAACGCAATGTCGTCGTTGCCAAGGCTTCGGTCATGGAACCAAAAATTGAAGTCGATTTAGGCGATATAACTGAAAATAAAATGATCTACCTACAAGATCAACTTTTTCAAATGATCATCCAAATGAATTCGACTTCATCACTTTTTGAAGCATTTCAAATCGGATGGAAATTTGCAAATAATATTATAATGAATTTAAAATTTAACAGTGATGTTAAATAATTATTTGAATATTTTAAATTGGAATGCTCGATCTTTGAAATCGAGTGAAGATGAATTTTATAATTTTCTCAAAGTTCACAAAATTCATATTGCCATTGTGACAGAAACTTTTCTTAAACCAAATGTAAAATTGAAAAGTAATCCACATTATGTGGTTCATCGATTTGACAGGTTTACTGGAATGGGTGGTGGAGTTGCCATTTTTGTCCAACGGCAAATTAAACATCGAATTTTACCTTCTTTCAATACTAAAGTTATTGAAAGCTTGGGAATCGAAGTTGAAACCATTCATGGAATTTATTTCATCGCTGGAGCATATTTGCCATTCCAATGCACCGGCGAACAATTAAATTTCTTTAAAGGCGATTTGCAAAAACTTACAAGATATCGATCGAAATTTTTCGTAATAGGGGACTTAAATGCTAAGCATGTCCAGTGGAATTGTAGGCAAAATAACAGTAATGGTAAAATACTTCATAATCAACTCTCAGCTGGTTACTTCACAGTTCTTCATCCCAGTAATCCGACTTGTTTCTCTTCCATGAAAAACCCGTCTACAATTGATCTGGTTCTAACGGATCAAAGTCACATTTGTAGTGAACCGATTACACATGCTGACTTTGACTCAGATCATCTTCCTGTAACATTCAGACTTTCCAACGAAGCTATAATTAATCCAATTAGTTCTATTTTCAACTATCATAGAGCTAATTGGTTGGATTACAGATCTCACATTGAAAATCATGTGGATCATGAAACTATTTTAGAAAATTCTGCGGACATCGACACAGCAATTGATAATTTGAATCATTATATTATCGAAGCTAGAAATCTTTCAGTTCCCAAAGCTCAAACTAAATTAAATTCTCCTATCATCGATGACAATCTTCAACTGCTCATTCGGTTGAAGAATGTTCGTCGACGACAATATCAACGTTCTCGTGATCCTGCTATGAAAAACATAGTTAAGGATTTACAAAAAGAAATTAAACATAGATTTACTCTTTTGCGAAATGAAAATTTCGCTAAAGAAGTTGAACAAATTAAACCATATTCTAAACCTTTCTGGAAACTTTCCAAGGTTCTTAAGAAACCTCAGAAACCAATTCCTGCTCTCAAGGAAGGAAATCAAATACTTCTTACAAATGGTGAAAAAGCTCAAAAACTAGCTCAGCAGTTCGAGAGTGTCCACAATTTTAATTTAAACGTTGTGAGTCCTATTGAAAATGAAGTCTCACTGAAATATGATCATATTTCAACCCAAGTGTTATCACACGATGACATTATTGAGACGAATTTTGATGAAATTAAATCAATTATTAGGAAACTCAAAAACATGAAGGCTCCTGGTAATGATGGAATTTTTAATATTCTTATTAAAAATCTTCCCGATGTTGCCTTGAGACTCCTGGTTAAAATTTTCAACAAGTGTTTTTCATTAGGTTACTTCCCAAAAAGATGGAAAAACGCTAAAGTAATTCCTATCCTAAAACCTGATAAAAACCCAGCAGAAACATCAAGTTATCGCCCAATTAGCTTACTTTCTTCTATCAGTAAACTTTTTGAAAAAATTATCTTGTTGAGAATGATGTCTCATATAAATGAGAATTCAATTTTTTTACCAGAGCAGTTTGGATTTCGTCATGAACATTCAACTACTCATCAACTTGTCAGAGTAACGAACATGATAAAAGCAAATAAATCTTCTGGGTTATCCACTGGAGTTGCTCTTCTAGACATAGAAAAAGCATTCGACAGTGTTTGGCACAAAGGTTTAATAGCAAAAATGTCTGATTTCCAGTTTCCTATTTATTTGATCAAAATGATTCAAAATTATTTAACTGATCGTACTCTTCAGGTTAGCTATCAGAATTGTAAATCTGAATTGCTACCCGTACGAGCCGGTGTTCCGCAGGGTTCGAGTGTAGCTCCAATCTTGTAGAATATTTTCACTTCTGATCTTCCAAATCTACCCGTTGGTTGTCAGAAATCGCTATTCTGTGACGACACAAGTCTGTTAGCCACGGGTAGAAATCTAAGAGTGATCTGCAGTCGCCTACAAAGAAGTTTAAATATTTTCAGTGATTATTTGTCAAAATGGAAAATTAAACCAAATGCAGCAAAAACGCAATTAATTATCTTTCCTCACAAGCCAAGAGCTTCGTTTCTTAAACCAAACAATAATCACATTCTCAAATTGAATGGCTTGGAATTGACATGGTCTGATCAAGCTAAATACTTAGGTTTAACGTATGACAAAAAACTCACTTTCAAGGGTCACATTGAAGGAATCCAGGCAAAGTGTAATAAATATATTAAATGTTTATATCCTCTTATAAACAGAAATTCTAAGCTCTGTCTAAAAAACAAATTGTTAATTTATAAACAAATTTTCAGACCAGCCATGCTTTATGCGGTACCAATTTGGTCAAGCTGTTGTTCCACCAGGAAGAAAACGCTTCAAAGGATTCAGAATAAAATTCTGAAAATGATTCTGAAGCGTCCTCCCTGGTTTAGTACAAATGAGTTACACAGACTCACAAATATAGAACCATTAGATGTAATGTCACATAATATTATAAGCAAATTCCGACAAAAATCGATGCAATCTTCAATTGAATCGATTCGCTCTCTGTATTAGTTAGTAAGTTAGTTCCTTTTCCCCATTACACAATACAAGTAGGTTTAGAATTTTCCCTACACAAAAATCTCAGAATTGCGGAAGCAAATGATGTCTTCATGGTAATAACCAAATCATATATATATAACAGGGCTGAAAAGTCACCACTTGTGGCTGAACACCCAATTAAAATCTTAATAATTTAATTTTAACTCATATTCCAATAAAAAGTTATTAAAAAAAAAAAAAAAAAAAAAAAAAAAAAAAAGTAGGTACAAGTTGAATAAAAGAATCAGAAATTTACATTTTTTTCAGCTGAAAAATATAAGTTTTAATGTGTCAATCCTGCAAAGCAAAGTCTTGGCATTACATTCCTTTCGTGGAAATTGGCCTTTCTGTTTCAACAGACTTCGCAGCCGATTCTTAGCGTACAGAATCATTGCATGGCTAGTACTATGGATCCTACTGACACTAAGAATCCTTCCAGGTCGGGGCTCGAACATACGACAGCTGGCTTGTAAGACCAGCGTCCTATGCATTAAACCGCCAACCCGGGACAAATCCTGCACGCTACACGAAATTGAACAAAGCACGTTGCGAACGAAGCAAATCCGCACGTACTGTCGCGTACTAGTTTTGCATCGTCATTTTAAATGACGTTTTGAATGTTTTGACACTCATCGCCCTATATATTCGGAATTGAAAGTCGGATCTGGATGAAATTGCACAGTTTATTCAAAGACAATGATTCGTGAGAATCGGCTTAACCGTTGCTGATCAATCGAATTGAGTTCCGTTTTGGAGCTTTTCTTCACTATTATCGGTGCTTTTGGAAGCGGAAACCGGGGACTAGTAGTCCCAAAGTAGGATTATATACTCACTAACTAACAAGATGAGTTTAACAGTGAGATTTATAAAAACTACAAGAATCTGCCCCATGGGGTTGTTCGAGCCATTGATGTGGAACAAGGCAACCAAAATTTCTAATGATCTACAATCAAACAGTTCAATCAATCATCACACTTTTAAATTCGCAATTGCACGAGAGTCTGCTTAGATTGATCTTGATAAGGAACCAACACCGAACATTGTTTGCCTTGATTTGTATTTGTTTTATAGCCAACGAAATTACACCAATATCAAAAATGTATGCAATTATATCTTTGTACATACTTGCGACACGATTTTGATATTTAAGGGCTGAAGACAGTACCGTAAAGTGGTAGGTTTTTTGCTATTTTCCCATTTCAAATTAAATTTTCTTGGAAACGGTGCAGAATATAGAAAAACCCACCTGACAATGTCTTCAAAATTTAGTTGAGAAAATTCTGTGAAATTTTCAGAATGATTCATTGAGTTTAGCGGTTGTATTTTTTTCTGACTGAAGAACTGCTGAAAATTGGAACGCTCGGAAATGCATACCTCTACTTGCATATCTCGGCTTTGAAGACTTGTATCATAAATCTACCATGACAAAGTCTAGATAATTTAGTTTAAATGCGATTAGTATATAAAAACATATATGTTATCGCGATAAAAATAAAGTCTTGTATTTTTCTGTGAAACAAAGTCAGTTTCAATGCATCCGCCATTTTTTTCGCTTTGGTTTCCTGATAGCATTCTGAAAAGGAGAGAGAAATAAAATTGGCTAAACAAGGCTGCCAAACACACAGACATTCAATCTTTGTGAAAGTTGAATATTTTTTCATTGTTCATTGGAATCCTTGTAATGTCCTACCCATACGATAGAATAATGTGATAAAACTTCTCATCAAAATAATAAAATGTATTCTAACAACCCGGTACAGTTTGCTCATATACAAGAGAGTACAAGAGAAATACGATGCACAAAGGGAATTGAGCGAGCCACGTGGTTGATTTAAAACTCAATACGCGACCCTCTGTCCTCAGACCTTAAGCTTCTCTTCGCCAAGCTTGTGTTCAAGTTTTGTATGAAAGCAGTTTTTTTTAATAGCGTTAAGTTTCTCTACTATTCTGCGATTTCGGTTGAAGCGATAAACTTTTTCTCATTATCAATCGAGTTCATCTTTTATAAATTAGAAATCAATCTTAAGGGGTTACACTGCCTATACTCGCATATCAGTCCCATATCGATTTTCGCCAATTTTGAGTTAGCTTGAGGAATGAAATCTATCCTCCAAATACTATGTATGTTCATCAAAATGTGAAAAAAATATCAACTCATGTCTGTCCCATATGCAAAGTACCCGCATATCAGTCCCATTCAGTGCAAATTTCAATAATTTCATTTGTTGCAATATTGGAATAGCAAAGGTGTATTACCGATATTTCATGTAATAATACCATGACTTAGCACTAGGTAGCACAAAAAATTCGGAAATAAAATTTTGATCGTCTTCGTTTCGACATGCCCATTTTCCATATGGGACTGATATGCAAGTATGGGCAGTACATCACTGTAGAAAAAAAAGAGAAGGACTTTTTTGGGGAATTATTTTGGGATCCAAAAAGTGGAGTAATCCGAATTTTGTATAAAGCACTTTTTAATATGTATGTAATGATCAGTTTTAAAAATTGAAAAACAAAATGGCGGCTTGACGACATTTCCGCGAAAGTGCTGCATTTTTGACGGCCCGAAACATAAGTCAAGTAAATCTTGACCAATCGATTCAAAAATTTTACAGAATATTCTCGATAGTTATCTCCACAGAGGTACTTAGGGGTTTTTTAATTAACTGATTTTCTGTAAATTCAATATTGTTTTTCAATTTTTAAAACTGATCATTTTTTGTACTTAAATATACATATTAAAAAGTGCTGTATACAAAATTCGGATTACTCCATTTTTTAAATCCCAAAATAATTCCCCAATAAAGTCCTTCTCTTTTTTCAACAGTGGTGTAACCCCTTAAGCACTCAAAATTTACCCTAGAGTATTTAGCAATTTCTCAGGTGAAACGACATAACATGGAATTTCACTTAAGTTTACGTTTCGTAAAGTAAATGCTATTTGCAAGACACTTTTTTTGTACACAAGAAGTGTAACATCTAAACTGACGTCTCGAACGAAACGTAAATGTTGATTATGTTGATCCGGGGGTTTGCGTCAGCAGTTCAACATAATCTGCTGACGCACTGATGAGTCGAAGACGAAACGTAAACTTAAGTAAAAATTGTTATGTGCACCTAGCATAAATTTGGGGGTAAAGGCAAACTTTTTCCCCTTCAAATTACCATGGAATTTCATCCGAACTTGCATGGCACAAGATCAGAGCATACTAATTAAAGCTTCAAATCGTTTTATGGCACTTTTTGTCTTGCTGTCTACCAACAAACTACATCTAGCATGCTACGCGTAGGACTAAAACGTTACCTATAATGTCGCTTATATTTATAGATTCGCGTATGAATTTCAACAGCTTCGCTTTTTCATCGATTGACCAATCAGAGCGATGCTTTCCCATTGATATATCGCTTACTTCTTCAAAATCGTCGTCTATGGCAGAGAAATCCGATATGCCGGAGATGTTTAGTAGACAAAATAAGACACTGCTCGCTACTAATCATAATTTCAATCATTTATAATTGAAAATACGTGGCTTGATACATTCAAATCGAAACTTAGAAACATTTCCAATCAAATGATGAAATAATATTAATAATTGATACAAAATATATAGAAAATAAAGATGTATGTTCCACTTCAAAATGTGCACCTCGTTTCGCCATCGCTTGTGAAAAAATACTCATGAAATTGAAAATTTTCACTAATCGCGCTATTATACCGGAACCGGAAATCGGAGCTGGATCAACTTTTCGAGAACTTTTTAAAAAAATTTAAGACCATTTATTTGCTTCTTACACGGAACCACCCGCGATCCCAATTCAACCAGAATATTAGTTGATTTTCTGAATTCGATTGGTTAAAATTTGGTACAACCAATCGATTGTTGTTTTAACTAAACTGTCATTTTTGTTTTTCGATTACCAGAAACGATGGCTGAAACAACTAATTAAACTGTTTGAAAAAATGCTGTCAATTAGTGAGGACACATACCTTTCAATTTCAACAAATATTTTAGTTGAAATAACTGATGTTGTTATTGAAACAAAATTCTGTTAGTTGAAAAATAAATCGGTTTTATTTGTTTTAGACATTGCAAATAGTTGAATCAAGTCGAACAATGTTATTGATTTGCGAAAATAATCAAAATGTACTTACTGATACACTGCAATGTTCGAAGAAATAAATATCGTTGTTAAAATATAAACAGTATTTTATATTGACATGTCATATCATTAGTTATTAACAGGGCTGAGAAAATCACCGATCACTGTTGATTTTAAGTGATGTTAACCAAGGAATAAAGTATCATTACGAAATCAGAAATGATCTGATCTCTGAGAGATTTTGATTTTTGTATGATCATGATCATGTCAAGTCGAGATCAGTAAAGATCTAAATTCTAAAAAAAATACTTCTGATTCGATCGGAAATGATTGATGTAGAAAAATGTAGAAAAGCAAAAGTTCCCGGAGGGGCGAGTAAATTAGCGAAATTATTAAATTTACCTAAACTGAGTCTTGAAAGATGATGCCTTCAAACGGTTGAACTAAAGTTACGCACTGATAATTTTAGTTAATTTATATGAGCTTGGGTGCATCAACCGCTGGGAATTGGAATTTTGCGACGGCAATTCAAACGCGCCATTCAATCGCAGCGCGTTCTGTGTGTTTGAAACCCTTCGCTCCTGTTACTTTTATAAATTAAATTCATGCCTAAAAGCGTTTTATTGCTAATGCATGAACATCATCATCGGTATCAAACAGCTAGAAGTAAAACAGTCTGCTGGAAGTAAATCAATGATCGAAATTGAAACATAAAAATTTTGCGCATACCTGAAAGATTACGAGATGATCATTCATTGGCATTTTCAAATTTGTCACCAAATCTTTTTCATCTTAAACAAGGTTAACTTTATCACAACACCGCTGTTAGATAACTTGTTATTGAATCATAAATTTCTCAAATCAAATGAACGCAATTTCACCAAACGCCTTAACCATCGATGTTGTTTTCATTGACATTTTGAAGCGACGCGAACAGATTTCAACTAAAAAGTTGTTGATTTCGCATTGCGATTATAGTTTTGCTTTCAACTGTCTCCGCCATTTGACAACATTCAAAACAACATATTTTTCAACTACTTGAATATATGCAAATCAAAAACCATATTGGTTGAATCAAAAAGAAATTAGTTAAATCAACTATCGTAAAAATCAAAAACTGCGATATCGCAATTTCATTATCGAAGGGTTCTCCGTGTAGTTTGTGAAAATCAGTTAAGAAATTTCCGAGAAAATTGAGTGCGCATTTTTTAATAAATTTGCACATATGTTCTTGTAATTCTGGAACCGGGCGTCGGATCCAAATGGAACTCAGACACTTTGTATGAGACTTTTCATTTGAATCTAAGTTTGTGAAAATCGGTTCACCCATCTCTGAGAAAATTGAGTGACATTATTTGTCACATACACACACAGACATTTTGTGATCTCGACGAACTGTGTCGAATGGTATATGACACTCGGCCCTGCGGTTGTAAAGTCGATTTTCGCAGCGATTGCATAGGCAAAAATTTGAATTAAATTTGACGAAAAAGTGATTCAAATCTTCGATATAAGGTGATCCAACAATCAGTTGGGACACTTGCCTATTGAACAAACATTCAGTAAAGTAACGATGTTGAAAAACAACCATAAGGCTGTGCTTCATTCTTAGAAAATTCTAGGATAGAACTCTTTCGCTTGTCATTTACTTTCTGCTGTAACCTTTAGGAAAAGTTCAGCCAAAAAGCAATTGAAAAGAGCAATACAATGATAGCATCTATATGAAATTAGAAAAAAAACTACTATAAATGTGCCAACATGACATATTTTTATAACAACCCTCTAGACACGAAGACGGCCCGTGTTTTTCGTGCCAAGCTGTCCTAGGATGTGGTCTTTTTGCCGCCATGTAAAAACTTCAAAACAAATCATTCGCACGGCTCTTTAAGCTCCTGGTTGAAAAAAACTTAATGTAGTTATGTCCCTACGCTCGACAGCAAGCCGGATCAAGTTCACAGGCGGAAATCAATGCTGCTAAAGACAACAGCCTGATGTTACCGATCCGCCAATTCACCGCCCCCTTTAACTGGCGCCAGGAACGGGAACCTATTGAAATTGATGTCACTTTCGCTAGCCATTTCCGCTCGTTGTGGTTTGAAAGGCACATACATTCACTCGGTTGGATAGCGCAGAACGAAACAGTTCTGCTCCGTTCAGTACGGCGCTGATGCTGATGGAAAATAAACAGGTTGAGAAGACATCACGGTGCACCATCATATCGATTTTCAGCATCCGGCCATGGTTGACTGTTCAGTTTTCATGGCAAGTATTACTCTATCATATGCAACCGATTGACATTTATGGGCGTACGAACGCAACTGCGGAAACTCCCCATTGTTGTGATAATGTTTTCTATTTTATGTGCATTTCCTGTTGAACATTTAAAAATTATAGTTTTGCGAACAATACCCGTAGGCGTTTATTCTTTTTTGACAGATTTATAAACGCTCAACTGTCGAAGTGGTCCCATGGTGGATGCAGAAAAAAATGTTGATCGGAATTAAACGGTATTGTCTGTGGATGTGAAAAAATACAGTTTTGTAATGTACTTCCTTAAAATGTACTTCCTTATCAAGGGTCTCCAAAGCCAGCTCATTTTTCCATTAACCACTTTGCCGCCGAACTCCCCTTCCTCGGTTTACTTGTTTTGCTTTCTAACTTTGTTATGGCCCAACCCAATTCGCCCACCATCACCGCCAAAACCGAAAAAAACAACACCAGCAGTAGCGACTTACCTCCCAGGGCTATTAATTTGACGACAATCACCGGCATCCAGCAGAGACAATCGGTTGCAACTATTATGGCGAATCTGAAATGAATTGGGCAAACGAAATGAGGAAAATCGTTTTAGTATAAAAGAGAAAAAGAAGTAATGAAAAAAAAACAAACATCAGCACTTACTGAGACAGTTCAATGGAGGAAAATTTGTTACTGTTATCATGCCAAACGAATCTTTTTAAATTATGACAACAATTCGCGATCGCAGCAGTTCGATGTAGTTTAGAAATAAACAAAAGATTATCGCGAATAATTAAAATTCATGAAAAGTGCGGTGTTTCTGGTGGTTTCAGAAAGCTTTGCGTTTATTTTGTTTATTGGAGTGTACGAAACAAACCCGATTTTATGACATCAGACTCAATGAATGAATACTATACATCGGTCAATAAATCCGCACTTATTCAGATGCAGGGTTGTTACGGTCGCGATTTTCGCGGATTTCGCGATTTTCGCAGATTTAGCGCGGTTTCTGCTAAGATTTTGATGCTCTGGCGCGGATTTTGCGCGAATTTCAAAAAATATCATTCAACATTTCATTTGTTCTAATTTTTGAAGCTTGTGAGTTTTATGAAACCCTAAAAATTGAAGATAGGCGAACGTTTCAGCAATTGGTCGAGCTGGCCGAATTGGTGAATTTTCACCTTGATAAAACTTAAATTTACTAGAAGGCGGTTCTAGCATATGTTTTCTTCAGTAGACAAAATTTCGATTTTATGCTTTTCGATATCGAGTGATACAAGTTGCTATTTCAACAGAGCTGTTACCAGGAATTACAAAAACTTTTTGATATATGTGATCGCGTTTTCCCATTCCAATGCGGAAATCGAAAGATGATTTTCGCACTCAAGGATATTGATGTCTGATGGAATATATGGATATCGTCTCAGTGAAAATACATTCAATAATGCAAATAACGTAATAAATGGGATGCGATTCTTCAATAATATGGTAACAAATTTTGTGTATGATAAAAATTGCATTCTTAAAGCAAAATTTACACGACATGCTTAGGAAGCGAAGTCTGACAATAAAAGAAACGAAAAAGTTCTGGGATTCCATCCGTGGTGATAATAAAGTGTTCTAATAATTTGTTGGTTCCACTATCCAACATTTTCAATTGTTCTTTGCGTTCTGGAATTTTTCCTGGAATATGGGAGAAATCCTATGTGAACAAGGGTATAGTATCCAACTACCGTGGAATTGTTGCTTTGTGCTCTGTATCGAAGCTGTTTAAAATTATAGTTCATTGCCGTTTCAACCTTCCGAGTGAACGGACGTGCTTTGTGTTTACTGCGAAAGCGTTGAAAACCAGTGCCGTGTGTGATAAAGTGACCGGACGATCAAAACTAGATCGCTATTGTGTAATAGACAATAGTGCTTTTTCCTGTGAGAGGTTTTATGCTCATTATATACTGAAGCAGTGTATTGTTGTGAGCGGACGATCGAAACAGTACCGTTAGCCGGTGATTGTTCGATCGATCAAAACAGGCCCAGCGGTGTACGTGATATCACTGTGCGGATTAAAAAAGAGTGTGCTTTTTCCTCTCGGAGGTTTTTTGCACACCATCGCAGCGGCGATACGCCGATCGACGAGGGCTAGGCCTTGGTGGCCCCCGTTGGATTTAAGTTAAGTATCATTATTTAGTTTTTTTTTCCTTCCTGCATTCGACTGTTCTATTTCTCCCCGATTCACTTATTTCTGTGCGGAGGTAGCTCCGCAACATGTCTAGTCTAAATTCTGACCCCCCCGTTCCCGATGATCAAATGGAGACTTCTCTTGACTATAAAAAGTCTCGCATAAAGAGCTATCCGGATGGGCTCGCACTACCGGCCGGTCCTTATGCGGTCTATTTCCGGACCAAATCGAAAGAAAAAAATTAAATATTTTAAAAATATCGCGGGACCTGTCCTCGCGATACAATACTATAAAAAGTTTTGATAAGATACGTCCAGACAAGCTCAGGGTCCTGTTTACCAGTTCAAAACAGGCTAATGAGCTCGTTCAAAATGATCCTTTTACGCGGGAGTACCGCGTCTACGTGCCAGCTCGCGAAGTAGAAATCGACGGTGTGGTCACCGATTCGAGTTTGACTTGCGAGGACGTTCTTAAGTACGGGGCGGGTTGTTTTAAAGACCCCTCACTTAAGAATGTCAAGATATTGGATTGCAAGCGATTGCATTCATTATCGATCGCCGGGGATGGAACAAAGTCCTATCCCCAATCAGACTCTTATCGTGTGACCTTCGCCGGTTCTGCTTTGCCCAACTACATCCTCTTGGACCGGGTTCGTTTGCCTGTTCGCCTATTCGTACCCCGAGTAATGAACTGTACTAATTGCAAACAACTGGGGCATACAGCTACCCATTGCACCAATAAGCCACGTTGTGCTAACTGTGGGGAGGCTCATGCGGACGGCTCTTGCGGTAAGGATGCTGAAAAGTGTCTCTACTGTAAGGAGGGTCCGCATGACCTCTCTGATTGTCCCGCTTACAAACTGCGAGGTGATCGAATGAAGCGTTCCCTAAAGGAGCACTCCAAGCGTTCTTTCGCAGAGATGCTTAAAAGTGCCACCCCTCCTAAACAGACAACGAACCCATATGCCTGCTTGTCAACTGACGAGAGCGATTCTGACGACCCTTTGGAAGGTCCATCTTCGGCGGTCCCTCATAGCTGTAGGAAAAGAATAAAGAAATCCTCTCATAAGCTACCTAGTAAGGGTTCGAAGGTGTCTTCCGAAGGGCTTCGAAAAGTTACAGCTAACGGGAATCGGGACACAACACCGAAGCAAAAAGGTCCTGGTCTCGGAAAACTCAACTCCGAGATGGAATTCCCACGACTTCCCGGGACTACAAAATCCCCAAGCGTCCCAGAAAATCTACCAGAGAACCAACTAGGTGCTGGACTTATCAAGTTCTCTGATGTTGTGGACTGGATTTTTACAACTTTCAATATTTCAGACCCTCTTAGAAGCATTTTAATTGCTTTCATGCCAACAGTAAAAACATATTTGAAGCAGTTGACTGCAAATTGGCCCCTTCTCTCAGCGATTGTATCCTTCGATGGCTAAATCATCCACCGAGGTCACGGATCTAATCACTGTTTTACAGTGGAATTGCAGAAGTATCATCCCAAAAATAGATTCTTTTAAATTTCTCGTAAATAATCTAAAATGTGACGCATTTGCATTGTGCGAAACTTGGCTAACTTCTGAAATATCCTTAAACTTCCACAATTTTATCATTATTCGCCTGGATCGAGATGATCCCTATGGAGGAGTACTTTTAGGGATCAAAAAGTGCTATTCTTTTTATCGAATTAACCTCCCCTCGATACCAGGTATTGAAGTTGTCGCATGTCATGTTACAATCAAAGGTAAGGACCTTTGTATTGCTTCCATCTACATTCCCCCTAGAACCTTGGTTGGGCATCGGCGGCTCAGTAATATCATAGAGCTCCTTCCCGCACCGACGTTGGTCTTAGGAGACTTTAACTCACACGGTACGGGATGGGGCTGTCTTCACGACGATAACAGATCAGCTATGATCCATGATATTTGCGACAACTTCAATATGACAATCTTGAATACGGGAGAAATGACACGGATTCCTGCACCACCAGCAAGACCAAGTGCGCTGGATTTATCCCTTTGCTCGACATCGCTACGGTTGGATTGCACGTGGGAGGTAATTCCTGATCCCCACGGTAGTGATCATCTACCGATCGTAATATCAATCACCAGCGGCTTAAAACCATCGAAGACAATCAATGTTTCGTATGACCTCACACGAAATATTGATTGGAATAGCTATGCGACCTCGATATCTGAGAAACTTGAAAGAACTCAACAACTTCCTCCGGAGGAAGAGTACACGTTTTTGGCTGGCTTGATTCTCGATACTGCGATTCAAGCTCAGACGAAACGTGTACCCGGCGCAAAAACTAACATCCGTCCTCCCAACCCGTGGTGGGACAAAGAGTGCACAATTTTAAACGCGGAGAGAGCCTCCGCGTATAAAAAATTCAGAAAAAATGGAACACCTGATAATTACCGGAATTACGCGGCGTTAGACGTTAAAACTAAGAACTTGATTAGAGCCAAGAAACGCGGTTACTGGCGTCGGTTTATAGACGGCTTAACGAAAGAAACATCTATGAGCACTCTTTGGAACACAGCTCGACGAATGCGCAATCATAACACCACGAATGAAAGCGAGGAATACTCCAACCGCTGGATATTCGATTTCGCTAAAAAAGTATGCCCAGACTCTGTTCCGGAACAGAAGATCACCCGCGCCGCGAAACCAAATACAAACGAATCACCGTTTTCGATGGTAGAGCTCTCACTTGCGCTTTTATCGTGTAACAATAAAGCCCCGGGGTTAGACAGAATAAAATTCAACTTGTTGAAAAATCTGCCTGACCCTGCCAAAAGGCGCTTGCTGAATTTATTCAACAAGTTCCTCAAGGGGAATATTGTCCCACACGACTGGAGACAAGTCAGAGTTATCGCCATCCAAAAACCAGGGAAACCAGCCTCCGATCACAATTCGTATCGGCCGATTGCTATGCTTTCCTGTATCCGGAAATTGTTCGAAAAAATGATTCTGTTTCGTCTAGACAATTGGGTCGAAACTAATGGTTTACTTTCAGATACACAATTTGGTTTCCGCAGGGGCAAAGGAACGAACGATTGTCTTGCGTTGCTCTCAACAGAAATTCAAATGGCATTTGCTCGTAAAGAACAAATGGCGTCAGTTTTCCTAGACATTAAGGGGGCTTTTGACTCAGTTTCTATAAATATCCTATCTGAGAAGTTGCATCAGCATGGTCTTTCGCCAGTTTTGAACAACATTTTACATAATCTATTGTCTGAGAAACACATGTACTTTGCGCATGGTGATTTGTCGACAATACGATTCAGCTACATGGGTCTTCCTCAGGGCTCATGCTTAAGCCCCCTTTTATACAATTTTTACGTAAGTAATATCGATGAATGTATCAACACATCTTGCACGCTAAGACAACTTGCCGACGACAGCGTTGTGTCTATTATAGGACCCAAAGCTGCCGATCTCCAAGGGACCATTGCAAGATACCCTCGACAACTTGTCATCATGGGCTCTTCAAATGGGTATCGAGTTCTCTACGGAGAAAACTGAGCTGGTTGTATTTTCGAGGAAGCGAGAACCAGCACAACTACAGCTTCAACTAGGGGGTGAAACCATAGCTCAGGCCTTCACATTTAAATATCTCGGGGTCTGGTTCGACTCCAAAGGCACCTGGGGATGTCACATTAGGTATCTGAAACAAAAATGCCAGCAGAGAATCAACTTTCTTCGTACAATAACCGGATCATGGTGGGGTGCCCACCCAGGAGACCTGATCAGGTTGTATCAAACAACGATATTGTCCGTGATGGAATACGGATGCTTCTGCTTCCGATCAGTGGCGAACACTCATTTCATCAAGCTGGAAAGAATTCAGTATCGTTGTTTGCGTATTGCCTTGGGTTGCATGCAATCGACTCATACGATGAGCCTCGAAGTGCTGGCGGGCGTTCTTCCACTGAAAAACCGGTTCTGGGATCTCTCATATCGTTTGCTCATTCGATGCGACGTTTTGAATCCTCTGGTGATTGAAAACTTCGAAAGGTTAGTTGAGCTTAACTCTCAAACCCGTTTTATGTCCTTGTATTTTGATTACATGGCTCAGAATATTAATCCTTCCTCGTTTGTTTCCAACCGTGCTCATTTCTTGGATACTTCTGATTCTACTGTGTTTATCGACACATCCATGAGAGAAGAAATTCGTGGAATTCCGGATCACGTGCGCCCTCGAGTGGCCCCTAATATATTTTATAATAAATTTAGAACAGTCAACTGTGAAAATGTGATTTACACTGACGGATCAACGAGTCCACAGGCTTCGGCATCTTCAATCAAAACATCACCGCTTCTTACAAACTCAGTGATCCGGCTTCAGTTTACGTCGCAGAATTAGCTGCTATTCAGTACACCCTCGAGATCATTGAAACCATGCCCAAAGACCATTACTTCATTGTCACGGACAGTCTAAGTTCAATAGAAGCTCTCCGGGCAATGAAGCCAGGAAAGTATCCCCCATATTTCCTGGGGAAAATACGGGAACATTTGAGAACTTTATCTGAACGGTCTTATTTAATATCGTTAGTCTGGGTCCCTTCGCATTGTTTCATTCCGGGCAATGAAAAGGCAGACTTATTGGCTAAAGTGGGCGCATTGGAAGGTGATATTTATGAAAGACCAATCTGCTTCAATGAATTTTTCAGTATCTCTCGTCAGAAAACTCTCGAAAGTTGGCAAACTTCATGGAGCAATGACGAACTGGGACGATGGCTACACTCCATTATCCCTAAGGTATCGACGAAACCTTGGTTCAAGGGGATGAACGTGAGTCGTGATTTTATTCGCGTTATGTCACGACTCATGTCAAATCACTATACATTCAACGCACATCTCCGGCGTATCGGGATCGTGGAGAACGGGCTCTGCACCTGTGGCGACGGTTATCAGGACATCGAGCATGTCGTGTGGTCGTGCGTAGAGTATCGTGACGCCAGGGCGAAGCTACTGGAATCCCTCAGGGCCCGAGGTAGACCGCCTGAGGTGCCGGTTCGGGATGTGTTGGCGAGTCGGGATAGTTCATATATGCTTCTCATATACCAGTACCTTAAACACATTGATATAAAAGTGTAATGTGTTATTCCTCGCTCAGAAAGTATAATCTCCACCTACAGGTTCGACACTAACATCCGCCCGATTCTCTCGATCCCCGTCCCTGTCCACCATCTTCATTGGAATTAACAAGATCTTTTTTTTTTTTGTCACTAACTTTTTCGTTCCCCTTTCCCTGTTTTTTCACCATCTCGATGGCAACTAATTAGATCTCTGTCGTTTTCAAACATTTTGTTCCCACACCCCTTTTTTACCCCGTTACCCACAATATTTACTTCTTTTTTTCATTCTCTTCCGTAACATCACCATCACCGGAAGACCGCTCCAGTCAATGACCAGCATGCGGGCCACCTGCCGGGCCTTCGTAGCCTGGGGGTGTTTCCCGCGGACCCTCACGGACCGAAGAATGCGGCCAACATAGAAAGTTACCATCGCCAATCTGGAATCATCTCATCCTAAATTCAATTCACCGGCCACTACCGATCGCCAGATACTATATTACATAATGATACTACTCTAGTTTTAAGTTAGACGATAATTAAGATTAGTAAATACCCTTGGCATCTTAGAGCTTAAGCAGTGTGCCTTAATATTATATTATATTATTGAATAAAAAAAAAAAAATTATAGTTCTGGAATTTATAACACATAGTTGCTCTGACTACATATCTGAAACTCAGCTTGGATCCATGCCAAAGCTTTCAACTTCCCCTGCATCGTTCGACGAAATCAATCATCACATAACGATCTCCAAGTTAAGTAGACTGGGATTAAACGGATCATTTTTCAATTGGTAATGAATTGATAGTGAAAATAGGAGCCTGTACAACCTCACCATGTGCTGTTACATCTGGAGTTCCTCAAGGAAGTCACCTTGGACCGTTCATAAGTTTATTGTATCTCAACGATCTAAATTTGTCGATCAAGTGCATGAAACTATCGTTCGCCGATCACTTTCATATTTCATATTTCAAAATGGTTTAAATGCCACTAAATGCTCCGTCATCTCTTTTAGTAGCAAAAAGTCTGTATTCAAGTTCGACTATAATATTCCACAAACTGTTCTCGAACGCGCATCGTCTGTTCAGGACTTGAGTGTTCTGGAAACCAAGTTAAATTTTTGACATTCGACGTCTTAGTTTTCCTTCTTTTTTTCTTCGGATTTCCTATGTTAGAACTCATTATGGATATAACGAGCCCATTGCTAGCTTGTGCCGCATATTTAACAAATGTTTCAATTCTTTCGACTTTCATTTATCACGTAATGTTATGAAGAAATCGTTTCTTATATTACTGTAACATTAGATTTAGTTACTATAGAAGCACTAGATTTAAGGAAATGTATCATTTGGATGATTTTGATCTATTGATGCAAAAGATGAAGAGGTTTTAAGCCTGCTGGAGAACAAGTTTGACAGAAACTAATTCCAGTGGGCTTTTCCCTGATCTTTAGATAAAAGATGAGGAGGAAAAGAAAGACATTTAGAGTAAAATCTGATAACAGAAGAAGGCATTATTATTATTGAAACTGAAATTAAAGAGAGTGAATCAGATCATCCTGATGTGGTCTACCTTAAAATTCTTCTTAACAAGAATATGTTTGCCGAGCAAAAAGATGTCGAAGCAAAAAAAAAATATCTTCGGTGAAATCTGTTACACTTCTTTCAAAATCACAATTGTAAGCATTTTTATTTCTACTGTAACATTTTCCGTACATCAGAGAGTATTAATTAAGGATCAAGGGTAAACCAAGTAAAGTAGTTTGTGTATTACGTACATTTTATTTGGTACGTATGTCATAGATCTATGTATTCATATATGCAGTGCAACGAGTTTTTCAAAGTGGCTTGCACGATTGAGTTTCAAACAATCTTTTTTAACAATAATTAATTCTGAAATGAACGTTTGATGGAAAATAGCTTACATTTTATGAATGTAGATTTTAATTTCCTAATAAAAAAGTCTAATAATAAAACAAGTTAGCAACACTGCTTCAATACATTTGTATTAGATTGCACTACACAAAATAAACAAAACTAAATATTTTCTGTTACAAAAGCAGTTTTCCGGAAAAATACAAAAGCAGTTTTTCGGAAATATAAATAAATTACGACAACCTTTCATATCCGTTGCCTTTCGCGTGTTGAATTAAAGGTTCCTATTTTGCGGGTTTACTTATGGAAGGTACGTAAATCTTTATATCGCAATAATTTCTGCAAGAGGAAATCCATATAGAAATGTATTTGTTGCTAATCAAATGTGTCAGTGGAAGTAAGCTAAAACTGAAATAATTTTTCTCGAGCAATTTTAAGGAAAACCGAATAGTTTTAGACTAAGACACTTTGCTCGAATTGCAATTTTAAGCAGAATGAACTGATTGGTTTATTTTCCAACCATATGGAAGATTTATTGATTATAATCAGGAAAAGAAGCGCCGGAATTGGTTTTACGCACATGTTGTTGACATTACTCATACGCTTGCAAAGAGTCTTGCTCCTTAACTAAGGACATCGAAAAAGATGGAGAATAAAACTGAAATCGTTTTCATGGGGTTTCTCGAAGTGACGGACTTATTTATTGTGTTCATATGACAAACTTATGCACATTTTTTAATTATATTTAAGTGAATTTTCAAGTACTGCGGAAAGTATCACCTGCATAAAAATAGTTGTCTAACGCTTCGCTCGAATATCGCGCGTTTTAGATTTTTATTTCGCGCGTTTTAGTTTTCGACTTCGCGCGGATTTCACGCGTTTTGATTTTGAAAGTTTTCGTAACAACCCTGCAGATGTTATCTGTCAAAAGTTCATGACATTCGGTTGCGCTACACTCTTAAAAAACAAAATGAAAATAACTCTTGACGTAAATTTAAGCATTCTGTAATTTTTTCGTTGATGACACAATGTTACATCTTTTAACACGTAAAAATAATGTTTGTGTCTTTATCGATGTAAACTTCAGCTAAATTAACTAAGAAGTTGATGATTTGACTTATCTTTACATGCTCATAATTGTAAATTTAAGTGAATTACAACGCTTCTTTGCATCTATAGAGACGTAAATTTACACGATTTTAGAACTTAGAACTTTTTAGAAATTTACACGATTTTAGAACGTTTAGAAAACTAGGAACAAGTATTTGTGGAATGGAATTGATGACTAACGGATGGCAACTAAAATTTGGGATTTTTTTCGAGGCCTGTATGCTCAACAACAAACGAGCTCAGAAAGAACTAATGGCGTTTTCGTTTTTAATTTCCACTACACCGTAGCAGAAATATCACAATTTCTCACTCCAACAGGCATAAAACCTCCTCATCGTTTAAATCAACATGGTAGATTACAAATTTGTCGAATTACGAATCTAACGAATTTGCGTTGAACAGCTTCGACTCGATCAATGTTGATCTGATAATGAGGTGACCAAACGATAGTTGCATATTCTAATGTCGATCGGAATAGTGCACAATAAAGAGTATTCATACAAATGAAGTCTAAGAGTTTGGAAGCTTTCGAAATTACGTAATGAACATGATTCTTTTTTGGCAGAAAGATATAACGGAACATTTGGTGGCGTTCCTATTATTGTGACACCATTGGGCGAGCTTGCAGAAAACGTACATCTTCTAGTTTCTTTGTAAGATAATAAAGTTTGAAGTAAATGATAGTTATAAACGGTGAAGTTGAGATCATTGAGGTAGAGTGCAAATATGAACGATCCTAAGTGACTTCCTTGAGGTACTCCAGAACTAACAGTAAGAAGAACGTGACCAGTAGGATATGAATGCATCCAATCCAGTAAAGCGCCACTAAAGCCCACTCGCTCGAGTTTAGCAATTGATAATTGATGATTGATTTTATCAAATTCCGCTGAGTAATCTGTGTAGATATCACCAATCTGTATATGTGATTGTAGAGTTCGGATGGTGAAGGATGTATAAGCATTAGGGTGTTAAACAATATAGTCAGTGATGTTAGGAGTGGAATCAAACATTTTTTAAAGACTATCGAAGGAATGGCATCGGATTTCAAGAAATATCAACGAATCGGCCAGTCGCCATCTTAAAATTCAGAACCATCAAACATCGTTATTCGACATCTACTCATCGAACCCGTTCCGAAAATATCCAACTTTTCAATCCAACAAAACAAACCGGAAGCCGTCATCTTGGATTTTGAAACGACCACAAACATCATTTTCTTGCACTTACTTTTCATATCCGTTCCGAAAAAAGCCATATGAGTTTCCACATTTAGTACACAAAACTTTTTTACGAACCAAATCCTAAATAACGTATAATTATTTTTTCGAACTACCTCGAATTACGAACCGCCGTTTAGTTCGTAGATGGAGTGTATTCAGTGTATACGTATGTTGCGAATGTTATAATCATACAGTGCAGAAAAAGCACCTAAGTGTTTCGTAAGCTACAAACTTATAAACCAAGTAAAAATCAGTTCCATTAAGCGTTATAGATTTCCATAAAAAGTTTTATAATTTTTGAAACTGTTTTCTCGGAATTGTATTATTTTTATTGCATGTATGTCCTCAAAAATTGTAACGATGCGGCTCCACAAAATTCACTGGGTTTTTTGCGACATATTCACACCAGAGTTGCCAGGTGTACCGATTTATCGATATTCATACCGATATTTGCCCTCTAGCCAGTTATACAGATATGTTCTCTTTAAATACCGATGATTCATTATTGATACAGATAAATACCGATTTTCGGTTTTGGCTGGTTTAGGAATTACGAATTGTGATTGTGGGACTTTTTTGCTTTCTAAAATTGGCCCCGGTAACCATTTTCTGGTAAGTCGTAATAGTAAACGATAGAGAAAAGTTTTACTTTATTTTTCAGAGCTTGCCCACAGTTCCTTCAAAAATGAATGTTGAGAGGGGGCTTATTGGCCATTGTCACAAAAAATTCGTGAAATGTTGAGTAGATTCAAATACAGTTGTGATACAGATAAATTTTTGCGCCAGATGCAGATTTTTGGGAAAATGACCTGGCATCGCTGATTCACACAAGTATTAACACCCAAACGCTCGAGTAGGGATTTTCAACGAATTTATTTTTTCAAAAAATCATAACTCTTGATACCGTTGATCAATTTCGATGCGTCCAGTGTAAAAAAAAAACAGATTTTTTTCTAGTCCATGCTAATTCATACGGAATCGCAGCGGTCCAAAAACACCGGAGTTATTCCAGATCGCGTTGGGGTATGTCTGTTCTGCCGTTAGAAGTTTTTGATTCATAAAATTTTCTATAAGTATGAGATTAGTACGGAAATTGTATAAAATGTGAAGGGCTTACTATAACTCATAAAATGCAATGTCCAATTCCGGTAAATCCGGATTGTGGTCCCATATAATTGTGCTTGAAATTTGACATGGCATTTCATCTCAGGACTTCTCAAGTTGTTGGAAGGCTTTCAAAACTAATTTGGGAACTCCAGTTTAGTATTTGTTATCTGATCTGCAGATTTTCGAGATTTTGATGTAAATTCAAAGTACTTTCCACTTAGAGCTGTTTGATCAACTACTTTTTGCCACCTTCACAACATACTTCTAACGACAGAACAGACATACCCCAAAGTGATCTGGAATAATTTCGGTGTTTTTGGACCGCTGCGGTTCCGTATGAGTCAGCATGGACTAGAAGGAAATCTGTTTTTTTTTTTACACTGGACACATCGGAATTGATCAACGGTATCAAGAATTATGATATTTTGAAAAAAAAATTCGTTGAAAATCCCTACCTGAGCGCTTGGGTGTTAATCACATATCCACTGAGAATAGACATACCAACACATTCACGTGTGGATTGGACACTATGATGGGTTTGATGAGAGCAATTCCAAAACGATTTAATAAGTCATCAGACCTCACATACTCCGATCAGGGCCGCCGAGAGAAAAAAAAAACTGTATGAGTTATGTCGTGTTTATTGTCGCCGATCCACATTTAGAATGATAGATTAGGGATGCTTGTTTGCTCATAAATATTGATAGATCTGAAGGCTGAGTATTAACGCAAAAAAAGTTTCCTCTGAACTTGATCCGGCGCAGGAAATGAATCCTGCCAAGAAATAAATGCTTCCGAAATGTGTTTTTCTTCGCAGAATGTCGTTACGCTACTGCACACATGACATTTAATTGCTATAAATGATAGCCACTCGTACTGAATCCATCTGCTTTTGCCACTTTAGAAAGGGCGCTTGAAAATATTACCACACGTTTGGAAGCCTGTGTTCGTTTCTATGCTACAATCGAGCTTTATCTTAACAGTCATGATAACGGTCCAGTCTCTCGGTTGGGGCTTTGGCATTACAGTTGCATGCAACTGAAGTACTACACTAGCAATAATTAATCATTTCGATAGAACCTGATCAGAAGGTATGGTGTTACCATTTGCTAGCAAATTCCACAGTAAGACAGTTTCAAAACGATAATGATATAATTTGTCCTTGGGGGCAGAGCTTCAAGATGCTGTTTATGCAATGGTTATAAACATTAATCATTTAAACTTATGCTATGTGATCCTTGATATCGATTTTTGTTTCATATGATTGACCTAAATACTTCGCTTACATTTCAGATCATATCATTAAGAAACCATTGGATTTTTTACCATGATTTTTTTTGGTTCAAAGAAAGAAGCCGTGCGCATAACATAATTTTGTCCGATTTGAAGACATTCTTAAATTTTTTTTAAGGCCATCACTGAAAATATCTAAGTCTCTTTGTGAGCGACTGCACACTCTCAAACTACTGATCAAGCTATTAGCTTTTCCATAGTTGGATCTCCGTATCTGAGAGCTGTAATTGGTTACTGAGATGTTGTAAGAACCTTACAATGTTTACAGAAAGAAAAACGTTCGCGACATTTCCCTTTTTCCAAAAAGTGTATTTACGTTTTATTTTCTTCTGCCGATTTTTAACTATTGATTTCAGAGCTGGATCACGCTGTTGTCAACGAACAACGAATGAGCCGTTTTCGCTGATTGATGATAATGATCGGTGCTGTGTGGAATTTACCAAGAGAGAATCACAAGTTGACAATTATCGCAGAAAATCGAATCGATGATTCGACTTGATGATTCTCATACTAGGTTGCAAAATTTCAAAACCCTTGTGTGGAGCAGCATTCACATACATTTTCATAGACACCACTTATACAAAGGTTATATGCACATAGTTAGAATAAGCGGCAATAGTAAAATGATTCTATCGCAATTATTCACTGCCCATACAGAATCGGATCGCGAAACGAGAATAAGCGACCGTTTGTTGCTTCAGAGAGAATCCCCACAGCAGTGAGCTAACCTTTGATTCTCAGACAGGTCATCGAGAGAAATTCGCTCTCGCACTGGTGTCTATTCTATGTTAAATGAACCATGCCGGTTTTTTGTTGCTGCGATGATATCCGTCTCTCTTTGATGGCACTGATTGAATCGTGTGAAGAGTTGCTAGTGAGCGTTCTTTGATACGATAAAAGCCATCCTTGTCTACATTAAGTTTTTACCTTAAGTGACTTCATACCTTGCACCGGCAAGGTATGAAGTCACTTAAGGTGAAAACTGTACCGAACCGTAATGATAAACAAAATGTGACAGTTAAAACCTGGATTCGCAAGTTGTATCGCGAATATTTGACGAAGTTTTCCTGCGTGATTATGAACGATGAAACTTATGTGCTGCAGGACTGTGAGCAGCTTACCTGAATGCCTTTTTTGTACTTCCATGCAATGGAGCGGCGTGGAGGAGAATTTCTAGACGAAGAAAAAGGCCGAATCTCAAAAAAGTATTCAGTTTGGCAAGCAATATGCAGCTCTAGTCGAGTAAGCCAAAGCTACATCATTATCGGAACGATAAACAAGGAAATATACCGTGAAGAATGGTCCCTCGCAATTCTGGTTGATTTAGCATTTTATTACTCGCCAAAGATGTTTTGGAATGGTATAAAACGAATGAAGTCCATGTCGCCCCGAAAATTTGCGATTAGTATTGGGTTCTCATGATCAGAGAACTCTCTCAATTTAAACAACAAGCCACGACTACAGAAAAGTTTTGGAAATCTTCTGTAAAAGTATCTAATTAGATTGCAGAGAAGTCTTTATGTCTAGTTCTTCATACAGCTTAACTAAGTAACTGTAATTAGCTTTAACATTTCTAATAATGAACAACTAATTAATAAAAAACTGCATCTTGGATTGAACTAACAGCAAATTTGTTTTATTCCAAATTTAATCTATCCAGATTGAGTCGAGAACAATCCTTGGAAATCAGGAATCAGAACTAATTGGCTCAAGTGACACGGTCCCCTAGTTATTTGGAATGAAAGGAACATGGAAGAGATATTTCGAGTGGGTGTGCAAGTGCCAAAATACCTTCAACCCCCGAGAGGATTACCTTTTAGGGTAGCGATTCACTCACTCCAGGAAGAACGATGAGCTCCTCTGACTATTGCTTCTTACCATATTGGGTGAGATTTGATAGAATATTCTTCAGTTTTAGTTCATCATACACAGATTCAACCATGTATTAAGAACTAAAAAACCTGAATATGTAGTTGCGTCAATGCAGGACAGTTGTGTATCAGATGCTATGAAGTACGCAACCGCTCTTACGCAAATCACAAAAATAATACTCAGCACGCTGAATAGTAGCCATCTGATGGTTGAGTTTGCAATGTCCATTCCTATACCACTTTCGAGTAAAAGCGTAGGTCACCATTGTGTGACTTCAGAAGTCAAAGTAGGCGCTTTTCAAGGCAAATCTGTCCGTTGGTCTTCTCGTTTGTCATAAATGGAGAGCTCCGCTTCCCATGTAACCAAATTGATTGATGTATTTTTTGGAAAACTTTGACATCTTCTGCTTTCCAACGTCTCCTGGAGCATCAAACTTATGATGATGAAGGTCTACCTCCACGTACGTCTCGTCCTTCATAACGAGACAATGCGGTTTTGTCAACATCTGAGTGTAGAGTTTCGGAGTCTTTTGCACATGGCATGAACTTGCGTATGCGTTACCCAACAGTTTTACTCAACTACAGTTTTCCACCACATTTCTTGCATACCAGTTTGGATTTCTCTTGAAAGCATGAACTGCCCGATTGCAATCCTTTTCACTATATGGAAACTTTTTTCCTTCCGATCCACAACTGAACGTTCGTTGTACCAATTCAAAACTCGAGATACCGTAGATTGCAAAACTCAATGAATTTCTTCAGTTCATTTTTAATTTCATTAGTGCTTAGGTGAACCTTTCAAGATGACCATGAAAGGTCTATTGGAATTTACGTCATTTTAGAATAAAATGCAGAGCTCCACAAACAAATACTGAAAATGGCGTTCGTGATCTTTCAATCCATCAATCAAGACTCAACATTCTCCTCTTCATTCGATTTGATATAAGACTTTCAATTCCGGAAGAAGCGATCAGTACGGAATGCTTTGAATTCGAAAATCTTTGTCGTAACTGATTATTGTTTTCCCAGAACGGCAAGCGTTGATTTTATAGATTTTAGAAGAATTTTGTTCTGCGTCGCTACATCACAATTTGGGAACAATTCCATAAATATTGTAAGGAGACATTGTTTCAATGGTAGCGAATTTCCCCTTAGGTTCAAAATAACGCGACAACCTCATCATTCGATGCAAATCTCTTTCCAGAATGCTTCTTTTTCAAATCTAAGAACAGAAAACTAGTCGCTGTGGGTTAAATTCGGCGGATATGGTGTACGCGGATGTTGTTTTTGAACTTTTGCTGTACATTAGTTTTGAGTGATGATATAGTTGATGAAAGGGTAGTATTGCGATTAGTTTTTTTTTTCGAAGTACTGGAGTTGATTTGAATTGGTATCTTAATGATCATTATAGGAGTAGATTTCGTTTTGATCAGTTTTCTTTAATAAACCTTAATGAACAGCTTTCTGAATATTATGTCATTCCGTCAGTTGATTATTGTAGGTGACCACTTATTTAACTGGGTAATCTGTTTGTTGACTGAAAGCCACATAAGAAGGTGTCGACTAATTAAGCGTAAGCAAAGTAAACGTACACAATTCAGAATATCGGGGAGAAATTCATCTATACTTTCTCTTCGATTCGCCATGATCGTCGTAACAACACTACACTTTGTATGACGTGAACAAATCTAGCAAAAATTCTATGCATTGATTTCGGAATCGTTTTCAGCTCCTACAATCATCTTCAATCTAGTCTAAATCAACTGAGACTAATCATCTGCTGAAGCAAAACCAAAAGATAGTAACTTTTATTGCATTTTTCGTTGAAATCTGAATAAACCAACTCGTGTGGAAAAGAGAATCAGTCCACTGACAACAATAACGACAGATTTTATCTCGAAACTCACCACAAGACCACACTTTCAGCCAATTTATTACCGTCCAGCAGACAGAACACGGTTGTTGTTTTTCTGCTTCCTGAACGCAGCTCTAGCTCCGAACACGGCAAATCCTAGCGACACTGGGAAAGCCGACCGATCCGACCGTGATTGCCAGTGTCTGCCGAGGAAATTGAATCCGAATTACACATCGTATAGAATCAAGCTAGAGCTGCACCGTTCGTACCTGCTCTGTCCATACGGTGGCGGTGGCGGTGGCAAATAGATATCGTTCGGATTTAACCGACAAGTTCGGTCCGGTTACATCTGTTAGGATGATAGTTTATTTTCGCAAAAAAAATCTTCTGTGCTTTTCGTATTGTTGGCATAATTTCGTAGCAGCAGTAGATGGAATGGGCAATTTTTTTAACCCAACATTCATTACTCAATCGAGCAGGCTATTCAAACTCTTTCTCAATTTATCAGCATTTTTTTGTGCGGAATACGAATTCGCACGAAATTCATACAATCAAATCGTACTGTGAATAAATCGACTTTAAAAATTGAAAGTCGTTTGACAAAAAATAAACTATTTGAATGAAAAGTTTCCTACTAACCGTTCATTTATTAAAAATGGGCACTTTTGAGGAAAAAAAACATTTTTCTATCTACAAACATCTCCTTGTCTAATACTTTTTGCAAATACCGGGCAGCTAGGCAATAGAATATTCTGTGAATTCTCCTCACAAAATAAGATTTCATTACATTGTTGGATGAATACAACCATTAGTTTAGTTTTTGATTTTCAATTTAGTTTAGTCTTCGTCTAATCTCCTTCAAAATTTTGAAACCAATTTTTCTCAGTGTTTTAGCTATTTACTATTTTAGTACTCGACTAATACTTTTTCCGTTCTTTTATGTATTTTTATCCGAAAATTCGACAGAATTTGTGAAAGTCATTTCTGGACTATCTTAGAATACTATTTGTAGAAAAAGATTATTTCAAAAGATCAATTATGGAAAAACGAAGTAGGCAAAATAACAAAGTCTACATTTTCAGAACATCTCAACAAAATCTTACAAAGTGCTACCAACACCGAATATGAGTTGACGCAAAATTCGTCGTAAATATCATACCTCTGTATTTTGTATTAGTAATATTATTCAAGCCCTTCACAGATTTTCCGTCACTTTCTGGACAGCTAATTTGATTTTCAAAAACTGTTTGTTTCCAAAGCTCTTCCGAAGGCTCCTCCGAAATATAGAGCAGTTCTCCGGTGTCCTACAAACACATTCTAAACCCGCTCAATCCTGCTTCGAATGCTTGAAATTTAAACTTTAAACTTCCAAAACTCATCGGACATGTTTTGAAGCATTATTTATTTTGATTTTTCACTTTTTACGTCCGAAACTAACTCCCTTTCAATTATTATAACAATTTCCTAAAATTTTCTGAAATTGATTGAAATTATTTACTCCGATTGATATCCATTCAATTTTCAAGTAAATTTTCAAACCATTTTATTTTCTTTTAAAATAAGGAGTGCATCGAAAATAAGCTATCCACATACATTTGTGTTGTACGCATGTGTTTGTGATGGTTTTTCATGCTCAAATCACAGCATGCTGTGCGTTTGGATGTCTGTTTTCGTTTGTTTACTTGTTTGTGCGGTTGAAATTCTGCGTTTTCAAAATATCGCGTATTGAAAAGGAAGTGAAAATTAAGGTTCTGGACACATGGCTAAGTGAGAAGGATGTTACTATGCGAAAATTGGCGAAGCGGTTTGGAATTCATCTTCCCAGTGTTAAAGCCATCATTAATAAGTTTGGGGAACACTATTCTTTGGATGAGCTACCAGGAAGAGGCAGAAAACCCGGTTCTTCCAAGCCGAAACTGGACCAGAAAGTGGTATCTCTAATCATGAAAAACAAATCAATGTCAATACGTGATTTAGCAAAAAAAAAAGCAGGAACGAGTGTCCAGCTTATCAAGAGGCGAAATCACCTGGAGACCTACAAGAAGCAGAAAATCTCGAAACAAAGTGTAGAACAGAAGAAGCGAGCAGCAACAAGGGCTAGGAAATTGTATTCGTGTCTTCTGCAGTGTCCGAATGCCTGCGTTTTGATGGACGATGAGACTTATGTAGAAGAGGACTCAAATCCTCTTCCAGGTCCACAATTCTTTATTGTCTTCTTTGGGGAGGATGTGAGCGATGCGGACAGGTCGATTCAAGTGGAGAAATTCGGTCGAAAGGTACTGGTATGACAAGCAATATGTGCCTGTGGTTTGAAGTCAACCATTTTTTTACACTACCGGAACTATAAATGCAGAAATCCATCAATCTGAGTGTCTCCAGAAGAGATTGCTGCCTTTATATAAGAAGCATAGTGCACCTCCACTGTTTTGGTCGGATTTAGCATCGTCTCACTATGCCAAAACCACTCTCAATCAGCTTGCGGAAAAGGGTATAAATTTCGTTGAGAAAAATATCAATCTACCAAATTGCCCTCAGCTTCGACCCATCGAACGTTACTGGACAATCGTGAAGAGGGTCTTCAAGAAGACTGGTTAGGCAGCTGGGAACATGCAGGAGTTAAAAAAAAATTGGGCTCAAAAAAAATGCGATGCAACACTTGTCCGGAACTTGATGAAGAGCGTTCGATCAAAAGTTCGAAAATTCGTGAAGAAATGATTTGAATTTCATCCGGTTTTCTTTATGCTCAAGTTTAACCTCGTACAATAAAGGATCAATTTTTAGTTTGAATAAAGTATCGTTTTTAATCATAATTTAAAACAAAAATTTGTGGACAGCTTATTTTCGATACACTCCGTAATGATTTGGCAAGACATCTGTAATTGTTCATTTATTTACTCGAAGATTTCGGCTGACATTCTGCAGCTTACAATATTGCTGACATTGAAATTACAACTTGGAAATTGCTTCAGCGAGGTCTGTTGACTAGCAACTTAGAAAATTGTTTGATTTGGGAAAGAACATGGTCGTTGAATCAGATAAATTAAAACAAAGCTATAATTTGAGCACTTCATCCAGTATAGAAAACCGTAATTTTTTTAAGAAATAGCCAGTTAAAATAATTTTCCCTCAAGATTAACAAGAAAATATCGTCGATACACTGACTTCACGTAGGAAGCGTCCGAAAGGCACTATCCTTTGAAGACTTATTAAGTATTAACTGTTTATTGAGCTTATAAAGAATCATAAAGAAAATCGATTATCCAAGAACGATGGCGAAATATTTTGTATTCAAATTATTGGCGCACGCTTCCCACACATTTTGTCCATCTCTTTGGCAATTGTCATCCATTCATCGAACCATTCGTAAAGTGTGGAAGTGTTGCTCAGTCTGAACGCGTTCCATCGATGAAAACAGAAATTAGAAAGTGTCAGGTTTGGTAAACATAGCGGGTGCGGCAGAAGTTACCAATCAAGCGAAGAAAATGTTTTTTAGACTACTTTGGCTGACTGTGGAAAAGCATTGTCATGTTGCAGCATTATTTTGCCGTAGCTTCGCGCCAACGCCTGTCGATTCGATGCAAAAAAAATTCTTCCTTTCGTAGCGTATAGAAAGCATTTCGCACTTAGTTCTTTGCTTTTTCCTCTGTTATTCGTTCGGTTTGTACGAAACCCATTTATCAATCTTTAGAATTTTCCCCTTAGCTCTTAGATGATCGGAAATGGCTTGCTTAGCCATCATTTCGGTGCCATTTTCAACCAATAATGTATGAAGTTCTTCAAACGTTTCGCCAATTAAACTTTCCTGCGTAAGAAACATATGGAAAAACAACCTAATTGACTAGAAGAACCGAGCATGCTTCGCTTTACACAATTTCTGTACATTTAAACTGTAAACTGTTAAACTGTACAATTTGGCATCGCTGGATGGATGCTAGTTTCGATTGTTGTTTCAGCCAAAGTTCATTCGGGCAGACGAACGCACCAGAACCACATAGGACTCTGTTTAAAATACGAGCCTCAACGAAATCTGTTCAGCTAAAAAACTTTCCCGTGTATTTTCCTTATTTAATGTAAAGCAACAATTTGTGATGTTTTCACCATCAAACGAAGAAAAGTTATCATCAATAACCAACGAAAGTTTGAGTTTCTGTGGCGCCATGCAGTACTGCAGTACACTACTTTTGATATACATATAGCCGGACCAAGAAAGAAACTTCAAAGTCAACCTACAGCAAGAGGAAGTTGTCCGATGAAACAAAACGATAGAAGCAACCGACTGCTCGATTTATGACACTGTAACCGATTTGTTTTGGAACGCAATTTACAGCGTGGTTCGTGAAAAGATAGGCGTTTGAGAATGAGTTTTTAAGTTCAAAAATGATATTTAACTGTAAAAAAAACGAAGGAAGTTTTGATATGTTTCTCAAATATGAATGCTTGATAAGTAACTAATGTATGAACATTTATCAGCGTGCACTATTTTTTTCGGACCCATACTGTAAAATCTCGATGGCAGTCACGGGTGGTCGAGCCAAAGTTTTCCGATTACATTACAACTCACCTTCTAGCCACTATCTTCTCCCGGCAGTTGAGGGTGTTCCGTGTTTCGTTACGCGACACCCGGATGGCTTGCAGCATCCGCAGGTACGACGTACCGATGAACAGCAACGAGAATGTGTTGACAATGATAAACAGTCCGGCCGAGTATTCCCAGCCGACCGCGTACGGGTCGTGGATGTGGATCGACAAGCAGACACCGTTGCTGCCGTAGAAATGCGGTCCAAAATAGTGGGTGGCCGAAAGTGGGGCAGCAGCCGCAGCGGCGGCAATCCCCCACAGAAGCGCCAGCCGGATGATGACACGTGTTTTACTGCTGGACCGCTGGTACAAAGGCCGCGTGACCGATATCAATCGGTCCCAGGTAACCAGCGTCAACAGTAACGTAGACGACTGACAGCTCAGAGTGCTGAGGAAGCCACAGAAGGCACAGACCGCACCGGACCGCCATTCCTCGTCGAACAGCAGGTATTGTCCCCTGTGGATGGATAGAATAGTGTTAGTGCTTTTCGTTCCACGAATCCTGTAGTAACTCACCGAAACATAATATCGGCGCTGGCAATTATTGCCAAATAGATCCCCATCAGAAAATCACTGGCGGCCAGATGTCGCAGGTACAGCGAGTGTTCGGCATGGGCCTGGCTGCTTCTCGTTCCTACCACGTAGCGCCCGAACAACACCAGCAAATTCCCGCTGATGCCAACCGCAGCCATTATCCAAACGCTAGTGAAAAAAAAAATCGAAACAACAGGAGAAATCATTGACCCAGACAAAAATGAAAATCAATTTAAATTATAATTACAATTCCCGCCGCTAATGGACAGTATAAACGAGAAATGTGATTCGAATGGAAAGTAATGAATTATCAGTAGCATATTTCGGTGATCAACATTGGAGATCACTTTTAACACAGTTGTTGTTTCCATGCAACTTTAATCGCGAGGCAAAATCGAAACGTAAGACGAAATAGGATCGATTAGAACATTTAATTTCTCACAACCGTTGATCAGATAACATTTTTTGGTTCATTAGCAAATTAATTTCATCGGTTTACATACTAGGCCTACCACTCCGCTCTTCGTCAAGAACATTTGCTCATCCAGTTTTAAAATCTCGTCGCCATTTCTTTCAGTCATTAAAGACTGTCCCAGAAAGTATGGACGCAACCAAAAACCGCTGCCATTTCGCAATGGTTCAGAATCTGTCAATTTTTATGACTGCGTCCTGCTGTTTACAATCTTCTCTAACCACTTGTGCAGTTGTTTATTCGTTTTCATTACTTTGTTTCGAAATGCGTGGACTTTCAGCAGAACAACGTCGAAAAATGGTGTACAAATGGTGCACAGAACGCGAACTGTCACTGAGAAAGATAGCAAAAATGAAAGGAGTAAGTGAAAAAGCCGTGCGAAATGCAATCAGGAAGCTTGGTGAGGATAACACCTTTGAGGATAAACCGAAAACGGGTCGAAAAAAAGGTCCTGCTAACCCTTAGTTTGTATAAACGTATACTGAAGGTGTTCGAGCAAAAGAAGTCAAATGCTCTTCGTGCTAAAGAACGTTTGAATCTTCGAACCTATAAGAAGGAGAAACAACCAAAACGTAGTCCGAAACAAGAAGCATCGATCAGGCCAAGGGTTCGAAAGCTGTACAATACGATTCTTGCTGGAAATTTGAACTGCATAATCATGGACGACGAAACCTACGTGAAACTCGATTACAAATTTTTGCCGGGACCACAATTTTATACGGTGCGAGTAGGGCAAGTGTTTAACCAGTCCGGACATTGATTGAAGTCGAAAAATTTGATAAGAAAGCTATGGTCTGGCAAGCAATTTGTAACTGCGGTAAGATTTCGAAACCCTTCATCACCATGGCTTTAATGAACAGCGAAATATACATCAAGGAATGTTTACAAAAACGACTTCTACCCATGATTCGAAGCCACAAGGATCCTGTTGTCTTCTGGCCAGATCTTGCTTCTTGCCACTACTCGAAATCAACGGTAGAATGGTTTACTACCAAAAATGTCACTTTCGTCCAAAAAGACATGAATCCATCAAATTGCCCACAACTTCGACCAATTGAAGAATTTTGGGCATTAACGAAGGCACATCGCAGGAAACATGTCTCGGCAGCCGAAATCATTCAACAGTTCGAAAAAAATTGGAAGAAGTGTCAAAACTTGTTTCCAAGAAGTCTGTACGGAATTTAATGAGGAACGTTCGCAAGAAGGTGCGCCAGCTAGTCTACAATGGCCAAGTAGCAAATGTTGAGAATAATATTCTGTTGTTGTAGTCTAATATTATCAGTATATCGAATAAAATTTGAATATCTAACACTTGTGAATTATTTACAGCGAAATCAAATTGCGTCCATACTTTCTGGGATAGTCTTTACAATCGGTGTATAAGCTAGGCAAGAGTTTTAGTATCTAAAGATTGTTTTCCATACAAAAATCTCATTGCACTGTAAACTTTTCATCTGGCAGATGATTATCGCAGACATTATTTATTGTACGCACAGAAAGGCCGCTGAATTACAAAAAAAAAACAGTAAAAGGCCGTGAATGAACCGATATATAAGAGTTTAAGCGTATTACAACTTGTAAAAATTGAAAAATTGGGGGAATGGCCCTTACTTTTCGAAAATGTCTCGTACCAACCAAAAAAGCATAGCCGGAATAGTTTCGAACCAAAATTAGAAGATATTTTGCAGTTATTTGTAGTCATTTGACTGTTTGAAATTTGGAGCACACTTCTCCCTATAGTTCCGGAATACATTTTATGTGGGCCTTTTGTTTGTGAAAATCAATTGAGCCATCTCGGCTTCGTTTTGGAGATTTTGATTTTTTGATTTCAATTTCTGGTACTTTCGGAACCGCATTCTGGGGACCGGTATAGCCGCAGTTAGTTCGTGTGGCCAGACACTTACATGACCTATGCATTGGAATAGTTTTCGGTCCAATTTAAAAGTATTTTCCTTATTTTATCCGTCATATCCACACAGTTCGAAAAATTCTTGTGATTTTACATCTCATAAGATGCGCCGTAAATGGATCGTCGTATTTCACACAAATTTATATTCAAAAACAAGATTAGGATTGTGCGATTTGAAAATTACATGGCTTGTAATCGAATGAAAAAAATAGCCAAAGATCGATAGCAACAGCGCGACTTGAACCGAGAACCATCAAATCACAAAACCAGAGATGGCATTTCACCAGAGTGATACACGCTAGAGTCAGATTTTTGCCACACCGAGGATGCAAAAAACGAAGCACCGCACAAAGAGGAAAGCGCACTTCTTCTCAGTGTCGATTAGACAGCATTTGAGTGTGTGCTTGTGGTTAAACCAGCTGGCGCGAGTGAAACACATTCTCTTCGCATGAATCGCTCACACGCGCTCTCGTCTAAATACACCCAAGTGACCACTGGCGCGTGATGGTGAGCGAACACTTCTGTGAACTTCAATTAATAGAGAGTAGATCTGGCCTTGCTATGAAAAATTTGCTAGGAAAACCGAAAATATTACGATGAATAGTTTTATTTTGCTGGTTTTGCGTGTCCACGCTTCTTCTACGAAAACCATACAGCAGAGTGCTCACCGGCGTGTACACCTCTGTGAAAGTATCTGCATCCACCTCAGAGAATTTATTAGCTAATGCTCTAGCACTTTGGTGCGATTCAGTGGAGGAGGTAAAAGGAAATAAACAAACGCACTCATGATGCGTGCACACTTTACACAACAGTGGTGTATAAATGTGAAAGAGAAGAGTTCTCGTTGAAGTTGTCAGTGCGAGGGGAGAAATTTTGCTTGCTCTTCGTCACACAGAGGAGATAGACATCTCTGCACAAAACATGTCAGTCAATCGACTGAGCCACAGAAACACATATCTGCTTTATGAATCATTGATACATATAAACCCATACAGCGTCACTTGGTAGTCGACTGCAAATTACACTAGGAGTCTGTTAAATTCTGTACGAATGGAATATCACTTGACAAGTTGAGTTGTTATGAACTTTTTGGATGTATCCTGGAAGGTTTGAGTCCGTTGACTCTATTGGTGTTGCTGACGTCGCTTCTAATGTTTTCTGACTGAGAATAGTCATGTTGGAAGTAGTGTTTCTGTTTTTGATTGTATTGTTTCCTGACTTTGAACATCCATACAAGCATCCTCCTCTTCACTACTCGATATGTCATCGCTACTAGATAGAGCAGTTCGTTTGTTCAACTCCAAACGACATGAATCGCAACTTTTGAATTTTTTTGTTAAGCAATATTGCTTTCCATAAGATATCGACAATTTTTGGAACACTTTTTAGAAAATGCGTTTACGGAATTCCTGTAGAAGAAGCTATTCATTTTGTACACCCAAACCTCCGTTTACGAACACTTTTTATACTTTTATACGTTAACTCTTTTTACGAACCAAATCCCAAATAACGTAAACTACTTCGAACCTACTTCGTAAAAAGAGGTTTTGGCATACATCGAAAGCGATTTCCGGCTCATTTATATTCCATGGAAACTACTACAATAGGGGTATTTTTGGAACGGGTTTAAAGAGTAGATTCCGGAAAATGATGTTTGAGGTATTTTGGAAAGCCAAGATGACGAATTCCGGTTTGTTGATATTCCTTAAAAACACTTGCAATATGGATATTTTCGGAAAGAATTAGATTTCAAAACGATCACAAACAACTTTCTTTTTTGTTAACTACACACCACATCTGTTCTGAAAATATCCATATTGTGAGTATTTTCAAAGAATATCAATAGACCGGAAGTGATCATCTTGGATTCAGAACGATCACAAACATCGTTTTTATGGAACCACATCAAATCCTTTTCATAAACACCCATACTATTAGGGTTTTCAAGAAATATTACGAAACCGGAAGTCGCCATCTTGAATTTCAGAATCACCTCAAATATCGTTTTCCGATATCTATTTATCAATCCCGTTCTGAAAATACCCATATTGTTAGGAGTTTTAGGCAATATCAATAAACCGGAAGCCGCCATCTTGGATTTTGAAAAGAGCGCAAACTTCATTTTTTTGCACTTACTCTTCACACCCGTTTCGGAAATAGCCATATGATGGGCGGTTTCCACATTCATTACTCTTACGAACCAAATCGCAAATAACGTAAACTATTTTTACGAACCCCCGTTTAGTTCGCAAATGGAGGTTTCGGTGTACTCACTCTTCAATTCTGAGCTATTTTTTGTTTTTACTTGATTATCACTTGCCTGACACTTGTTTCTCATTAACTTGTTCACGTATATTCGCAATAACAGATTGTTTTATATACAACCATGGGTAGCAACCAACAAATACATTTTTGTAAGAACAGGAAAAGTATAACAACAGGCTTACCCTAAGAAAATAACTAGTATGTTTGTATCAGCAAATTAGAAAACATATTTTCAGATTCTTTACGAAAAATATATATTGCCTTTTTTATATATTTTATATATTCTAATATAAGAAAAAAACATATTATAGAATCAATGCTACCTCATTCGTAACCGAATGTTCGAAGTAAACACACGCGTTTTTCTTACAATCGACATCGGCAAAACGAAGGTGTCTATCACAGCAAAGGCTGTAGTATAGGCATTACACCATAGTGATAAAAAGTAACATCCCCGCAAGTGAGTTCTACCTGTGCACTGGCGGTATCGACAGCTATTGTGCTATACTCGGACAGCAGCGGAGATCCATCCATTGTCTGCTACCCGCATCACAGCCGTACAATCCTGAGTCAAGGTCACACTGAGCCACAAAGGAGGAGTGAAAGATCAACTCACCTAACAGATTGCCGGGTCATACTGTTAAGTATTTTTTCTAACTTTTTCTTTTTATTTTTTCTATTTATATATTTTCTTTTTCACTTTTGTTTTTAATTCTTATTACAAGTGCGGGAGACTCCTTTCTCCCGTACTTGTAATATGAATATTGATGACAATGGGGGTGTCTCGGAAGAAGGCGAAGCTTTCTTGAGGATTGAACGTTTAGAAACCGAGTCTGAATCCGAGATGCCGCCATCTCCCCCTCCGATACCATCTCCCTCTCCGATGCCTCCATCTCCCTCTGAGATATTGCCACCTCGTCGAAAAGTTTATCAAGACGATGGCTCGGTGGGTCCGTGGGTGGTATACTTCCGGCCCAAATCACCCAAATCAAAGCCTCTCAGAGTCCTGAATATTGCCCGGGACCTGACAAAACATTACTCGGCAGTAAAATCTATCGAGAAGGTTTCGCCAAACAAGTTACGCGTTGTTGTGTCCGACCTGAAGCAAGCAAACGGGATTTCTACCAGCGAGTCGTTCACGAAGGAGTACCGCGTGTACGTCCCGTCTCATGTGGTGGAGATCGACGGTGGGGTCCGTGACGAAAGTCTGACGATCGAAGATCTGATGAAGGACGGGGTAGGCCGTTTCAAAAACCCCGACCTTCAGCCAGTGAAAATTTTGGAGTGCAAGCAATTGCACTCCAAATCGATCGATGGTAAATTTTACCAATCGGACTCGTTTCGCGTGACTTTTGCCGGATTTGCACTTCCAAATTATTTGGTAGTGAGTGGAGTTCGTCTACCTGTTCGGCTGTATGTACCACGAGTAATGCACTGTACAAGCTGCAAACAGCTAGGGCATACGGCAACCTGTTGTTGCAACAAGCTGCGATGCGGCAAATGTGGAGAGACCCATCAGGACGATCTCTGCAGAAGAACAGCGGAAAAGTGTTGCTACTGCGGGGAGAATCCTCATGATCTGTCGGAGTGCCCTACGTACATAGAGCGTGCGGAGAAATTGAAGCGATCCGTGAAAGAACGTTCTAAACGTTCTTACGCGGAAATCCTAAAAAGAACCACTCCATCGCACCCTGAGAACCCGTTTGCACTCTTGCCAGTTGAGGAGAATACCTCTGACGACCCAGGCGAAGGACCTTCCTATACGCAGGTTGAAGGAAGCAGGAAAAGACAAAATCTGGCTTCTCCAAAGCTTCCTCGTAAAGGCCTCAGAATGTCCTCTTCGTTACAAAATGATCAAACAAAAACGAAAAGTGCTGACTCAAAACCGAAGCAAACACCTCCTGATTTCAAAAAACTTAGAGATGATAAGGAGTACCCAGCACTTCCTGGGGCATCAAAAAACCCGAATGACCCCAAATCACAACCAGAAAATCAAACAAACGCTGGATTATTGAAGTTTTCTGATATCGTGGACTGGATATTAACAGCCTTCAATATTACTGATCCTCTAAAAAGCCTCCTAACTGCTCTACTGCCAGCAGTAAGGACATTTTTAAAACAGTTGACTGAACAATGGCCCCTCCTTGCAGCGATTGTATCTTTTGATGGATAATTTACCAATGAGAATCGAAGATATGATCACTGTGCTTCAGTGGAATTGCAGAAATATCATCCCAAAACTTGATTCTTTCAAACACTTAATACATACTCGTAATTGCGATGTATTCTCCTTGAGTGAAACTTGGCTGACTTCCAGCATCAACCTTGACTTCCATAATTTCAACATAATCCGCCTGGATCGAGAAGACTCTTATGGAGGGGTACTTTTAGGGATCAAAAAGTGCTATTCATTTTATCGTATTAACCTCCCCTCGACACCGGGAATTGAAGTTGTTGCTTGTCAAATTAATATTAAAGGCAAAGATCTATGTATAGCTTCCATCTACATTCCTCCCAGAGTCTCGATAGGGCATCGTCGGCTTGCAGACATCATAGAACTTCTTCCATCACCGCGGTTGGTTTTAGGGGACTTTAACTCGCACGGTACAGGATGGGGCTGCTTATATGATGATAACCGTTCTTCATTAATCCAAGATCTGTGTGACAACTTCAATTTGACAATTCTAAACACGGGAGAAATGACACGGAACCCTGGACCGCCAGCACAACAAAGTGCGCTGGATTTATCCCTTTGCTCGACTTCGCTACAGTTAGATTGCAAGTGGAAGGTAATCTGTGATCCTCACGGTAGCGATCACTTGCCGATCATAGTTTCTATCACCAACCGTGGAAGACCATCGGAAACAATCAATGTTTCGTACGATTTCACACGAAACATTGATTGGAAACGTTACGCGAGCTCGATATCTGAGAAACTAGAAACATCTCAGGAGCTTCCTCCGGAGGAAGAGTATACATTTTTGGCTAGCTTGATTCTTGACACCGCAATTCAAGCTCAGACGAAACGAGTACCCAGCGCGCAAACTAGTATGCGTTCTCCCAACCCATGGTGGGACAAAGAGTGCTCAGAGCTGAAAACGAAAAAAGCTTCAGCCTTCATCTCCTTTAGAAGGAACGGAACCCCAGATAATTATCGGAAATACGCGGCGTTAGAATTTCAAATGAAATGTCTGATTAAAGCTAAGAAACGCGGTTACTGGCGAAGGTTTGTTGACGGATTAACGAGAGAAACAGCAATGAGCACTCTTTGGAATACGGCCCGTCGCATGCGCAATCGAAATCACGCGAACGAAAGCGAGCAATATTCTAACCGCTGGATTTCGCTAAAAAAGTATGTCCTAATTCTGTTCCGGAACAGAAGATATCCCGCGCCGCGACTTCGAATACAAACGAAACACCGTTTTCGATGGTAGAGTTCTCACTTGCGCTCTTGTCGTGTAACAATAGAGCCCCGGGGTTAGACAGAATTAAATTCAACTTGTCAACTTCAAATCTGTCTGACTCTGCCAAAAGGCGCTTGTTGAATCAATTCAACAAGTTGCTCGAGGGTAATATTGTTCCACACGAATGGAGAGAAGTGAGAGTTATCACCATTCAAAAACCTGGGAAACCAGCCTCCGATCACAATTCGTATCGACCGATTGCTATGCTTTCCTGTATTCGGAAATTGTTGGAGAAAATGATTCTCTTCCGTCTAGACAATTGGGTCGAGACTAATGGATTGCTTTCAGGTACACAATTTGGATTCCGCAGGGGCAAAGGAACGAACGATTGTCTAGCGTTGCTCTCAACAGAAATTCAAATGGCATTTGCTCGTAAAGAACAAATGGCATCAGTTTTCTTCGACATCAAGGGGGCATTCGATTCAATTTCCATTAACGTTCTATCTGAGAAGTTGCATCAGCATGGTCTTTCACCAGTTTTGAACAACTTTTTATATAATCTATTGTCTGAGAAACACATGTATTTCGCACATGGTGATTTGTCGACAAAACGATTCAGCTACATGGGCCTTCCTCAGGGCTCATGCTTAAGCCCCCTTTTATACAATTTTTACGTAAACAATATTGATGAATGTATCAACACATCATGCACGCTAAGACAACTTGCCGACGACAGCGTTGTGTCTATTATAGGACCCAAAGCTGCCGATCTCCAAGAACCATTACAAGATACCATCGACAACTTGTCAACATGGGCTCTTTAAATGGGTAGCGAGTTCTTTACGGAGAAAACTGAGCTGGTTGTATTTTCAAGGAAGCGAGAACCAGCACAACTACAGCTTCAACTAGGGGGTGAAACCATAGCTCAGGCCTTCACATTTAAATATCTCGGGGTCTGGTTCGACTCCAAAGGTACCTGGGGATGTCACATTAGGTATCTGAAACGAAAATGCCTACAGAGAATCAATTTCCTTCGTACAATAACCGGAACTTGGTGGGGCTCTCACCCAGGAGACCTGATCAGGTTGTACAAAACGACGATATTGTCAGTAATGGAATATGGATGTTTCTGTTTCCGCTCCGCTACGAATATTCATTTCATTAAACTGGAAAGAATTCAGTATCGTTGTTTACGTATTGCCTTGGGTTGCATGCAATCAACTCATACGATGAGTCTCGAAGTGCTGGCGGGCGTCTTACCGTTGAAAAACAGATTCTGGGATCTCTCATATCGACTGCTAATCCGATGCGACATCTTGAATACGATGGTGATAGAAAACTTTGAAAAGCTTGTCGAGCTTAATTCACAGACCCGTTTTATGTCCTTGTATTTTGACTACATGGCTCAGAATATAATTCCTTCTTCGTTTCTTCCCAATCGTGTTCATTTCATGGATACTTCTAATTCTACTGTGCTTTTCGACACATCCATGAAAGAAGAAATTCGTGGAATCCCGGATCCTGTACGCCCTCAAGAGATCCCAAAAATTTTTAATAATAAATTTAAAGAAGTCGACTGTAATAAAATGTTTTACACTGACGGATCATATCTCGACGGGTCCACTGGCTTCGGTATATTCAATGTAAATTTCACCGCTTCCTATAAACTCAGTGTTCCAGCTTCAGTTTACGTCGCAGAACTAGCTGCAATTCAGTATACCATTGAGATCATTGACACTCTGCCCACAGATCACTACTTCATTGTATCGGACAGTCTCAGTTCCATTGAGGCTCTCCGTTCAGTGAAGCCTGGAAAGCACTCACCGTATTTCCTGGGGAAATACGGGAACAACTGAGTGCTTTATCTGCAAAATCATACCAGATTACCTTGGCTTGGGTCCCCTCACATTGTTCCATACGGGGCAATGAGAGGGCGGACTCGTTAGCCAAGGTGGGCGCACTAGAAGGTGATATCTATGAAAGACCAATCTGCTTCAATGAATTTTTCAGTTGCTGTCGTCAGAAAACTCTAGCCAGCTGGCAAAATACATGGAATAGTGGAACTCTGGGACGATGGTTACACTCAATAATCCCACAGGTATCGACGAAACCTTGGTTCCGGGGATTGGACGTGAGCCGTGACTTTATTCGTGTCATGTCGAGGCTCATGTCTAATCATTATATGTTCAGCGCGCATCTCCGTCGTGTTGGGCTCGAGAGTGGTGTCTGCGTTTGCGGTGAGGGTTATCATGACATCGAGCATGTTGTTTGAATTTGTGTCGAGTATTGTGATGCCAGGTTCCAACTCATAGGTTCCCTTCGGGCCCGAGGTATACCACCCTTCGTACCAGTCCGCGACGTCTTGGCAACTCGAAATCTTCCTTAACAGATCGGCTGAAAAGTTCGTATCGTTTCTATGAGAGGGCGCCACTAGAATTAAATCCATACCATTTTCAGTTAGTACCAACCTTCAAAAGATACGTGTATAAATTTGACAGCTGTCTGATTATTAGTTTGTGAGATATTGCATTTTGAGTGAAGCTACTTTTGTTATTGTGAAAAAATGGAAAAAAAGGAATTTCGTGTGTTGATGAAACACTACTTTTTGATGAAAAAAAGTGCCGCCGATACCAAAAAATGGCTTGATGAGTGTTATCCAGACTCTGCACCGGGCGAAGCAACAATTCGTAAGTGGTTTGCAAAATTTCGTACTGGTCATATGAGCACCGAAGACGATGAACGCAGTGGACGTCCAAAAGAGGCTGTTACCGATGAAAACGTGAAAAAAATCCACAAAATGATTTTCAATGACCGTAAAATTAAGTTGATCGAGATAGCTGACACCCTAAAGATATCAAAGGAACGTGTTGGACATATTATTCACGAATATTTGGATATGAGAAAGCTTTGTGCAAAATGGGTGCCGCGTGAGCTCACAATCGATCAAAAACAATAACGAAAAACCATGCTGAAATTGAACGAATTGGGCTTCGAATTGCTCCCTCATCCACCGTATTCTCCAGATTTGGCCCCCAGTGACTTTTTCCTGTTCTCAGACCTCAAGAGAATGCTCGCTGGTAAAAAAATTAGAAGCAATGAAGAGGTAATCGCTGAAACTGAGGCCTATTTTGAGGCAAAGGACAAATTGTACTACAAAAATGGTATCGAAAAGTTGGAAGATCGCTATAATCGCTGTATCGCCTCTGATGGCAAATATGTTGAATAATAAAAACGAATTTTGGCAAAAAAATGTGTGTTTCTATTAAACGATACGAACTTTTCAGCCGAACTGTTATATGACTCTCATCTATAACTTCTTAAAAACCATCAATGCCCAAATTTAGTGCTCTCCCTATCTCTCTCTCGTCTACAGCTCTATCGCACTCTTCTTTACGCTGCTGACAGTATGACCCGTGTAAACGATGCTTCGGAGCATGCACCTGCCTTGAACTGACTGAGTTGCTGAAAACTACCCAAAAACGCCACATCAACGTCAGAGCACACCAACAAAGCATCCCAGCCAAGGATAATCTCTCTCGTTACAATCTTAAGAACGTGAAAATCCAGAAAACTCTAAAAAATTTGTGCCACAAACGAATGATGTATTGTAATTCAACATCAATATTTTGTAAATCCCACCCTCCTCACATTACTTCACTAACTCTAGGGGAGTATGCCGCCCCCTTAATACGGCGACCCTTCTTTTCCTATAACAACAAGACAATCGGCCACGTTAAGCTAAAGCAAATGAGCCAAATAAAAATTTTATTATAAAAAAAAAATCAATGCTACCTTGTGCTTAACAATTTATCTACTGTTTCAAGAAGATTTGCTTCTATGTCAAGAAGATTTCACAGAAAAAATTATGAATTTTACTGGCGACAGAATTCTACAAACGATACAATTCATAACTACTTAATTTTTCAAATGACGCAATATTCCACTCGCACAAAATTTTACAAGCTCCAAATGTAATTTGCACTCGGTTACCAAGTGCCACTGTTTGGATTTATATGTATCAATTATTCAATAAACAGTTATGAGCTCTGTGGTTCAGTCGAGTAACCGATGTGCTTGTGATCTAATGTTTCTCGGTTCAAGTCGCACGATATTGCTAACGAACTTTTGTTTTTTATTTCGTTCGAATTCAAACCATGTAATTTTCAAATCACATAATTTTACATGTTCTTGAATAAAAGTTTGGGTGAAATATGACGCTCCGGTTATGTGCATCTTATAAGATGTAAAATTACAAGATTTTTTCGAACTGTGTTGCTTCTAATCGTTAGAAAAATGAAATTTTCCCGAAATGTTTTTTTTTTAAACCACTGTATCACGAGAACCGTAGTAGGTGTACAGCATAATTCTGATTAACAACGTTTTTATTGAAAATTCAGCATTCTTTCGAAAAAAATTTGTTGACAAATTAGATTTTTTTTCAGGATTTTCAGAAACTAACATTGAATTTTTCCCTAAGGTCAAGTCCGTAGATTTGGTTTCAAGTGTACTGATATAGCTACATAAAATAAACAGCTTGGAGCTCTAAATAAATTCTCTCATAAAATTCAGTCAGATTTCCTATAATCAACCGGTTGTAGACGAAATTCATTCGGAATCGGTTGTTGCACTGGAGTTGGAATTCAAGGATGGCTTTTATCGTATCAAAGAACGCTCACTTGCAACTCTTCACACGATTCAATCAGTGCCATCAAAGAGAGATGGATATCATCGCAGCAACAAAAAACCGGCATGGTTCATTTAACATAGAATAGACACCAGTACGAGAGCGAATTTCTCTCGATGACCTGTCTGAGAATCAAAGTTTAGTACGCTGATGTGGCAATTCTCTCTGAAGCAACAAACGATCGCTTATTCTCGTTTCGTGATCCGATTCTTTATGGGCAGTGGATAATTGCGATAGAATCATTTTATTATTGCCGCATATTGTAATTATGTGCATTTAACCTTTGAATAAGTTGTGTCTATGAAAATGTATGTGAATGCTGCTCCACACAAGGGTTTTAAAATATTGCAACCTAGTATGAGAATCATCCAGTCGAATCATCGATTCGATTTTCTACGATAATTGTCAACTTGCGATTCTCTCTTGGTACACAGCAACGATCATTGTCAGACTGTAATTTTTTTAAGGGCCGTGAAATACTGAGAGTATGGAGTGGAGCGAAGAAATGTAGGAAAATTCTCTCGCGGTTCATGCATTGAAAGACTCGAGCTCTTGTAGCATCTTCTACCGGATTGAAAATATTGTATAAAATATAAATAAAAATCGAGCAGCTCCTGTCCAATTTTGCGACAATCTCCAACACTGTTGGAATTGATTCGGAATTCATTATAAATTCCACATGGAATTCCGAATGAAAATTTCTCGTCGATTCGAAATCGATACGGAATCCATTCGGATCTGATAATGTGAGATATTGCGTACCTACCCGCTTGCATGTGCCTGGCAGATTTCCCCCCAGACGCTCAGGTTTTGCCGGAATGCTGCAGAACTCCGACAAGAGAGTCTGGCAACAATGCAAATACCGTTTCCGGTAGAGAATTTCGCCTAGATTTTTGCCTTACTAGCCCTAGACTGGCAGAACCGAATTGGTTTTTCGTGTTTAGCGCCTTTGGTCTTATATTTTCTATTAGAAGTTTAAATGAAGGGCAATAATATAGCTTTTGCACTACCAAACATGATATGCAAAGCTTCATTATTTTCAAGTATTTTTATATCGTTTACCTGGTCTCAAGATTCGTTTAAATTTTTGGATGTACATGTAGGATTTACGAATATCAAATGAAGTCAAACAGAAAAAAAGAAGGAAGAGCGATCTTGCAAGATGGCGTGACGAGTAAATGACGCAATTTCGTCTGCAAAACTTTGACAGTTACTGGAATCTTGCCAGGCTTCTGCCAGCTGCCAGAATTTCTCACAAGCGGGTATAGATGTTTTTATTCAGCCAACAATGGTTCAAGTTCCAATACAGAGCTTAGTAGATCATACTGTTACACAACTTGTCTCAAATGAAGAGCTAGAAAAGTGGTTTTGCTAGCTTGTTCAAAATTTTCTACAACTTTGTTGTGAAAGGCATACATTTTCAAATTCAAATAAAATAAGATTCTAGATTTCAATTCGAGCATGTGACCTTTTACATAAAACATTTACATTGAATACTTTTTTTATGAAAACACTAACAAAAAAAAAATTTACTGGAGAAATATTTTTGTCTCGCTAATTTCCCGTTTACGGCTACTGTGCAATGGTTGATTTCCGAAACTGTTTTGGAAAATATTAGAAGTTGAAGATCTTCAAATTTATTACCATTTCGTCTCTGACTCATCAGTGTAAAACAGTATATGTTGAACTGTTGTGCCACATTATGTTCCTGCCATTTGCACTGACGTGCCGAACGAAAACGTTTTTTCGACTGTTACTGACCGATTAAGGTTTCGGCTTCCAATGGTTATTTTGTTTTGTTTGGCACACAACCGAGTTTAATTTTCTTTACGTTTCGTCTTCGACTCGTCAGTGCCCAACATAAAATGGTTATCTGAGAAGGTAAACTACGGAAAGTAATTGATAATAGGAACTAATAGCATCATTATAGTTCATCAATGATAAACAAAAAGTGTTAAGCGGAAAGCCTCTATTTTTATCACCTTTTTTACATCTTCAGTAATAATAATCGGTACAACGGAGCCCATAATTTAATTGGATTTTGCAATATCAGCGTTTTTTTTTGTTGCGAAAGTCACATGTTATTCTTCATCGGTATGAACTCCAACGCATAATTAAAACAATAATTAAGATCATGCGGTTTGACCTATCGTACATTGCCACCAAGTCCCGTTCGCGCCCCTCCCAACTTACCTACCTTGCTCTGAGTACAGGGTTGTCCAGCAAATGGCTCTTGCTGCTGATGCCGTCGCCCCGGGGTTCACAAACTCGCACGTGCAGTGCTGCCTTGCAGTGGTGAAACTCGGAGAAATGTCTGCAAAAAAAAAACGGAATACCACATAATTTCAAATAATCACATCACATCACATAAATAGACTCATTCGGTGTGTTTTCGCTGTTGGCTCCTTGGCTCTCCCCTAGGCAAGCACCAGCCGACGCTATCACTACTTACATGTAGTTCAAGTTGGTAAGATTTTCCAGCACCCGTCTGTCTATCCGGGTGAATTTATTCCCCTTCAGATTCCTGTTAGAACAAGTTCCAAACAAATAAAACATGGCTTAGTTCCGGTTAGGATTTATCACTCAAACTCGCTATGGAATGAAGTCTGCCATAGACCGGAAAATTACTTACATCGTAGTGAGATTATGAATTCCGGCAAACGAGCCGAGTTGGAAGTATTTTATTTCGTTGTCGTTTAAAAATCTGTCAATGATCGGCAATAGAAACAAACTGTTTGCAACTGTTAGCCAATTCGAATACTCACAGTCCTAATAAATTCGGTAGATTACGAAATGTGTCATTGGAAATTAGCCTAAGCCGATTCTCCGACAGGTACAAATGCTCCAATATGGGCAAATCCAGTGCATCCACGGCAACCGTGCGGATTTGATTCCGGGCCAATGAAAGCGTCCGCAGTGCATTAAGCCGCGGTATCATGCAGTGATCCAACCTCGTCAGCCGGTTTTCGTTTAGATATCTGCAAAAGTTAACTAATTAGTGCTCGAATTTCCCACTCAACAAAAAGGCATACGTACAAAATTTCCAAACTTTGCAACGGCCGAAAGACGCTCTCGTCCAGCGATGCAATCTGGTTATCCCGCAGGTCTCTGATTCGGTTCGGAATCCCCCATGGATGCAAGAGAAAAACATGTAAATTCGGTCAATTAATCTACCATCGTTACTCACAGCTCTTTGAGGTAGTACAGGTTCAGGAAGTTTCCCGCTGTCAGTTTCGTGATCTGATTTCCGCTCAATATCCTAAATGGAACCACGTTGCCGTACGGTAAGCGTGAAAATAGTGAGGACACAAAAAAAGAAGGCGCAGTGCAATGATTCATTATTAGGTGTCCAATGGCTGTCGAGGGCAGTTTTGCAGATAAACTTACTGCAACACCACCCTCAATGGGTTCGGCATGTCCTTTTTTTTTAACGATGCCATCGTACTTACAGCGTATGTAGCCACGTTCCCGGTGGGAAGAAAATGTCCGGAAGCGATTTTAATTTGTTCTGATCCAGATGGCTACGGAAGATAGTACAAGAGAAGACAATTTTCAGTGGAATGAACGCGGTCAAGGGTGAAAATCGGTGCGAATAATAGGGTTGGTTGAGCCGGGATTGGCACACATTTCGATGTACCTGGTTCAGTGCGCCAATTAATCGTTGGCCACTGCTTTGTTCCATCCGGAATTAGAGCACGATTTCATATATGTATCAATTTTTGATTGGGTATTTTATCAGGTGCCTCTCGTTTCTGTCAAGGCTATCAGAAAAGACATTACTTTTGGGAGCAAATGTCCAAAACTATTGTTCGAGAACTTTCAATCAACATTTCAACATTTCAGAAAAAGTGGCCAAATCCGAATCGCCTTCTTCAGATCATTATTTTCTACAAAGGAGACTCAAGAGTTTAGTTTTACCAAACGGCGAATGTATTTTTGTATGCATTTCCTACAACTTGTTGTAAATCAGATCCTGCTTATTGTACAGGGTGATTTTTTAAGAGCTTGAGAACTTTTTTAAACAATAAAACGCATAAAATTTGCAAAATCTCATCGGTTCTTTATTTTAAACGTTAGATTGGTACATGACATTTACTTTTTGAAGATAATTTCATTTAAATGTTGAACGCGGCTGCGTCTTAGGTGGTCCATTCGGAAAATCCGCTTTTTTATCGACAAATTTTGTTCAGCGATGAGGCTCATTTCTGGTTGAATGGCTACGTAAATAAGCAAAATTGCCGCATTTGGAGTGAAGAGCAACCAGAAGCCGTTCAAGAACTGCCCATGCATCCCGAAAAATGCACTGTTTGGTGTGGTTTGTACGCTGGTGGAATCATTGGACCGTATTTTTTCAAAGATGCTGTTGGACGCAACGTTACAGTGAATGGCGATCGCTATCGTTCGATGCTAACAAACTTTTTGTTGCCAAAAATGGAAGAACTGAACTTGGTTGACATGTTGTTTCAACAAGATGGCGCTACATGCCACACAGCTCGCGATTCTATGGCCATTTTGAGGGAAAACTTCGGAGAACAATTCATCTCAAGAAATGGACCGGTAAGTTGGCCACCAAGATCATGCGATTTGACGCCTTTAGACTATTTTTTGTGGGGCTACGTCAAGTCTAAAGTCTACAGAAATAAGCCAGTAACTATTCCAGCTTTGGAAGACAACATTTCCGAAGAAATTCGGGCTATTCCGGCCGAAATGCTCGAAAAAGTTGCCCAAAATTGGACTTTCCGAATGGACCACCTAAGACGCAGCCGCGGTCAACATTTAAATGAAATTATCTTCAAAAAGTAAATGTCATGTACCAATCTAACGTTTAAAATAAAGAACCGATGAGATTTTGCAAATTTTATGCGTTTTATTGTTTAAAAAAGTTCTCAAGCTCTTAAAAAATCACCCTATATAAAAATGGTGTCCAAAAGCATCCCGAAATCAGAAACAGAAACACAATAAAAAGTTTAAGAAATATTATGGGACTGTTGATCCTGAAGATAACACCGTGAGATAGAGGTTTTAAGCGTTACGTGATGGTCAAAACTCCACTACCGATAAGCCACGCAGCGGCAGATCCTACGAAGTAGAACAGAGAGTCAAAACCACACAAAATGGAGGATGAAACCGGGATAGAACAAATGACAATAAAGACTGTCTCAGAAAGTATGGACGCAACCAAAAACCTCTGCCATTTCGCAATGGTTCAGAATCTATCAATTTTTCTGGCTGCGTCCGTTGTTTACACTCTTCTCTAACCACTTATGCAGTTGTTTATTCGTTTTCATTAGTTTGTTTCGAAATGCGTGGACTTTCAGCAGAACAACGTCGAAAAATGGTGTACAAATGGTGCACAGAACGCGGACTGTCACTAAGAAAGATAGCAAAAATGGAAGGAGTAAGTGAAAAAGCCGTGCGAAATGCAATCAGGAAGTTCGGTGAGGATAAACCGAAAACGGGTCGAAGAAAGATCCTGATAATTCTCAGTTAGATAAACGTATACTGAAGTCGTTCGAGCAAAAGATGTGGCCAAAAAAGTGGGCACTTCGAAGTCAAATGTTCTTCGTGCTAAAGAACATTTGAATCTTCGAACTTATACTGAAGCAGAAACAACCAAAACGTAGTCCGAAACAAGAAGCATCGATCAGGCCGAGGGTTCGAAAGCTGTACAATACGATTCTTGCTGGAAATTTGAACTGCATAATCATGGACGACGAAACCTATGTGAAACTCGATTATGTTACAAATCCTTGCCGGGACCACAATATTATACGGTGCGAGAAGGGCAAGTGTTAAACCAGTGCGAGACATCGATTGAAGTCGAAAAATTTGGTAAGAAAGCTATGGTCTGGCAAGCACCACTTCACCACTTCATCACCACTGCTTCAATGAACAGCGAAATATACATAGAGGAATGTTTACAAAAACGACTTCTACCTATGATTCGAAGTCACAAGGATCCTGTTGTCTTCTGGCCAGATCTTGCTTCTTGCCACTACTCGAAATCAACGGTAGAATGGTATACTACCAAAAATGTCACTTTCGTCCCAAAAGGCATGAAACCACCAAATTGCCCACAACTTCGACCAATTGAGGAATTTTTGGGCATTAACGAAGACACATCTTAGGAATCATATCTTGGCAGCCAAAACAATTCAACAGTTCGGAAAAGATTGGAAAAAGTGTCAAAACTTGTCGCCAAGAAGTCTGTACGGAAATAAATGAGGAACGTTCGCTGGTCTACAATGGCTAAGTAGCAAATGTTGAAAATGACATTCTGATGTTGTAGTCTAATATTATCAGTATATCGAAATAAATTTGAATATCTAACACTTGTAAATTATTTACAGCGAAATCAAAGTGCGTCCATACTTTCTGGGATAGTCTTTATATATGTTACGAAATTTTTTGGGGCCTATCTGAATCAAAGTCTGAGTAAAGGTACTATTGATTTTTTTTTTGTTCCGATTATAGAGATATAAATCTTAAAGTCATTAGCCAACGCGTTTCTCTCGATATTATCGTGAGATGGAAAGCGTTACGTTAAGTTAAAGAAATTAGAAAGCGTTTCATACGATAATTTTCTTAAATTGAGGATTACAAATCATATGAGTTATTTGGTGGGAATTATGAATGTTAGAAACCGTTAAAAGGTTAGATTCTGGCAGTAAACGAGTTACGACGCGTAACTTTTAAAGAAGTTATAGGTGTTACGAAGTGTTATATACGTCGATGTTTTGTATATTATAGATGTTACGAAGCGTTACATGCGTTACTTTTTTGTAAGTTATAGACGTTACGAAGCGTTACATGCGTTACTTTTTTGTAAGTTATAAGTATTACGAAGCGTTACATGCGTCATTTTTTCGAAAGTTATGACGTTAAGAAGCGTTACATTCGTTACGTTTTAGTAATTTATAGGTGTTACCGAGCGTAACTTTTTTATAAGTTATAGGCGTTACGAAGAGTTTCATGCGTTAATTTTATGTGAGTTGTAGGCGTTACGTGCATTTTTTTTTAATTACAGATGTTACGAAGTGTTATTTGGGTTACTTTTTTGTAAGTTGAAGGCGTTACGAAGCGTTACATTCGTTACTCTAAATAAGTTTCAGGTATTACGAAGCATTCCATGTGATACTCTTGCAAGTTATATGCGTTACATATCATTACATGAGTACTTTTTTGTAAGTTTTAGGTATTGCGAAACGTTAAATGTGTTACATTTTTTGAAGGTAAAAGCGTTACGAAGCGCCACATCCGTTACTTTTTTGAGTGAGTGTTACGAAGTTTTATATGTGTTACTTTTTTGTAAGTTATAGGTGTTAAAAAGCATTACAAGAGTTTTGGCATCCCTAGTTTAAGATATTGAAGAGGGGCTGGGGTCCACTAGGAGATCGATGGTACCTATTAGCTCTCTCCGGACAGTACCAGCCTAGATGCCGTGTGAAATCCGGCGGAAAAAAAATGAACCAAGAATAGATCTACTGGATTCCTGCTTCCATGTCGTAAAAGGCGACAATTGCAGGAGTTTCTTTTTCCTTTCAGTTACCAGATATTTTCATTGTTTCACTTCTGATTACTCTATTCTACAAAATTATCTCTTCATTCAACCTATCAATTTCCGTCTAGCTTCGGAGAAAAGTTTTATTTTGAATGTTGCGCAAATATTGCGCAAATCCGTTGATATTACAAAGTTAATAACAGAGATAACATATATCGGTATATTGAATACAAAGTAAAAAAACATTTGATATTACTATTTCAAACAATAAATTAATATTTTTCTCGGTAGCCGGCTGCCCAGATCAACCAATATAACCAATAAATAATTTTAATAAATAATTAAAATAATAAAGCGGAAATAATCAAGACGCGCGTGAAATCTGTTGATTTAAAATGATTTTATAACAACTGTTTAGAATATGTCAATGCAATGAATCAACTATCCCATTCACTCTAAATCCTATTCACTCGTTTATTTTGTATCACGTAATTTCATTTATAAAAAATGGGGAAGTTTTTATTCTTCACGCGATAGTATTGCAAATTTTTCTTCAGTTTCCTCGAATAAGAGCTGTGAATCAAGACTTCTTGGGACTTCAATATAGGATATTGTTGAAACGTTCACTCGGGAAGTCAGTGAGTTTAGTAGTGCCTCCGAGCATCTTGAAACCGGAACATACTGAGTCACGCGCGAATAATACCAATACTGAAATATTTACTAACAAATGTCCTTCTCTCGTGACACTTGTGGAGTGCGCAGTAGTATATACGGCCTCTAGTAACAACAAGTGTTGGACTAACAACCCTTCCCATTCCTTAGACGATCTACGGTCGGACCTGGCCGGCGCCGGTACTGATAAATGAATTCTTGGATTACCAGAAGATGTACATTGAAGGATGATTTACCAGTCCCAGGTCGGATCATCTAGAAACTCCCTGTACAATTTCAGCTAATCTCGATCAGTAACGGAGCTCAAGCTCAATTTTAAGATATTGAAGAGTGACATATTTACAAAATCTACTCAAAAGGTCAAAATTATAAAATGATCAAAAATTCATGATGTTTAGAATTTCACATGATTCAACGGTTTCAATATTTTAAATGTTACCGACAGGCACGTACCGAGAAGAGAGGGAGAGAGGCCACGGCCCTTGTCTCATCCCGAAATAAGAAACAGAAACGAAATAAAAAGTTTGAGAAATATTATGGGACTGTTGATCCTGAAGATTACACCGCGAGATAGAGGTTTTGAGAGTTACGTAATGGTCAAAACTCCACTACCGATAAAGTACTCAGCGACAAGTCCTACGAAGCAGAAAAGAGTGAAAACTACATAAAATGAAGGATGAAACCGGGGTAAAATGAACGACAATAATAATAATACACAACACTGCACTGGACGACAGGAAAGTGAAAGTACGCAAACATGCCTTAGTTAAGTAAGATTCTGCAGATGAAAAAGATATCCTGCCACTGGATCCCGCACATATTAATTAGGACTAGAAAGACGAACGTAAGCGCACTTCGTGTACATGTATGGCTGGTTCCATTATTAAACACCAGAGAACAGAATGATTACACAACAATATACTGAAGTCAGCACGAGTGTTTCGAAGCAGCACGAATGCCTCGAAGGACGTCTCAATGGGACGGAAAAGACACAATGTCGGTTTTCTGGGATCGACATAGTGTACTTTTGAAGGACTACCTCAAATCAGATAAAAGCCAGCATCAACCAGCTGGGAGTACAACAAAGTCTTTTGCCGCTATCACTATTTGGTGTGGTATATTTTTTACTAATTTTGCATTGCGTATTGCCATTGCGCACTGAGAACTGTAAAATTGACATTATCAATGTGATTGCGATCCAAACTTATTATTTTCATTAAGCCTACATCTAGCATTCGTGTAGTATTCATTTTATTGCGAATTAAACAACAGGTGGCGAAATTAAACACGGTTTGTAGCAAACGAGAACATTTGTTGAAACTTCGTAAACGTACCGTAATCAAACCGGTATTTTTCCCAACTCTGGTGATAAGGACTGTTAAAGGAGCATTCCTGAAAGTTACAAACTGAGCCTCATGCATAAAAATTGACAAAAATCATTGATGCTCCTTTAATATTCATTATAACCTACCACTAAACTTTCCAAAGATACAAAATTGCAAATTTCCACGATTTTAAAAGTCTCATTGACACGCGTTATCCTTAGTTAGAAATTCCTGTAGGATTGCTGTCGTCACTAATTTTCGACGTAAATCAATCGGCACTCATGTCTGATCTTGCACGGAACGACCGAAATCAACATTTTCGCGAAAAATTTAGTTGATTTGCTGATTTTAGTTAGTTATTTTTTGAGACAACTAAAAAAATCTTACTTTTGCTAATTTAGATTTTTTATTCTCATTCCCTTAATAATAATAAAATATTTGTTGAAATGGCTATTTTTTTAGTTAAACGTGCTGTCATTTCTTAGCTAAGGCACATTTCATTTCCATTCAACTAATTTTATAGTTGAATTAGAGAAATAAAATGTTGTTTTCAACCAACATAAATGGTTGAATTAGTTTCTGCAATCTGCAGCTATATGGCGCACTGTCACCGAAAAAATGGTAACACCGTAATGACTACTAGCCACTAGATGGCACACTACTACCGAAAAAATTTCAGACGCGGTTGTCTTTTCTATATTGGCAGGTATAAATACGATGTTGTATTGGAGAAAAAGACATAAACGAAACATAAATTTCTTTTTGAAATGTTTTCTTCTAAATCACTGTTTTCTTCATTCTTCGCGAATTCGACTATCTCACTGAAAACTTTGAGCACTCGGAAAACAAAAACCGAATACAAGTAGTACACCGGACGGCGCAGCTCGGACGGTTTGAAGATACAAAAAAACTTCATTTGACATATACAATTAGAGTGAAACATTCGAAATTCACTTCATTGTTTCGCGTACAAACATTATTACGCACAATCGCTTCAAGTGCGCACAAATTCTGAATAAATACAATTTCCACTAACAGTTTACTGCATTTTTACATATCGGTTTAGAAATTTAAATAAAGATATATCGAACACATGCGAAAAACATCAAAACAATTTTCAAGCAGTTTCAACAAGACTGCCCTTTTTAGCTTTTCAATGGATTGTTTTACTTTGACACTTCTCATGAGTTTTTGGCTAATAAACTTGTTAATAAAACCAATTTCATTTTTTTTTATTTGTGCTGTCCTTCAGTAATGATGGTGATAGTCAAATAGAAATAAATTTTCTGATTTTAATAACAAAATTAGTTGTCAATGAGAATTTCGTGTTGGATTGAATTACTGCTGGTTTGTGTCCAGGATATTCGCCAACTAAACACATTCTCTAATAATAAGAGTTTTTTCAGCAGAGTAAATTCTCAATTTTAACTAATTTCATAGTTATTTTGGAAATTTTGTTGTTAAAATTAACTAATTCAAAAACAGTAATACGAATTAGGCGCAGAGCTAATTTCGGTCGTTCCGTGTGCTCATATGTGATTTTCTTCTACAATACTCGGAGCTGATAGAATCGTCCAGTGATTTGATCTTACAGGAATGAGTGTTAATAGTAGCTCAAAATCACTACCGATTTTGTATGATGGAAGATCAATATTGATTTTGATCGATGTGATTCAGAAATCACTGATCAACTGATCTTAACAAGATCAGATCATTAGTGATCTTTATTGGAAAAGATCATCTTCGCTAGTGATTACGATTTGTTGATATTTTGATCTTGATTTTTCCAGCCCTGATTCAAGAGTGTCTTCGAAGTTAAAATTCAAGAATTCAACTGCATGATCTTCTACATATGGGTTTTGCTTTCTAATTAAATGCAAAAATTTGACAAAATGATGCCTAAACTATTCGTAGATTCTCAACAAAATGTTCTATCAAATGAGCATAAAAATCAAACTCGCAATATTTTTTGATAATATTCCGGATTCTGTTTATTTATTCGACATAGAAGATAATTTTAAATGTATGTGTGAGATCATTTTTGAAGATTTATAACCTTTTTGTGTTTATTTATATGCCAATTTTAATTCTATTGGCGGAGTTTTTCTGTTCCGGAGAGGTTAATAAGCGTAAGGTTGCAGAATCGGAAGTTGGATTTCAATGAAATTCTATTCATAATAACTTTCTTTTGAATCAAAATTCGTAAAAATTTATCAATACCAGTTCCATTTTAGAGTTATAGACCATTATTTATTTAGCAAACGATTCAAAGTCGTTTGCTGTATTAATTAAACATTTGCGCTTGCAATCCACTATTTAACCTACATGTTGTTTGAGATCTAAAATATTTTTGAATACTGGATATTGATGACGAACCTTTCATTTTAATCTAATTGTATAGAAATCAGATGTTTCTATCTTCGATAATATATGTCTATTCAAATATTTTTCGGAATCGATTATCATAAAATTGTAAAAAATTACTCCAATTATCGATGTTATCAGGCTTTAAAAGCAGTTTAATATAAATAGAATTACTAACATGTTTACTATATTTAATTCAAGATGATATTTAAATGGGTTTAACGTATGACCATGCAAACAATTTTTAATAAATTTTAAGGTGATGTTGGATAAGATCGCACCAGGACTTTCAAGAAGTAGATAAAAAAAGCTTTAGAATGATTGAATAGCCACAGATACTTTTCCTCGCTTTTGCAAACCTAATTATTAACAATTGTGTCGTACGCCAAGGAAAGTAATTAAACAAGTATCATAGATCACAGCTTTCAAAATATGTAGGGTTTATTATTCTTGCAAAATGGTATAAATGTTATATTGTGATCGGAGACTTATCGGAGAGTTATTTAGCACAGGTTGCGATGCTTATTCTCATCTGACTGGAGCATTCGAACCTCGTCCTTGGTTACATGCGCTGAGAATGTACGAAGCGTTTTACATTCATTTCTGCCGCGATAAATAAATGCTCGAACGAGTTTTTGAGAGAGCAGCTAATGTTCTTCGCTTGCGTTGGTTGTCTTCTAAGGTTGATGTCAGAGTGAAAGCGTCACGCGATGCGTCGAGGCGCGCGTGCGAGCTAGTTGCATTTGATCAAAGCAAACCTGTCAGAGTGAATGCGATGCGAAAACAGTACATCGCATTGAATCGCTTCGCTTCGGGCCGTGTTCCGCGCCCACTCTGACATCAACCTAAGAAAGAGAACAAATTTGTCTAAGCACAATAAAAAGAGCGCGGCATGCATAAGGTCTGCTGCTACTCTGTGTAACATACAGTTTCCACAATCTAGAAAACAATTTCAATTTTAGTTTTGTTGCCCAATTTTTTAATTCACGGTGTTCGGTTTTTTGATTCACAATCGGAAATCTTTATTCACAGTACCATGAAAACCTGGAAGTGGAAATTATTATTATTAAAGTTGATAATAGAGATACTAAGCCCCAATGAAATTAAAAATGTTTAAGTCTCATTATTGTCTGACAATTATCGTCACATCTCACTCCACATTAACGGAATTAAATATTTGTAATTTTTCATCCACAATCCGAATCGATTTATTTCCGACCATTCCATACTACCTTGATCAAAAAGTTCCCGGAATTTATTCAGAAAAATTATCAAATAGCATTAAATTTACGTCTGCTTAGCGGTTCAAGTTGAACTGCTTAAGTTTCCACGACGAAGTAGTTCAATTTGAACTGCTCTGCACTGACGAGTCTAAGACGAAACATAAAGAAAATTAAATTACAAGATCGACTGCAACACACTTATGAAAGCGCTTGATGCAATCCTTGAAATATTTTTTATATTCAGTTTTCGGTATGGCCATTTGCAGTCTGACAAAATTTCAGAATTTCATGAATATCAGTTGAAATATGTCTAAATGATATCAATATAATTCAAAACTGATCATCAAATACCTACACAACTTTTAAAATCTCATCACGAATACCAAAGAGAGCTCATACGAAAAATGTTTTATGTGTTCTTTCCTATTTTCTGTGAAATCTGAGTTAATCTGTAGAAAATCAGTATTCTATGTGACATCCGTATGTGTACGTAAAATCTGTATAAATGACATTTCTGAATCACTGGGATTTGTTTTTGAATGCAATATAAAGCTGATTAGGGGGCCATGATGTTTTCGCAACGTTACTTATGTCGTTTTCGCTTGAGAAAACTGAAACTGACCCAGGGTAGTTTCATCAAACAAACACTTTTCACGAAACTGTGTTGGTTTCGCACTTAGCAACGGGGGTTTGAGCAAACCTGGGATGAAAATCCGGGTTCGAAACTGACTCGATTTTCAGTTCAACACCGTTGAAACTAGGTTCGAAACTAGCTTCAAACAAACGGTTTGACAGCAGTTAGGGTGGAAACTGGGTTAGATTTGGCATCAAGCGAAAACAACATCAATGTGACCAATGAAATTACATACTTCGAGTAAGATTTTATTTTTTCGGAATAGTTGAAAAAGGAAATTAAGTCAAGTTTTATTGATATTGATACTTGAAACTACCACAAAAATAGCTAATTTTTTCCTTCTCAAAAATGCTCTTGAAATTGAAATCTTTATTTAAATTATAACTAAATTAAGGAATTTTGAAGGGGATCCTAGCTCTTTAGAATAGAATCTGAGTCTTTTCAAATGAATTATTTATGAGAACCGATCCTGCCATCTCTGAGTAAATTGAGTGCTTACTTTTCTGATATATTGCACAAATCACCCCGTAATTTTCTAAATCGGAAATCCCCTGTGATTCCGGAACTGAAAGTCGAATGGTGAAAATTACTATTTTTCGAATCGAAAACTGGGAATCAGGACAGCCGGAATCGGTTTATTACTGACAATATATATTTTTCACGTTTTTTTTTGTTTCACCGCTTTGAGCGATGGTATAAAATTTTTATAACTCTTCACCCTATAATTCGAGAATCGAAAGTCGGAACCGGATGAAATTCAGGAGTTTTGTATGAGATCATATGACCCTTAGTTTGCAAAAATCGGTCACGCCATCTCTGAGGAAAGTGGCCGAGTAGTTTGAAATTGAATTTTTTCACTAATCACTCAGTACTTCCGGAACCGGTTAATTAGGTTTTACAATATTTCTTAAATAATAGTTTTGCGATTTCAAATAACGTAAACTTTTTTACGAACTGATTTTATTTACAAGCTCGCACTTCAGTTCGTAAATAGAGGTTTGGGTGTATTTAACAGCTTCCGTTCAAGGATTTGCAGTTTTTTTTTTTTCATTCCGGTCTATCAAAATTTTCATTTAAGTAATGACATCGATAAACGTTGAAATTGTTGGGTTTGTGTTATGACGCAAAGGCGCAGTCAACTAAGTATAAAGTGTCATTCCTATGTTCACGCACCATGTACAAGAGTAGCTTATATGACAGAGCATCTTCATGGTAAAGAGAAGGTTGCGTTTTCAAGAGTCCTGCCCCTGGCGATTATTTTTATATCCGAAATTCCATACTTCTATCTTCCCTCTCGGTCTCTTTCTTGTACAAACTCGATGAAAACAAGTAAAAACTAGTTCAATACAGCTTCTAGTGTCCTCGCCCAAGTCCAAAATATATCGAAACAAGTATCTACCGAAACGGGGCATTGCTCTAAGCTAACTAAACTACTGTGATATGCATAGGAGCACATTTCAGAAAGCAACCCGATGAAATAAATTTTCACACATACATGATACTTTGTACGGCTAACTAACGTTCAACTCATTTCACTCTCTGCAGTCAGAACTCGTTTCACAAAAATGCTCGTTCAAACTGGGGATGTCGGAAATTTCGAATTACTCGATTATTTAAAATCGAGTATAATTTTTTTTTTTTTTCAACAATTTTTATTCAGGCCAATTTGCGTATAGCTTTACGTGGCCGATTTACCCATGTTTTTGTTACATAAAATTATTTTTTTATTGTTGGATCTCGTTGTCACCCTTCTTCTAGGGGGAGAGGAGCTTCCATTTCCTTCTAGCGAAGATTGGAGGTTGGAGGTCGTTTTGTCCGTTGCTCGTATCATCCATTGCTATATCGTTGGAGTTGTGAGCGGTTTCCGTTTCCTTGTTTTCGTTGTTGATCGCCGTATTGGGTTCATTTGCAGTTGCCGCAGATGCGCTTTGTACATTGATTGCAGTTGATAGTTGGTTAGATGGTGAAGGTGTTTTTGAAACAGGAGCACTGCATTCACTAGTTTCCGTTGTTGAGCGGTTGTCCTTGTTTTTGTTTGTTTTGTTTGTTTTCGCAGTTTCAGTGCAAGGTTTGCCGTAGTGTGCAGGTTGTTCACAAAACTGACATGTAACCAATTGATTTTCATACGTAATCAACGTTTTACACGGATGTATCCCGTCTTGACCACAAATGATGTAAGATGGAATTGCTTTACGTAGTTGCATACGTACCACTCGCACGCCATTCCGGATACCCGGGAAAAAATTCCGCCATACTTCCTTTTCGATGGAAAGAACTTCACCGTACTGCGACATACATTCCCGAACATACCCCTCGCTGGTCTGCGGGGGAAAGTCATGCACGCGTACTTCTATGGCATTGTCCACCATGTACACAGGGATTTTATATTTAACATTGTCATGATCAATACTGTGCACCCCGTTATTAACCGAAGCAAATGCAATTGCATCTTTTTCACGTTTAAACATAATGTACACACAGTTCGACGCCTTGTTGAATTGAATCTCACTAACATCATTAACGTTTAGATGCATTCGTTCCTTAAGCAAGATTTCAGTTTCGGTTGCTGCAGGTCTAACTTTGCAGCGCTTGAAATCAATACAAATTGAATTTGGCCTTGTAGGCCAAGTTTCAGGCTTTGTTAAATCGTATTTCCCCATTTCGTACACTCTATTGTTCACTGCACTGTATTGTCTTTGTTTCTGTCGTCGCGACCGTAAGAAATTTTGGACTGCGTCGGATGCGTTGCGAGCACGAACTGAGTATAATTTTGAAACTAATCCATTAAAATTTATTTGATTATCTTGGTTATCGATTTTTCATTCGATTATTACTATGGGATTTTTTCAATTATTCGATTAGCTCAATAAACGAATATTAGTTTTAAACTAATCGATTAAATATTACTCGATTATCTGGCTTATTAGTCGATTACTCGATTAATCGATCGATATTACGACATCCCTAGTTCGAACCGAGACGTGCAGTAGTTATTCATTTCGCCCTGAATATCTTTGTCATTTTATTGGTATCAATCAACTTATTGAACGAATTTTAAGAGCACACAAAACACTTTCCAAAACACAAACTATACCTCGTTCCAGCATATTCGTTTTTAAATAATTCTGATTTAAATGTAGTCCCGAAGTGCCAAGGGCACAAAAACTTTTTCAATTATCATTTCCGGAACATTACAATAAGGCAGTGTCACCAAGCGAAAATCCTTGCTTGGTAAAACCACCATCTAACTGCATCTCTGTTGAAATTTTCAAGGCCGTCCACAACGGACTAGAACCGCACTCATCCGGTCACTCCGCACGGTTTACTCCTTATTGACGGATTAGGCACAAAGCAGGCCAAGCCAACGAAAAAGGGCCCACTGGCCGAGAGCGCCGTTCCACTTTTGGGACCGCAGAAAGTCGTAATGAAGTGCGCTAATTTATCGTTTGTTTTCATCTCTGGCATTTGTACAATTCCTTTCCAGCTGACTTCGTTGAAATTTCGGACTGTTTGGCTTGGTGTAATCTCTGCTATGGTGACCGTGGCGAAAATTCGTTTCCCTTCCAAAGCCTGCTTGACTGCGCGAGGGGGATTCCGTCGTTATGTCGGCCAATTGCCTCCAGTACACAGCCGACCGGGGTTCGATTTAGAATGGCAATGCTATTTTCTAGGCCGCAATGGAAGCTTTATCACTTCAAAAAACCTAGTATAAAATTAAACTTCTTATTTTCAAATTCAAATTACAATTTTAGTCAGAACAAATCTGGTTTATTAAAAAAAACAAGGGAACCTCATTTCGACAATAAATTCGAATCCTAGAGCATGCTACTTGCATCCGATTATTATAAAGAAGCACATTATCTCCAAACCCAATCTTTTGGACGCCCGAATTCTATTTCTGTTACTTTTCAAACGTGCCCAAAAAGTTGTTGAAATATCTCTGCTTACTTATTCTTATCATTTCGTAAAAAGGAGAATCTGTTTCAGTATAAACCTAAGAGTAAGAATACGTCATGAAATTGGTTACTTACAGAGCGTACATATCGTTGAGTGTTCTCGATGGAGGATCTATTTGCTCGATTGAACAATGTTTCAGCACTCTGCAAGGCAAAAAATTTAAAAAAAATAGTCACTATCAGTGTTGGTGATTGCCGAAAATTTCACAGAAGCTGCTATATTGCTATCTATGTATATTGTATACAACATTTTCAATCCGGTAGAAGATGCTACAAGAACTCGAGTCTCTCAATGCATGAACCGCGAGAGAATTTTTCTACATTCCTTCGCTCCACTTCATACTCTGAGTATTTCTCGGTCCTTAGAAAAAATTGCAGTCTGATAATGATCGCCGCTGTGTGGAATTTACCAAGAGAGAATCGCAAGTTGACAATTATCGCAGAAAATCGAATCGATGATTCGACTTGATGATTCTCATACTAGGTTGCAATATTTCAAAACCCTTGTGTGGAGCATTCACATACATTTTCATAGACACAACTTATACAAAGATTATATGCACATAGTTAGAATAAGCGGTAATAGTATAATGATTCTATCGCAATTATCAACTGCCTGTATAGAATCGGATCGCGAAACGAGAATAAGCAACCGTTTGTTGCTTCAGAGAAGATCCCCACAGCAGCGTGCTAACCTTTGATTCTCAGAAATGTCATCGAGAGAAATTCGCTCTCGCACTGGTGTCGATTCTATGTTAAATGAGCCATGGCGGGTTTTTTGTGTTTACGTTATAAAGAAACACTGCCGTCACCTTGTTTCAACCAGCATAACATAAAAAACATGTTCGTGCTCTTGTTGCAACAAGAGGTCTAAGTGGTATCAGAACTAGTTACGGGTTGCTAATATTGGAGTCAAATAAACTTATTTTCAACTAGTAGCTAGAAGCATAGTTGTTATTAAATATATGTTTGGATTAAGTAACGATAGCTTATAAATGATAATTAATTCAATATGACAAAAAGATGTGGTGATTTGAAACCTAAATAACTATTTCGTAACTAGTTGTGTTATGAAGAAACATTGATGTCACCTTGTTTTAACCAGTATAACATAAAAAACATATTCGTGCTCTTGTTGCAACATAGTTTGGACTTAGTCGCATCAGAACTAGTTGCGGATTGCTACTCGGGCTTGCAATATGGTTATTTTTGGAATGGGGTTAATGAGTAGGTATCAGAAAACGATGTTTGAGGTAGTTTTGAAATTCAAGATGGCGACTTCCGGTTTGTTGATATTCCTTGAAAACCCTTACAATATGGGTATTTTTGAAACGGGGTTAATGAGTAGATGTCGAAAAATGATGTTTAAAGTGGTTCTGAAATCCAAGATGGCGACTTCCGGTTTGTTGATATTCCTTGAAAACCCTTACAATATGGATATTTTCGGAACGGGATTGATGAGTAGATATCAGAAAACGATGTTTGAGGTGATTCTGACATCCAATATGGTGTCATCCGGTTTCTTGATATTCCTTGAAAACCCTTACATAATGGATATTTTCAGAACGGGATTGATGAGTAGATGTCAGAAAACAATGTTTGAGGTGGTTCTTAGTTCCAAGATGGCAACTTCCGGTTTCTTGATATTCCTTGAAAACCTTTACAATATGGGTATTTTCGGAACAAGATTGATGATTAGTTGTCAGAACACGATGTTTGAGGTGGTTCTTGAATCCAAGATGGTAACTTCCGATTTGTTGATATTCCTTGAAACCCCTTACAATATGGGTACTTTCGGAAAGAGATTTAAAAGTAGACGTCGGAAAATTATATTTGAGGTGGTCTTGAAATACAAAACAGTGACTTCCAGTTGATTATTATCTTTTGAAAGTTTTTACCATTTTCCTTTAACTCTTTATTTCTTTAAAACACTATACCGTTCCGAAAATACCCATATTGTATGGGATGTCAAGGAATATCAACAAACCGGAAGTCGCCATCTTGAATTTCTAAACTACCTCAAACATTATTTTCTGACATCTACTCATCAATTCTGTTCCGAAAATACCTATATTGTATGGGTTTTCAAGGAATATCCACAAACCGGAAGTCGCCATCTTGGATTCCAGAACCACTTCAAACATAATTTTCCGACATCTACTCATTAACCCCGTTTCGAAAATACCCATACTGTAAGGGTTTTCAAGGAATATTAGCAAATCGGAAGTCGCCATCTTGAATTTCAAAACTACCTCAGACATCGTTTTCTGACATCTACTCATCAATTCCGTTTCGAAAATATCCATATTGTATGGGTTTTCAAGGAATATCAACACACCGGAAGTCGCCATCTTGGATTTGAGAACCACTTCAAACATAATTTTCCGACATCTACTCATCAATTCCGTTCCGAAAACACCCATATTGTATGGGTTTTCAAGGAATATCGATAAACCGGAAGTCGACATCTTGGATTTCATAACCACCTCAAACATCATTTTCCGACATCTACTCATTAACCCCGTTCCGGAAATACCCATATTATATAGGTTTTCAAAGAATATCAACAAACCGGAAGTCGCCATCTTGAATTTCAAAACTACCTCAAACATCGTTTTCTGACATCTACTCATCAATTCCGTTCCGAAAATACCCATATTGTATGGGTTTTCAAGGAATATCAATCAACCGAAAGTCGCCATCTTGGATTTCCAAAAATACCTGTATTGTAGTAGTTTCCATGGAGTCGGAAATCGCTTTCGATGAATGACAAAACCTCTTTTTACGAAGTAGGTTCGTAAAAAAAGTTTACGTTATTTGGGATTTGGTTCGTAAAAAGAGGTACGTAAAAAGAGGTTACGTATAAAAAGTGTTCGTAAACGGAGGTTTGGGTGTATTCTCGCAAAAAAGGATGTTGCCAATGATTTGTTCGGAAAATGTGAGAGCTGGATATCTTGTTAATATGATGTCTTTGCTACTGTTTAAATAGCCGCGCAACTCCGGAGATCCGCATAAAAACAGCCGCGTAATTTTGGAACTCCGCGTAAACAAACCACTTGAAAAAACCGCATAGAAAAACCACGTAAAAAAGACCTCAGTGTACTATATTACAGAACAAGCATGGAACTGAAGAATGATTTACTTTTTCAGAAAAAAATACTTTTAGTTAACAAGATTCGAAAACTATTCGAAAACGATCAATAGTAGTAGATTTAGAAATATTGTTATTGTATATTCTCTGTATATTCAAACAATAGCATTTAACAAAATTGCACCATTTTTTTCAAAAAGTAAGGTCAGAAAAATTAAAAAATATATTTTCAAAAATGAAGTTTTGTTCAGAAGACTTTGTGATCCATTATTTCTTCACCTTGAGCTTTAGTTCAATAAACTTCATCAAATGTCAGTTGAAACATAAAACAAAAATGAAATTACATTTTAGAGAAAATTAATTTTTAACTTTCTCAGGACTATGCAAAAACTGTGAAAAAAGACTTTCTAACCGAGGCTCAGAGGGCCGACTCAGTTCGTCGAGTGCGCAAAATGTCTGTGTGAATGTGTGTGTGTATTTGGCAAAAATGTGCACTCGATTTTCTCTTTCGGTCTTACGGTCCCACTGAATATGATTCTGCTATTGATTATTATTCGGATCGAGCTTTCGGTTCGAGAGTAAAAAATGTGTAAAAACATGAAAAAAATCTTTTTTATCCACCTAGTGGTGTAATGATGCCTTTCTCATAATACTTATATTTTCAAAAATATTACTAGAAGCTTCTGTCAAATTTTTTTTTTCAATCTTGATTATAATAAACTTTCTTTAGGTATGAACTAACATAACCTTTTCAAATCGTAAACAGTTATGACAAGTTAATAAGAATTTTTCTTTATTTTGCATCGTCGCACTAAATGATTAAACACTCTTTACCCTATAGTTCTGGAACCAGAAATCGGATCCGGATGAAATTAAACAGCAACCTATGATACTATAGGAACTTTTATTTGAGCCCAAGTTTGTGAAAATTGATCAAATCATCTCTGAAAGTATTGAGTGAGTCTCGTTTTAGAGTTTTAGACCACTATCTCTGGCATTTCTGGAACCAGTATAACCGAAGTCGGTTCGTTTAGTAACTAATATAGCCTACAAATTAAATCAGTTTCGAACCAAATTTAGAAGAATTTTACCCTCTTTTGCATCGCCGTTTTAAAACACACTTTACCCTATGAAAGCATGATGAAATTCGATAGCAACATATGGGACATTATTTGACACATACTCGCACACATACAGACACATACATTGCTCAGCTTGATGAACTGTGTCGAATGACACAGATCACTTAGCCCTCCGGGCCAATTTTCGCTGGTCAATTTTTCAAGTTATTTAATGAACTTTCTATATGAGAGAGTCAATAAGTGTACTTTAGAAGAAAACATCGTTACCATGATTTTGTGATAATAGTAACAAGTTGGTACACATCGAACAAAAGATTTACAATTTACATATTTTTCACCTGAAATATATAAATTAAAATCTGGCAACCCTGCACGCTATACGAAATTGAACAAAGCACGCTGCGAACGGAGCAAAGCCGCGCGTCTTAGGTTTGCATCATCATTTTGAATGACGATTTGAATGTTTTGACACTCATCGCCCTATAATTTCGGAACCGGAAGTCGGATCTGAATGAAATTGCTCAATATCATTTCGGACAATGAGAGCTTAATTTGAAACATGATTTGTAAAAATCGGTTCAACCACTGCTGAGAAATCCAAGTGAGTGTCGTTTTTGAAGCTTTTCTTTACCATTATCGGTGCTTTCGAAAGCGGAAACCGGGGACTATTAGTCCCAAAGTAGTTTTATATATTCACTAACTAACAAAAGGATGAATTGAGCAGTAAGTTTTATAAAAATGTGCACCTCGTTTCGCCATCGCTTGTGAAAAAATACTCAGGAAATTGAAAATTTTCACCAATCGCACAGTAATACCGGAATCGGAAGTCGGATCTGAAGTGAAGGGTCCTGTGGTCCCGTAGCCTGCTATTGAGTTTCATCTTGATCTGACTTCCGGTTCTGGAGTAACGGAATAAAACTTTTACATTTTGCTCAAAACTGTTCCAATTTATAGGTTGTGATTGTTGCTGATCAAACGAACCGATTTCAGCTATGCCGGTTCCCAGTTCCCGGTTACGGAAGTCCCGAAAATAATAGTCAAAACTCTAAAAAACTGAACTCTTATCATTTTCTCAGTGACGGTCGAGTAGATTAGACTTAAGTTCTAGATTTTATGGTCTCACAGAGTGCTATTGACTTCTGCTCGGCTGCGACGCCCGGTTCTGAAACAACAGGGTGTGTTGAAAATTTATACTGTCATGTAGAACGAAAATTCAAAGGAAATCGAAGAATTCCTTTAAACTTAGCTCAAAACTTTTTATAAACTGAAAAAATTATGAAGGGTGATTTTTGAGAGGTATAGGATTTTATTTCAAAAAATGAAAAATAAATTTAAGAAAATTGATGAAATATTTATTGGAATCGCTAGAACGATCAATATAATTTAATGTTCGAAGATGATTCCATGCAAATGTTGGCAGCGGCTCCGCTTTAGATGACCCATGCGCAAAGTCTAATTTTGGCACACTCTCTCCAACATATCGACAACATGGTCTTCACTACAGATCCGGCAATTTTGCTTATTGACGTGTCCATTCAACCAAAAACGAGCTTCGTCGCTGAACACATTCTTTCGATAAAAAAGTGGAACTTCCTCCAACTTCACCAAATGTTAGACGTTATAAGTCGATTCATGATTAAATTACATAATAAACCAAAAGATACCAGCGAAAAATCACTCAAAAAAATTCTTATACAACATTCAAATAATTTTTTTTAAGAGTCTCTAAGTAATATTTATGAAAATATGAGTTATATGAGGAAGGCCTTATTACACCACTAGATGGATTAGAACAGGTTGCAGGTTTTGTTTTCAGAACAAAATTTATTCAACATACTTTTCACTGTGTATATTTTGTCGATAAAGTCCCAATAATTACATAAAATACTAGCTGACCCGTCGAACTTCGTCTCGCCCGAATTTTTTTTTTTGAATTTATGTTTTCGGTCAGTAGAATTGTCAAATGTCTTATGCTGTTAATGTATCTTTTCATTATTTTACTGATTACTTGGCTGCGAAAACTTCATCGAAAACCTGTTTAAATCCACCTAGTGGTGTAATGATGCCTTTCTCGTATCAATCATACTATTATATGTATATAATACTGTGGCATTCTTCAAAATAATTTTCTTCGATTCTTAAAAAAATAACCGAAATCAGTTTGATTGACCGTCTACTGATAAAAACTATCAATTGGAGAAGATTTTAGGGCGATTTAGAATTTTTTTACGGTTTTTCGCCCTATTCAGTGATGGTATAAAATTTTTAACACACTTTACCCTATATTTCCTGATTTTGAAGTCGGATCTGGATGAAATTCAGAAATTACGTGTGGGACTACAGGTTCTTTCATTTGAATCTAAGTTTGTGAAAAACGGTCGCGCCATATATGAGAAAAGTTAGAATACATATTTTAATTGTTTTGCACATTTCACCCCATATCTCCGGAACCGGAGGTCAGATCGAAATAATATTCAGGAATTTAGTATGGAACCTAAAAAGCATCCATTTGAATCTAAGTTTGTGAAAATCGGTTCAGCCATCTCCGAGAAAAGTTGGTGCACTTATTTTCACAATTTTTTGCATATTTGCGTACACGACGAACTGAGTCGAATGGTATATGACACTCGGCCCTCCGGGCCTCGGTTTCGAAAGTCGGTGCTTCTTCTACTGATACTACGAATTTTGTCGTCGTATTTAGTCGTTGATGAATGTTCGTAGCGTGACAATCACAGGAACAATTTTCGATAAACAATTTAGCGATAAAACTTTTTTTATTTTTTATTTATGAATTCTGGTCAGTCAGTAATTATTTAGTAAATTTCTGACATATCAGAGACTCGGATGATTCGCATGGCTAAGTTTGATTCCTGTAGAAGAAGGTAAAAGTTTAGATGCGAGAAACCTTCTGCTTTCTTAAATGAACTTTGTTACGTCAAAATCTTTATCTTCAAATCCTTACTCTTCCTTGAGTACTATGGATCTAAATTTTTTCATATTCTTTCTCCTCTCACAATCTCTAGTTAGTTTAATATTGTTCAAAACCTAAAGATAATTTTTTTTTCTTGGACATTCAAAAGTTCAAGTTACCATTATTTTAAAGATTGTGTCCATTAACTTTTACTGCATTCGTTTAATATCAATAAACGTCTCATTAGTCGACACCACGTCATTTTGTTTAGTACCCCACCTATAATTAACAAATGGTGGAGTTCGGTACTTAGAATCTATATAAGAAAGTTTTATATCAAAATAATGTGCAATTCTCCCTTTATAGCGGAGTGAACATGAGGAGTGATTGTACCAGTATTCAGCTTATCGTTCGAGTCAATGCATAAAATCTCACAACTAATGGTTTTCAATCCACCAAAATTTACACGATGCGATTGAACAAACTTCAACATGCTAAATGCAAGGAAAACCTCTTTGTTTGATCTCATTATTTAAACAGCAGAATTCTATCATTGATTCATACAAAAATCGTTCTATAATTTGATTTGTTCAACTCACGCATACAATGGCCAACATTAATCATCTAACTAATTACATTGCACACAATGCATCTTCTGGAAACAATATTAGAACTTTTGATCCTGTTTACGATATAGCTAAAACACTCATATGCGTTCCATCATTAAATCATTTGGCAAGCAATAATGTTGATACCCAATTAAGCACGTGGCTCGGAATGACGAATCACATGAATCAAATAGGCATGTAAAAATTTCACTTAAAACAACTCGTTGCGCGCCAAAAGATTCTTCCATCGATCTAGTATTCCTTTCTTCGACGGCCAAATACTTATGCAACTCGTTATGCGCCAAACACCTATCGATGATCTAACTTTTGAAACATGTATTTCTGCCAAACCACGTTTGAGTTCACCTAGGTGGGAGGGGGCGAATAAATCGTGGTTCGAGTTTTACCATTTTCAGTTCCATTTGTATAAAGAATTTTCCTAGACTTTGTATTCGGAACGTAATATCCGCAGATGATAGCCCTGTTTGATAGAATCGCTTTCTAGTTACTTCTTGGTTGTTTTATGTTTTTTTACTAACTGCACTCAACGTATTCTAGTAAGTCATTTAAAAAAATTACCAGTAGAAAAAGTTGGCAAAATCAAGATCGACTTTTTCCGATTGAGCTGCTTATTGAAAGCTTAAACAGTTTAACCTGAACCGCTAAGCACACGTAAAGTTAATGCTACATGCACAACACCTATAAATTGGCCCCGAAAGGCCATGTCTTTACTGACGTGCCGAACGAAAATTTCATTTTCGGCTAAAACTAGCCGATTCAGGTATGGTCATTTAGGGGCATTAACTTTACGTGTGCTTAGCGGTTCAGGTTAAACTGTTTGAGTTTTCAATAAGCAGCTCAATCGGAAAAAGTCAATCTTGATTTTGCCAACTTTTTCTACTGGTAATTTTTTTAAATGACTTACTAGAATATGTTGAGTGCAATTAGTAAAAAAACATAAAAACAACCAAAAAGTAACCAGAAAGCGATTCTATCAAACAGGGCTATCATCTGCGGATATTACGTTCCGAATACAAAGTCTAGGATAATTCTTTATTCAAATGGAACTGAAAATGGTAAAACTCGAACCACGATTTATTCGCCCCCCTCCCACCTAGGTGAATTCAAACGTGGTTTGGCAGAAATACATATTTCAAAAGCTCGACGAAACAGTGTAGGTTCCACAGACAGCAACCAGTTTCGCAACCATTCCTTTCCGGAAACGAAGATCTAAAGGGATTTATCTGATTGTTCCGTTTTTCAAACCGACGTGACGAAAACTTCGAACAAGCCGAATCAACGAAACTAACGAATAATGATCCGTCACGTTAGAACAACAAATCAAACGGGACGCTGAGGGGTAGTAACAAAAGCAACGTTCTACTGGGTGCCAAAGAACTGAAAACCGTTCCACCCGCATGTGCGCAGCACACAATTTTTCTTCAGTTCCCGATTCGAAACCTAGTCGCAGCAAAAAAAAAACAGTGCAAAGGATACTTACAGCGTGTTCAATGCAGGCAGTCTCTCGAAGACATTCATATTCAGCACGGGAAATCTATTGCCAGTCAAATCTCTGTGAATGAAAGGCAGAAAAAAAGCAGAGAGAAAGAAATGTCAGAATGAGGTATTGAAAAGGTACGTAAATAAAATAGATAAATATACTGCTGTACAATCGATAGCTAGGAGCAAACATTTGAATTACTATTCAAGTGAAATGTGAGACAACATTCTTCAACCTCGACGGAATGTGGGCCGTTGATAATGGAATGCTGACGAACGAATGATAAGGTGGTGTGTCAAATCGTGATAACATATCATTGTTGGCGAGGAGTAGACTACTTCTTATTTGCAAGCACTACATGCACGTGAAGGTGTCGTCTCGAAACCTTCAACCTGTGGAAACAACTAGTAATAATTTAGAGCAATTCTGTCTGAATAGAAAACTTTACATTCAATGATATATTATTTACACCTTGATTTCCTGTCTACCCAAATGATGTCAAAACTGTTGAAAAATTATGCCTTTTCCTATGGGAAATTACGCTCCTTACGGGAACACACACATGCCGGTATCGAAAGCACTTACAGCAGCGTGACATTTTCCATTGGCAGCGATGTTGGCAACGTTGTAAGTCCTTTGTAATCGCACAACACCTCCGTGGCTCTGCATTTGCACGAATTGTTGAAGTCATTCCAAGCTGTTGAGAGTATGACAAAAACATTGATGAATTGTAACACATGTCAGCACAACGCACAGTGGGCAACAAAGTATATAAAAATACACTCTCAGAAAAATTTATTATTATGTAAAAAAAATTGTGTGCCTGTATCGATGTAAACTTCAGCCAAAGTATTGATATGACTTATTTTTACATACTTTGAATCGTAAATTCTAGGGGCTGGGGTCCACTAGGAGATTGATAGTATCTATTAGCTCTTTCCGAACAGTACCAGCCCAGATGCCGTGTGGAATACGACGGAAAAAAATGAACCAAGAAAAGATCCACTGGATTCCTGTTTCCATGTCGTAAAAGGCGACAATTGAAGAAGTTTCTTCTTCCCTCTCAGCTATCAGATTTTTTCTACGTTTCACATCTGAGTACTCTATTTTACTAAATTACCTCTTCATTAAACTTCATTCAACTTATCAATTTCCGGCTATCTTCTCAAAAAAATTTTATTTGGTATTTTTTCTTCTTCATGTTATTGCTTGTCTTTTACAATTATGAATTGAGTGATAAAAATCAACTATTGCGAAGATCCGTTAATATTACAATTTTAATAACAGAGATAACATAGATACTGGTTTGTTTGATAAATTAATAATTTGTTCTCGGTAGTCGGCTGCCCGGATCAACCAATATAACAAATTAACAATATTCCACGGTAAATAATAAAGTGGAAATAATAAACAATCAAGACGCGCGTGAAATCTCTTGATCTTCGTTTGGTAATTTAAAATGATATAGCTTATAGAACATGTCACTACAATGAACTAACTATTTTGTCTAAATCCTATTCACTCGTTAATTTTATAGCAGGTAATTATGAAGTTTTTATTCGTTTGGCGATAGTATTTCAAGTTTATCACGAATAAGTACTGTGAATCAAATCTTCTCGGAATTTCAATATCGGGTATTGTTGAAACGTTCACTCGGGAAGATTGTGAAGTGTGTGTGTGTTTAGTGATGCATCCGAGCATCTTGAAACCGGGACATACTGAGTCGTGCGCGAAAAATACCAATACTGAAATTTTTACTATCAAATATACTTCTCCCGTGACACTTGTGGAGTGCGCAGTAGTATATACGGCCTCTAGTAACAACAAGTGTTGGACTAACATCCCTTCTCATTCCTTAGACGATCTACGTTCGGGCCTGGCCGGCGCCGGTACTGATCAATGAATTCTGGGATTACCAGATGTACATTGAAGGATGATTTACCAGTCCCAGGTCGGATCATCTAGAAACTCCCTGTACAATTTCAGTTAATCCCGATCAGTCACGGAGTTGCAACCAGGGGTGATCGCTCAAGCTCAAGCTCATAATTGTGAACACTCCTTTCACATTACATTTGTTGAGGGCTATACGAAACTAGAAAAAAATGGTTGCAATAGCTTTGACGACTTAACGAAAAAGCCAAAACAAATCAAGCGAATGTTTCCTGATGACACAGCAGTCGGTGCTAGACAGAAAAAAGCTTATCTGTCAAAATGTTGCTGTGATCAGTTGGCCTGATGGCAGTACTGACGCGTTGTTTACTGCTAACTAGTACAGGGTCCGCCATCTAACTTTTTTTTTTAAGTAGCTTTTATTTCGACATTGGTAACCTTAATGTCACTTCTGATTTGACAGAAACTTAGTTTTATCCTTCCGCTGAACGAAAATGGTTGTGTATACGCTTGAGGAACGCGTGAAAATAGTGCAGTTTTACTTTTTTTTTTATTTATTTTTTTTTTATTCAATAGTAACATGTTTGAAGGCACACTGCTTAAGCTCTTAGATGCCAAGGGCATTTTCTTATTTTAAATTAAAACTAACTTAAAACTAGGGTATTATCATTAGGGTAGTGGCGAATTCCGGTCGCAATGGTCGATTCTGCAAATTCAGTCTGCAGCTGGCGATCGGCAATGGTCGGTGGATTAAATATGGCATTAGTTTCTTCTAGATGACGATTATACGTTTCAATGGGTCCGCGGGAAACACCCCCAGGTCACAGAGACCCAGCGGGTGGCCCGCATGTTGTTCATCGATTGAAGCAGTTTTCCCGTGGGCGATGCCTTTGCCTAAGAGAATGAAAGAAGTATAGAGAAGTAATTTTGTGGAAAACGGGATGAAAAAGGGGGGATGAGAACGAATGACCAAACACGATAAAGATCTAATTAGTTGACATCGAGATGGTGGAGAAACGGAGAAAGGGGGAACGAAGAAGTTAGTGACAGCAAAAAGATCTTGTTATTTTATACAAAGATGGTGGACAGGCGAGGGATTTGGAGAATCGGGCGAATGTTAGTCTCGAACCTGCAGGTGAAGATTATTCTTAGCCTCGACAAGAGAGAGGAAACTACGGATTACACTTGTATATTAATGTGTTTAAGGTACTGGTATATGAGAAGCATATATAAACTATCCCGACTCGCCAACACATCCCGAACCGGAACATTGGACGGTCTACCTCGGGCCCTAAGGGATTCCAGTAGCTCCGACCTGACGTCGCGATACTCTACGCACGACCACACGACATGCTCGATGTCCTGATAACCGTCGCCACAGGTGCAGAGACCGCTCTCCGCGAGCCCAATACGCCGGAGATGTGCGTTGAAGGTGTAGTGATTTGACATGAGCCGCGACATAACACGAATGAAATCGCGACTCACGTTCATCCCCCTGAACCAAGGTTTCGTCGATACCTTAGGGATAATGGAGTGTAGCCATCGTCCCAGTTCGTCATTGCTCCATGAAGTTTGCCAACTTTCGAGAGTTTTCTGACGAGAGATTCTGAAAAATTCATTGAAGCATATTGGTCTTTCATAAATATCACCTTCTAATGCGCCCACTTTAGCCAATGAGTCTGCCTGTTCATTGCCTGGAATGGAACAATGCGATGGGACCCAGACTAAGGATATTAAATAAGACCGTCCAGATAAAGCTCTCAAGTGTTCCCATATTTTCCCCAGAAAATAGGGGGGATACTTTCCTGGCTTCATTGCCCGGAGAGCTTCTATTGAACTTAGACTGTCCGTGACAATGAAGTAATGATCTTTGGGCAAGGTTTCAATGATCTCAAGAGTGTACTGAATGGCAGCTAGTTCTGCGACGTAAACTGAAGCTGGATCACTGAGTTTGTAAGAAGCGGTGATGTTTTGATTGAAGATGCCGAAGCCTGTGGACTCGTTGATGTATGATCCGTCAGTGTAGAATATCTTTTCACAGTTGACTGTTCTGAATTTGTTATAAAAAATATTGGGGGCCACTTGAGGGCGTACGTGATCCGGAATTCCACGAATCTCTTCTCTCATGGATGTGTCGAAAAATACAGTGGAATCAGAAGTATCCAAGAATAGGACACGGTTGGGCACAAACGAAGAAGGGTTAATATTCTGAGCCATGTAATCAAAATACAAGGACATAAAACGGGTCTGAGAATTGAGCTCGACAAGCCTTTCGAAGTTTTCAATCACTTTCGGATTCAAGATTTCGCATCGGATTAGCAATCGATATGAGAGATCCCAGAATCGGTTTTTCAACGGTAAGACGCCCGCCAACACTTCGAGACTCATCGTATGAGTTGACTGCATGCAACCTAAGGAAATACGCAAGCAACGATACTGGATTCTTTCCAGCTTGATGAAATGAGTGTTCGCCGCGGATCGGAAGCAAAAGCATCCATATTCCATAACGGACAATATCGTTGTTTGGTACAACCTGATCAGGTCTCCTGGATGGGCACCCCACCACGATCCGGTTATCGTACGAAGAAAGTTGATTCTCCGTTGGCATTTTTGTTTCAGATATCTAATGTGACATCCCCAGGTGCCTTTGGAGTCGAACCAGACCCCGAGATATTTAAATGTGAAGACCTGAGCTATGGTTTCACCCCCTAGTTGAAGCTGTAATTGTGCTGGTTCTCGCTTCCTTGAAAATACAACTAGCTCAGTTTTCTCCGTAGAGAAATCGATACCCATTTGAAGAGCCCATGTCGACAAGTTGTCGAGGGTATCTTGTAATGGTCCTTGGAGATCGGCAGCTTTGCGTCCTATAATAGACACAACGCTGTCGTCGGCAAGTTGTCTTAGCGTGCAAGATGTGTTGATACATTCATCAATATTGCTTACGTAAAAATTGTATAAAAGGGGGCTTAAGCATGAGCCCTGAGGAAGACCCATGTAACTGAATCGTATTGTCGACAAATCACCATGCGCGAAATACATGTGTTTCTCGGACAATAGATTATACAAAAAGTTATTCAAAATTGGTGAAAGACCATGCTGATGCAACTTCTCAGATAGGATGTTTATGGAAACTGAGTCAAAGGCCCCCTTGATGTCGAGGAAAACTGACGCCATTTGTTCTTTACGAGCAAATGCCATTTGAATTTCTGTTGAGAGCAACGCAAGACAATCGTTCGTTCCTTTGCCCCTGCGGAAACCAAATTGTGTATCTGAAAGCAAGCCATTAGTCTCCACCCAATTGTCAAGACGAAAGAGAATCATTTTTTCGAACAATTTCCGGATGCAGGAAAGCATAGCAATCGGCCGATACGAATTGTGATCGGAGGCTGGTTTTCCTGGTTTTTGGATGGCGATCACTCGCACTTGTCTCCAGTCGTGTGGGACAATATTACCCGTAAGAAACTTGTTAAATAAATTCAACAAGCGCCTTTTCGCAGGGTCAGGGAGATTTTTCAACAAGTTGAATTTAATTCTGTCTAGCCCCGGGGCTTTATTGTTACACGACAAGAGTGCGAGTGAGAACTCTACCATCGAAAACGGTGTTTCGTTTGTATTTGATGTCGCGGCGCGGGTGGTCTTCTGTTCCGGAACAGAGTCTGGGCATACTTTTTTAGCGAAATCGAATATCCAGCGGTTGGAATATTCCTCGCTTTCATTCGTGGCGTTTTGGTTGCGCATTCGTCGGGCTGTGTTCCAAAGAGTGCTCATCGATGTTTCTTTTGATAATCCTTCAACAAACCGTCGCCAATAACCAAGTTTTTTTGCTTTGACTAAGTTCTTCATTTGCTTGTCAAACGCCGCGTAATTCCGATAATTATCGGGTGTTCCATTTTTTCTGAACTTTTTGAACGCTGAAGATCTTTCCGCGTTCAGTGATGAGCACTCTTTGTCCCACCACAGGTTAGGAGGACGGATGTTGGTTTTCGCGCCAGGTACACGTTTCGTCTGAGCTTGAGTCGCGGTGTCGAGAATCAAGCCAGCCAACAACGTGTACTCTTCCTCCGGAGGAAGTTCTTGTGTTGATTCTAGTTTCTCAGATATCGAATTTGCGTAGTATTTCCAATCAATATTTCGTGTGAGGTCATACGAAACATTGATTGTCTCCGATGGTCTTAATCCGTAGGCGATTGAAATTACGATAGGTAGATGGTCGCTACCGTGGGGATCGGGGATCACCTTCCACGTGCAATCCAACCGTAGCGAGGTCGAGCATAAGGATAAATCCAGCGCGCTTGGTCTTGCTGGTGGTGCGGGAATCCGTGTCATTTCTCCGGTATTCAAAATAGTCATATTGAAGTTATCGCAAAGATCATAGATCGCGGTTGATCTGTTGTCATCATGAAGACAACCCCATCCCGCACCGTGAGAGTTAAAGTCTCCTAAAACTAACGTCGGTGCGGGAAGAAGTTGCATGATACTGCTGAGCCAGTGGTACCCAACTGAGGCTCTAGGGGGAATGTAGATGGAAGCAATGCAAAGGTCCTTGCCTTTCATTGTGACATGACATGCGACAACTTCAATACCTGGTATCGATGGGAGGTTAATTCGATAGAAGGAATAGCACTTTTTGATCCCCAAAAGTACTCCTCCGTAGGGATCGTCTCGATCCAGGCGAATAATGTTAAAATCGTGGAAGTTCAGGGAAACATCAGAAGTTAGCCAAGTTTCGCACAATGCAAATGCGTCACATTTCAGATTATTCACAAGAATTTTAAAAGAATCTATTTTTGGGATGATACTTCTACAATTCCACTGTAAAACAGTGATTGAATCCGTGACCTCGGTGGATGAGTTAGCCATCGAAGGATACGATCGCTGAAAGAAGGGGCCATTTTGCAGTCAACTGCTTCAAAAAAGTTCTAACTGTAGGTATCAAAGCCATAAACAGGCTTTTAAGAGGATCAGAAATATTGAAGGTGTTAAAAATCCAGTCCACAACATCAGAGAATTTTATGAGCCCAGCACCCAGCTGGTTCTCTGTTGGGTTTTCAGGGGCACTTGGGGATTTTGGTGTCCCGGGAAGTGGTGGGAATTCCTTCTCAGAATTGAGTTTTCCGAGACCAGGAACTGTTTGCTTCGGAGCTTTGTCTCCACTACTTCTAAACATAAATGTTGGAGGCCCATTGGAAGACAACTTCGTACCCTTACTAGGGAGCTTAGGAGAGGATTTGTTTACTCTTTTCCTATAGCTATGAGGGGCCGCTGAAGATGTACCTTCTAATGGGTCGTCAAAATCGCTCTCGTCAGTTGACAAGCAGGTATAGATGTTCGTTGATTGCTTAGGGGGGGTGGCACTCTTGAGCATGTCAGCAAAGGAACGCTTGGAGTGTTCCTTCAGGGAACGTTTCAAACCATCCTTGCGCACTTTGTACGCGGGACATGCCATCAGGTCATGCGAACCCTCCTTACAGTAAAGACACTTTGCAGTACCCTTACCGCAGGAGCCATCCGCATGAGCCTCCCCACAATTAGCACAACGGGGCTTATTGCTGCAATGGGACGCTGTGTGTCCCAGTTGCTTGCAGTTGGTGCAGTTCATGATACGTGGAACATAGAGACGAACAGGGAGGCGAACTCGGTCCAGGAGGACGTAGTTAGGTAAAGCCGAGCCAGCGAATGTCACCCGATACGAGTCTGATTGGGGGTATGATTTGGTACCATCCCCCGCGATCGACACTGAATGCAATCGCTTGCAATCCAGTATCTTTACGTTCTTAAGTAGGGGGTTTTTAAAGCAACCCATCCCGTACTTAAGAACGTCATCGCAAGTCAAACTGGCATCGGTGACAACGCCGTCAATTTCGACTTCACGAGCTGGGATGTACACACGGTATTCCCGCGTGAAAAGCTCACCCTGAACGATCTCGTTAGCCTGTTTTGAGCTGGTTAACGAGACCCTAAGCTTGTCCGGGCGTACTTTGTCAATACTCTTGACAGTAGAGTATCGCTTCGACAGCTCTCGCGATATATGGAGACAATTTAATTTTTTTCCATTTAATTTGGGCCGGAAATAAACCGTGTACGGTCCGGCCGGGAGTGCAAGTCCGTCGGGATAGCTCTTAATGCGAGTTTTGCTATCGACAGTTGTCTCCATTTTATCATCTGGTGGGTCAGGGTTTGTCATGGCACGGAATTGTATCCGCACGGGTTAGAAATCTGGGATACCACCAGATAATTTCAAGGACAGAAAAAAAGGAAAAGAGAATGATACTTAGCTTAATAATGGATAGCCACCAATGCCTGGCCTTGGCTAATCGGTGTGCTACGAAACTCGGCCGCTGGGGCCACGCGTTGGTTGAATTGTTGTTGTATCTGTGTGCCAAAAACCTCTAAGAGGAAAAAAAGCACACAGCACCGGGTCACGACACTACTCCAAATGTTCACTATTCAAAGTCTATACACTGCACTATTGTATTATGTATGAAAACCTCTCAGCGGAACGAGCACCATTGTCTATTATACAATAACGGTACAATGTCGATTGTCCGATCGCTTTATCACACACGGCACTGGTTTTCAGCGTTTCGCAGTTCACAAAAGCACGTCTGTTCGCTCGGAAGGTTGAAACGGCAATGATTTTTTTTTTTTTTTTTTTTTTTTTTTTTTTTTTTTTTTTTTTTTTTTTTTTTTTATTTAAAAGATATTTTATTCAGGCCTATTTGCGTACAAGCTTCACGTGGCCGATTTATCTGAGTTTTTGGTTTTTTTTTGTATTGGATCTCGTTGTCACCCTTTTTCTAGGGGGAGAGGAACTTCCATTTTCCTCCTGTGAGGATTGAGGGGCAGTTTGTTCGCGGTTCGTCTCGTCATTCATTGCCGTGGTATTGTTGTTGATTTCGTTGCTAGTTGCTGTAGATGCGCCTTGTTGTACGTTGGTTGCAGTTGCTGGTTGGTTAGATGGTAAGCTGTTAATTGCAGCTTGTGTACATTGTTCTATAGGGGATACGTTGGATGGTTTCGTTGAAGGGGATGCTTCACTGTTGTTGGTGACTGTCACAGGAGTACTGGAGTTGCTTGGGGTTGGTGTGAAGGAAGCACCGTTGTTTTGGTGTAGTTGTTTCCTTATCCAGTTTATCACATGGCTTACCGTAGTGAACATCTTTTTGGCAATATTGACATGGGGCCATCTGATTGTCATAGGTAACAGGTGAATTGCACGGGATTCTTGTATCCTGACCGAATGTCACATAAGAAGGTATAGCCTTCTTCAAGCGCATGCGTAACAAACGTACGCCATTTAGAATACCGGGGAAAAAATCCTTCCACTTTTCTTTTTCGATAGAGAGAATCTCTCCGTATTGGGACATAGTTTTGCGAATATAAGGATCGATGACGCTTGAGGGAAGATCATGTACACGCACTTCTACAGCACTATCTTCCATATATACTGGAATGTTGTACTTGATATTTTCATGCTCCACATAGTGCACATTATTATTGTCTTTAGCGAATTGAATTGCATCCAACTCTTTATAGAACTGGATATAAACAACATTATTAGTCATTGCATTGAAGTAAATGCACACGTTTAATGTCAAGATGCATTTGCTCCTTAAGCAAACCTTCAAGTTCTCGTATCGAAGGTCGAATTTTGCACTGCCTGAAGTCAACAACAATTGTATTCTTTCGTGTCGGCGGTAGCTTTTGTTCGTTTGGTTCACTCATTTCGAGGTCGTTCTATTGTTCACTACACAATACTGTACTTGGTTTCTTCTGTCTCGAACGTAAGCGGTTTTGTTTTATCGACTGACTTGGATGAGATGAGAAAGCGAACTGCAGTTATACTTTGAAAATCAGTTTGAAAAAGACGCCGATTTTTGCCAAAAAATCATCTTCTCGGGTGAGGCACATTTTCATCTCGGCAGATATGTTAATAAGCAAAATTGTCGCATCTGGGGAACGGAAAATCCGCACGTTATCATGAAGAAGCCGATGCGTCCTCAGAGAGTGACTGTTTGGTGCGGATTTTGGTCTGGCGGCATCATTGGGCCATTTTTCTTCGAAAATGAGATAGGAGTCGCCGCCACGATCAACGGCGGGCGCTACCGCGCACTGATTAGCGATTGGTTCTTCCCGTTACTTGACACCATTTGGTTCCAACAAGACGGCGCTCCATGCCACACAGCCAACGCTACGATCGATCTTCTGCGCACAGTCTTCGAAGATCGAATTATCAGTCGAAATTCGAATGTCGTTTGGCCGCCTCGGAGCTATGATTTGAAGCCGTTAGACTATTATCTTTGGGGGCCTGTCAAAGATAAGTGTTATGTGGACAAGCTAGAGACAATTCAAGCCTTGAAGGACAACATTCGTGCAGCCATAGCTGAAATAAAGCTGCATACAATCGAAAATGTACTAAAAAACTAGACCGACCGTATGGCGTACTGCAAGGCCAACCGAGGCAGCCATTTGAATGAAATTATATTCCACAATTAACCGGAAGGATTGTACTTTAATATGAAAAAAATAAATTTTGAAATCGGATGAACCGTTTGTGTTTTATTGCATGTTTAAAAAAAAGTTACATGGCGGACCCTGTATAGTAGCAGTTCTTCAAAGAGAATTTAGGGAGTTATATAAGCCGTCACATTTCACAAATGAACGTCAAAGCAAAAGGAACATGACAGTTCGCTTGTTTTGGCAATAATTTCTGAATCGTAAATATTAACTATAATATATTTTAATTTTTGCTGTTATATAACGAGTCTACTAAGGTCTTTTTTTGCGTATGCGGGTTTTACGCTTGTTTTGTTGCGGTGATTTTCGTAGCTACGTGGTATATTTTTACGCGGATTCCCAAAGTTACGAAATTCTTTTTAATGGGTTTTCTGATGTAACCTCTTTTTTTCACACGAATTCCCAAAGTTACGCGGATTTCCGAAGATAGGCGTTTTTTTACGCAGATTTTTGAGGTTATGTGGTTTTTTTTGCGAGGATAGTTACGTGGTTCTTTTTATTTTAATTTCCGAAGCAACGTGTTTACTTTCCACACGAATTTCCAGAGCTATGCGAGTTTCTGAATCTACGAGAAATTTCAAACGCAGATTCAAAAAATTATGCGATTTCTTCTAACGCCAATTTCCAACGTGGGACGTTTAATTGTACACAGATTTCCAAAATTACATGTTGTGTTTTACGCGGATTTCTAAAGTTACGTGATTCTTTTTCTGGGAATTTTTAAAGCTAAGCGCGTTTTTAAAGAGGATTTTCGACACCACGAGTTTTTTACACGGATTTCCGTAGATGGGTAGTTTTTCAGCGCGAATTTAAGAAGTTGTTCAATTTCAAATTTTTCGAATTTACGCGTTTTGTTCATCAAACGCAGATTTACGCAGTTACGCGAGTTTTTCTCTATCACGGATTCTCGAAGTTATGCGAATTTCCAAATATAAATGGTTTTTAAGCACGAATTTCAGAAGTTACTCAATCGCATTTACGCGGATTTCCAAAATTACTCAGTTTTTTAACGTGGATCTTCGAACATATTTGATTTGTTTTACGCGGATTTTCTGAAGCTATGCAAATTTTCGAAATAACGCACTTTTTTGTGCGGATTTCCGAAGATTTCCAAAATTAAACGATCTTTTAACTTTGTACGCAGACTCCCGAAGTTATGTGTTTTATTTTACGCAGATTTCCGTAGTTACGCGATTCATCTCATGTGAGTTTGAAATTACGCATTTTTCACACGCATAGCTAGACCCATTTTCAGACAAATTGTTCGGAGAGTAAAAAAATGGAATGACAAACGAAAACTGAAATGAGAACCTTCCTTTCACGATTCTGGCTGGAGAGAATTTTTATTATCGAGTTGATGTTCATGTCTATTCATTCGAACTTGCTCACTACCAATAGTGAAGACAATGAAGCAGGTAGACTACTTGGAACTTGAAACGATCATTCAATTGGCGATGAATTCTAGGAGCTTCAATTGAGTATGACAGCAAAAGTCATACTGACAGATATGCAGACAGCCAATGGCCATAAATATCATTTTCATTCAATAATATTGGATATAAAATGAAATTTTACCGCACTAGTCATGAGTAGCTTTCAAACAAACCAAAGATAGTCAAATCGTTTAAACTTTTTAATTTGATGGCTCGGATGAAACCTCTATCCATTTTACTCTTCATCTTTCGCTTAAACCCCTTTATTTTTTAGGGAACTGAAATTCAACTCACCATCATTGTTTTTATGTTGAAAACCAAAAATTGAAGGCGGTTAAAAAACCCCACATCGGCTGCTTTTTGAAGGACGAATCTTACAAAAGTAAACAAATCGAGATTCTCTCACCTACCAATAAATGCTTCAAAATCCTACAATTTTGCCAAAAATTTAGGATTCTACTAAAATCTTAATCTTAGTAATACAAAGAACTATAAAGGGCGAAACTGTCATTCCATTTGTTTACGTAAGTTTCGCCCTCCGTGTTCCATGTCAACAAACAGGGCGATACCTCAATTGCTAGTAACGAAGGGCGAAACTATTTATTTTTTTTATTTTGGATGGTTTCCGGAGCTTCACTACTGGAGATAGTAAATGAGACAATAAAAAATTACCCGCAGATTTTTCTTAGTCGCGAAAACGAACGAATTTGACGAAAAATGCATTTCATAATTAACACAGGATGCATAAAAGTAAACAAATCGAAAAAGGGCGAAAGTCTTTTAATGTTGATTTATTCAGTGGATATAGAAGGAAACTGGTAAAATTTGCGTGCATTTTAAAAATAAACCAACAGTTCATCGAGTAATCAAAAATTGATCTGAGAATATACGATAATTTCTAAAAAGGATTTGAAACCAAAGTCGAAACAAACATTCATCGACGTTTTTCTCCATTTGCTGTCAATGTTAGATTCGCCCTTCTTTGAAAAACAGCTGACATGCCATCATTGTATTATCACAAACCTAAAAATATTTGGCTATGTACATGCCAGTTTCATTCATGTGAATGTTGATTTTTGGTTTCTACTTTAAATCACTACCCACGGGAAACAGTTAAAAAGTTTTAACGGTTTAATAGTAATTAAAGAATCCATTACGATTTTTATAGAAGGAAAAAAAATTTCCCCATGAGCGTTAAGGGCTGAGGCCTGTGTGTTTTAGAGGACTATTTTCACGCTTCAAATCTGATTTTCTCAGAAACGGTGACGAATATCAAAAAACCCAACTGACAATCTCTTAGAAAATTAGTTTAGAATATTCTGTGAAAATTTCAGAATGATTCATTGTCTTTAGGCGGTCGGGAAAGTCTTTTTTCTGAGGGAAAAATTGCATAGCTGAAAACGCCGTCTTTCAACTTGTTCATTGAATATCTCGCCTTCAAAAGCATGGATAAAAATGAAGTGAATGTAATTTTTGTGAACGTAAGTGGATTTCTATGGCGGCGCTATTTTAGTTCCCTGGTAACGTAACGAAACATGAGAGAGAAATAAAATCGGCTCAAAAAGGCTGCCAAACAAGCGGTAACTTACTTGGATTTTATTTAATGTAGTCAAACTTGTAACCGAAAATATCAAAACTTTCTTGGCCACCCAGTAGGTCGCGTAAAACCACGTGGCTCGCTGTGCGCGGAAATTTCCATCGAATTATTAGATATAGTCGCATTTTCTATACTTTTCTGTCCACTGTGCAACGGACCGAGCAACATCAGCCGGCAAAATGTCGCATCGTGTGGACAGTAAAGCTCTCAACCGAAACTGAAAAAAGTTCACATTGGCATCCGGATATTCATTGACACAAGTCGAGAAATGAGATAGAGAGGGAGAGAGATGAAAAAAAAATCCACAGCATCAGCTGATCGATTAATCAAACTTACCACAGGAAGTGAACGGCAGATGGTCGTTCAGGGCAGCCGGACGCTTGCGGAAAAAGTGATCCCAAAAGGATGAGTCGACTTCATCATCTGCGAAAGAAAGGTACAAAACAAAAACGGGAAATCAGTGTTTCAGTGGGTCACACGCCATAACTGCTGTCAGGAATCACAACCTCTGTTATGATAAATCATACACTTTTTGCTGTTATTTTTCACCAAAAATTAATTACAGAAACAACGACATTGCTGTTATGTTTAGTGTCTTTTTTACGTGAGAATCGTCATCAACTGTGGTGAGGTGGTTGGTAAAATACCCTCTCAGCAAGCGTTGAGCGCTCGTGGAACGATATACTGCACGATATATTCATTCAGTTTGCTGGATCGGTTTGTTGTTGTTTTTTTTCTTACAAAAATAGTGTGAAAATTAGATGTTACCTTCATATAGAAAGAAAAATTATTGTTATTCTACGTGAAGTAGAAGTATTGTACAGGTATGCAGTGTTAGTTCAAAAAAAATAAGTAGAAAAAACTTCAGAAATTCTCCAATAAAACTAGTCCAACGAGGCTCCAACTGCTCATATTAAAAATGGCTAAACGATTAACCTCTATCTGCCGGAATTGTTGAACGAAAAAAATGGCATTCGGTTCAACGGTCTGTTTCAAAATCGGCAAACGAAGGACCCATGTTGGCCTCTCGTTGAACGATTGATTGGACTTTCATTGGACCAACAAAAGACCACCGTTGAACGATTTTTTTCTAATAGGGTATCTTCTTTGTTAGGGTCACCGGCAAGCGAAGTTTTCATAGATACCACAAAAACAAATGCACCAGTAGTGACACCATTAGCAGGTAATACTGCCAAGATAATCAATCTTTGGGTAGTCTTGGAAAACACAAATACTGCGATGTGATCACAGACTAACAGACAGGACACTCAAATTAGATTCTTCAATCATTTTAACGGTCATTTCGAATATTCCTTTATTTGGGACAATACTCACATGTGTCATGATGGCGCCATGTTACCCTATCAAAAACATCCTGTCTGTCATCTAGACTGTGTTGATTTTTTTCATTTACCGACAGAGTTGCCATTCAAACAGAATTACCTGTAATGTATTGATTTGTATACGTCCATGCGAATTTCATGCAGGATACAGATTTAATACAAATTGCCAAAACTATATACATAATTGTGCCTATTTCTCATCCTCCAACGCAAGACAAAATCGAACCCGTTTTGTTACAATATTTACTTGCTTCTGGTCTGCCGCCACTTAACTTCTGGTGAAAACTACCAACACAATAAAAAATAGTCTAGATGAACAACGTTGAGTCAAATAAATGGTTACCTTCCAACATCGCGAAAAAGTTAAATATTTTATCAACGTAATCGAATACTTTATTGTGACGATTCATTTTCAAATATTTTGATGAAATCAGGCATCCCTGCAAGCAGCTGATCGATGTTGACAAACGAGGGGAAACCAACTAGTAAAAAAACTTTTACATAACACAAGGGGCGTACAGATAGTAAATATTTCGCGCAGTACAATATAGATGGAGCTAGTGCATCACGAAAAATTATTTTTTATAAGAATTTACTCATACTGTCATGTCTGTTAGTCTGTGATGTGATTTCAATGTATTGATGTTTCCCCATGGGACTAGAGGACTACGACTTTCGAATATTAATCATCAGACCTGTTTGGATCTTTAAATTGAATGAATTTTCTACAGAAATTCAAGGAGGCTCAATTTCTTTCTGATTTTTAGCAAATCTGCTGTCACACAGAATATGATTGACAAATGAATTTCGATTTGTGTTTCAATCTATGCACTGTCCAGCAGCCAACAAATGAATGTCTGCAACCAGAAATTAGCTGTAATAAACAACAAATCATTTGCAGCTGCTACCGCCGGGAAGCACTGATTTTAGTCATCGATAAACCCATAATCTTATGGTTCCCCGAGAGTGAGCAAGCAGCAAACTAAATTCCATCTTCAAGCAGCTACCGAGAAACTACCGGTTTTAGTATTGATTCCAGACGGAATCCGGTCTCAGCTTTGGTCGAATTTGGGTAGCTGCCAACTTGAAAACGACGAGATTCCGCAGAGATAAAGTTGTGATGGCGTCGATTCGATGCAAAATTGGTAGCATCCGGTAAACAGCTTAATTTTACAATAATATGACAGTATCCACATTACATAAACACAATAAAAAATATCAAAAAATCTTATTTGGCATGCCAAAATAATTCCACCTAAGAAGAATCGCAACACAGACGAAACTTGAGTCTAGACTAACCGTTAATCTTGTTCCTATTGAATTATAGTGTTGTCTAAAATGCGAAGTATAATTTTCTGTCTAAATTAATATGATCATTGTGACGTATCATAGCGTGATTGATGCAGAAACAAGTGTACAACAGGAGAAAATTATTATAAAAAGTATTAAACATCGGATTTTGAATCTTTCGAGCAACGCATAACACAAATCTAAATGATTGAGGCCTATTTACAAGAATATATTTTCTCCAAAAATCTTTGTGCTGGTTCAAGGACGCGCAGTTTTTATTTCGTGTTCTCAGTCACATGAGAATTTTAAAATAATTAAGGTCACGATGGATAGAAACCAGCAAAAAAGATATGTAACAGTATTGGTGAAACCATTTTTTTCAATGCAGTAATGATAAGGAGTGTATCGAAAATAAGCTATCCATATACATTTGTTTTGTACGCATGTATTTGTGATGGTTTTTTATGCTCAGATCACAGCATGCTGTGCGTTTAGCTGTCAGCTTTCGTTTGTTTACGTTTGTGCGGTTGAAATTCTGCGTTTTCAAAATGTCGCGTATTCAAAAGGAAGTGAAAATTAAGGTTCTCTGGACACATGGCAAAGTGAGAAGGGTATTACTATGCGAAAATTGACGAAGCGGTTTGGAATTTATCATGCCAGTGTTGAAGCCATCATTAATAAGTTTGGGGAACAATACTCTTTGGATGAGCTACCAGGAAGAGGCAGAAAACCCGGTTCCTCCAACCTGAAACTGGACCAGAAAGTGGTATGTCTAATCATGAAGAACAAATCAATTTCAATACGTGATTTGGCCAAAAAACCAGGAACGAGTGTTGAAATGATCCAGCGTATCAAGAGGCAAATCACCTGAAGACCTACAAGAAGCAAAAAATCTCGAAACAAAGTGTAGAACAGAAGAAGCGAGCAGCAACAAGGGTCCGGAAATTGTATTCGCGTCTTTTTGTTTTTTAGTGTCTGGGTGCATGCGTTTTGATGGACGATGAGACTTATGTAAAGGAGGACTCAAAAACCCTTCCAGGTTCACAATACTTAACTGTCGTCGTTGGGGAGGATGTAAGCGATGCGGACAGGTCGATTCAAAAAGAAGAATTCGGTCGAAAGGTACTGGTATGGTAAGCAATATGTTCCTGTGTTTTAAAGTCAATTTTTTTCACACTACCGGAACTATAAATGCAGAAATCTATCGATCTGAGTGTCTCCAGAACAGATTGCTGCCTTTATATAAGAAGCATAGTACACCTCCACTCTTTTGGCCGGATTTTGCGTCGGCTCACTACGCCAAAACCACTCTCAATTGGCTTGCGGAAAAGGGTATAAATTTATCGTTTTTATCATAATTTGGAAGAAAAATTTGTGGATAGCTTATTTTCGATACACTCTTTAAGTATAGCTAAGGGCTCATGCTGGAAGGCTATCCATTTGCCAGTCACCGTTTCGTTCGTAAATGAAAATCCCAGTATGCACACAACCCCGTCGAAAAATCAATCCAATTGTATGCGTACAATATTGAAGTAATGCTTTCAAATCAAGTTAAATATGTCAGTTCCATCAACAAGTCACCGAAATACAAGCGCTTCAAATTAGGTCTGAAAAATCTATAATCGAACTTTCTAAATTTTCTGCTAGATACTGGAGAATCAAAATCAACAGCTAATTGATACTCAATATACTCAAAGGAACACGGTGTGCAGGGGCGGCAAATATGGGGGGGGGCTGATCACTTTTTACCCCTCCAAAAGATGACCATGCCCTTCCAATATTTTGGCAACTGGAATAAATATTTGAAAACTTGCCAGAAATATCTTATGATGTCATATTTTAATCGTTCATATTTCATAACAAAGTTACTAAAATTTTTAAACTAATTTACTACAATGTTAAATGTACTATACTGTTCCACTTTCGAATATTGGTTATTACTGAAATAGTAAGGAAAATGTTTGTCATTGTGTCACAACATTCGGAAGAGAAACTAAACTAGCTTACTTGGTTGCTTTTTGTCGACTGAATATGAATTACTTTACTATGGCGCGCCTTTTCAAAACTTACCCTCTGAGAGAGTGATAAGTTTTTGATTGTGAATATCTCCTGTTGTATCTAATGAATCAACATAATTCTTGCTACATGCCATCGGAAATATGATCACAATTTTATGATAAAATTTTCAGTTGTGTGACAAATCTCAAATAGTTCAAAATTAAACTTTTCTGAAATGTTTGGTATAAACGAGTATCAAAGAGGATAATTCATAAGGCGCGTTCGCCTTTCTCGTATTTTGAAAGCTCATAGCTCAGTGTTCTGTGGAAGGATTTATATAATCTAACTACCATTAGAATCGAAAATTTTGAACTAGAACGTGTATTGCAACAACATTGAAGTTTTTCAATAGTACACTATTGACAAACCTGTTTGATTTAATCCATGACAGCACCAGCCAATCAGAACGCGAGATGTCTGCATCTGCGAACAGGAAAAGGAATTTTTGCAAAGGGGCTGTCCGTACATCGCTGCCAGTAGCAGGTATAAAATGAAATGTGATGTGAGAAATAGCGTCATTTAAGTTAAAGCAGCTACTCTGAACGTACGAGACTTCGTCAGCACGATGGCACCGAAAACCGGTAGAATGGCAGCCAAAAAGTCCAGCAAGGCCCATTCAAAGCACTTTTAATGTGGAACACATTTTTGTTTTCTATATAGCGATGCAAACTAGAAACTCAAGAAAAATACACGTAGAAATGTGGTCAGGTTTTGAACAATTACAACTCAGTCAATTTTGTATTAATTATTAATATTATGTCACCATTTGATTGGAAATATTTCTACGTATCGATTTGAATGTTCATAGCCATGTATTTTTAATTTTATATCATTGAAATGTTGATTAATAGCTAGCAGTGTCCTATTTTGGCTGCAAAAAATCTCCGGCATACCGGATTTCTCTGCCATAGTCGAAGGTTTTGAAGGAGTAAGCGATATATCAAAGGGAAAGCAGCGCTCTGATTGGTCAATCGAAGCAAAAGCAAAGCTGTTGGAAGCACGCGAATCTACAAATAGAAGCGAAATTATAGCTAACATTTCAGTCTTATGCGTAGCTTGCTAGAGGTAGGTTGTTGCGACTTACCCTCCAACCAACCAGCAATTGCAACCAATGCACAACAAGGTGCATCTACAGCAACTAGCAACGAAAAGAAGACGGAAATCGACAACAATACCATCGATGCGGCAATGGAAGACGAGACGAACCACGAACTAAGTGCCCCAATCCTCGCAGGGGGGAAATGGAAGCTCCTCTCCCCCTAGAAAAAGGGTGACAACGAGATCCAACTCAAAAAAAAATATTTAAAAAATCGGCTCAATCGGCTAAAAGTTTGTACGCAAATAGGCCTGAATAAAAATATCTTTTAAATAAAAAAAATATAACAAATTGTCAGAACAAAGGTTTCCACTTGATTTGCGCATTCTACTTTCTAGGCGTATCAGAACTGGCTAAACTTAAAGCAATCTTAAATATTTCTTTATCACAGTGATGTGGTCATCCTGAAAAGGGCGGGGTTTTTGTTCAACTCCTCGTCATTACGGATGGTCAGGTGCAGATGGCGAGGGATGATTCTCGTTTTCTTGTTGTCACGGGCAGCGTTACCGGCCAATTCCAACACTTCGGCAGCCAAGTACTCCATCACTGTCACCAGAGAAACCGGTGCACCGGTACCGACTCGCTCGGCGTAGTTTCCCTTCCGGATGGATTCTGCCAACTGGGAACTGCAGACCAGCACGGTTCGAGTGGGACTTTGCCTTGCCCTTAACTGTTCCTCCTGTGTGTGTGTTTCTGCGTAAAAATTCCATGAGATACTGTTACAACTAGACAGTCAATTCAGTATTACTGGCTGCCGCTCTACTAACTCTCTCTTTTATGTCGTCTCACTGTTTCCCTTTCTGTGAACAGAAAAAGGAATTTTGTCTTGTCGAAGGGGCTGTCCGTACACCGCTGCCAGTAGCTGGTATAAAACGAAATGTCATGTGAGAAATGGCATCATTTAAGTTAAAGCAGCTACTCTGAACGCACGAGACACCGTCTGGCATTGAAAACCAGTGGAAAGGAAGCCAAAAATTCCAGCAAGGCCCATTCAAAGCACTTTTCAGTGCTTTTCAGAAAATTCAAAGCACTTTTCAATGCTAAAGATCATCATAAAGAACTAGTTGAATTTTGTCGCTTTCCTACCATTTTCTGAGCAACTGTTGCCGAAACAAGACACACACGAGAACCATCTCAGATCTTGTTGATTGTGACAATTCAAGGCACTTTTTAGTACCACAGATAATCATTAAGAGTTAATTAAACTTTCATTATTTCCTACCAAAAGATTCATCAAGATGGAAATTAAAATTATTTGTACCGTCACTAACACATTCAATTACGAACGGCAATGCGAAAGCGAAAGTGATGATGTTGAACACATCTTTATACTAGTATGGGGTCGTGTGAAAATATGCCATGCGAAACAGTGTTGCCATATATACAGATTAATCTTTAATATTATTATTTTTATTATTATTATTATTATTATTATTATTAATATTATTATTATCATTATTATTATTATTATTATTATTATTATTATTTTTATTATTATTATTATTATTATTATTATTATTATTATTATTATTATTATTATTATTATTATTATTATTATTATTATTATTATTATTATTATTACCCACCCGCCTTTTTTTTGTGCCCCACATACTTAAAACAGATTCTCGAGCTCGGCAGATTAGATCGGCAACACGAAATTTTACTAATCGTTATGCTCTTTTCCGAAATTCGTAAATGTAATATTCTGATATCTCGGTAAAGCGCGTTCTTCTGCCGAAGTTTGGAAAAATATTTAGCTGAGCTTGTCAGTAAACAACAAATATACCGAAATCAGCAAATCCATTTGCCGAGATTTCGAACTGAAACTCGGTGAGACACTTGTCATTTAATATCTCTTATCGAATTTGCAAAACACCACTTAGCCATTGCTGGTGGAGCGGGAAAATATATATATTGGATGCAGGAAAGAGATTCTTATATTTCTTGAAAAGGTAAGTGAAATAAAAAACTCTGCTGTTCATATATACTTACAAAAGTCTTCTTATTTCCAGAGCACTGGTAATAATTGTCTTTAACCGTGGTGTTTTCTTTCGTGTACTGCATTAAAATAGACATTAAAAAACACCCCCTTTTCTCAACAGTAGCTTTAGTGATATATATTATATACGATAGGAAAAATTTCATTTCATTTAATACAATAAAGAAAAATCATTTCTACGTTCGATTACTGATGACTCGGCAATTCATTATTCGTTCATAATCGCTTTTGCCGAGCTAACAGGAGAATTGCTGCTGACAAGTTCGGCAATAATTGACAGTTAACAAATTTGGTATTACGATTTATTAATTTTTAGTTGGTTTGACGTAAAGCTGTATTGCCGAGAAGCTCAGTAATTATTATTTTGCCGAGATGATTACCGAGCACTCGGCTGTGCAAATTTCGGCATTTTTTGCCGAGATTCAGCAATAAAATTTAAGTGTGCGCCAATATTTCATGGAACTTGCCGCCCCTGACGGTGTGGATCAGGCAGAAAATGGCATCCACACATCGCACACAATGCAAAAGCGATTTTTTTGCAAGCAAATGGGTATTTGGAAATTCCCTTTTGTGCGATAGTTCGTAAGGTCAAAAGGATGACATCATTATGGCAAGCTCTGTATGACTCGTGAAAACATAAGCCAATTCAAATCGACTTTTCAATGGTATCCCGATCAACAGAGCATAACAGGATTCTATTAAAATTATATATGATCTTAATATTTATATCTCATTATGCTATAAATATGATTCTAAATCAGAAGCAAACATTCAGATTTTATTAAGATTATAGCAAGTCCAGATATTATATTAAGGGCCGTTATATTTCAGATAAAACTATACTAGAGAATTGAGAAAAAAGAGCTCAAACACTTTTGTCGATCATGTTTTTGACTTTCAACCCGAAAAATGCTATACTTCAACAAAGAGCAGTAACAAACATATTTTCCTGAAAATGCTTTTGAAAACAATAATTTGATATTTGATATTTGATTTCGAAATGACGAAAAAAAAATTTAAATTTGAGAACGTTCCTAAGTAACTCCTACTTAAATTGTGTAAAGTTTTTATTCAAATCTTAATTTTATGTTGAAAATAAATATTCTTCAAGATGATTTTTCGCTTTTTCTCTTACGTACAAAGAAAGGTAAGGCAAAAGCTTCAAATCTCGACTAATAAATATTGGAAAAAGTGGATTATTGGTGACCGATTTTTGTTTCCGAAATCACAGAGTGATAAGTGTATAAAATTTCAAAACTTATTCAAAAGTGACGCTGCAATAAACGAAAAACAAATTCTAAACTGGACTCAACACCTAAATCTAAACTCAGTCCCTGGTCCCTCCCTAAATCAAAAACAGATATATAATTATTTAGAAGGTCTCAGACATGTGTTACACAAATTACAAGACAGTAAACGTGATTAAATGTAATGCAATATCTGTTCCAATGGAAAAGTTTGAAGTATAACACCTGTAACAGGCACACAAAGAATTAGGTACATGAGCAATCTCCAGTAAAATAATTCTTTTATCTTTGGGCCCCTCCCGAAAAGAAATCCTGGGTACGGGCCTTAATCATGAATCAGACAAAAACGATTTATCGCACTATAAAACCTTTGATTTGAAAAGTTCAATCTATCCATATCTGATAAATTTATGATTGCCTCATTTCATAGTACTTTGATTACTTCCAATTTGGAACCATGAGCTGGGATTCGAAATTTGCAATTTAGAGTTTAAAGCAGGGGTTCCCAAACTATTTTGGGCCATGGACCCCTTTACTAAAATTAACATAGGCCTCAGACCCCCATCAACAAATTCCCTTGAAATTCAATTTCTTGCTTTTTTAATATTGATGTAAAATACTTACATATTTCTGCGGTTGGTCAAATAAACATAACTTTTTAGCGTAAATATTTCAAATTACAACTTATATCAAACAATAGGGGGTCGATTTCTAGACCTCGTCGACCCCCATAGTCAGTTTTCGTTTACGTCGACCCCCGCAAAAAGGATGTCGACCCCAAGGGGTCTATATCGACCACTTTGGGAACCCCTGGTTTGAAGCAACCGACCCACATTATGAGATTTTCCATTTGAATCATTTTTCTGTGAGTCAATCTAGGTAGATATTTAACAATCAAACCGGAATAAAAGTTCAATTCTCGGTTAATTTTTCAAAAGGGCGTATAAGCAAGTGACTTTTTCTCTTTTTTTTTAAATAACTATTCATGTATTTGATGGTTTTTGAACATTACTTGCTGGACTTCTGGCAGCGGATATCGCAAACTAATGTGACTAAGTAATTGGTTGATGATCAGTCATAAAAACTTGCTATTCGAATCAATGTTATATACACTTCTTCTAATTTTTCACTGTCTTTCAAACGAATTTTTATTCTAATATAAATTTACGAAAATCGATTCAGTCATCTCCGAGAAAATGAAGATAACATTTTATTCAAATATGCCCGCCAATACACACATACACATACGAAACACACACACACACACAGAGAACCGACAGAAAATTCACTATTTCAACTGAACGAGCGAACTGATTCGAATGTTATTGGAAAGTCGGCCCTCTTGCTACAAAGAATAAAAAACTGAAACTATCAATTCACTAGTTAATTTCCTCAGATTCTATAAGGTAGTTTTGTTTCACTGAATTTAGTCATTTCCGTTCATTTACAACTATTCTTCAGTACCAAAAAAAAAGCTTGCTCATAGTTCTAAAATAGCCCTTTTGTCATTCATATGCCGGTTGGAAGGAAACGACGAAAGAGTGAACGAGAAGAGCGATAGACTATTTTTGTAGTAATATGGTCTTACACTAGTTATTATATGATGCCAATATATCCTTCCAACCTCAGTTGGTTCTCATGCCCCGATGCAATCGTAGCATATGTTGGCAACTCAAAACTTCCCGGTTTGGAACCAGTCGCTTAATTGTGCATGACTTTTTTATGGCAAATCAAATCGCCAAAAGGTATGCAATTTCATCTCACTTCGCGAAATCTAGTTTTAGAATTGCACGGTAAAGCCTTTCCCCCCAGAAAATGAGCAATAACAGCTTATAATTCGTACTAAATTTGTAACTAATTTAGATATAATATTGATATTTACATATCAAGGTTTGTAACAATTTTGTTATCACCTAGGTTAAATTGAGATATAATGTTTGTTATTTTAACTATTGACGAGGCCAAGATTATGACTAATTTAGATAGAAAAAACAAAACAACCCCAGATACAATTTTGTTCTCCCTTGTTGATCGGGATACTATTGAAATACTTAAGCGACGTTGCCTAATATGTTTAAGTTGAATGGTTCTGAATCTATTTATAGTTAAATTATATAAATCCATCAAAAAATAACTACGTTACAAGCCTTCAAAATTAGGACAGGAAATGCTCATAACGAAAAACAAACTAAAAAATAACTAAAGGCCAGTTAATTTGCAATAGCTAAAATTTAAGCATGGATAAAATGTTTCTTTTTCATACTGAAAACCATGAAAAAAACGCACAGTTGGATTGTCACATACATTCTAGCTTGACCATTTTTTTTATCGAAATACCCTTTACAAATTACTTTTGAGCAGCCAATGTTTGCTCTGAAAGATGTCGGATGTCGCGACTTTCAACTCTAAAATAAACAATGTAACGAACCATCAATATTACTTGTGATGAGTATTAATTGAGCGATTCAAACAATGGCAAGATGGATCGTTTCAAAAGTTTTAAACAAAGTCCGATCGATTTGAAAAATAGTTCCATCCAAGTTAGACTCACCGCAATCCCGTTCATCGGAACCATCGTCGCAGTCTGCCGTCCCGTCGCAGTTCCGTCTCTGCTCGATACAGTGCAGCGTGCTGTTGCACCGGAAGAAACCATCCTCACAGCGAAAATGCACTTGCAACAGTTTTTCCTCCGTGAATATCGCGGTTCCGTCGGCCATCGCCACACCGGCGGTGCTCTTCCCGTCGGCGTCGTTACCGCTGCCATGACTATGGTCTGTTTCCGGCAGGATCAGGGCGTGCAAGGAACGTGCTAGAAATAGAAACCAAAAGCCCCCGAGGACTGTGCATCAGTGATAGATCCGTGATTCTATTGATACTGGGTCACAAGGTTTGGAATGAAAAGGATACTTCAAGCGCAGAAGTGTTTACCGGTTACGATTCGATGATCCCATTCAGTGGTGGTGGTGGCTTATCGGGAGATTTAACCACTTTGCGCCCACAAATTACGTGCTATGGAAACTATGGCTAAACGGTTGGCTAAACTTCCTTACCCTGAACTGCCAGCCAGCCGGTCAGCCGATCCTAAAACATCAGTAAAGTGTAATTATGTGTACTCAGTAAGCACTGCTGCTGTTGCTGTTGCAACTTGACCAACTTGAGGCTTGGGTCTAGCGTCGGTAGTAAACAAACGGGTTTATCGCTTACTTTAACACCGGCATTGCCGCAGAAACATTTAAACACTTGCACACCCGCTATAGTTCCGCCGCTTGGGGTGCAGGTTTCAGCTTAGTTGATGGGTAGGAAATATAAACACACTCACACGCACACACACACGCGTAAACACTCACATGGATGGGTAAATATTTGATCGCTGGAGTAAATTTTTGCACAGCAAACTTGGATGTTGAAATTGCAAACACTGAACGTGATGTGGTTCTGGTTTACGATATGGATGTTCAGATTTGTGTAAAATATTGAAAACGACATCGGAGAGCGTAGTCGATTAATACTATTAAGCGATTACGGAAAGTTCATAGTTGGAAGCCACGGTCACCCCAGGAGTGGCAGCAACGGATTGTTTTTGAAGTGCTTTTCGTTGCCGGTCATTTCGTGGATCACAGATTTTTGAGAACAAAAGTCGAGTTTGGACTACTCCGACCATCCGGAATCGTGACCATGCAAGAGCTAAGCTTTCCCGTGCTAACGCGTTTGAATTTTAATTGTCGTGCTGGACCGCAAAAACGACTTTTTCCGCCAATTGCTCCGTGTGAGAACGAAACAACGACGCTCATATTGGATGCAGTCGAAGCTGACGAACAATTCTAATTCAGTGGAATATTCAGCGAATCGTTATCCTTCGAACGACTGCGGTACCAATGAGATATGAAACTATCTTCAAAGAACTGACGATGAAACGACGACCAGAATCTCCGATGTCGAATGTCACCGGTCTGGCGTACTGGAATCAAAGGGCGTGGAAAGTGCAATACATATTCTTTGATGGCTGTGGCTTGGATCTATATTAATGATTACAGCGAATCATAGTGGAAAGTCATTTGAAGTGTAGTTTCAAACGACGAACGGTTCGATCTGAAAGCATGCAAGATGAAATAGAATTTTGCTTTTAGTAAGTCAAACACAGGACTGTGCAGTGTAGCGTGCAAGTTGCGATGCAGAAAACGGTTCACATTTTGTTCACCGCCATAAGTTTGCAACCGACATACCATTAAAACAATTTCCTGGTTCTGCGCTGTTAATCGGGATTTCCATTACACGAAAATTTCATATCCTAATTCACGACGATAGTTGTTCGTTATAAAATAGCGGAAGAAGTAATCGCCACCTACAGTTTTGGCTAATCGGAATTTGAAATTAAAACGATTTCTTACATTTCTGCTTTTCTCATACAGAAAAGCAATTTAATCACTGTGAGACCCGACTTTTTAACCGAGACCTGGGGGACGAATATTGTATACCATTCAGCTCGACGAACTTAGCAAATGTTATTCAATTGTTTCGAAAATGGGTCAACCAATTTTTAACAAACTTAAAGACTGTCCCAGAAAGTATGGACGCACTTTGATTTCGCTGTAATTAATTCACAAGTGTTAGATATTCAAATTTTATTCGATATACTGATAATATTAGACTACAACAACAGAATATTATTCTCAACATTTGCTACTTGGCCATTGTAGACTAGCTGGCGCACCTTCTTGCGAACGTTCCTCATTAAATTCCGTACAGACTTCTTGGAAACAAGTTTTGACACTTCTTCCAATTTTTTTCGAACTGTTGAATGATTTCGGCTGCCGAGACATGTTTCCTGCGATGTGCCTTCGTTAATGCCCAAAATTCTTCAATTGGTCGAAGTTGTGGGCAATTTGGTGGATTCATGTCTTTTTGGACGAAAGTGACATTTTTTGTAGTAAACCATTCTACCGTTGATTTCGAGTAGTGGCAAGAAGCAAGATCTGGCCAGAAGACAACAGGATCCTTGTGGCTTCGAGTCATGGGTAGAAGTCGTTTTTGTAAACATTCCTTGATGTAAATTTCGCTGTTCATTGAAGCAGGTGATGAAGGGTTTCGAAATCTTACCGCAGCTACAAATTGCTTGCCAGACCATAGCTTTCTTACCAAATTTTTCGACTTCAATCGATGTCTCGGACTGGTTGAACACTTGCCCTTCTCGCACCGTATAATATTGTGGTCCCGGCAAGGATTTGTAATCGAGTTTCTCGTAGGTTTCGTCGTCCATGATTATGCAGTTCAAATTTCCAGCAAGAATCGTATTGTACAGCTTTCGAACCCTCGGCCTGATCGATACTTCTTGTTTCGGACTACGTTTTGGTTGTTTCTGCTTCTTATAGGTTCGAAGATTCAAACGTTCTTTTTTGGCCACGTTTCGAACCGAAACCTCCTTCTTTTGCTCGAACGCCTTCAGTATACGTTTATCCAAAGAGGGTTAGCAGGACCTCTTTTTCGATCCGTTTTCGATTTATCCTCCAAGGTGTTATCCTCACCGAATTTCCTGATTGCATTTCGCACGGATTTTTCACTTACTCCTCCCATTTTTGCTATCTTTCTCAGTGACAGTCCGCGTTCTGAGCACCATTTGTACACAATTTTTCGACGTTGTTCTGCTGAAAGTCCACGCCTTTCGAAACAAACTAATGACAACGAATAAACAACTGCACAAGTGGTTAGAGAAGAGTGTAAACAACAGGACGCAGCCATAAAAGATGACAGATTCTGAACCATTGCGAAATGGCAGCGGTTTTTTTTATTGCGTCCATATTTTCTGGGACAGTTTTTAGATTCATGAAAGGACTTGCAATCTCATTCAATATTCAAGAAGATGGCTAAACCGATTTTTACCAACTGAGAGGTCTTTAGAAACGCGCACTCAATTTTCTCGGAAACTTCTCGACCGACTTTTCTCAAACCCAGATGCAAATAAAAGGTCTTGAAATTCTTTGAAAAGTCCCCGAAAAACATATCCAGATCTGACTTCCGGTTCCAGTATTACAGCGCGATAAGTGGAAAATTTTCAATTTCATGAGTTTTTTACGCAAGCGACGGCGAAACGAGGTGCCAATTTGTATAAAACTTACTGGTAAATTCATCTAGTTGGCAGAAGTGTTTTAGCTGATTTTTCAAATATTATTTTAATTTCCAAGGAATGGGAATCAATTCCCAATGTGGAGTAAGGCGAATTAAGCGAAAATATGAAAAAATCGTTTATTGAAACGGATATGACAAATAGATATCAGAAAATGACATTTGAGTTCCTTTCGGAATCCAATATGGCGACTTTTGGTTTATCGAATTTCCTTGAAAACTCTAACAGTACAGGGTATTCTCGGAACGAATTGCAAAAATGTCCATACTGTGATAGTTATTAACGAATATCAATAAACCGGAAGTCGCCATCTTGGTTTTTCTAATACCTCAAAAATCATTTTCCGAAATCTATTTTTTTAACGTTCCAAAAATACTTATATTGTAGTAGTTTCCATAGAATATATATGAGCCGATATTCAAAAATCTCTTTTTACGAAGTAGGCTCGTAAAAAAGTTTTCGTTATTTGGGATTTAGTTCGAAAAAAAAGATTGCGTTATTTGGGATTTGGGTCGTTAAAAGGTGGGTGGGTAATGTCGGAGATATAACTGGATGTCGTGGCAGATTCCTTAACACTTCCGAATATCGATTAGTTGATCAATTGTATGAATTATGCAAGCATTCCCCTTTTTCTTTTTCTACTAGAATTTGAAACGATGCACCTAAACTAAAGTTCAGATTAAACATTCTGAAACTGAAATAAAAACTTATAAAATAACCAGTGTAGTTCTTTATAATAAAAATTCAGATTAATCAGTATACGTGGCAACCCTGATTCGCACGGCATATTTCCAAACGACACCCATACTAGTATAAAGATGTGTTCTACATCAATACTTCCATTTTCGCATTGCGTGAGTCGTAATTGAATGTTTGCACCGTCACTAAAACTTTGTCTACCTCTATTTTTAAATCTGATGCTTTTGGTACGAAAGAGAAAATTCAATTAATTCTTTATGATGATCTGTAGCACTGAAAAGTGCTTTGAATTGTTACGACCATCACTATCTGCATTTAGATCCGAGATGGTTCATTGCGTGCTCACGGATGACTTGAGCTGGCAGGCTTCTGGTGTGGTTTCGCTGTGTGATCAGCCCGATGTTACCCTCGTGTGTGTCTTGCTTTTATAATCGTTACTCACAAAATGGTAGAAAAAGCTCTTTTTGCATAAATATCTGTTTATTAATCTTATTTTTGTGTATTACATCAACGTTTTACAGTACAAGTGTTTTGACCCTTTGGCCTTTCATCTTTATTGTATTCATCTTTATCTTGTATTGTATACGAATCGTTATTAATAATAGGTGTTTTAGTTACTCTTGATACATACTAATGTTTAATCATAATATTTATTTTAATTATTTATAAAATGTCTACCTACTTATAACTATCCCTAACCTAATACGTACAAATTTTGAATTATTTGTATTTCAGAGATTGAGCACCTCTCTTCAAATTTCGTGCAGTATTGCTCGAATTTTTGTTCTAGTATATCCAGTGAGGCCATCTCATGTACTTCACTAGTCCTTGTCCAAGGGGGTAGATTTAGAATCATCTTTAAGATCTTACTTTGAATGCGCTGAAGCCTTAGTTTGTGTGTTCGTGCACAGCCCCGCCAAACAGGGACTGCGTATTCAATTGCGGGGTAGATGATTTGTTTATAGACAGCCATCTTATTCTTCAGGCATAGTTTAGATGTTCTACAAATCAGCGGATACAGAGACCTAATGAGTATGCTGCATTTTTGAACGATTTTGTCAACATGTGACCTGAATATCAGATGTCTTTCAAAGGTGGTCCTACTTCATCGGACCATTGAATGACCTCATCACCGAATCGTATTCGGCATTCGTCTGATGGAGCAAGTTTTGGAGATCTTGAATGTGGAAACAAGAAGACCTGAGTTTTTGCTGCATTGATTACAATTTTCCAGCTTGTAAAATATTCAGTTAGAGCGTCCAGATCTGTCTGTAGTTTATTCTTCAGAGCATTAATGACACGACCTTTGCAAAGAATGGCAGTATCATCAGCAAATTGTGACAGAACATCACCACCCGGAAGAGGGGGGATGTCTGATGTGAAAATGTTGTATAGAATGGGACCTAGGATACTTCCTTGGGGTACACCAGCAGGAATAGTAAATCTTTCTGAAAGTGCATTATTCAGAGAAACCTGGAATGCTCTATCTGCAAGATAATTTTTGATAATTTTAATAAGATACATCGGAAAATTATACCGATGCAGTTTCAACACCAAGCCATCGTGCCACACATTGTCGAATGCTTTTTCAATATCCAATATTGCCATGGCAGTCGTTTAGGACGCTGATTTGTTTTGCTGGAAATGATAGAAAACGTGAAATATTCAGCATTAAAGCAGCACATATTTTGTTCTCTTCCTCAGAACGCGTTCTGATTGGCTGGTGCTGAAATGGATCAAATCAGACAGGTTTTTAAATAGTGTACTATTGAAAAACTTCAATGTTGTTGTAATATACGTTCAAGTTAAAAAATTTTGAATCTATTGGTAGTTAGTTTATACAACTCCTTCCACAGATCACTGATCTATGAACTTTCAAAATACGAGAAAGGCAAACGCGCGTCATGTGTTCTCCTTTTTGATACTAGTTGATACCAAACATTTCCGAAAAGTTTAATTTTGAATTATTTGAGATTATGTTAAACAAATGAAAATTTTATCATAAAATTGTGATCATATTTCCGATGGCATGTAGCAAAAAGTATGTTGATTCGTTAGATACAACAAGAGATATTCACGATCAAAAACCTCTCACTCTCCTAGAGGGTAAATTTTGAAAAGGCGCTCCATATTAAAGTATTCGTACCGTGTGTACTTCTGCAAACGAACAATTTTTACCCTGTCATTGTAATTTGTGTGGCTAAATAAGTGTTATGTTTCTGATATTACCCATCCACTTTTTCATGTTGGTTTTGCACATTCAACCCTGTCTCTCCGGAACCGGAAGTTCGATACGGATAGAACTCAATAAAAATCTTAAAAACTTCTTGAAAGTTTGAAAATTCACAAAAATCTAAAATGTCTGAAGAGCCTGAATTGTGTAGAAAGTCTGACAAGTCTGAAAAATTGGGAAGTCGGACAAGACGGACAAGTCTGACTAATCTAGCAAGTTTGAAGAATCCTGCAAAATTCCAAATAGTCTGAAAAGATTTAAAAAATCTGAAAAGTAATATTTAACCTGTTTCCGTGCTTGAAAATTACCAATGATAAATTCAAATATGACTAATTTGAAAATGTCTTGTATGGAAGTCATAGTTTGAGTGAGTCTAGAAAATGCTAGATTCATATTTAATCTTCCAAATGAATCCTTCAGAGCAGCCCCGATAAATACGGTCAAACATCGAACAATTCTAGATAACCAACAATACATTTCAGAAACCCTGAGCTATTCATGCGACGGACACCTGTATATCGAAGCAATTTCTAATTTTATTCGCTATAAAACTTTATTGCCTATTAGCTGATGATGACTTGCCAAGCAATACTCCAACAAACCACTATTAAACCCGCTCCTGTTTGAACTACTCAAGATGGGCAAAATTGCGTTTTATTGCATTGGGGGTGGTACAGCAGTTGGGATATCCTCTGTCCGAGCGTAAGTTTGCTACTGATGTTTATTTACCTACCGGTCGAGGTAGAAACCGTAAAATAATTATTCTAAGGGGCTCTGGGCTTCGTCTGGCCGGGGCCCGAGTGTTTGAACAGTCGATGGGTTGCATCACACCGGCGTCGGTTTCTCTGCTAACTACAGCAATTATGCACCAGGACAATATAATTAATTCGGTTGAAATAATATCTCGGTCCGAAAGTTGCACAACACAATTGTGCTGGGATGCATTGAACGGGTTCTCATCTGTTTCGGAAGAACCTCAAAATATTTCAGTCATTTTTGAAGGTTAGATTACATGCATAACGATTAATATCCGGATCATCTGTTTACTATTCGGTTCACTGTTGGTAAGCATGAATTTTTCATGCATGCATTTTTTTGCATAATTTTGTTTTATGGTTCGAAACTGGATTGTTCAAAACGAATATTTCTGTTAGTGACGTACGTATTTATCATTTTAAATTGGATGAGAATGTTACAACGAGCAATCTATGAAAATGGCAACTGGTTCTGCCATGCACATCTTGAAAGAGCTGCCTTGTGGCGATCTACGATACAGTTCACTGAACACACGTAGGACGGTAGTTTGCATAGGATGTATAAATCAGTAGCTAAGAGATCGATCATAAATTAAAAATTATATTTCATAATGGGAAGATGTTCTTGGATATCGTTTACATCCGCCTTAAAGGGAGGGGGGGGGAGGTTTCATGGAAGAAGTACGTAAAATACTGTGTGTTTTTCCAAACGTACCTTAAAAGCCTGTTCGCACTATACCGGGACTATCTGGGACGTTTGTTTTTTCCAGCGCACCGTCGATGCTGGAAAAAAAACGTCCCGGATAGTCCCGGTATAGTGCTAACTGCGGTATAGGCTTTAACTCTTTTACTCTAATTTCAACAATTTGCTCAGGTTGAGCTTTTACAACATTTGGTTCGAACATTTTAGTTTCTCGAAGAATTGTACACGGCTAATAAAAAGTACCCCGTTATTGAGTGATTTTTATTTAATTTTGAGTTGTTTTGAATCTTTCCTTTCGTTCCCCCTCAATAGTGAGGGTTCCGCTTCATAGGCTAAAATTTAGTTAACTCTGAACTTAATCTTTAAGCTGAGTCAATGAGACTCAACAGTTGGGTAAATATAATTTACAGTTGAGTCAAAATAACGAATCTCTCAATATATGTTTACTTCAACTAAACTACTTATAGCCTCTTTTTAAATTAAGTTTACCTCAGGAGAACTCGAAACTGGATAGCACAAACTTAAAATTAGTTAGTTTTCTGGTTTGAAGTGAAGTAAAGACTTTTGATAATGTCATAATGAACTGCTAAGTGGTATAACGGTTCAAAATAAACTGTTATGCAATGACGAGTCAAAGAAGAAATAAAATACATAGTTCTATCCACTCAAATCGTTGCATAGTAGTATATCAAAGCAGTTGGTGTAATGATGTCGAAAATGAGTTCATAATTGATAGAACTTTAGATGTGCAAAATCTGACCACTGTATAGTTTTATTTTCCGTATTTGACGAATTTCCTGTCAACAAAAACAAATATTGACATCACCCTTTCAGATTTCAATGAAACATTCTGGACATGTAGACTTTGTCACAATAAGCCACTTTGCATATTTTGTTTTTTTTTTCAAAATTTATCTAGACTATCTTTTGAAAACTACAAAACGTTTTTTAGTAAATTTATTACAAATAGTTTTTGTCAAAAAAAAGTCTTACCTACAACAGCAGTGCCAATGATTTAGACAAAATCAGTTAAATTTTTTAATAAGAATACTGAAAAAAAATCCGGTCGAGTCCTACACTGAAGAAAATCCTTGTCAACCGGTCTTATATTACAAGATAGGCACATTTTTCAAACACAAAGTTGGTAGAAAACATGACTACCTTTTTTTTTCCATAAATACGTTTATTTCTTAAGGCAGTTTACATAAGTTTTTCTTCGCCGTAGCATCACTTTTACATAATATTCTTATCCTAATTTAATTCTAACATAGTCACAACGTTTTGAATTTATTAAAACATATTCTCTTATAGCTTAAATATAATCTTAGGTAACTCGTCATTAATTATGAAATCTACTCGGAAATATTATTTGAACCAAACGATTAACTTCTATAAATTATAAAATAAGCTGTTATTTTCAGACATTTTGTTGATAATTTCATAAACTGTTTCGAGTTTGTTTGTATCATTACATAATTTTTATTCTAATTTAGCTATTGGTTAAACTCATGGACGCAGCTGGGATCAGAACTAAGTCTTAAAAGGGGCCTTTATTAAATTGAAACTCCAATTTTCTTTATGAAATGATAAATAAGTTTCATGTATGAAAGGTCACGACAAGCAAGAATGTCTCGAACTGGGATATTGGATAGTTTACCTTGGGTACGCAAAGAATTTATTAGTTGAGATCTGACATCACGATACTCCACGCATGTCCAAACGACATGATCAACCTTTGATAACCTTCTCCGCAAGCACAATGATTAGTCTCGGAGAGCCCAATTCGAAGGAGATGTGCATCTAACGTGTAGTGATTGGACATGAGTCTGGACATCACACGAATGAAATCCCTACTCACATCCAGTCCCCTGAACCATGCCTTTGTCGATATTTTCGGAATAATTGAGTGCATCCACCGACCCAGATCATCTCTATCCTAAGATGCTTGCCAGCTGGCAAGTGTTCTTTGGCGAGACGAACTATAGAATTCGTTGAAAGCAATCGGTCGCTCATAAATTTCACCCTCAATAGCACCACGTTTGGCTAAATTATCGGCTCTTTCATTGCCTGGAATGGAGCAATGAGCCGGGACCCAGACTATAGTGATTAGATAATTATTATTCAATATGTCGTTCAGACACTGTTTTATTTTACCCAAGAAAAACGGTTCATTTTTGCCAGCAGCGATTGAGCGAATGGCTTCAATTGCACTCAGACTATCTGTGAAGAGGAAATAATGGTTTGGAGATAATGTGACGATTACACTCAAACTATAATGAACTGCTGCTAGCTCTGCTATATAAACAGATGCAGGTTCTTGAAGCCTAAATGAGGCCGAAACATTATTGTTGAACATACCAAACCCTGTCGCTTCTTCAATTCGCGATCCGTCCGTGTAAAACATTTTCTCAGAGTCAATATGCCTGAACTTACTTGAAAATATTTTTGGGATTTCCGTCGAGCGTAGATGATCCGGGATTCCACGCACTTCACGCTGCATGGATGTATCGAAAAATAAAGTTGAGTCAGGGGCACTTAGGATGCTGACACGGATAGGAATATATCTTGAAGGGTTGATTTCCTGTGACATATGGTTAAAATATACTGTCATAAATTTTGTTTGAGATCGAAGCTCGACTAGTCGTTCGAAATTATTAATTACCATGGGATTCAGCACCTCACATCTTATTAGCAGGCGTGATGAAAGCTCCCAAAATCGATCTTTTAATGGAAGAACTCCCGCGAGAACTTCAAGACTCATTGTATGTGTCGAGTGCATGCAGCCTAAGGAAATTCGCAAACAACGGTACTGAATTCGCTCAAGTTTGATAAAATGAGAGTTTGCAGCGGAACGAAAACAAACGCATCCATATTCCATCACTGAAAGTATCGTTGTTTGATACAATTTTATTAGATCTTGCGGATGAGAACCCCACCAAGATCCTGTTATTGTTCGAAGAAAATTTACTCTTTGTTGGCATTTCGTTATCAGATACCTAATGTGTCCTCCCCACGTGCATTTGGAATCGAACCACACCCCGAGGTATTTAAAAGTTAAGACCTGTTGGATCATTCTTCCCATCATATGGAGCTGAAGCTGCGCGGGATCATGCTTTCTTGAAAAGACGACTAACTCTGTTTTCTCCGCAGAGAATTCGATACCAAGATGAACAGCCCAAACGGACAAGTTATCTAAGGTATCTTGCAATGGTTTATGCAGATCAATAGCTTTGGGCCCAGTAACTGAAACCACGCCATCATCTGCCAATTGCCTTAGTGTACATGGGGTTACTAGACAGCTGTCAATGTCATTCACGTAAAAATTATAGAGGAGCGGACTGAGGCATGAGCCTTGCGGGAGACCCATGTAGCTAATTCTGAATGTTGCCAAATCGCCATGTGAAAAATACATGCACTTCTCTGACAAAAGGTTGTGCACATAATTATTTATAACCGCTGGAAGTCCATGTTGGTGGAGCTTGTCTGAAAGAACATCAATGGAAACTGAATCAAATGCTCCTTTAATGTCTAAAAATACAGATGCCATTTGTTGCTTTTGAGCGAAGGCAATTTGGATGTCAGACGAAAGTAATGCAAGGCAATCATTCGTCCCTTTATTTCTACGGAAGCCAAACTGAGTATCTGACAACAAACCGTTCGTCTCGACCCAAGTGTCGAGACGTCGTAGAATAATTTTTTCGAACAATTTTCTGATGCAGGACAACATCGCAATGGGTCTATATGAGTTGTGATTGGAAGCTGGTTTCCCCGGCTTTTGAATGGCGATAACTTTCACTTGTCTCCAGTCAGGTGGAACAATATTTTGCTCAAGAAACTTGTTGAACAATTCCAACAAACGTCTTTTTGCGAGGTCGGGCAGATTCTTCACCAAGTTGAATTTAATTCTGTCCAACCCAGGGGCGTTATTGTTACAAGACAAGAGTGCTATAGAAAATTCCATCATTGAAAATGGGTTATTAATAAAACCATTATTTGGAGGAGATTCCCGTATAATGCTTTGCGTAGGAACAGAATCTGGGCAAACTTTCCTAGCAAAGTCAAATATCCATCGGTTCGAGTATTCATCACTCTCATTGCCCACGTTATGATTCCTCATTCGTCTGGCCGTATTCCAAAGAGTGCTCATTGAGGTTTCTCTTGACAAACCTTCGACAAAATGTCTCCAATAGCTACATTTTTTGGCTCGAAGTATGCTCTTGTACTTGGTTTCTAAAACCATAAGTTTTTCAAAATTCTGAGGAGTTCCTCCTCCCCGTTTTAGAAACGTCTTGCAAGCATTTTGTTTTGCGAGTTTAGCCTCTGAGCACTCTTTGTCCCACCAGGGGTTGGGAGGCCTTCTGTTAGTCGTTGGCCCAGAAAAACGTTTAGTTTGGGTTTGTTCTGCTGCCTCCAGAATCGAACAAATGAGGAAGTCATATTCTTCAAGTGGAGGGAGCTCTTCCAATGAATTCAAAATACTAGAGATTCTACTTTGGTATTTAATCCAGTCGATATTTTTTGTCAAATCATATGGAATACTAGCTGAATTAGCAATACATTTGTTACAGCTAATTGAGATGATGATTGGTAAATGATCGCTACCGTGTAAATCAGGCAATATTTTCCAGGTGCAATCTAGTCGAATTGATGTTGAGCAAAGAGATAGATCTAATGCACTTGGGCGTGCAGGAGGTCTTGGGATCCGTGTCATGCTACCCATATTTAATACCGTCATGCTAAAATTGTCACAAATGTTTTGTATTAAAGATGATCTGCTATCATTGTAAACGGAACCCCACATCATTCCGTGCGAATTTAAATCCCCCAGAATCAATCGTGGAGCAGGAAGGGCTTCAACCATTTCATTAAGCTGTCGCTGTCCAACTTGTGCTTTTGGAGGAATATAAACCGAAGCTATGCAAATATCTTTGCCTTTAATGTTTATTTGGCAAGCAACAACTTCTATACTAGAAGTTGAAGGGATGTTTAATCTATAAAAGGAACAGCATTTCTTAATTCCCAAAAGCACTCCACCATACGGAGAGTCTCTATCGAGACGTATAATGTTAAAATCATTGAAATTTAAAGCTATGTTTGAAGTAAGCCATGTTTCGCATAAAGCAAATACATCACATTTTTGACTATGCAATAAAATTTTAAATGAATCAAGTTTTGGCATGATGCTTCGACAATTCCACTGCAGGACAGTGATTGTATCATTTGCGGCGGGTGATAAATTATCCATCAAAAGATACAAAACCTGAGACAATTGGCCATTGAGCTGATAACTGCTTCAAAAAATTTCTAGCTATTGGAAGGAATGCCATTATGAGGGTCTTTAGATATTCAGAAATGTTGAATGCTGCGAAAATCCATTTTACAATTTCTGAAAAATTCAGTAATCCTGTTGGTGGCTGTGAAATGGAGCCCACAGGATTATTACCTTTTTCTGTGCTAGATCCTGGATTGGTTTGTGAATTTGACAAACCAGGAGGCACAGTCTTTGGTTTTGACTTTTTTTGTTTAACACGGGGATCTTTTTTGAAGATGAAACTTTAGGTGTCTTTTTTGGTAATTTGGAAGAAGACTTCTTTCTCTTAACTGACCCTTGGGTAGTGATAAACGAATTGCCTTCACTATTTTCGTCAGAGTCAGAGTCCTCTGTTTCCTCTAGATTTGAAAACCCGTTTTCGGTTTCCAAAGGGGGGACATCAATGACCGTTTTAAGCATTTCTGCATATGTGCGCTTAGACCGTGCTTTTAAAGAAAGCTTAATTTTGTCTTTGTGCACTTTAAATGCAGTGCATACTAAAATATCCTCATGAGGACTTTCCCCACAATAAATACATTTTTCAATTTCCTTGTTGCAATCATTATCTTTATGAGGTCCTTCACACTTAATACACTTTGGTTTATTGCTACAGTAAGTAGCTGTGTGTCCGAATTTTTTGCAGTTCGTACAATTCATTACATTTGGAACAAAAAGCCGAACAGGGAGGCGAATTTTATCGACATAGACATGGGACGGCAACGCAGATCCGGCAAATGTCACTCGAAACGAGTCTGATGGGCGATAAACTTTTTTTCCCTCTTCATAAACTACTGAGTACAGTTGTTTGCACTCCAGTATTTTCACACCCTCAAGCATAGAGTTCTTGAAACGACCAACACCATGCTTGAGTAAATCATCTACCGAAAGACTCGCTTCGGTAACAACACCGTCAATTTCGACATCTTTGGAGGGTATGTAAACTTTATACTCTTTAATGAAATGTTCCGAAGAGACAATATCATTCGCGTGTTTCAAATTATTTACCACAACACGAATTTTATCGTTATTTACTTTTATGATCTCTTTGATTGAAGAGTATCGTGATGTCAAACCTTTAGAAATTTGGTAAATGTTTAATGGCTTTGATATACGTCTAAAAAAGACTATCCAAGGCCCAGAAGAGCTCTCCTGATATTTTTTCGTTCGTGGGGGTATAGGATTCATGCTAGGATTTACGTCCATGGATTCATCCATCACATTAAAATTTTTAACTAAACTTTAAAATAAAATTTGAAACCAACACTACACAGTACTCAATCAAAAGGAAAAGAAAAAACTTCTACCTTGAAATTGTTGTCTATCTCTGTTGCACTGCCGTGTAGATCCTCGTTGCTCTAGATGTTCTTGTTGGATGCTGATTGTTGGATGTGATGCTACTGCTACCTGACATCCAGCACCACTCGATTTCCGATTTACTTTTGTCTTCGCCAGCTGCAACCAGCGCAGGTCACCGGTGTATACCTGCGTGTTGTATGGCAGTGGAAAGACCGAGTTGTCTTGTCTCCTTCTTCCTTGTGCTCCGCACCGATATGCTTCTGCACCGAAGTGCCTTCGCACCGGTGTGCCTTTGCACTCTCCTGCTTCTGTGTGCCTTTGCACTCTTCTTCTTCAATGTGCCTTTGCACTCTCCTGCTCAGCACTTGTGGCTGTATATTGTGGCCTGGGTAGAGCTTGGAAAACGCCCTTTGTTGTTTCCTTCACCAGCTTGGCCCAGCACTAGGGCTCTCTTATGCAGCACGATTTTACGTTTTAACGGCTGCTGCCAACAGGTCTCTACCTGTAGTTCAACCGTTGTCGTATTTAACGCGTGTAAACTAACCAGCGTTATTAAACTGTACGCTTCTATACACAACCTTCTCGGTTGAACGGCTATTACTGAATGTACATGACTACCTATCTTGGGACAAAATTTCATTCAAATTCAATTTTTTTTGTACATCGACTTTAAATTTTAAAAATCGATTTTTTTCAATGTAGCACTTGATGAAGATTTTTTCAGTATTTGCTTGAGAAAATTTGACAGGTTTTGGGAAATCACCAATACAACAATTATTTGTAGAAATTGTTATTTCTCGACTGTAACCTTTTGAAAAAAGTTTATAGAAAAAGGTTATGAATAATTTTGGAAAAACAAAATATGCTAAATGGCTTTTTGTTACAAAATTTACTAGTTCGAAAAGTTTCAATAAAATCTGACTGTGTTGCTGCCAGCACCAATTCTTAGACTCCAGGCTCACTTTTGTGGAGCATTACAATCAGACCTTAAAATTGTCACGCATTCTCAATGAAAGAAACCATTCCAGCAGTCTCATTTTCAAAGTTTTTTTCTGTCTCATTCGTAAATGACCGACACCAGAAAAAACGAAGAGAGACGAAGCATTTTCGTTTCTCATCGAAAAAATGAGAGAGCATAATTGCCAACGTCACTCTTTCCTCTGTGACAAGACGAAACCAAACTAACGTCTTCAGGTAGAAAACAGCAGAATTTCAATTCTCATTCTTTCATCAATGTATTGAAAATATGTGACGCTTGGCTATAAAAAGTGACTAAAATATGGCAAATCGAAGTAATTACATCCCAGAACTTCTTTGGAAACCAAAACTACTACAAATTCGAGCACCAACAGTTAAAACTTATTGTGAAACCTTTTTCTGTCGTTTTCAATTCTCACAGCTTTGGTTGAATATCGACATTGCATACTATGGGATTTTAACTGAAAACTGCAAATGGCTGAAAGAGCAAATGAAAGAAAAAACACAATTTTGAAACTACTGTCCCGGTTATGTTATTGACTGGACATGGATTTCGTTCTCATAGTTTGCAAGCGAAGCTGAGAGTGACAGTAATTTCTTGTCATTTTCGTCTATTTTTCAGTCAATGAAAATGACTTTTATTAGCTCTGATTACAATACCTTTATCAATAAAGCAAATAGTATGCTGGGTTTTATTAAACGCTTCAGTCAAAACTTTCAAGACCGATGTACAATCAAATTTTTATATAGTACATATGTCAGACCCATTTTGGAATATTGCAGCCTAGTATGGAATCCATATAATATTATTCACCAAGGACGCATTGAATCAATCCAAAAATAATTTCCTTTATATGCACTTCGTAAATTAAACTGGACCGCATTTCCTTTTCCTTCATACGAAGCACGCTGCATATTTCAAGATAAAGCTCTCTAGCATGGAAGACTATAAAGCTTCTCTATTGCACAAACAATATATTAACGGAAATTCATACCGAGCAGAAATACAAGCTTTATCATACAATAGCGAATATGGAAGCGTCATATTGGAGGCAAGGAAATTGTGCGCAAAACATAATGAAGCAGATTATTAATTTATTTTGTGTTCTGCGGTGTACAGTAATTATACAAATTGTAAAATATAGATATAAGATTACACCCAAACCTCCGTTTACGTAAACTTTTTTTACGTTACTTCTTTTTACGTAACTCTTTTTACGACAAAAATCCCAAATAACGTAATCTTTTTTTCTATTGAAAGTTCCAAATAACGTTAACTTTTTTTACGAACCTACTTCGTAAAAAGAGGTTTTTGCATACAATGCAAATCGTTTCCGACTCATTTATATTCCATGGAAATTACTACAATATGGGTATTTTCGGAACGGGTTGGAGATGCCGGAAAACGATGTTTAAGGTGGTTATAAATTCCAAGATGGCGACTTCCTCTGCTAGAAAGGCTTCGATTGACAGTAACCGTAGTTTATTTTATTTCCATTCGAAATGACCTTTCAACAGCACGCTCATCAGTAAATAAACACTTAAACAACGACGCGAATTAGTAATACTTTATTTTATCTGCGACATAAATTCTCAACGCGTTTAATCATCTTCACTACCATCGCAATTAAATTGGTATGTACCGGGCCGTCAATTACGAAGTCGAAAATAATTTTTGAAAAAATATAATGGACCCAACTGTCCAGCCAAAGCGTCATTATATTCGATACCTGGAAAAACTTGACCTTACTATGTCTAAAAATCGAGTTAAATTTCAGCTTTGTCACATTTGATTGACGAAACAAACAAATAAGTGTATAGAACTGAAAAACATAAACTAAGCACGCGTTTTTCTTTGAATCCATTTGATGCAAACATTGCACCGATTCAGGGCTGGTCGATGGAATAGTCACCTCTGAACTCAATTTGATCTGTATATGAAATTGGGCTTTAGAATTCGATTATGATAACACCTACTTGAGTTCAGGACTAAAGTTGTTTGCATTTATAGACAATACATATGGAAACATATTTTGAAGTAGGACTTTGTCTTTACACTATATATAGGGGTGTCAAATAAAAATGATGAATTTCGCGTCACGCTGTAGTCAATCTTTGACTAAGATAACACCTGAGTCTTGTACGATGTTACATTTTCCTACAAGTTGATTTCCTAAATGTGTGTGTGTCTAAAGAATGGGGTTTCATTTTCTCTACCGAAACTTATTGAGTTATAATTTTTTAAATAAATACGATACAACTTGCGAGTCCGGGATTTAGCCGTCACATTCTGTTTATCATTACGATTCGGTACAGTTTTCACCTTGAACGACTTCATACTTTGCCGGTTCTTGGGAGTCAAACGTGTATCGAAAAATTGATTGTTAAAATTTTATCGATCCTCGTCACATCCGACCAATAATGCCGCTGACTTCCGTGGTTATAAGGAATTGCTATTCCCTCTTTGCTATTAATATTTTTATGACTTCATTATTTACACGTAATCGCTCATGATTTTGAATCTGATAATCTGTTAACGAAAATTTTTTTATCATCATAATTACATCAGTTATATAGAATAACGATTCTGTTTATGCAAATGTTGTTTCAAATTGATTTCCATCATCTAGGATCGACACTACTCAAGGTTTAAAAAGAAATCGCGCATTGATTGTATTAGTTTCTCGTCGGCCCTTTGTGAAGGGCACTTAGTCTCTCTCCGTCTTGTGAATATTCTTATGAACATCTGTACTTGCCGAGAAGTATCATTTTTTATCAAATCCGATTAATTTGATCTACAGTCCCATTCTCAAAATATCTTAACAATCCCCTCTGATGTAAAAATATCATCTGTACTCATCAAGAGGTATCGTTTATCGTCGAATCTATTTTACATTAAATTACCTTTTTGTAGTGAAACTTATTACAGCTCTTCTCCCTGATTATATTTACGACCATCTTTGAATTGTGCAGAAAATACCTGTGCTTGATGAAAAGTATCGACCGAATTTGATCAATTTTTACATAAACCACTACGGCAAGGTACACTTGATACATCACCCCTTCTTCGGTAGATGAGCCAAAAGTGAAAAGCGATTCATACATACACTTGCGTTCAAAGGAAAATAAAGATAAAATAATGTTGATAAATCATGCATTTTTACAAAATAAGGGGATGAATATTGATTTTCAAGAACCCATCCTTCAAGTCCCAATTCAAATATAAAATGAATTTTATATTTTACTCCACTTTTTAGATACAACTGCTACGAAATCAACCCCCCCCCCCTTTGTTCCCTCTGTAATAAATATCAAGAAACACCATGGGCTCCTTTGCAATATGAAAAACGCCCTTCTGAAGCGCATAAAGTATCTTTGTCAAGTTTGGTGATAATATACTGAGTTGTTCTGGAGTTATGCCGAAACATACAAACAATTTGATGGTAGTAAGAGAAACTTTCAACTGTATAAATAGCATTAGCATTAGCATTAGCATTAGAGACCGCCCGTGTGTTGCTACTCCGTTATTGATCTGGACCAATTGAGATTGCAAAATGATTTTTTGAAGTAACATGTTTGGGAATAACACATTGTTTCACACTGTGCAAACTGTATTGAACCATGCATGCTGATCAATACCGACGCCGGCCACGTCCGAATGCAGATCTACTTGGGAGGGAAAGGATTGTTAGTTCGATGCATGTTGCTACTAAGAACCGAGGAATCCTCTGCATTCCCACATGCATCACAGGAGAGGATACTTTGTTAGTAAATGTTTTAATAATGTTATCATGTGTTTATTGCTCTGGGTAGCCGGCTACCAAGAATGTTTTAAAGTATTATCGTTTTATGTGTTACTTTGTGCTGGCAATATAATGCACGAAACAGTCAATCTCCGAAATTGACAAAACTCCGGACAGCCGGCTGTCGAGTATGCAGTCACTCGTTTATGCATCTACCTTTCGCGTTTTTTTTAGTCATGCAAAAAAAAACATTCCGATTGATAAAAAAAAGGTATCATCTCACTGCTAGGTGGATTAAGCACGTTTTTATAAATGAAACTACGTGATACTAAATAAACGAGCGAATAGGATTTAGACAAAAAAGTTGATTCATTGCATTAAAATATTCTAAACAGTTATTATAAAATCATTTTAAATCACCAAACAAAGGTCAACAGATTTCACACGCATCTTGATTCTTTATTATTTCCGCTTTATTATTTTATTTATTTATTAAAATTATTAATTGGTTATATTAGTTGATCTGGGCAGCCGGCTACCGAGAAAAATATTAATTTACTGTTTGCAATATTAATATCAAGTGTTTTTTACTATGTATTCAATATACCGATATATGTTATCTCTGTTATTAACTTTGTAATATAAACGGATTTGCGCAATGGTTGATTTTTATCATTCATTTTATAATCCTGAAAGACAATCAATAACATGGAAGAAGAAATCATTCCTAATAAAACTTTTCTCCGAAGCTAGACGGAAATTGATAGGTTGAATAAAGAGATGATTTAGTAAAATAGAGTAATCAGAAGTAAAACATTGAAAATATCTTATAACTGAAAGAAAAAAGAAACTCCTGCAATTATCGCCTTTTACGACATGGAAGCAGGAACCCAGTGGATCTATTCTTGGTTCATTTTTTTTCCGCCGGATTCCACATCTAGGCTGGTACAGTCCGGAGAGAGCTAATAGGTACTATCAATCTCCTAGTGGACCCCAGCCCCTAGAAACTTTCAAGTGTATAAATATGCTAAAAACCAATAAAATCTACGTCCATCAATAAATATCGTTTTTCGCAAAACTCAAAACATTTTGTCCTAAACTCCCCCTGTCAGCAAACACGTGCTACATCTGCTCCCTCCCCACTCCCTACATCTTTATGGTAACCAACGAACAACAAAAATTGCTTGTGCCAAGTTTTATTGGTAATCTTCCGGGTTGTTCCGGAGATCAACAGAAGCGCAATAATATCTGTACTCAGCAAGAAGTATCGTATTGGGAAAATTCCATCAATTTATCATAAAACTCCCCGTTTTAGCGTAACTTACACATGCATCCCCCCCCCCCCCTCCCCCCTTTTCCACACACAAATATCCTTATGGCCATATTTGATTTGTGCAAGCAGTATTTATATTCTTCAAAAAGTATCGAAATTAAATAAATTTTGTCCTGGTCTCCCTATTAAGGACACTTACTACACACTCTCCCCCATATAAATGTCCTTATGACCATCTCGGCAGAGCACTAAATACCCGTACCAAGTTTGATAGCAATCCGTTGACTAGTTCCGGAGTTTTAGGCACTTGTGAGCACTTATTTACCTCACCTTTTGACGACCCTCGAATAAATTCGAAAAAATGAACAAAATAAACGATTTGTTTTTTCAAATTCCGATTAGGCTTCATTCGTAAAGGCGGTGGTGTTTTCTTCTTCCGTTCCGGTTTTGCATCGCCATATTCTATGACGGTTTGAAAGTTTCGACACTCATCGCCATATAATTACGGAAGCGGAAGTGGGATCTGGATGAAATTGCACAGTATCTTTTAAGACAATGAGAGCTTCAATTTGTAATAAATTGTGAAAATCGGTCCCAAAGTAGGTTTATATATCCACTTATATATGTCCCGGGTTGGCGGTTCAATGCATAGAACGCTGGTCTTGCAAGCCAGTTGTCGTATGTTCGAGCCCCGACCTGGAAGGATTCTTAGTGTCAGTAGGATCCATAGTACTAGCCATGCAATGATTCTGTACACTAAGAATCGGCTGCGAATTGAAACAGAAAGGCTAAATTTAACAAAAGGAATGTAATGCCAAGACTTTGCTTAAATAACAAGATCTGCCAACTAGATGAATTTACCAGTAAGTTTTACTTTATGTTGTAACAATCGATTAAATATTCCATGATATGTCGAAGTAGTTTTCACTTTAGAGTTTAGGGTAATTTAAGGTTCTTCCAGAGCCGGTATTCAGAATCCAGCATAACCCAAACCGATTCATATGGCCATATGACGAATAAATTGCAATATTTTTGAGTCCAACTTTGAAGCTTTTCGGGATTGTCATCTTCTATATCGCTTTGAATTTTAAAAATTCATCATCCTACAATTCCAGAATCGGAAGTCAGAATTGGATAAAATTGGATTTATTTTAATTTGAATTTTTGTTTCTGAAATTCGATTTGGCTTTTTTTAAGAAAACGGTTGAGCTTTGAGATACTGGAACCGGAACTGTCGCGTCTTCTCCTTTCTGCCACCATACAAGACAACCATATGCTAAAATTGGTCTAACAATAGTTGTGTAGATCCAATGAATGTATCTGGGTTTGAGTCCCCATGATTTTCCGATAGCTCGTCTGCATTGGCCGAAAGCCATGCAAGCTCTTTTAATCCTGAAGTCAATGTGAGTAGACCAATTCAGTTTTGAATCAAGAATAACCCCGACGTTTTTAACTTGATCGACCACAGTGACCTCTGAACCAAAGAACTGTAACGGACGAGCTCCTGTGATTATCCCACGATGAGTGAGAAGCACAATTGATTTTTTGCCCGGATTTACAGATAATCCAACCTGACAACACCATTGCTCAACAGATCGCAGGGCTTGCTGCATTAAATCAAAGAGAGTGTTAATGCTTATACCGGTCATCAATATATGATAATCGTCGGCAAAACCATAAGTCGGAAATCCAAGGTTATTAAGTTTCCTTAACAAACCATCAGCGACTAGGTTCCATAAAAGTGGGGATAGTACACCACCTTGAGGACACCCACAGACACTCAGCTTTCTAATCTCTGCTTGCCGAAGCGATGAACAAAGAAGTCGATTGCTAAGCATTGCGTGTATCCAATTTGTGATACTTGAAGGTATGCCATGACCACGGGCTGCTTCCAGAATTGAATTGAAAGACACGTTATCAAAGGCACCTTCAATATCTAGGAAAACTTCCAAGCAAGATTGCTTTTGTGAGAAAGCTTTTTCAATGTTGTACACAACATCATGTAACAGGGTTGTAGTGGACTTTCCACGCTGGTAAGCATGTTGCATTCCATGTAGCGGATGCACGCCCAAACTAGCATTCCTGATATAGTGATCGACTATGCGTACCACTGTTTTAAGAAGAAATGAGCTAAGACTGATAGGCCTGAAACTCTTCGCTTCCTCATTTTTGTAAGCCCTTCGAGCCGACACGAATGCCTCCGACCCATCTCTGCGTCGGTGGTTCCAAGCTCTTCTGCATAGTTTCCTTAGTCTAGCAAGTTCAGCATTCCACCAAGGAGTTCCTCTAGTAGCTCGCACAATCCGAAGTGGACAAGCCTCTTCATATGCTGCAACTATGAGTGAGTTTGTCTCGTCGACAACATTTTCCAAATCAATTGGGGTTTCAATTGTTGGTTGGTATCCGTAAAATCTAGTCGCCAAGCCCTCTTCATAGAGGTCCCGGTTTGTAGATTTGGGATTACGATATGTGATAATATCAAATTTAATGTTTGAATGATAAAAAAAGATGTACTTATGATCAGACAACGAGTCTTCGACACAGTTTATGGACTACTTAGAAATATACAAATTAAAAATATATTTTTTTGGTGACTCCTATAAGCCAATAAAGTATTATTAAGAATTAGCTCTAGGTTCTTAAATCTGAGACATTCAATGTTCGATGTTCCAACTTCGTAAACAATGATTTTTTCCATACTGTTGGATATAAAGTTATGGGTATTTTCAGAACGGGTTTGGCGAGTAGATTATTTTCGCCATCCAGGTCCCAGATTTCTCAATGCACTGAAAATAATTGTTTAAAAACTTTGTAATGAACTTCGCGACGTCGTATGATTACAAATATCGAAACATTTTTTTTAAACTGAATGCAAAAATTGTTACAGGATCGGATACTTAACGTATCTAGAAGTAAATCGATGACGTCAAATATATTTCTCATATCAAATTCAGAAATAAGCTCCTTCTACGGCAGACGATCAGCGAGCCAAAGCCACTATTCAGATTGACCTGCTTCAGACAAACGTGGTACCGATGATCGCCAATTTATCTAATTCCGCCCAGATGTGTGGTTCGATACCAATATTCTCGTGGTTAAAAAGAAGGAGCATTATTTGAGAAAACATGTTGAAAAAAAAATCGTTTCTTCGCTGTTATGGTTGCGGTAAACTGCAGGATCTCGGTAGGATGTTAAAGCATTTTTGTAAAAGGCAACATAGGATAGAAGAAATAATTCTTCCATTGAAACTTAACTTTGTTTTTTGTATTGCCATTTAAAAGTTGCTCAATTTCAATCGATTCACTAAGTTGTTGATTTTTTTATTTTCATTTTTTAAGTTTCACAAAACTTCTGCCTTTAAACAGCAAAATAATAACATAATGTGATATTAATTGAAAATTTGATGAGTCGATATCATATTAGGATTTCAATCTGATGTTGCTATCATAATCAGAATTCAACTTTTTCTCATTTTGATGTTAGACTTTACTCGAGTACCCATATTTTTACAAGGTAAATTTTGTAAAGGTGAAACTTTCGAAAACCACATTTTAAAAAGATCAGAATATTTTCTCTAGACCAGTGATCAGAGCTCCTTCGGTAGAGCACAAGAAGAGTGAGCGGTATTCCAGAACGTACGATCCTTAAGTCTCCGATAGTAAAACCACCGTCGGGTTCGGCAATTACAGTACGTAGCTATTGCAGAAAACATTGAAAATGTGCTGCCGTGCAATTGAACAGAACATGGTTTACTTGTTCCGAACAAAACCAACAAAACCAACCCAACTGCACAGCGCAATGCCAGAAGGATGCCTGCTAGTATGCATCCAGATTTATCACCCCATGAATCAAACCACCATCGTTCGGTTGTAAATTCAACTACCCAACCGTGAACGAACATTAAATTTGAATTAATGCATCAATTGTCGACCAAAAACTAAATTACATTCCATAATCTCGGACAACATTATGGATGCACTGCAACAACAGTATGTTGTGCTAATGTATTTCATATATAAATATATATATTATTACAAATACTGGATTGGTTGCCCGGTAGCGACAGTGGGAATGTAAGACACATTGCACGCTATTTCATGTTATCTACATTTATATGTACAATTGCCAGTTGTCACCCGAGTAGCAACAATTGTCCTTCCAGTATATTAGCTGCGCTCAAATTAGGTCCCAGTTCCGAATGAAACAATGTCTAGCTACAGCGACAATCGGAATAATTTGACCGGGTTGATCCAGTGATTATTCATACTCAAAATTTCCTACCCAATCATCCTGAAAATTTGTTCGAAATAATTTAACCTAATTCGATTTATCCAAAACTACCTACTACTTTTCGACATATTCGGATACATTCGAATATCAACACGAATATTTTGTACTTGCCCATTATCGCCCATCTCCAGCATTGCCACTGGCAGAACAAATGCAGCCGTGTCCTGCAACAACAACCCGAGAGCGTGGGTGCAAAATCTTTGATTTATGTGGCAGTGTTCTCGTTCACATTTGCATCGATTCAAATTCGCTTCACATCGCAGGACGAATCTAGAGCATTCCCTGTGGTATAAGTGTAAAAGTTCAACCCATCGCTTCGCGAAGCTTCAAAAGAAAAAAAAACCGCCCGCCATGGGTGAAACCGCACGAATGATATAAAACTATGAATAGAAAATTAAATAAGCTGAACAATTGCCAACACTAACCGGAAAGCGAAGGGGCGGTCTGTCCGGAATAGGAAATTACTTTTCCGGAAGTGATTTTCCGCACAATGATACCGGTATTATTCAAACTTGCAAATAGATGTCACAAGGCTCGTGTGCGGCAGCAGTTCTATGACTTTTTCCTTCGCAGGCTCCGTTCTGGGCCGTGTCAAGGTCTTCAGGTCAGTGCCAGCAACAGTAACTAACACAGAAAATCTCACACCAACTTTCGCAACGGGGAAGAGTACACAAGCCTTTTTTCCCCGTTGGCCACCGTTTCACCATCCATCCAGATATTCAATAGCGCCCCTTCGTTGCCTTCGCTTCCACGCGTCCAGGATCAAGTGTTGCACTTGTGGCCATCTCCGACAGTAGCAGCAGCAGCAGCAGCAGCCGGCAATGGTAATAATCGGAGTCCCTTAACGATGGCCAACGTTCATACAGGCAGTGTTACAGGACTGACAATAATGAGACTTATGATACCAATTCGCCACATCCAAGTGTGACTGGATGTGAGATCTGGAGATAAAATGATTGTGTGGAAGATATTCATTTATTGTGAACTGTTCAAATAGTAGCTGTTTTTTTTTCGTTGTTGCAAATTCTGGTACTACATTCCAATGTGGAATTTGATCTACTCTTTCCTGGTGTACTGGGCATTCCGAACCCCAACAAAATTCTACATCCAGAAGTTTTCCAATCAATTTATGAAAAAAAAATTCCAACGAACAATTAGTAACTTCCCGGAAGCTATCAAATTACACCCGCAAACACAAACATTGTTGCTGGAATCTAAAATCACAATAACAAAGTTTGACATAACATGCATCAAGGGGCTGCAGCTGCACCAGTTGCAGTGTCCGTTTCGGAACGTGCTTTACTCTATCGGCAATCATTACTGTCAGTAGCATCTCGTAGGTGGTGGGCGTCGCACCGAAGAACCGAAGAATCTCTATCCCGCTACATACCACATACCACCAGTATGCAATATTCATATTCACGTGTGGAGTGACGTGCTTATCGAGATACACTCACCATCACCACTAACAAGTTCCATCGATGGCCCTGGACCGCTCGAGTGCTTTACGCTCTGTACTCAATAAAACCTCACGATGGAGTGGACCACCGAATCGGAACGTGACAGTGAACTGCATGGAGCTAATTTATAACGCACACACTTCTCTGGGCTGCAAAATCCCACTGGGGTTTATTAAAGCTGCTGTAAAAAACAGACACTACTTTCTACTGAATGTTGGTAATTGTGGAATTTCATGATTTTGCCTATTCAATCGCCAAGAATGGAGTTAATGATACATCGTTTCTAACATAAAATTCTTCCGGTTCCTGAAAAAGCTCTCCGGACGGAAAAATACAAGGGTCCCGATTGGTCTGAAACGATTGTCTCGCATGAAGCAGCTTCATGGTCCTCTTTCAGAAGTGAAGCGTGCCTGGTTGGGAAACAGAACCAATGCAGCTTTTCACAATGTCAGACATTTAGCAAAAGTGAAATTATTAATATTTCTTCTCATTGCGGGGATTGGGTTTGCCTAAAGCTTTTCAACTTTTTAACTGCCCAACCAAAGCGTATATGTTTCATTGTTGGTGATATAAATGCCCCAATTTATCTCATTGATAATAATGCTGCGACAAGATATAAGACACTGCTAGCTAGAGTCCTATAACATGTTGGGTATAAATTATTTTTCCACCAGACCAGTTAACGATAACATACTTTTTTTTATAACAATTTTTTGTTCAGGCCAATCTATCTACCTTACACGAAAATTTTTCAACTTCTTTGTATAGACGCCAAACAAAAACTAATCGTACGATATGCGTCAAAATTTGACAGAATGTGTATAAAAGTGTTGCCAACGTTGAGAGAATAAAAGTTTACCGATTTTACAAGCGCGGGAACTTTAAAATGAAAATTCCGGTTCTTTTTTGATCGTAAGGTATATATATATATATATATATATATATATATATATATATATATATATATATATATATATATATATATATATATATATATATATATATATATATATATATATATATATATATATATATATATATATATATATATATATAAATGCAGAGATCATTCTTTGTAATCGCATCACGTAAGAACGGATGGACGGATTTACATGATTCTTTTTTGTTTGATCATTTTCTACCCCCACCGGGCTCGTACATCAAAAAAATTAGGAAAACTTGCCGAAAAAGTGTAAAAAATCCATAAAGTTGTTTTGTATTATATGTCGCCAATGATTGCTAGATCTACGATTGATGTTTGGCGCGCAAGAAGATGCTCAGTATTACGCCGTTGAAGAAAAGAACACTAGATCGTTGGAAAGTTGTTTGGCGCGCTACGAGTAGTTTTGGGTGGAGATATTACATTCATGTGATTCGTTATTTTGAAACACGTACTAAATAGGGTATCACAATCATTGCTTGCTAAATGACTGGTGGAACGCATTTGACTGTTCTTGATATATCGTAAGCAGGATCAAAAGTTCTGACATCGTTTACCAGTGGATGCATTGTGTACAATGTGATCAGTTGGATAAATAATGTTGACTATTGTGAATTGAACATATCAACATATAGAACGATTTTTTAACGAATTATTTAATTAAAGTCAGATTTTTCTTTCATATAGCATGCTGAAGTTCCTTCAGCCGCTTCGAGTAAACTTTTAAGGGTGGATTACAGGATGCTTATGACATCATGACATTTGTAAGCGGCTTAAGCCAAATACTTCCATTTTTCGAACTTTGTATTACTTGACCAATTACCAAATGCAAATCGTGAATACCATATCTGGAGGAGAAATCGTGGCATTCAAAAACCATTACTACTACTGTTTTATGCGTTGGCTTGAACGATAAGAAGAATACTGGTATAATCACTCCTCATATTCACTCCGCTAGAACAGAAAAATTGCACATTTTTTCATATAATTCTTTCTGATATTGACTCTCAAGACCGAACTCAACGCCATTCGTTAATTGTAGATTGAGTACTAATTAAAATGATGAGGTGACTCAACTAATGAGATGACTATTGATACAATTATCAAAAAATTTAATTTAATTTAATAAATTGATAATTTGAGCTTTCGAATGTTCAATAATTTCATATTTTTTGGAAATTTGCGGAATCAATTTCATGTATTCTTCTTGGTCATCTCTGCTCCACCGTTCATCTCATATGTCGAAACAATTAGTTTAAGGTTCTACAAACAATCTCCGGGAAACAGCCATTGTTGAAAAACTCAATGGCAGTTTTCTCCACTATTGCTTGATGAATCGAAGGAAACATCAGTTTATTCAGAAAAAATGTGCCAAACAAATTGATATTCATGTTTTGAATTTCTGTTCGAAGACAGAACCACCCCAAAATTCAACTATGTTAACCTGTTAACCGATCAAAGCGCCGTCTGCATGTCATTATTGGTGTTGTCGGATTTCTATGGAATGTGTGAAAGTTTACAAGTCGATCGTGCCATTCATGTTGAAGGTCTAGGGTTGATCTGCAGTGGACCCATTCGCGAGAGTTTTTATTTCATTCTTTTAGTGGTCGTGTTTCATCTCGCGTTGCTGACAGCAGCGCGAGTAGGACACGGAAAGACCGAAATTAGCATTTTTGCGAAAAAATTAGTTGATTTTCTGATTTTAGTTAGTTATTTTTTGAGACAACTAAAAAAATCTTACTTTTGCTAATTTAGATTTTTTAATTCTAATTTTCTTAATAATAATAAAATATTTGTTGAAATGGCTATTTTTACCTTTTTTTATATATATAAAAAATAGGTATAGAATTCGCTCAAACTTTCGAAAAATTTTCCGAGGCCCGGAGGGCCGAATGACATATACCAATCGATTCAGCTCGACGAACTGAGCAAATGTCTGTGTGTGTGTGTGTGTGTGTGTGTGTGTGTGTGTGTGTGTGTGTGTATGTGTGTGTGTCTGTATGTGTGTTGTCAACTAAGAGGTCGAGATCTCAGAGATGGTTGGACCGATTTTGATCAAACTAGTCGCAAATGAAAGGTCTCCCCGTCACCCAAAACGCTATTGAATGGTTTTGAGATCGGATGTTTACTTTTTGAGTTATTCGAAGTTTTATGTCAAAATTTTCAGTTTTTTGACAGTATCTGTCACAATTGACCTTGAAAACAGAATATGTTTTCAGACTTAGATTCCGCACGATTATACCTATTCAACAAGCCATAGATTGTTAAAATCCGTCCATTTTTAACGGAGAGATCGAAATTTTTGTGTAATTGAATTAAACTTATATACAAAATTAATTAGTTTTATACGTATATACAAAAATTAATGAATTTTATCCAATAAAGCTTCAAAGTTGTACTCAAAACTGTAATTTATTCGTCATATGGCCATACGAATCGGTTTGGGTTATGCTGGTTCCTGAATACCGGATCTGGAAGTACCTTAAATTACCGTAAACTCTAAAGTGGAATTTACATATCATGGCATGTTTAATCGATTATCACACTTCTAGATTTAAATTCGATTGTATTTGCAGTTTCGACATTACAGAGTAATGAGTGATTACAATCTCAAATTGTCGCTTAAAACGAGGGTCATTAAAATAATGTAATGAAAACTTAAACACCGAAGAATATTCATGCAAAAAACACATGCGGATTGATAAAAAAAGGTATCATCTCACTGCTAGGTGGATTAATCACGTTTTTTTAATTGAATTCACCAACTAAACGTGCTGTCATTTCTTAGCTAAGGCACGCTTCATATCCATTCAACTAATTTTTTAGTTGAATTAGAGAAATAAAACGTTGTTTTCAACCAACATAAATGGTTGAATTGGTTTCTGCAATTAGCAGCTATATGGCGCTCGTTAACACCGTAATGACTACTAGCCACTAGATGGCACACTACTACCGAAAAAAATTTCAGTCGCGGTTAACTTTTCTATATTTGCAGGTATAAATCCGATGTTGTATTGGAGAAAAAGTCATAAGCGAAACATAAACTTCTTTTTGAAAATTTTACTTCTAAATCGCTGTTTTCTTCATTCGACTTCGCGAAATCGACTCTCTCACTGAAAACTTTGAGCACTCGGAAAACAAAAACCGAATACAAGTAGTACACCGGACGGCGTAGCCCGGAATGAGAAGATACAAAAAAAACATCATTTGACGTGTACAATTAGAGTGCAACATTCGAAACTCACTTCACTGTTTCGCGTAAAAACATTATTACCCACAATCTCTTTAACTGCGCACAAATTCTGAATAAATACACTTTCCACTAGCAGTTTACGTCATTTTTACATATCGGTTTAGAAAATTATATAGGGATATATCGTAACACATGCGAAAAACATCTAAACAATTTGCGAGCAGTTTCAACAAGACTGTCCCTTTTAGCTTTTTAATGGATTGTTTTGCTTTGACACTGCTGTCCTTCAGTAATGACGGTGATAGATAAATAGAATCAAAGTTTCTGATTTTAATAACGAAATTAGTTGTCAATGAGAATTTCGTGTTGGATTGAAATATTGCTGGTTTGTGTCCAGAATATTCGCCAACTAAACACTTTCTCTAAAAATAAGAGTTTTTTTCAGCACAGTAAATTCTAAATTTTAACTAATTTTATAGTTATTTTGGAAATTTTGTTGCTAAAATCAACTAATTCAAAAACAGTAATACGAATTAGGCGCAGAGCTAATTTCGGTCGTTCCGTGGAGAAAAGGAATACTGGTGAGATCGTTCCTTGGAGATATTTTATATTTTTCTTGTTATATTTCTCCTGAGTATCTAAAATCAGGTTTTGTTGAGAGCATATTGTTTACCGAAAGATATCCGGATCTCTTTCCCTCCCTACTAACAAATCTCCTATCCCGTGATGCTCGTGGAGATACAGTGGTAGCACACATTTGAAGGAAAAGTCAAGTTATTTGCACTTTTATATAATAGGAACTCTATTGTTCATGGAAACTAATGTTGAAAAATCTTCCATTGGGTGGAGAGGCGGGCGAGAACAATATCCACTTTATTAGAGCCCTAAAGTACGCGTGGCACTTTTTGGCAACTTGAATATACAGAACAAGTTCTGAGAAAACTTCTCGCTGCTTAAAAACTGTACAAGGAACTGCTTCAAAGTTCATTCTGTTGCGTCGGGTAAACATTCAATCATGAGTAATTCCTTAAAACGGACTGCTTTGTATGTATTTGTTAAGTTTCTCAATACAAAATTCTGGTTAGTGAGCTTTTTTATCCATTATCGAAAGCAAGAATCACATCTGGAAGAGAAAGCGTGACACCTTATATCTATTATGTCGGGGCCATTAGAGAGAGATTATTTATTGACTCAAAGGATAGGATGACAATCTGTGCATTTGCTCAATTTTTTCTTAACAGAAGTATTTCACATTTACACATTAATTTTCAGTGATATTGCTTTTTAAAGCTAAAGCGTACGTGTGTCGAATTCCGTTGGTTGTAGGTTAAGTAATCAGAAAAATAATGGAGATATACTTTAACTACTTAGTCGTTTGACAATTCTGCTGTCCGAAAATATAAATTCGAACAAATAATTTTTGGGAGAGACGAAGTTCGACGGGTCAGCTAGTCTATATATATATATATAAAAATGCAGAGATCAATCTTTGTAATCGCATCACTTAAGAACGGATGGACGGATTTGCATGAACCTGTTTTTTTTTATTAGTTTCTACCCCACCGGGTTCGTACATAAAAAAAATGAGGAAAAGTGGGAAAAATCAATAAAATTATTTTGTATGGAAAATGAAATTTTCCGTTGAAAAAGTCGTCTATGCTTGCTAGATCTACGATTGATGTTTGAAGCAAAACGAGTTGCATAAGTGTTTGGCCGTCGAAGGAAAGAATACTAGATCGTTGAAAAAATTGTTTGGCGCGCAACGAGATATTTTGTGTGGAGATTGCACATGCATACTTGATGGATGTGATTCGTCCACGTGCTTAATTGGGTATCGAAATTATTGCTTGAAAAATTACCGGATGGCGGAATGTACAAGACTGTTTTAACTGCCCCACTGTAGTTTCGTCAAACAGACACCTTTCACGAAACTGTGTTGGGTCCATACTTAGCAACGGGGGTTTGAGCAAACCTGATATAAAAACCGAAAATGACTTGATTTTCAGTCCAACAACGTTGAAATTAGGTTCGAAACTGACTTTAAATAAACGGTTTGACAAAAGTTGGGGTGGAAACTGGGTTAGGTTTGGCGGAATGCATATGGCTGTATGACCGTGGACTGGCCATACTTGCATATCAGTCCCATATGAAAAAAGACGATCAAAATTTTATTTCTATTTTTTTTATTTATTGCGCTACCTAATGCAAAATTATGGTATTATTACATGAAATATCGGTAATAGACCTTTGTTATTCCAATATTGCAACAAATAAAATTATTGAAATTTGCACTGAATGGGACTGATATGAGTTGATATTTTTTTCACATTTTACTGAACAAACCTTCAATTTTTATTGCAATTTCTGAGAGTTTATTGAGGATAGATTGCATTCCTAAAGCTAACTCAAAATTGGCGAAAATCGATATGCGAGTATGGGCAGTGTAGGCAAAAGAAAAAGTTTACCAGTTAAAGGATTGTGTGTTTGATGAAGTCAGATGAATAATATTGGCCATTGTGAACGTGAGTTTAACAAATCAGAAATTTTTTAAATGAATCAATGAAAAGATTGAGCTGTAGAAGCTCTAAAGGCAAACTAAGAGATTTTTCTTTCATTCTGCTTTCGAATGAATTAGATTACACTAAGCGCACATAATAAGTGGCAATTAGATCAATGTTCCAGATGATTACAATTTGATTGATTGAGATTGCAATCTTATATTTCATGTTCTGTAATTTTTTTTTCAAATTGGTAAGATCAATACCAAATTAAAACTTAAGGGCTGAGGACAGTACCGTAAAGTGGTAGGTTTTTTGTTATTTTCCCGTTTCAAATAAAATTTTCTTGGAAACGGTGCAGAATATAGAAAAACCCACCTGACAATGTCTTCGAAATTTAGTTGAGAATATTCTGTGAAATTTTCAGAATGATTCATTGAGTTTAGCAGTCGTGTTGTATTTTTTTCTGACTGAAGAACTGCTGAAAATTGGTACGCTCGGAAATGCATACCTCTACTTGGTCATCGAATATCTCGGCTTTTAAGGCTTGTATCATAAATCTACCGTGACAAAGTCTAGATGATTTAGTTTAGATGCGATTAGTACATAAAAACAAATATGTTATCGCGATAAAAATGAAGTCTTGTATTTTTCTGTGAAACAAAGTCAGTTTCAATACATCCGCCATTTTTTTTCGCTTTGGTTTTCTTACAGCATTCTGAAAAAGGAGAGAGAAATAAAATTGGCTCGACCAGGCTGCCAAACACACAGAATTCAATCTTTGTGAAAGTTGAATTTTTTTTAAGCTCTGAGGACAGAGGGTCGCGTGTTGAGTTTTAAATCGACCACGTGTTTCGCTCAATTCCCTTTGTGCATCGAATTTCTCTTGTACTCTCTCGTATATGAGCAAACTGTACCGGGTTGCCAGCATACATTTTATTATTATGATGAGAAGTTTTATCACATAAATCTATAGTATGGGTTGAACATTACATAGATTTCAATGAACAATGAGAAAATATTCAACTTTCACAGAGATTGAATGCGAAACAAAAAATGTGTTTATATACAATACGGCCTGTCGTAGGATAACGAGTGACGATAGTTGATACTCTCTTTTGTTGCAGCGAGAGACGAAACTACTTCGTCACTCTTCGTTTGTTTTTGATGCGATTATTTACGAATGAGACAGTAAAAAGTCTTTTTCAGCCACCTTTAAATCACCATTAAAACATATATAAGATCCTATCCTCGGTCATTATTATTGTAAGCTTCTCAACTAACCAACAACTAATAGTAGCTTTCAAACGAATCTAACTCTTTCTAAACTGATTCTTTTATCACTGGATATTGCCGGTTACGTCACATATAACACTATATTTCTCGAGCTGGTGATGTTCACCATAACCCTTCCAAATTCGAGTGACAGCCAATTGAAATCGGTTGGGCCATCTCAGGGGCAAATTGAGTAATAAAAAACAACGCGTTTTGTCGGTTACGTCAGTTATACCATCACATCTCAAGAACCAGAAGTCACAGCCATTTGATCATCGAACTTGATCAACCTTGAAAAAATCTTCATTACTGAAACTTCGAAACCATTCCCAACATATTTTATCAGTTGGAGTATTATCACCATAAACAATCACATCTACATGATGCGCTTCAGCTGTACTTTTCATCCAATTAAAACAGAAAACTAAAACTTCCCGCAAATGCTGCTTAGCTAACACAAAATTGCTCAACAGCTCATGTTATTTATAGTCGAATTATTCACCTTTAACATCAAATCAAAAAAGGTTTGAGGGAAAAATGGCACACAGTTTAAAATATGTCATTTTATCAATTTTCAGATCGATTGCTGACGCCTCTATTTGGGATTCATCTGTAATCTTTCGTGATCCATAAAAAAAAAACATTTCGCAACGCACTAAACCAAACACTTACCGGTCCGTAAACTAGCCGCCAGCAGTAGCAAATATCGAACCAAGATATTCATCGTTCGGTATCCGTGTGAATCCTACACTCGCTGGTCTGCTGCTACTACGTAAGGATTCGCTTCGTCACCCAATACTGTGCTCTTCGTAATTTTTCTGTCGTTTCTCAAGGATGCTATCAAGCGACCAGGACCAGGACGGAAAAAGTGCTATACAATTTTAAACGCTTCACTTCACAACCGGGTTCCGGTGCGGTTGTTCGTTCTAATTGTAATCAGAACCGGAAAGGCATCGGATTAGTTAACGTCGTAGCGTAATTCTTCGGACACGAGCTTCTTCTGTTCGTGATATCACTTAAATCTTGCACATTTTCGCAAAGGCAATTAAGCAGCAGCACGTTTCGATTCGAATTGGTTGCGTTCAATTATGGTTTTTCTTTCTCCTGTAGCGTTTGCCGCCCGGTACTATTTCATACACACCCTCAAGTTTTGGCTGGTTTTGGCCCAAATCTTTAGCAAATCCATTAAGTATAAGCAATACACATCGGTGGGACGGGAAGCTTTTCAATTACGTGCTGTGAATTCCAATACCATGATTACTCCAATGATGATCAATTAAAAATTGCACTTGACGTTAAGGTGATGCTGTGATCTGGAAGAAAAAAATAAAATTAAATTCTTCTGTGTGTTCTAAGAAAACTTGAGTATTTATTTTAGCATTAGCATTAGCATTAGCATTAGCATTAGAGACCGCCCGTGTGTTGCTACTCCGTTATTGATCTGGACCAATTGAGATTGCAAAATGATTTTTTGAAGTAACATGTTTGGGAATAACACATTGTTTCACACTGTGCAAACTGTATTGAACCATGCATGCTGATCAATACCGACGCCGGCGACGTCCGAATGCAGATCTACTTTGGAGGGAAAGGATTGTTAGTTCGATGCATGTTGCTACTAAGAACCGAGGAATCCTCTGCATTCCCACATGCATCACAGGAGAGGATACTTTGTTAGTAAATGTTTTAATAATGTTATCATGTGTTTATAGCTCTGGGTAGCCGGCTACCAAGAATGTTTTAAAGTATTATCGTTTTATGTGTTACTTTGTGCTGGCAATATAATGCACGAAACAGTCAATCTCCGAAATTGACAAAACTCCGGACAGCCGGCTGTCGAGTATGCAGTCACTCGTTTATGCATCTACCTTTCGCGTTTTTTTTAGTCATGCAAAAAAAAACACATTCGGATTGATAAAAAAACGTGTTTAATCCACCTAGCAGTGAGATGATACCTTTTTTTACCAATCTGCATGTGTTTTTTGCATGAATATTCTTCGGTGTTTAAGTTTTCATGACATTATTTTAATGACCGTCGTTTAAAGCGACAATTTGAGATTTTAATCACTCATTACTCTGTAATGTCGAAACTGCAAATCGGATCGAATTTAAATCTAGAAGTGTGATAATCGATTAAAGATGCCATGATATGTAAGTTCCACTTTAGAGTTTACGGTAATTTAAGGTACTTTTAGAGCCGGTATTAAGGAACCAGCATAACCCAAACCGATTCGTATGGCCATATGACGAATAAATTACAACAGTTTTGAGTCCAACTTTGAAGCTCAATCCCATCTTCTATATCGGTTTGAATTTTAAAAATAAGTCATAATTGGATAAAATTAATTAATTTTTGTATGTATGTATAAAATTAATAAATTTTGTATACAAGTTTATTTTAATTTGAATTTTTGTTTCTAAAATTTGATTAGGCTTTTTTTGAGAAAACGATTGAGCTTTGAGAAATGATTTTATACTGGAACCGGAATTCTAAATTCGGTATGGCCGAAGTCAGATAAATTCACCTGAATAGCTGTATAGTTTACATTTGTTTCAAAATATTTGAAAATCAGTGAGGAAATCTTTGAGAAATCATAGCACGAATTAAATTTTTAGGTGCCTTCTGAATCGACAAAAAGTTAATTTTTTTTATCGGCTATCCAAATCTGCTAACCCGATAAACCTGATTAATTTATGTGGAATAGACATTTTTATACCAATCACCCTGTATCCCCGAAACCGGATGTTGGATCTGGCTGAAGAGCAAAATGTTTTATAAAATCTTGAAACTTTTCATTTGAATCTTAGATGATTCATAGAATTCATTTGAATCTTAGATCGGTTCAGCCATCTACGAGTAGAATGACTTACACAATTTTGATTTCGTTTCATATATCATCCTGTAGTTCCGGAACCAGAGGTCGGAACCAAACATAATTCAGGAACTTTGTTTGGGAGCATACGACTTTTCATATGAATCTGAATTTGTAAAAAAGAAATTTTCAGAGAAAATTGAGTGAAATTATTTGTCACACACGCATTTGCTGATCTCGACGAACTGATTCGAATGGTATATGGATGTTATGTTCTTCCAGCATTTATTGCTGTAAGTAGTTTAAAACAAAATAATTAAAAAAAATTCTGCCATCATCTGGTTTATATATGTCATATTCGAACGATTATGTTGCCAAAAACGAGCCGTGCTAAAATCGGTCCGAGGCTAAATGTCATGAAAAAGGATGCTGTACACAGTGTTTTTGGTACTTAGAAACAATTGTATGTAACAGTATAAAAAATCGTGTTTTCCGTTGCATTGCTTTGTCATACAGCGCTCAAAACTCCTTCGGCTGAAATAGGGGAAAAGTCGTTTACACAAAAATTTCGATATCTCCGTTGAAAATGGACGGATTTTAACAATCTATGGCTTGTTGGATAGGTATTATCGTGCGGAATCTAAGTCTGAAAACATATCCAGTTTTCAAGGTCAATTGTGACAGATACTGTCAAAAAACTGAAAATCTTGACATAAAACTTCGTATAACTCAAAAAGTAAACATCCGATCTCAAAACCATTCAATAGCGTTTTGGGTGACGGGGAGACCTTTCATTTGCGACTAGTTTGATCAAAATCGGTCCAGCCATCTCTGAGATCTCGACCTCTTAGTTGACAACACACATACAGACACACACACATACACACACACACACACACACACACACACACACACACACACACACACACACACACACACACACACACACACACACACACACACACACACACACACACACACACACACACAGACATTTGCTCAGTTCGTCGAGCTGAATCGATTGGTATATGTCATTCGGCCCTCCGGGCCTCGGAAAAATTTTCGAAAGTTTGAGCGAATTCTATATCTATTTTTTATATATATAAAAAAAGGTAAAAAGGTATCATCTCACTGCTAGGTGGATTAAGCACGTTTTTATAAATGAAACTACGTGATACAAAATAAACGAGCGAATAGGATTTAGACAAAAAAGTTGATTCATTGCATTAAAATATTCTAAACAGTTATTATAAAATCATTTTAAATCACCAAACAAAGGTCAACAAATTTCACACGCGTCTTGATTCTTTATTATTTCCGCTTTATTATTTTAATTATTTATTAAAATTATTAATTGGTTATATTAGTTGATCTGGGCAGCCGGCTACCGAGAAAAATATTAATTTACTGTTTGAAATATTAATATCAAGTGTTTTTTACTATGTATTCAATATACCGATACATGTCATCTCTGTTATTAACTTTGTAATATAAACGGATTTGCGCAATGGTTGATTTTTATCATTCATTTTATAATCCTGAAAGACAATCAATAACATGGAAGAAGAAATCATTCCTAATAAAACTTTTCTCCGAAGCTAGACGGAAATTGATAGGTTGAATAAAGAGATGATTTAGTAAAATAGAGTAATCAGAAGTAAAACATTGAAAATATCTTATAACTGAAAGAAAAAAGAAACTCCTGCAATTATCGCCTTTTACGACATGGAAGCAGGAACCCAGTGGATCTATTCTTGGTTCATTTTTTTTCCGCCGGATTCCACATCTAGGCTGGTACAGTCCGGAGAGAGCTAATAGGTACTATCAATCTCCTAGTGGACCCCAGCCCCTGAGAAAACTTGAGTATTTATTTAGCGAAAAAATCAATTTATCCACTTGGATAAGAAAAATTTGTGAAAAGTATCGTCAACTGTGCCATTAAGCAATGCTTCATGGATTTGGGAATCGCTCTTCAGAATGAATTGAGAATGTCTTAGTTTTAAGTTGACATTCGCTCAATCTGATTTCTCAAAGATGACTGAGCCGATTTTCATAAACTTTAGTCTAAATGAAAGGTATTGTAATTATGTACGATATTTGAGAACTTTACCGGATCCTCCTTTCGGTTCTGGAGTTACAAAATGATATAAGCTAAAACTCTTAAACCGGCGTTCAAAAGCGACCATGCGGAAAACATAAAATATCTTATGAATTAAACTCAACACTGTTTACAAATTGAAAAGATTATGCTATTTTATGCCCAAACCGACTTTTATTTTATTCAAAACTCAATGAATTCTTTTCGACGAATGCCTTAGTAATATTTTCAGAAATATGATTAACTAGCTGACCCTTCGATCTTCGTCTCGTCAGAAGAATTGTCAAAAAACTAAGTGGTCAACGATTCTCTCCATTATTTTTCTGATTACTTAACCTACAGTCAACGGAATTCGACACACACTCGCTTTAGCACCAAAAGAAGAACCACCAAAGATTAATGTGAATATATGAAATACTTCTGTTAAGCGAAAATTGAACAAATGCATAGATTTCTATTCTGAACAGTCCGTTTTATGGCAGTACTCATTCGTGAATCTTCACCCGACAGAACAAACTTTGAAGCAGTTTTCTTATACACAAAAAATTTCTATTTTTGTGTTTGGTAATAATTTTTGCGGCAACGACTTGTAAAATATTATTTTTACTGAAAGATACGTAAAATTTTTTCAACTCCTATGTAAAAGTTACGGTTATTTATTATTTACTGACATGGTCTGTGAATTCTGAAATGTCATTTCTCTAGACGAACTCAGTGAAAGTTCTACCAATAATCGGAAAATTAATAAAAAATAATGGAGAATTTCAGTAACCATCACTATACATTCAGCAGAAATACAGATCTGTCAAATAAAATAATTTTCGGACGTAAAAATGTGAAAATTTCTAGATTTGTATAGAAAAATAGTGATGCGAATTGATTGCTTGCCAAAACTACATAATACTGATTCCTAGCGGTAATTTTTCATTTAGTGAATATATTCAAAAAACCTTTTACAACTTTTTATTTCAGCACTCTGAAAATAAGATGGGTGATCCCTTATTCTACTGAATTGCATCCGAAAGATATTTGTTCATTCTATTTGAATAAATTATTTCTGGAGAGCAAATGTAATTCAATTCATTCATCACACGCAAATAAATTAATTAATCGGATGGAAATATATTTTGAAAACTTAATTGCTCCTTCCTTTCCCAGATCTCTAATACAATTTACCAAAAAACAGTAATACTTTACGGGTCAAGACGTTTACATATTTTTCGAATTGTTTTGTAAATTATGCCGAACGTCGGTATTGAATGATGAAGAAGTCATTAGAATTATGACAGATCGAAGTTCAGTGGAACTGTACCGATCATTCAGCAAATAAAACTTTTACTGAACGGATTACCGAACATTCAGCTGTTTGAAAGTCAGTAAAACTGTACCGACATCCGTTAAAATAATTCGGTGTGTAGAGCTTTTAAGCAGCGAAAAATTTGTCTCAGAATCTGCTCTGTACGTTCAAGTTATCAAAAAGTACCATGCGTACTTTAGAGCTCTAATAAAGTGGATATTTTCAGGTACTGTGGAACTTTTGATTGCTTGGAGACGACGCTTAAATTGTAATTAGATATTGATCTTACCAGTTTGGACATTCTTCACAGAATATGCAACATGAAATAACAGTCTCAATTCATTTTGAACATTGATATCTAATTACCACTTACTGTATGCGCTTAGTCTAATCTAAATCATTAGAAAGAAAAATGCCAGGAAAATCTATTAGTTTGACCTTAGCGCTTCTGCAGCACAATCTTTTCATTGCTTCATTAAACAAAATTTCTGATTTGTGAATCTTGCCCCCGCAATGACCAATACTATTCATCTGACTCCATTGAACACAATTCATCAACTGGTTTTTTTTTTGCATAAATATCTGTTTATTAATCTTATTTTTGTGTATTACATCAACATTTTACAGTACAAGTGTTTTGACCCTTTGGCCTTTCATCTTTGTTGTTCATACGATTCGTTATTAATATTAGGTGTTTTAGTTACTCTTGTTTTACATACTAATGTTTAATCATGATATTTATTTTAATTATTTATAAACCATCTACCTACTTATAACTATCCCTAACCTAATACGTACAAATTTTGAATTATTTGTATTTCAGAGATTGAGCACCTCTCTTCAAATTTCGTGCAGTATTGTTCGAATTTTTGTTCTAGTATATCCAGGGAGGCCATCTCATGTACTTCACTAGTCCTTGTCCAAGGGGGTAGATTTAGAATCATCTTTAAGATCTTACTTTGAATGCGCTGGAGCCTAAGTTTGTGTGTTCGTGCACAGCCCCGCCAAACAGGGACTGCGTATTCAATTGCGGGGTAGATGATTTGTTTATAGACAGCCATCTTATTCTTCAGGCATAGTTTAGATGTTCTACAAATCAGCGGATACAGAGACCTAATGAGTATGCTGCATTTTTGAACGATTTTATCAACATGTGACCTGAATATCAGATGTCTGTCAAAGGTGAGTCCTAGATAGATAACTTCATCGGACCATTGAATGACCTCATCACCGAATCGTATTCTGCATTCGTCTGATGGAACAAGTTTTGGAGATCTTGAATGTGGAAACAAGATGACCTGAGTTTTTGCTGCATTGATCACAATTTTCCAGCTTGTAAAATATTCCGTTAAAGCGTCCAGACCTGTCTGTAGTTTATATCCTGTTCATCTGCGAAAGCAAGAATTCGCCTTTGTATTGACTTTTCAAACAGCTTGAATAGGGCAGAGAGTAAGCTGATGGGCCGATAGCTCTTGGAAAAGGAAGGATCTTTCCCCGGTTTCAAAACTGGGATAACTTTAGCTAACTTCCACATTGAAGGGAAGTAACCAAGCTCCCAGCACCTGTTAAAAATTTTAGCTAAGAAGACAAATGAGCAAATACTCAAATGTTTCAGCTCAATGTTGAATGTGTTGTCGAAACCGGGGGCCTTCATATTTTTGGATTTTTTCACAAAAGCCATCAGCTCATTCGCAGTGACTCTACTTTCCTCAGGAACCAAGCTGTCTGATTGGTCAACCTCAGCTACGCTATCAGCAACGGCTCTTTCATATGGACTAACAATATTAAGTCCTAAATTAAGAGAACACACAAACTGCTGGCCTAGCGCATTTGCCTTCTCTACTGGTGTGATTAAAGGTATTCCTTCAGCTGCGTCCTGGGGTGACATCAGAGGAGGAATAGGCTTCGGTTTTTTCTTAAGCACCTACGTTAAGGACCAGAAGGGCTTTGAATGTGGGAGAATTTCTCGAAGCTTTTGCTGGAAGTTCCTGTTGCGAAGCTCAGATATCCGTTCCTGGATTATCCTAGTTAAGTTGTTATAAGTAGTCTTCCTATCTAGGATGCCAGTTCGTTGATACTGCCTCCGGTAGATATTCCAAAGTCGGATGAGTTTCTTGGTGACACTGTCGATTTGAAGAGAGGAACTCGGCATATGTTGTACTGGAACTGTCCTATCACTAGCGACTGTGATTGAATGCTGGAAGGAAGATAGGGCTGCATCGATTTCCATCGGGGAATCAAGTGGCAAATCGATATTAATAAGTTGGTCGGCGATATGTTGAAATTGGACCCAATCGGTGCGATAATAGTTCCTCCGAGGTTGAATGAGCACTGTTTCTGGTGAAGATCCCAACGTCAATATTACTGGAAAGTGGTCAGAAGAGAGCTCGTTGAAGACAACCGGAGAGCTGTCTATGGCGATGTTGCTGATGAATATATCCAAAATGGAATGAACTCCCGATCTGGAAAGTCGCGTTGGTTGATCCGGAGCGAAGATGTTGTATTGTCCAGCTTCGTAATCTTCGGCAAGTACGAATCCGTTTCGATTCTGTCTTCTGTTTCCCCACAGCTCATGCCGTGCGTTCAGGTCCCCAGCAATGATGAATTTGTTCTGTCGTCGAGTGAGCATAGCCAGATCTCGCTTCAATGATGCACACGTACCATCTCGAAGATTGGTTTGTTTGGGGCAGTACGCTGCAATGATGATGATGGGTCCCATCGTCGTTGTAATTTCAATTCCGGCGGCTTCTATGAGTTGCAATTTAAAGGCTGACAGAAGCCTGTGCTGAATGGATCGTTTAACGGCAATGGCAACTCCCCCTCCTCTGGTAGTTGTCCTATCGAGCCTGTGAATCCTGTAATTGGAAATAAAAATTGAAATTTCAGGTTTAAGATGAGTTTCAGTTAAAATAGCAATATCGGCATTCTTCTCTTGAAGAAAGTCGGACAATTCAGCAGTTTTGCTCCTGAGTGAGCAAGCATTCCAATTTACTATAACCAACTCATTATATTGCATATTCGATGATGAATTTGCCTAAGGCGTTGATTTGATCTAACCGCGTTCTGCAGTTTCGTAGTTTTGTTGTCATTGTTTAAAAAATGACGATCAGTTGTTCAGCAGAGAATAAATCATAAGAGTCATCCTTTGCTTGTGGTTGATTATTGCCCCATACAGGAGGGATTTTTGAGGAAGATTCTTTTTGTGATCCAGCGGCTGAATCTTTTGGATTGCTGCGAGGAAGTGGCGCAAATTCGGAATATCCCTCTTCGGTGGGAAATTAATTTCATCCTTCTGTGGAACATTCTTGCGCGTTGATTGTTTGCGGGACGCCTGTTGTCGAATTTTTGTGAACTCAGCACGTTTGGGACACGATTTGCTAGTAGATGGATGGTCGCCATCACAGTTCACACATTTTACAGCGATGTCATCTAGTAAGCAATCGTTGGTATTGTGTGGTTCGGCACATTTCCCGCACCGACTTTTCATGTGGCAATTCCTCGCTCCATGGCCGTAGTTCAAACAGTTCGTGCACTGTGTGACATCCCGATGTACCGGTTTATACTTTTGCCATTCGATGATTATGTGAAATAACGATTTAATCGTTTTCAGTTGACTCATGGTGATGCGACCCTTCTCCAGATGAACCAAGTACAGTTGATCTCGATACTTTTTGTCCGTGTTATGTCTTTTCATTTTAAACACAAACACTCGAAGTACAACCTTCATAGGTTTGTTGGCGGCAATATCGTGTGTAAAGTATTCCGCTTTTGTCTGCTTCAGGTACAATTCCACTGCTTTGTAGTGGTTTAAAGCCGAAACAGTTATTTTGTAGCCTTCAGTACATAAACGGATTGTTGCCTCTAGTCCTTTGCTGATCAGTGTGTTGAAATCCGAGCGTAGAGTTGGTGGGAAGCCCTTCAGGTAGAAAGGCGGCATCAACTGGCAGATCAGCATATTGGTTTTTACTCAGCAAACGGTCGTTTACCTGTACATCACTTGGCTTCAAACGCTTAGCATCCTTTGGATCCTTCTCGAATCTATGGCGGTTTTTACCCATAGCTTGGGTAGGTAGACAACTGCGAATAAAAAATAAAACAAAATCGAAATTAGTCGTAGTAAGTTATTCGTCTATCCACATCGAGTGTTAGATGACGAATTCATCAACTGGTGAATGATATCAAAACTTTTTCTCCTTCCTACAACGGTTTTCTAGAACAGTCATTGAGTCATTTATGTCGATTTCGCTTGATGCCAAACCTAACCCAGTTTCCACTCTAACTGCTGTCAAATCGTTTGTCTGAAGTCAGTTTCGAACCTAGTTTCAACGTTGTTGAACTGAAAATCGAGTCAATTTCGAACCTGGTTTTTAAATCAGTTTTACTCAAACCCTCGTTGATAAGTGCGATATCAACACAGTTTCGTGAAAAGTGTTTGTTTGATGAAACTACCTTGGGTCAGTTTCAGTTTTCTCAAGCGAAAACGACATTAGTAAGCAATAATTTTGATACCCATTTAAGCACGTGGTTCGAAATGTATGCATGTGAAATCTCCACACAAAATATCTCGTTGCGCGCCAAATAATTTTTTCAACGATCTAGTATTCTTTCCTTCGACGGCCAAACACTTATGCAACTCGTTGCGCGCGCCAAACATCAATCGTAGATCTAGCAAGCATAGACGACTTTTTCAACGGAAAATTCCATTGTCCATACAAAATAATTTTATTGATTTTTCCCACTTTTCCGGAAAGTTTCCCTAATTTGTTTGATGTACGAACCCGGTGGGGGTAAAAACTGATCAAACAAAAAAAGAATCATTTAAATCCGTCCATCCGTTCTTACGTGATGCGATTACAAAGAATGATCTCTGCATTATATATATATATATATATATATATATATATATATATATATATATATATATATATATATATATATATATATATATATATATATATATATATATATATATATATATATATATATATATATATATATATATATATATATAGATAAGAGAAAGGATTCATCACACTTCTAAGTGGATGAGGACTGGTTTCTTCGTCTATTCTAATCAATTTTAGCCTAGACCCCCTTAATGAAAAAAATTATAGTGAACGTACATAAATGCAAACATACATTGACTTTTATATATCTAACATTATTAGAAGATTCGAAAAATTTTTCTAGCTATTTTTTTAGAAGCTATAGGGGATTGCATAAGGGGCTGTCCATAAAAGACGTCACGCTTTTTTTGACGATTTTTGACTCCCCATCCCCCCTTTGCACAAATTGTCACAGAAGCAAAGAACCCCCACCCCCCCTATGTCACATGTCACGAATTCAAAATAAATAAAATTCATCTCAATACATTCTCAATATGTATAACAAACATCAAACTGTTAACTTAGATTAAAAAATATCCCTAAAACTACAAAATCATCGGAATTATATTATTAATATCAATTATATAAATTACCAAAAGTATTTGGTTGGAATTAATGAAACATTTAAATTATCTGTTTTATTCCTCCTAGGGGTACACAGATATATTATTGTTTTAGGTAAAGAATAATATTTCCTTAGTGTAGCATACAGGGCTGAGAAAATAAAGTCCAAAATCTCATCAAAACGAGATCACTGCCGGAGAATCTTTTCATGATCAGTTGATCAGTGAATTTTGAATCACATCGATCAATATCGGTACTGATATTCCGTCACACAATGGGTAGTGATTTTGAGCTAAAATGATTCTTGATTTATGTAAGTTCAATCATTGTATGATTCGATAAGCTTTGATGTTGATGGAGGAAAATCACATATGATCAAGATAAGACATGACATGATCTACGTCTGAAATCGTTGATCTTCCGCCCTTTTTCAAATGGAGTACAATTGAATAAACTTCATCAGAATCAGATAAGAGAAATTTTTATGATATACTACTATCAATGCTAGAAAATCAAATTACTGAAAAAATTGTCATTGCATAACTTAAGTTAAACCGTTTGAAGGCATCTTTTTCTTTTTTACTCATATTAGCAAAATTTATAAATTTCGTTAATTTACTCGCTCCTCCGTGCACTTTTGCTGATCACAACAGAAATGATTTCCTGCATCACTCATTTCCGAATTTACAAGAAGAAGCTTTCACATCAACAAATACACGTTTTCCAATAGAATGCAAACGTTTATTGTGGAGATTTTTTCTGGAAATAGGGCAAAGCAGTAATATAATTAGGTATTTAAAAAATGCGCTCATTGAAAATATTGGACGTCACATTCCAAAAACCTTCCCCCCTCCCCCCTGTCACAAGAGGTCACGTTTTATGAAACACCCTCCTCCCCCTTGCGGCGTGACGTCTTTTATGGACAGCCCCTAAGGGTAATTAGAATTTTAGTATACTGCATCAAATGAATTACGTGATTAAATTAAGCGTATACCTATATTACACCAGTCAAATCGAAGAAACGATTCACATAAAATTGAGAAATAATTCGGCCAAAATTCTGTCATGTATCATTAAATGAACCTTCAAAATCATGAAAAATACTTACGATAAAAAAGGTTCATAGGAAAGTAAAGTTTAAAACACGAGTTTTTCTTATATATCATGAAATATGCACTAAAATATATGTAAATTGGAAACCAATATTATTAATAATAAAAAAACCTGTTTTAATCCACCTAGTGGTGTAATGATGCCTTTCTCATTTTAATCATACTATCATATATAATACTGTAGCATTCTTCAAAATAGTTTTCTTCGATTCATGACCGTCTACTGATAAAAACTATCAATTGGAGAAGATTTGAGGTCGATTTATAAGTTTTTTTACGGTATAACATTATTAACACATTTTACCCTATATTTCCGGATCCAGAAGTCAAATCCGGATGAAATTCAGGAATTCCGTATAGGACCGCAGGACCTTTCATTTGAACCTAGGTTTGTGAAAATCGGTCGCGCCATCTTTGAGAAAAGTTAGAAAACATAATTTCATTTTTTTTGCAAATTTTACCCCATAACTCTGAAATCGAAAGTCAGATCTAAATGAAATCCAGGAATTTAGTATGGGAGCTTAAGAGCATTCATTTGAATCTAAGTTTGTAAAAATCGGTCAGCACTTATTTTCACAATTTTTCGCACATTTTACCCCATACTTCCGGAACCGGAAGTCGGATCAAAACAATATTCAGGAATTTTGTATGGGACCACAAGACCTTTCATTTGAATTTAAGTTTGTGAAAATCGGTTCAGCCGGCTCTCCGAGAAAAGTTAGTGCAAAGAAAAACGTTACATACACACATACGCACATACACACTAAGACATATTGCGTACTCGACGAACTGAGTCGAATGGTATATGATACTCGGCCCTCCGAGCCTCGGTTCAAAAGTCGGCCCGATACATGCAAAAAGTATCGCAGTAACAAATTTGGTAAGTATTCATAACAAATTGAATTTAAACCTTCAAATGTGCGCGTAGTTGTTATTGTTCGACACAATGTTGTATATGTACAATCCATCAAAATGTCATTCTAATGATCACTGTAATTTGGATACCATTATTAAGCCTGTTGATGAATTTGTTCCGTACCTTGTTGATAAAATTAACAAACTTATAACCCATGACTTTATATGCAGCGAATAGTCGTCGTCTCTAACGAATAAAAAAAATGCATGAAAAGAAGACGAAATTCTTTTAATTTGTGATTTTTCTGAAAATTATTCATTTATTATTCAAAACGCTGCCGCTAGGATATCATTGGAATCGTTCGCTAGTAACAATACATTCATTTGAAGCTTAGTATAAGGAAGACAACGAACTTGAAATGTTAGCTTTATTATCATATTAGAAGGAATGACTCTCGAATGATTTCAATTGCAGTTCAGTAATTCATCTAAAAAATGATAGGTTTAATGAAACAATTGACTAACTTATCTCAAATTTAGTTTATATCTGATGGTGCAGCAGCACAATACAAAAATTAAAAAAAAACTTTGCAAGCCTGTACAGATTCCATTTAGAGCACAGAATGGCATTTTTTTCTGCAACATCTTATGGAAATGGTCCCTGTGATGCTATCGGTGGCATTCACAACCGAATGACAAAAAGAGCCAGTCTTTCTCGCAACTATGGAAATACCACAACAACCCCCCGAGAGTTATATAACTGGGCAGTTGAACAAACAGATAAAAATATTACGAAATTAGATTTTTGCTACATATCCACTGATCAATACAGCATTATGTTCGGAAAACTCGAAGAACTGTACAATAACACCAAAATAATATCTGGCACTCGGAATTTCCGCAGTTTTGTGCCTATTTCTGATGGCAAAGTAGAGGCGAAAAGGTATTTTAATTCAGAAGATGAAACAAAAATATTTTCCTTGTATAGAAGCAACATAAAATAGCATGCATGAAAATAGCTTTAAGACAAATGTTATAAATAAAATTAAAATAACAATTTGAAAAAAATTCAATACATAATGATAAAATAACACTGAAAAAGAAATTCAGTTTGAACAAGGAAAAGTTTTTTTTTCAAATAACTGAACTGAACTGAAATGAATTTCTGATTGTAAGTTGATAATATAATCACCCGTATTGAAGCAATATTTCTTCTAAATCAAATATGGCTTTTTTTGTACATCACTTTCAAATGTTCAAAGTCGGTTGTTTTTTTCAGTGTATGAATCAATAAGGATATTTTTCAATATTTTTATTCAAAAACTTGACTTATTATGTAAAAATCATTCATGAAACACTTTTTTCTAGAATTTATCATTTTTCGACTGCAGCCATTTTAAAAAAAATATTGATAAAAAAAAGTTTAGCCCATTTCAAAAGACAGTATAGGATGATATTTGGAAAAAATAGTAAAATAGTGGTTTTTCGTGACAAAATCTTCATGTACAGCAAGTTCCATTAAAATCTGAGAGGATGCTACCCACTCTGATTACGATTTGGAGCGATCTTCCCTACAGAAAAAGCGTTTTGCGACCCCAGCCCCCTGCTATGACGTCATGAAACTGTGGCGAGCATCATTCAGCAAAAACCAAAACAATGAAGAAGAATGGTCAAAAAATTGGATATTACAAACTACTTGTTTGGTCAGTACCCTTAACCGCACTTACCCGCAAATTATCGATCAGAATATCAGCGCTACGCTAAGAAAATTAAGATTTTACTCGACTTGAAATGTTCGAATGTTTGTTTACCATACTCTGAGCGCTCCGATTGCCCACTAAATGCCCCAGATGGTGGCTACGATAACACTTGCTTGAGCGCCTTATCCTTGCCACCGGGCTGATAATTTCTCACATGTTACACGAAAATTAATCACAAACATAACAAAACATATAATAATGCATGGAAAAATAAAATAAATAAATGAATACCCGGAAGGCATATAACCTCTTAAGAGTAATTCCGTTGTCATTCGAACAGATCCTGATTTTTTTTTCATAAAAAAATTTTTATTCAGGCCAATTTGCGTACAAGCTTTACGTGGCCGAATGAGCCATGTTTTTATTAGATAAAATAATTTTTTTATAGTTGGATCTCGTTGTCCCCCTTTTTCTAGGGGAAGAGGAGCTTCCATTTTTATCTTGCGATGAGTGAGGGGCACTTTGTTCGTGGCTCGTCTCGTCCTCCATTGCCGCATCGGTGGTATCGTTGTTGGTTTCCGTTTTTTCTTCGTTTTCCTTGTAATTCGCATTCTTGGGTTGGTTGTTAGTTGCTGTAGACGCGCCTTGCTGTGCATTAATTGCAGTTGTTGGTGGGTTTGATGGTACAACAGAAGTACTGCGCTCACTAGTTTTCGTTGTTGGGCGGTTGTCCTTATTTTTGTTTAAAGATGTCCTTTTTGCAGTTTCAGTGCAAGGTTTGCCGTAGTGTGCAGGTTGTTCACAAAACTGACATGTAACCAGTTGATTTTCATACGTAATCAGCGTTTTACACGGATGTATCCCGTCTTGATCACAAATGATGTAAGATGGAATTGCTTTACGTAGTTGCATACGTACCACTAACACGCCATTCCGGATACCCGGGAAAAAAATCCGCCATACTTTCCTTTCGATGGAAAGAAATTCACCGTACTGCGGCATACTTTCCCGAACGAACTGATCGCTGGTCTGCGGGGACAGGTCATGCACGCGTACTTCTATGGCATTGTCCACCATGTACACAGGGATTTTATATTTAACATTGTCATGATCAATACTGTGCACCCCGTTATTAACCGAAGCAAATGCAATTGCATCTTTTTCACGTTTGAACATAATGTACACACAGTTAGACGCCTTGTTGAATTGAATCTCACTTACATCAGTAACGTTTAGATGCATTCGTTCCTTAAGAAAGATTTCAATTTCGGTTGCTGCTGGCCTAACTTTGCAGCGCTTGAAATCAATACAAATTGAATTTGGTCTTGTAGGCCAAGTTTCAGGCTTTGTTAAATCGTATTTGCCCATTTTGTACACTCTATTGTTCACTACACTGTATTGTCTTTGTTTCTATCGTCTCGACCGTAAGCAATTGTCGACTGTGTCTGATGAGATGCCAGCACGAACTGAACAGATCCTGATGTTTAGATCTAAGAAAGTATATCAAGTTTCCTACCCGTTTCACATTTCAATCGATTTTTGCTATGCAATCACTGTGAAAATCGACTTTTCACCCGAGGCCCGGAGGGCCGAATGTCATATACCATTCGACTCAGCTCAACGAACTGACCAAATGTCTGTGTGTGTCCGTCCGTCCGTGTGTGTGTGTGTGTGTGTGTATGTGTGTGTATGTAACAAAAATATGCACTCACTTTTTTCAGAGATGGCTAAACCGATTTTCACAAACAAAGATTCAAATGAAAGGTCTTATAGTCCCATAGCCTACTACTGAATTTCAGTCCGATCCGACTTCCGGTTCCGGAGATATAGGATGATATGTACCAAAAAAATGAAAAATAATATGCACTCACTTTTTTCAGACATGGCTGAACCGATTTTCACGAACTAAGATTCAAATAAAAGGTATTATGGTCCAATAGCCAATATTGAATTTCATTTGATTGTGACTTCCGGTTCCTGAGTTATATGGTAATATGTGAAAATTTGAGAAAAAGTTTACACTCAATTACCTCTGGAACAACTTAACCGATTTTCGCAAATTTGTAGAACATTTTATCTGGATCCGACTTCCGGTTCCGGAACTAAAGCGTGATAAGTGAAAATTACCAATTTTATTAGTATTTTTCCACGAACGATGGTTAAAAACAGGTACAAATCCAATAAAACTGTCTGATAAATTCTTCTAGTTTGCAGAGCTTTTTTATTTGTGGGCATGAAAATCTAATTCGGCTCTACTGGTCCCCTCTTTTCCTGTTCCGGAAGCATCGAAAGTGGCGAAGAAAAACTCAAAAATGGAATTCATTTCGATTTCTGTGCGGTAATTGAACCGACTTTCACAAATCTTGATTTGATTTAAATCTTCAAAGCTACTGTAAAATTTCATCCGGATCTGACCTCCGGTTCCGCAGTTACAGAGCCAAAGTTTTCAAACCGCCATATAGAACGACAGTATATACAACATCGGTACGTGGTGGTACGGTGGAAGAAGAAGACACAAAACGAACGATGCGTGCTTTGTTATATTTCGTACACGCTATAAAGAAAGCGAAACGTTTACGGATGTCTGCTACTAAAGTGTGATATTGGTAAAATACGGTGCTGCGATTGATAAAAAATTTACCTATTTTATGATAAGTGAGACCGAAAGAAAGTTCGACCCTCGACCCGGAAGGATTCTTAGTGTTAGTAGGATCCATAGTACTAGCCATGCAATGATTCTGTACGCTAAGAATCGGTTGCGAAGTCTGTTGACCGAAAGAATAGAAGAATGTCAATAAATTGAAATTTATTTGAAAAAATATGCAATTTTCACAGCCGGTGGTGCAGTAATACAGTGCTGGTGGTGTAGTGATAATAATAATAATAATAATAATAATAATAATAATAATAATAATAATAATAATAATAATAATAATAATAATAATAATAATTATAATAATAATAATAATAATAATAATAATAATAATAATAATAATAATAATAATAATAATAATAATAATAATAATAATAATAATAATAATAATAAGAAGAATAATAATAATAATGATAATAACACTTCACGTTTCATGCTGCTGATTCATGCTGTTTAGCTTGACTTACATATGCAGAAGTAACAGAAACGCATTGGATTAATCGAAATAGAGCATATGATAGTAAGTCTAGGTTTAACTAGGTTCAAAACTGTTTCAATTTGCAGGTCATATTTGTTGCTGCAAACGAATCAACTTCGGCTACTACGTTCATCTGAATCCGGTTTCGGAAGAATTGAACATGGTGATTAAAAACTGCAAAAGGATCTCACTCACTTTTCTTAAAGATGGCAAAATCGATTTTCACAAACTTATAGGTTCAAAAGAAAACTCTTACAGCTTCATACTGAATTCCTAAATTTGTTGTGGATACTACTTCCGGCTCTGGAACTACATAGGCTGAACAGGATTTGTAGAGTTTGTTAGATTAGGTCCGAACAAACTTTTCTATTTCTATTCAATGAACAGTTTTGCGAATTCCACAGAAATATTTATGATGTTATGGGTAATATGAGAAAGGCATCGTTACACCATTAGGTGGATTAAAACAGGTTTTTTTGTATACGCATTCGTGTTCAAAACAAATTGGCATCACTCTAAAAAACGTTTTATTCCTAATTGAAACACGTGACATTGAAAATGTGCGGCTGTTGCCGCTGTTCCGGGAACCTTTATTTACAACCAATCAACAATCGATCAACAACCCAGAATTGCCCCCGGAAAGTGCGACCAGCAGAACCTGAAAAGAATACACAGCTGGATGATCAAATAAATCACCTCGAATATCGATAATTGAACTGTTGTTTGTACAGTTTCGTAACTGTTTTTCAAGTGCCACTCTTCGGCCGGCCGAGATGCGGGATGGAAGGTGTACGGAAACAATCAATTCTGTCGGAGAAACAATAAGAAAAAAAAAACGTTCCGCGTTCCGAGATTTGTTGATCCATGGCTCGAGCTTGGGATTGCACAACACCCGGCGTTCTCGGCGATGAAGAGTTTTTTTTTCAGTCCAGCTGGACTGTTTCCACTGTTTTAAACTGTCTTTTGCTGTGTCGATGATGATGATATTCTGTAAACATTCGGCATGGTAGTGGACTGTTACTACTACGTGTGTGTGTGTGTGTGTTTGTGTGATTACAAGGCCACACATGAATTTACTATCAATCGCCAATGCGAAGTGGTTTCGTATGGACTATCTGTGAACTTCAATCATTCCCCGTGTGGATGGGATATCGGATGTTTATCTCTCTTGAACGAATTGGAGCGAATGTAAACGTTTGCTTTATGACAGATGCCAAAGAGCAAAACAAGAACAACGCCGTAGCTCAAAGGATTAATACTCCAGTCAATAATGAAATGGTTTTATTATCACCTTCTGGCCCACAGTAATTTCCGTTGTCATTCGTTAGCATTATTCGTAGCACGCAAATACTCAACAGCAGCAGGTTGCCAAAAACCAATTAGAAACGTTATCATTTGGTAATTTTGGTGTGTGTTTCCGCACTTCTCTCGCCGTTGATGGCGGTGCTGATCGAACTCTCACGGCCAGTCTTGAGACGAGGAACGGAAGCGGACGCATCGACCAGTTGTTAATGTTTATCTTATCATTTTCACCACCAGACAGAACCGTTTTCAAGCGATACATGTTTTCCATTTGTCCCATGGACCGACCGCTCATTGCTGCTAGTGTGACCTACCAATTCCAAGAGAGCACGCAAAGCAATCATTGACCTTGAACACTTGGGTTGAATGGACAGTAAACTGGTGGGTTACTACGATTGATCAAAATATTATGTTGTAAAACTGTCTTCAATACTTATTTATTTATTTTTCCAAGGTGTATAAATCGAACCACCCTACCGAGTGTAAAAATGTTGAAAAATGATCGATTTGAATGGATACTTCGCCACTTGCACGGAACGATAAACATTCCAGCAGCGGATATTTTTAGAAACCAATGGATGTAACTCCATTTCGATCCATCACTAAAAACTTCTCACGTGTAATTCATAACGTTTAGGTTTTTTTTCAGTATTTTGCGCCCGTCACTATTTTGGAAGCACATAATCAATTTTAGAGTAATTCGCGATAGCTTGAAAATGTTTCTGAGAATCCGGTTTGTGGAAAAAGCTCATGAATATTTTACTTATTTCACTCTTCTTTTCTTGCCGGGTTGGCGATTTAATGCATAGTCTTACAAACCAGTTGTCGTATGTTCGAGCCTCGACCTGCGCCGGGGATAAAACCTCTTCGCATTCTTCTCCCTGAATGTTAACTTAATACGACGCCCAGTTTGGAATTTATTAGTAAAAAATCCTTTTCACGAGTATTTTTATATACTACATGGATTGAGAAGCTCCGAGTTTTTTCCGTAAAAACATTTTTACCCTTGGCACATCGGAGGGCTGATGATTGATTTTGATGCCCTCATCATTCGACGAATATTTCTTTCCCTGGAGAAACCTTTTCAGGTTTGGAAATAGACAATAGTCGCTGGGGGCCAGGTCTGGAGAATACAGGGGATCCCCCTTAGAAAAAAACGTTCAACGGTGGCCCCTCGTTGGTCCAATACGTTGGATCATTGGTCCAATGAACGTCCAATCAATCGTTCAACGGAAGGCCAACACGGGACCTTCGTTTACCAATTTTGAAACGAACCGTTGAACCGAATGTCGTTCAACAAGCGCTCAACGACCAACAAAATAGAACCGCTTGCTGAGAGGGATGGTGGACCAATTCGTTCCGCAAATTATTCAATTTCAAAGTTGCTTTTAAGGAACCGTACATAAACCACGTAGACCAAAATCTGGTATTTATTAACCCCCCTCCCCCCTCGTAGACTTTCGCAGACTTTCGCAGACTTTCCACTTTAAATTAAATAAAATCTGATCCAGTACCATTGTCATAAAGTCTTAGTTATTCAAGATATTCAAGTGATAAAGATATACAATAAATCTCGAACGGCTTCACTGGATGAACGATAAGAAAGAAAATGTGATTAAAATCACATATTATTTAAACAATCGTTCGTGGGGGAGCGGGTCATATCGCCGAAAGCCATTTCGCCGAAAGTCGTTTCGCCGAAAGGGTCATTTCGCCGAAAGGGTCATCTCGCCGAAAGGGTAATTTCGTCGTAAGGGTCATATCTCCTGCATGTTATTTCTCCTGTACAACTGATGTGGCGCAGCCACATAACCGAAGCCAGCTGAGTCGGCCGCCGACCCGCCGTCGGAAGCGGCGGCCTCTTGCATACAAACCTGTAACCGTCTCGTTTGCCCGGTCTACTCAAAGCTAGGTTTCTTTGCTTTAGTTAGTCGGACAGCACATGAACCAAAACGATGTGGCGTACACGTACAAGTTTTCTTGGGAGCTATTTTCTGAAGTTCATGAATCAATCTTTATTCAAGAGTACAACAATCAATCATTATTCAAGAAGTACAATGGTAGGTTGACAAAACGGGCGTTAACGCTATCATCTTTCGTTTGTCTTTAATTTAAATCAATTCTAATTACGATTTCAGGACGATTACAGGATTCGCGAAATTACCCTTTCGACGAAATGACTTTCGGCGAAACGGCTTTCGGCGAAATGGCTTTCGGCGAAATGACCCTGATCCGTTCGTGGACATACGATTTTTAGACGAGGAACGATAAGATAGTGAGTAAACACACAGTTTAAATGCTTTTGTAATATCTTTCATAATCAATAAACTTACAGTTTCCCTTGAAAAAGACCATAACCAGTGGTCGAAACGTCAGTATATAACAGCCGTTCTTATTTAACAGTATTCATTTTGCTTTTGTGTCTTGTTCGACACAGTATTTTTAGAATTTGTAAGCCGTGTGCCACCGAACGGAATAGGTGAAATTCAGAAGGGGCGACATCTGGGGAATACGGCGGGTGGGGCAAGACTTCCCATTTCAGCGTTTCCAGGTATCTTTTGACCACTTTTGCGACGTGAGACCGAGCATTGTCGTGTTGAAGAATGACTTTGTAATGTCGCTCTTGATATTGTGGCCGATTTTCTTTTAGCGCGCGGATAAGGCGCATCAGTTGCGTTCGGTAGAGATGTCCTGTGATGGTTTCACCCGGTTTTAAGAGCTCGTAGTAAATCACACCGAGCTGATCCCACCAAATACAAATCATAACCTTGGCGCCGTGAATATTCGGTTTTACCTTCGACGAAGTCGCATGCCCTGGCTTTCCCCATGATTTTCTGCGTTTAGGATCATCGTATCGAACCCACTTTTCATCACCGGGTACGATTCGATGTAAAAACCCCTTACGATTTTGTCTTTGAAGCAGTTGCTCACATACAAATAGACGGTGCTCGATGTCCCTCGGTTTCAATTCGTACGGCACCCAGTTCCCTTCTTTCTGAATCATGCCCAGGGCCTTGAGACGTTTTGAAATAGCTTGCTGACTAACTCCCAACGATTCCGCAAACTCTTCTTGGGTTTGGCATAAATCTTCATCAAGCAATGCTTCTTGTTGTTCATCTTCGAAGGTTTTTTCTCTTCCATCACCATGTTTGTCTTCGACATCGAAATCACCATTTTTAAAACATTGAAACCACTCCCGACACGTTCTTTTACTCAGAGCAGCATCACCGTAAATTTATGAGAGCATTCGATGCGATTCAGCTGCATTTTTTTTCTAATTGTAACAGAAAAGTAAAACAGAATTGGGCACATAAACAGACATTTTCGAGCGTGATTAATACGAAAACAAGAACAACTGTCACTGAAACGGCGATGACAATTCGTTAGGCACTGTACACACTCACTTTAAAGGCATTATCATCTACTATGTATTTTGACCAGCCTCAGCCAGTACAGCCACCTATCGAAAAACGGCGAAAGCAAAGTTGTACACCTGATAATATTTTTGTACTTTTTTATTGTTTTCGTATTTTTTCGTATTTTCTGTTTTATTTTATGTTTTATTGTATTCTACACACTTAGAAATTTTCGCAGAATTCGATAATTTTTTACCGAATTTTCAACAGCTGAACATTCGGTAATCAGTTCGGTAATTAAATTGATTACCGATCGTTCAGTATTTGACTAGACTGTCAAACAACTACCGTAAACAGTAAACCAAATGGATCTAACTGATTGTTCGGTAATTTTTTGTTTGTTTGTTTTCCTTTGGTTCAAATTCTGGATTTTCGGATTTCGAAAACAACAGAAATTCATGAAAACGAATGTAGAAAATTTTATCCTGTTGTGGCTATGGTTTTATTCCACGAAAAAAAGGGTCAAATGTTCCGACTGAGCTTCTGAGCGCCTTCCAAAACACTGCACAATCCGTCGAGTCCACCAGAAATTACCCTCGAACGATTTGTGTAGGCAGCAAGTGGACAAGTAATAAAACATTATTTTCTGGTTCTAATGTTTTGAATACTTTAGCACCTGTACCTCACTCCATTAGATGAACTCTTCAATATTTTTTTTCGTTTGGTTAATAAAAAGACACTTACTGAAATTTTTTATAACTGTTTGACAGTTAGTTTTACGACAATCAGTTTTCACAGTAAGGTTTTTGCCGTACTCGGCGACTATTCAGATGAACCGTATGAATTGTATATCTATTTACAAAATTCAGTAATGAAAATTTACGTAAAACTGATCGACCGGTAAAAATTTGCAAAATTATTGTAAAATAAAACTCATGTACCGAAATATCGGTCATTTCTATAGATTACCGAAATTTTTCGTCAACAATATTACCGAACAAAGAAATTAAATATTAGTGTGTACTGTATTTTTTTATAGTTTTATATTTTTGTATATTATTAAACTTTTTTACATATTTTTGTATGTTTTGTTTGTTTCATATATTTGCATTTTTTTTGTATTTTTTCTTATTTTTGTTTTGTATTTTCCGTATTTTTTTATGTCGTACGTTTTGCTTTTCTTGAATTTAATGTATTTTTTGTTTATTTTTCAATTTTCATATCTGTATATCCGGACTGTACGATTATGTCGTATATTTTGTATATATTGTAGTTTTTGTAATTTATTTTGCTTGTTTCGTGTTTTCCATATATTTAGTATTTTCATACATTTTGTATTTTTCTAAGTTTTCTCAGTTTTCCACAGTTGTGCATTCAACATTTTTTGGTATTTGTCGTAGATATTGCAAAACATTTATTGTGTTTTCACAATTTTTGCAATTTTAATATTTTTATATATCCGTATTTATGTAGTTTTTGTAAATTTTGTATATTTTGCATTTTTCATATATTCTGTTTTTTTTTCGAATTATTTGTATTTTTTGTACTTTATGTAATTTAGAAATATTTCGTTTGAGTTATTTATCTTTCTTGTATTTTAAAATTTTTCTGAATTTTGTATTTGTATTTTTTTTATTTGAATATTTTTGATCTTTTTTGCATTCTTTGTATTTTTCGATTTTTTTTTTGTATATTATTGTAGTTTTTGTACCTAGCATATTTTTGGTATTTCGCGAATTTTTCTGATTTTCCTATAATTTTTGTATTCAATACATGTTTTGTAGTTCGTATTTTTTGTATTTTTCGTACTTTATGCACTTTTCACAATTTTTTTTTTATATTTTTCTTTGTGTTTTTGTATTGTATGAATAATTTATATTTTCTGTGCTTTCGCATTTTTTTGTATGTTTTGTAAATTTTGCAAATGTAATAATTTCGTACATCCGTATTTTTAGTATTTTTTCTACTTTTTGTCTATTTTGTATTGTTGGGTTTTTTGCATTTTGAAAATTTTTCGAATTTTTATTTTTTTTTTGTATTTTTAGAATTATTTGTTTATATTTTGTTTTGTATTTTTAGAACAATTAATTTTTTTGTAGTTTATGTATTCAAAATTGTTTTGCATTTTGTATTTTTTGTATTAATCATATTTATTGCATTTTTTGTATTTTGGGTACTATTTGCATTTTTCGTATTTGTCTGTATTTTTATCTTTTTATTTTTATATTATGTGAATTTGTTGTATTTTCGATATTATTTTCAATTCATAATATTTTTTATTTCCGTATATTATGTATTTCTTGAATTTTTGCAGTTTTCGAAAATTTTGTATTTTTCACTTTTTCGTATTCTGTGTATTTTTATGTTTTTTTTTTGCAGTTTTTGTACATATTTTTGTATTTTTTGAATGTTTTATATTCTGTGTATATTTTTTATTTGTTGTATTTTTGGAGTTTTTGAAAATTTTGTATTTCTTGTTTTGTATTTTTCGTATTCTGCGTATTGTTTTGTATATTTTGCAGTTTTTGTACTGTACCTATTTTTCGAATTTTTAATAATCTTTATATATTTTGTATTTGTTGTATTATTTGTATTTCTTGTTTTTTTTTCGTATTTTTCGTATTTTTTGTATTATTTTCTATGTTTAGTATTTGTTTATTTTCTTGGTATTTTTGGGTATTTCTAGGTATTTTTGGGTATTTTTTATAGAATTTGAACCTGTTTTGAACCTTCATATCGCCATGGAATAGTAACACATGGATCAATAAGTCCCGAGACTAACAATGGAAACAACATTTTTTTTGCAAAACTTTTTTTTTATTCATCAACATTTAGGGTGATACAATGGTTCCAACGTTTTTCCAATTTTTCATTACCATGTTCATAAAAAATATCTTTCGCTTCAAAATAAGCTTCAGTTTCAGCGATGACCTCCTCATTTGAGCCAAATCTTTTTCCCTGGAACATTTTTTTAAGATCAGCAAAGAGCCAGTAGTCACTGGGGGCTAAATCTGGCGAGTATGGGGGGAGGGGAAGCAGATCAAAGCCCAATTCGTTCAATTTCGCCATTGTTTTCATCGACTTGTGGCAGGGTGCATTGTCTTGATGAAAAAGGATTTTTTTCTCTGCATGTGCGATCGTTTTTTTTTGCGATTTCCTCCTTCAAACGCACCAGTAAGTCAATATAATAATCACTGTTGATCGATTTACCTTTTTCGAGGTAGTCAATGAAAATCACGCCATGCGTATCCCAAAAAACTGACGCCATGACTTTGCCAGCTGACTGCTGCGTTTTCGGACGCTTCGGACGGCTTTCGCCAGCTGTGCGCCACTCAGATGACTGCCGCTTCGACTCTGGAGTGAAGTGATGTATCCATGTTTCGTCCATGGTCACGTAACGACGCAAGAAATCTTTTTTTTTGCGAGTAAATAGCGAAAAACTGCTTTCTGAATCATCGACTCGTTGCTGTTTTTGTTCCATCGAAAGCAATCGCGGCACCCACTTGGAAAAAACCTTTTCATGCTCAATTTTTCATGAAGGATAGTAAATACACTTCCATACGATATCTGTGTCATCTCGGCAATCTCACGGAGCTTCACTTTACGATATCTTTCATTATAATCTTTGTCACTTCACTCACATTTTCCGGTGTAACGGCTTCCACAGGTCTACCCGAGCGTTGAAGAGGGTCTTCAAGAAGACTGGTAAGGCAACTGAAAACATGCAGGAGTTCAAAAAAATTTGGGCTAAAGCGTCAAAAAAATGCGATGCAACACTTGTCCGGAACTTAATTTCATCCGATTTTCATTATGCTCAATTTTAACCTCGTACAATAGAGGATCAATTTTTAGTTTTAATAAAATATCGTTTTTTATCATAATTTGAAAGAAAAATTTGTGGATAGCTTATTTTCGATACACTCCTTATGATGAGAAAAATTCACCGTGAATAAATTCAATAACACTATTCTATTAATTCGAATCCCCTCAATTTGAGGAAATAATATTGGATTGCTATTACCTTTAGATATGCTCTTCTTCCTTGCGTCCATGTGCTTAGAAAGAAGACGACAATTGAAAACACGACACATAACCAAATAACATGATCAATATGCTAAGCCATTTTGGAAATGTTATGATCATCTTCGCCCTACAACGTTACCAACAAAGAAATGTCATTTTTTACATTATTGTTGAAGCTTTTTAATATGGAGAGGAAAAATTCTGACAATTTTTATGCACAAAAGTCCATCGAACAAATTTTTCTTTCTTTTTATTCAAACCCAAGCACATTCTCAACCCACCGGGCGTTGCCATAAAATTGCAGCGCCATGTGAACGCTGGGTAGTTTATTTAAGGAAGAATATGCAAAAAATTTCAATAACGGTGGCATCCCGTGGATGGACGCGTGTTGCTTCACTCACTGAACTTCCCCAAGCAAATCCACCGGCATGAGGTCAAGTGTACGAAAGGGATCAGTTCGGACGCATTGCAGTGTACTCGATGGAAAAATGTTAAGCGCCTAGTTCCTAATGGACTACGTTTCGAGTGTGGATTACGCGGGACAGGAAGGGGCATTCCACATGTTTTGATGGCAACGTTTTGTATAATTATCTTATTGCATGCCATTAATTGACTTCTATTGCAAATAAGCAAATTTCGAAATCTTCACAGGCGGCGCATTCCACGTGCTTGTCAGCATGCGGTTCGCGAGTTCAAGAGGAGATTTGCAGACGAGATTATTTACTTTGCAAAACTGTGTGAACCATTTCGGCTGGCTGCCTTTCCGTTTTTTGTTAGTGGAGTGAGTGATTTCTCTGTTAGTTCAATTTAAAATGACATCATATTGATTTGTTTGGTCAATTTTGCGATACACCGATTTGTGGTTAGCTTGAGTGCTATCTGTGGCTTAAGGGAAAAGCTATTTTTCGTTTTACGGCACCGACATCGAAACATATACGAGAAGTGCAAACTGAAATATTAGAGCAGTTCAATTTACGATTTGACAGATTAGAGGTATTAGTTGTACTTATTCACAGTTCTCTTACCGTTTTAACTCTGGTATCGAAACACAATGATTTGTGTGACGCATTGGACAGAACCAAGGAATTACTTATTGGCCACTGTTCACAACAAAAGCTTAAATCGGTGCGTGCAAATAAAAATGGCCTTGGGCAGTAAAGTCCAACATTTGCTTTGCTTACAGTCGTAACAACGCTTGAGACCTGCACTCGAACAATTCAAACTGTTATTCATTGAAGGTGTTTGTTTTCAGTTAGCCGTTGGCGAATACTTTGGACGATTTATAGGATTATTGAAAATTGGATAATTGAATTACTTGTAAAAATTGGTACTCTAGAAGAAATTGTACACGGAAACAAAATCGTTCTCGTGGTCATGAATAAAAAATCATGATTGAAAATAAAATACTACATTATGATATCATGATCATTCTTCTGATATCATGAATGAAAAGTTGATATTCATGAAAATTAAAAATCGCATTCGAGTGAAAAAATCATAGCCATCACAAGCGTTACACGTACCTGTCAAATCTTGTAATGTTTGAGTGTTCAAATTGATTAGAGTGAAACTTTTCAGCATACCACAATTATTTGTTTAAAATTATTTATTCGTAATTCATCATCTTCAACTTAGCGCTCGCAAACTATTTAAACACCGGGCGGTTGTAGTTTGCCTTGCATGTTGGTTAATCCATAGTTGTCGAAGTGTTAAAGTTAATGTAAACCTCCGTGTTGCGAAAGTAATATTTTATTCTAATTGTGATGTCTTCAACCGAATTTTCTTTATGAAATAACCCAAGTAACAATTTTTGTTACGCTAGCTTGTTTGTGACTAGTTTGCAACCAGATATTTGAGTGATTGTCACTAACATCTAACCACTTGCATGACTCAAAAAGCGCAGTTTCTACAAGTTGTTAAGTCGGCTAAAAATAAGTTGTCGATACGTTGTAATGTCATACTGAAATAACTTATCTTTTCAAAACTTCAAAATAACTTGTTTTCAAGTAAACTAGTTGAAACTTAGTCACAATCGACATTATAAACATTGAATGTATCCAGAATACTTTTCTATTACCAATAAAAAAGCAAAATCACAAACTTGATACAAGGTCCAAATTTCACAACGATTTTAAAACTGTCGAGCGGAATTCAATTTTACTTAACTGTTTTTTATGCGCCTTCAATCAAAATCTGTTTATAAAGATATAAAAAATAAACAACAAAATAACGCTATGTTCAGAATGCTCTAAATTATTTTAAGTAGAGTGATTTCTCATCATTTTAAATTCATATATCATGAGAATTATAGAATTATCACAATCGATGTTCAATCTCTATATTATTTTCTTCGTGTTTATGACAGTGCATAGAACAAAAATGACTATTCCGCCTTTCACAATTTTTGGCAAAAAGTAGTTTTGAAAAAAGTAATATCCTGGTTTTATTTATGTTTCATACACTTCTTGAGACTCCATATTGTGTTCGCCATATTCAAGCCAACAAAAGTTGTTTTGTTTGCATTTTAGTTATCATAACGTTGGGAAAACCTACCGATAACTCTCTGAATCAATGAAGAAATTATATGTTATAATCTCATAATATCTAAGTTATTACTACATCAATTCACATAGTAACGATTTACATATACGCTTACGTATTTATAATGGTTTCGCAACCTTTTTTCAACTAGTAGCTAAAACCAAAACTGTGATTAAAGATATATTAGAATCAAGTAACGATAACTTACAAATGATAGCTAGTTCAATGTTTTTGTTATAAAGAAACACTGCCGTCACCTTGTTTTAAAAAGCATAACATAAAAAACATGTTCGTGTTCTTGTTGCAACATAGTTGGGCTAAGTGGTATCAGAACTAGTTACGGGTTGCCAATATTGGAGTCAAATAAACTTATTTTCAACTAGTAGCTAGAAATAAAGTTGTGATTAAAGATATGTTTGGATTAAGTTACGATAGCTTATAATTTATAATTAATTCAATATGACAAAAAGATGTGGTGATTTGAAACCTAAATAACTATTTCGTAACTGGTTATGTTATGAAGAAACATTGATGTCACCTTGTTTTAACCAGTATAACATAAAAAACATATTCGTGCTCTTGTTGCAACATAGTTTGGACTTAGTCGCATCAGAACTAGTTACGGATTGCTACTTGGGAAGCCAATATCAAGATTAAAAAAAAGGCTCACCACACACTGTCAATAATGAGTTCAAAAATTGGCATCCCTGCGTATCCACTTTTACTTAGAGCACTGGAATTTTTTAAAAAAAGCCATTTTCAATAGCAAAAGATAAGTTTTTTTTCAAATTCTTTTATAATGAACAACGAAACCCACATCGAATATCTAAATTTCAATGGACTTACACTACCGTTAGTGGCAAGTCAAATAAGCCAAGAGCAAAAATCGTACAATCCACAATCGGACCCTGAAATTTTTGAACTTGACTTCGGAACAGTGCTTTTGCGGTGCTGGTCTTTATGATTACATCAATATACTTATGGATCATGGCATAACAAGTTCCGAAGAGTTTAGCGAGCTACAAGAGGATGATATAAAACTGTTCTGGAGAGTAGCTCGTGACATAATTTTGTTTCGGAAGCTGCTCAAAAATTTGGTAAGAAACTAAACTTCAAATGTGTAGCTTAAAATAAAATTTCTTCGAAAATTTCAACTTTAAGAAAACTCTGGTTAATGGACTAGATGATGAAGAAGATTCAGAACCACCGGAACTTGAGAGTTCTGTTAAACCAATTTTGTTTGAAGATTCTCAAAATGTCACTTCAAGAAAGGTACGTTTATATTAAAAATGAGATAAATAAATATTACACTTGCATTTCAGTTCAAAGATTTCTCGGAGTATTTGAATAGTCGATCAGATGGGAAAGCCATCATAAAATATTACGATGAACATCAGACACTGACAAATTCCTTAAGAAACGATTTGGTGAAGATGATACTAATGTATGCAACCGTAGAGGGCATTGAGCTCAATGCTAAGTTCAACGAGTTTGTGAGCCAAAAAATAAAAACAGTATTTCCAAAAGAAAATCCAGTTAGTTAAAAAAAAATCTTCGCACAAGTAATTATTTGAATTTAGATATTAAACACTTGATATTCCAGGATGTATATTACAAATGCGGGCATACGACAGCAGAGGTAGCAAGAGTTGGTCCAACAGGAAAATTGCTAAAATGAAAAGCTATCGTATTGCAATTTTTAGGTTTGAAAAAAAAAAAACAAACAGAGGAAGACCGACGCAGAGCAACATCCAACGGTGGTCATAGGTGAACCAATTTATTTTATTTTAACTATTGCAAAATGTGCTAGATATATACACATTTTGGGAAAAATGCCTGAGCAATTTCTCAAAAACTGTCCTTTAGAGCATGATGTACGTATGGGACAATTTTTATCACGTTTTTTTTTCATAAATACGTTTATTTCATAGGCAATATACATAAGTTTTTCTTCGCCGTGGCATCCACAATACATAGTAGTTTAAACCTAATACATTTCGAATATCATATTAGTATGTTGGTACTCATTAGTTAATCTAAACACTGTTTTTATCAAGCGAGTTGCTATTTTAAATTACATTAAATAAAATACATTTATTTTGTACATGATCTTATAACTATTTCAGGATTGTTTGTATCAGTTCACCACTTATATTCAATATCCTATAGTTGGCTATTGGTTGAACTCATGGAAGAGAAAACAGTCTAACATAAAATAAAATTTAAATTGGAACTCCAATGGATTTAACGAAATGATAAAGAAGTTTCATGTATGGAAGGTCACGACAAGCAAGAATGTCGCGAACTGGGACATTGGATAGTCTACCTTGGGTACGCAAGGAATTTATTAGTTGAGATCTGACATCACGAAACTCCACGCATGTCCAAACAACATGGTCAATATCGCGGTAACCTTCGCCGCAAGCACAATGATTAGTCTCGGAAAGTCCAATTCGAAGGAGATGTGCATCTAACGTGTAGTGATTGGACATGAGTCTGGACATCACACGAATGAAATCTCTACTCACATCCAGTCCCCTGAACCATGCCTTTGTCGATATTTTAGGAATAATTGAGTGCATCCACCGACCCAGATCAACTTTATCCCAAGAAGCTTGCCAGCTGGCAAGTGTTCTTTGGCGAGACGCGCTATAGAATTCGTTGAAAGCAATCGGTCTCTCATAAATTTCACCCTCAATAGCACCACGTTTGGCTAAAATATCGGCTCTTTCATTGCCTGGAATGGAGCAATGAGCCGGAACCCAAACTATTGTGATTAGATAATTATTATTCAATATGTCGTTCAGACACTGTTTTATTTTACCCAAGAAAAACGGTTCATTTTTGCCAGCAGCGTTTGAGCGAATGGCTTCAATTGCACTCAGACTATCTGTGAAGAGGAAATAATGGTTTGGAGATAATGTGACGACTACATTCAAGCTATAATGAACTGCTGCTAACTCTGCTATATAAACAGATGCAGGTTCTTGAAGATTAAACGCAGCCGAAACATTATTGTTGAACATACCAAACCCTGTCGCTTCTTCCATTCGCGATCCGTCCGTGTAAAACATTTTCTCAGAGTTAATATGCCTGAACTTACTTGAAAATATTTTTGGGATTTCCATAGAGCGTAGGTGGTCCGGGATTCCACGCACTTCACGCTGCATGGATGTATCGAAAAATAAAGTTGAGTCAGGTACATTTAGGATGCTGACACGGATAGGAATATATCTTGAAGGGTTGATTTCCTGTGACATATGGTTAAAATATACTGTCATGAATTTTGTTTGAGATCGAAGCTCGACTAGTCGTTCGAAATTATTAATTACCATGGGATTCAGCACATCACATCTTATTAGCAGGCGTGATGAAAGCTCCCAAAATCGATCTTTTAATGGAAGAACTCCCGCCAGAACTTCAAGACTCATTGTATGTGTCGAATGCATGCAGCCTAAAGCAATTCGCAAACAACGGTACTGAATTCGCTCAAGTTTGATAATATGAGAATTTGCAGCGGAACGAAAACAAACGCATCCATATTCCATCACTGAAAGTATCGTTGTCTGATACAATTTTATTAGATCTTGCGGATGAGCACCCCACCAAGACCCTGTTATTGTTCGAAGAAAATTTACTCTTTGTTGGCATTTCGTTATCAGATACCTAATGTGTCCTCCCCACGTGCATTTGGAATCAAACCACACCCCGAGGTATTTGAAAGTCAAAACCTGTTCGATTATTCTTCCCATCATATGAAGCTGAAGTTGCGCGGGATCATGCTTTTTTGAAAAGACGACCAGCTCTGTTTTCTCCGCAGAGAATTCGATACCAAGATGAACAGCCCAAACGGACAATTTATCTAAGGTATCTTGCAATGGTTTTTGCAGATCAATAGCTTTGGATCCAGTAACTGAAACCACGCCATCATCTGCCAATTGTCTTAGTGTACATGGGGTTACTAGACAGCTGTCAATGTCATTCACGTAAAAATTATAGAGGAGCGGACTGAGGCATGAGCCTTGCGGGAGACCCATGTAGCTAATTCTGATTGTTGCCAAATCGCCATGTGAAAAATGCATGCGTTTCTCTGACAAAAGGTTGTGCAAATAATTATTTATAACCGCTGGGAGTCCATGTTGGTGGAGCTTGTCTGAAAGAACATCAATGGAAACTGAATCAAATGCTCCTTTAATGTCTAAAAATACAGATGCCATTTGTTGCTTTTGAGCGAAGGCAATTTGGATGTCAGACGAAAGTAATGCAAGGCAATCATTCGTCCCTTTATTTCTACGGAAGCCAAACTGAGTATCTGACAACAAACCGTTCGTCTCGACCCAAGTGTCGAGACGTCGTAGAATAATTTTTTCGAACAATTTTCTGATGCAGGACAACATCGCAATGGGTCTATATGAGTTGTGATTGGAAGCTGGTTTCCCCGGCTTTTGAATGGCGATAACTTTCACTTGTCTCCAGTCAGGTGGAACAATATTTTGCTCAAGAAACTTGTTGAACAATTCCAACAAACGTCTTTTTGCGAGGTCGGGCAGATTCTTCACCAAGTTGAATTTAATTCTGTCCAATCCAGGAGCGTTATTGTTACAAGACATGAGTGCTATGGAAAATTCCATCATTGAAAAGGGGCTATCAATGGAATCATCATTTGAAGAAGACTCCCTAACAATGCTATGCGTAGGAACGGAATCTGGACAAACTTTCCTCGCAAAATCAAATATCCATCGATTCGAGTACTCCTCACTCTCATTTCCTACGTTACGATTCCTCATTCGTCTGGCCGTATTCCAAAGAGTGCTCATTGAGGTTTCTCTTGACAAACCTTCCACAAAATGTCTCCAATAGCTGCATTTCTTAACCCGAAGTATGTTCTTGTACTTGGTTTCTAAAACCAAGAATTTTTCAAAATTCTGAGGAGTTCCTCCTCCTCGTTTTAAAAACGTCTTGAAAGCATTTTGTTTCGCGTGTTTAGCATCTGAGCACTCTTTGTCCCACCAAGGATTTGGAGGTCTTCTGTTAGACGATGGACCAAGAAATCGTTTGGTTTGGGCTTGTTCTGCGGCCTCCAGAATCGAACAAACGAGGAAGTCATATTCTTCAAGTGGGGGAAGCTCTTCCATTGAAGTTAAGACACTTGAAATATTACTTTGGTATTTAATCCAGTCAATATTTTTTGTCAAATCATATGGAATATTAACTGAATTAGCAATGCCTTTGTTACTGCTAATTGAGATGATGATTGGTAAATGATCGCTACCATGTAAATCAGGAAATACTTTCCAGGTGCAATCTAGTCGAATTGAAGTCGAACAAAGAGATAAATCTAATGCACTTGGACGTGCAGGAGGTCTTGGGATCCGTGTCATGCTACCCATATTTAGTACCGTCATGCTAAAATTGTCGCAAATATTATATATTAGAGATGATCTGCTATCATTGTAAACGGAACCCCACATCATTCCGTGCGAATTGAAATCTCCTAAAATCAAACGTGGAGCAGGAAGGGCTTCGACAATTTCATTAAGCTGTCGTTGTCCAACTTGAGCTCTTGGAGGAATATATACCGAAGCAATGCAAATGTCCTTTCCTTTAATGTTTATTTGACAAGCAACAACTTCTATACTAGAAGTCGAAGGAATGTTTAATCTATAAAAGGAATAACATTTCTTAATTCCTAAAAGCACTCCACCATACGGGGAGTCTCTGTCGAGACGTATAATGTTAAAGTCATTAAAATTTAAGGCTATGTTTGATGTAAGCCATGTTTCGCACAAAGCAAATACATCACATTTTTGACTATGCAACAAAACTTTAAATGAATCAAGTTTTGGCATGATGCTTCGACAATTCCACTGCAGGACAGTGATTGAATCATTTGCGGCGGATGATAAATTATCCATCAAATGATACAAAACCTGAAAGAGCTGGCCATTGAGCTGATAACTGTTTCAAAAAAGTTCTAGCTAATGGAAGGAATGCTGTTATGATGGTCTTTAGAGGTTCAGAAATATTGAATGCAGCGAAAATCCATTCTACAATTTCCGAAAATTTCAGTAATCCTGTTGGTGAATGTGAAATGGAGCCCACTGGATTATTGTCTTTTCTTGAGCTAGTTCCTGGATTGGTTTGTGAATTTGACAAACCAGGAGGCACAGTTTTTGGTTTTAAATTTGGCTTTTTAGCTTTAACACGGGGATCTTTTTTTGAAGGTATAATTTTAGGTGTCTTTTTTGGTATTTTGTGGTTTGTTAATCTCCTCTTAACAGACCCTTGAGGAGTGACAAACGAGGTATCTTCACTATTTCCGTCAGAGTCAGATTCCTCTGGCTCCGCAAGATTTGAAAAACCGTTTTCGGTTTCCAAAGGGGAGACATGTATGACCGTTTTGAGCATTTCTGCATATGTGCGCTTAGACCGTGCTTTTAAAGAAAGCTTCATTTTGTCTTTACGCAGCTTAAATGCAGCGCACACTGAAAGATCATCATGAGGGCTTTCCCCACAATAAACACATTTTTCAACATCTTTATCGCAAAGATTATCCTTATGAGGCCCTTGACATTTGATACATTTGGACTTATTACTACAGTAAGTAGCTGTATGTCCGAAATTTTTACAGTTCGTGCAATTCATAACATGCGGTACGAAAAGCCGAACAGGAAGACGAATTTTATCGATATAGACATGGCTAGGCAATGCAGATCCGGCAAATGTTACGCGAAACGAATCTGAGGGACGATAAGACTTTTTTCCATCGACAATAGATGCTGAGTACAATTGTTTGCACTCGAGTATCTTAACTCCCTCAAGCATGGAGTTTTTAAAACGGCCAACTCCATTTTTAAGTAAATCATCTGCTGTCAGACTTGCTTCAGTCACAACATCGTCAATTTCTACCTCCTTCGATGGAATGTAAACTCGATATTCAATAGCAAATAATTTACAGGTTACAATATCGTTTGCCTGTTTCAAGTCGTTAACTACAACTCGAATTTTATCTCTATTAACCTTACAGATTTCTTTAACTTCAGAGAAATGTGATGTCAAATCCTTTGTAATTTGCATCAAGTTTAAAATCTTTTCTTTTTTTCGAAGATAGACTATCCATGGCCCAGTGGTACCCTGTGGATAATGTTTAGCCCTCGGAGTATTTAAACTTTTACTAGTATCCGGAATCGGATTCGGATGATCTTCCATGAGATCATCCATTACATTAAATTTTTTTTGTAAATTAATAATACCAAAATAAAAACTTATGTTTAGTAAAATTTCAGATATAAGAAATAAAAAATAAATTAAATTAAATCTACCTTGTAGCTGATGTCTCTGTTCCTTTATCGTGAAGAACGTCGTGAAGCTCTTCCAACGATTTCCAATTGGCAGTCTTTTGCTGTTTCCAATTGGCAGTCTTCTGTCGTTTACTGCTATCTCAGTTGCTCTGCCGTCGTTGTGAACACCACTGCACTTGCTGTACCTGACCCCAGGTACAGTGCTTTTGCTCTTGGTGGCGATCAAATGCGATGCTTGCAGTGTAGCACCTCGCGATATATGCCGTCTCTTTTGATCCTACGCAGCGTACAAATTCTGGTACCTGGTAGATCAGCACTGGGTTGCTTTAGCACCTCTGTGCCTTTGCACCCCTTCGTCTTCGCACCTTTATGCGATGGCACCTCTGTGACTCGTCACTTCTATGCTCTCGCACCTCTGTGTCTCTACACCTCTGTGCGTATGAACGGGATGGCCTTCGTTGCTAGCTTTCCAGTCGGGAAACGCCCCGAATATTGCGTTTGCTATGGGCAGTTTAACTACCTGAAGCTTAGAATTGTCTCGGTAGCAGCCGTTAACTCACGAGCCAGTACAATCGAAACACAACCTCTTCGCTTGAATGGTTTTTACTGAATGATTTATCACGTTTGATCGGAATAAATATCACTAAAGTTAATTTTATATCAACGAAAGAAAGAAATGTATAATACATTTTGTTTGATTAGACTACAGGGTCCGGCACTCGAAGTGTAACCAACTTCAGACCTTCGAGCCTGGCGTCAAGGTAAATGCGACATATTATCGGGAAAGTATTCTGGAGGTTGCTTTGAAGCCGTGGGCAGACAAACATTTCGGCGGCAGACCATGGACGTTTCAGCAGGACTCGGCACCGTCTCACAAAGCTCGAGTGAACCAAGAATGGCTGAAAAGCAACGTTCCGAACTTCATCACGTCCACACAATGACTCTCGAATTCACCAGATGCGAATCCAATGGATTTTTCTCTTTGGGCCATTTTGGAGAGCAAAGTCCGAACTAAAAGATACACCAGTCTCGAGGCGCTGAAAAAAGTTATTGTCCGCAAGTGGGCCAAAATACCTGCAAGTCACATTCGGGCAGCTTGCGATTCGTTTTTTGACCGTCTCAAGGCCATAGTCAAGGCAAAAGGTGGTCATATCGAGCAAAAGTGAATTGATTCTGAATTTTGTATTATTTTTACACATTTTGTACTTTGAATTAAGTAAAAGTAATTTTCCAAACTGAATTTATGGCCTTTTTAATTGGTTACACTTCGAGTGCCGGACCCTGTAGTTATTGTAAATATCGAGATTAATGTTACATATGCTGTAAAAGCAACTAAAAGCGTTTTATTTTTCAGACGAAGAGCAATTCAGTTCCAGAAAATTGGCTTATGTATGGAAGATCGCCAATTGAACTGCTACGACAAAACGATTGTTACGATTTGCGTAAGAATGATATAGAGAAAGCAAAGGATCTTATAGAGATCTTTCTACTATACCCCATATTCAAGGACCCAAAGGCCGCTTTTCTGGTATGTAATCTCTACTTTAAATTATAAACTATTTACCACTGTGCGTTCTACAGATACAGCACGATTTTGATCAAATGTACCCCAAAGCCAACGCTAATTTTTACGCCCGTTTTCAGTTATTGCACCAGAAATTGCAAAAGATGATTCATTCTGCTGTATGTAAGGATAAAGCATATTTGCCATCATATGAATCTTATAAAAATATGATCGACGGAAACAAAAAAGACTATTTTCTTTGCATGCTGTTGCCTATTGTAATACAGACGAATTACCGTGTGAAAGGTAACTGGAAACCATCAATCAAAGAAACTCAAGACAGGTAATTTACATCATGTTTGTAATCCGATTCGCAAAAGTTCTCAAGAATATTTTTTAAATTAGTCACTAAATTTTGAGTCCCTGTATCGCAGCTAGTGTCACAAAGGTTCTTTTTATTCTAAGTCCAGTGTATGATGTAGAAGGCGTAATCTATGTTGTGTGTGCATTACGATGAAAGTACACAGACGCTGTTAGGATTATTTCACGAACCAGGGATGCCAGGTCATTGTTTCAAAAATCTGTGATCAAACCCCAAACCTGTCTTTGAAAATCTGTGCCCGTTTTCGTATCATAATCGCAGTTCAAAATCAATTTGGTGAGCAAAAAAAAAGGTCTCGCTACCCATTTTCCGAACCATCATAGCAGATCGAACTCAATTTAGTGAGCAACAAAAAAAAGGGTCTCACTACCAACACGCTCTGTACCTTTTTCCTCAACCGCTCTGTACTTTTTGGTGCTAAACTGTGCTCGATTACCAAAATCTGTGATTTATTCAAGAATCTGAGAAAATCTGTGATCAATTTCAGAAATCTGAGAAAATCTGTGTCATTTTTAAAATCTGTGCAGAAAATTGAAAATCTGTGAAACACAGATTAATCTGTGAACCTGACATCCCTGACCAGAACTGAAAAGTTATTAATGTTTTCCTGTATTATGTATTCTGTCAACATTTCTTCACTCAGAGTTCCCAGGTTTGCAGAATAATATTATAGTCTGTAGACTGAAGATTAATGTGATGCAATGTTGCATGGCTACGAGCCTATTGACACAACGAATCCTTCCAGGTCGGGGCACGAACATACGACTACTGGTTTGTAAGACCAGTGCCCTATGGATTGAACCGCCAACCCGGGTCAATCTCCGAGAAAAGTGAGTGACATTATTTTCACATTTTTGATGCACGATTTACATATTTTTGATGCATATCACCCTGTGATTCCGGAACCGGAAGTTGGATACATATGAAATTCCGAAACTTTGTTTGGAACCATGAGACCTTTAATTTGAAATTAATTAAGTGGCATTAATTTCACATTTTTAGTGCATATCATCCTGTAATTGCGGAATCAGAATTCAGATCGAAATTATGTTCAGGAACTTTGTATGGGACCATAAGTTTGTGGAAATCGGTTTAGCCATCTCCGAGAAAAATGAGTGACATTATTTTCACATTTTTGGTGCATATCGCCCTGTAATTCCGGTACCGGAAGTCGGATCCAAATGAATTCAGGAACTTTGTATGGAACCGTGACCGTGAGACCTTTCATTAGATTCTAAGTTTGTGAAAATCAGTTAAGCCATCTACGAGAAAAGTGAGTGACAATATTTGTCACACACACACATACAAACACAGACATTTGCTCAGCTCGTCGAGCTGAGTCGAATAGTATATGACATTCGGCCCTTCGGGCCTCGGCTCAAAAGTCGGTTCTGCAGTGATTGTATAGCCTTTCTATATGAGAAAAGCAAAAAGTATTTTTAAGTATTTTTGAAAACAAAAACTTTTCAACGCAAGAACCGGATAAAAACATTAGTTATGGAACTTTAGAACGCAAGAACCGAATAAAAACATTAGTTTTGGAAAAAGGAAAATCCGGTTTAGTTTTAATTCGGTTTTTACAGTCAAAGTTTTTTGTCCGGTTCATGCACAAAATTTGTTTTTAAACGATTTTTGAATTGAGTAATTCCATTCGGAATCAGCTGACACGATACCCTTCGATTTGCATGAAACTTTGCATATGTGTTACAGCAAATAAAGTATTTTTTCACTAGTCTAGAGATTGTTTTCACTCAAAACTAATTTTTGACAAAGGCGTATGTGTTTTTATCCACATTATTTTCAAACAATTATAACTAGAAATTTATACCTTCTACAAAACATATGCCTAAGAAGAGGTTATATGTAATTAATAGCACTTTCTAAAATAATACATTGAAAATAAATTTTATTTTCCAAAATTATCAGTAATTTTACCGCACGATTTTTTTTAAATTTTATATCACAAAAAGCGTCAAGTTACAAAGAAACTAATGGATGTTTTAGAAAGTTAGAGAGATGATAAATAAAAAAGTTTACCATGGAAAAACTTTTAAACAATTTTCGAAAAACGATGTTTTTATAGGAATAATGTCCTCCAAGCTACGTTCAATGAAAAAGATCACAGGGAGCTACTTCCTAAACGCAGTCATTTTCGAGATATATGAGAAACTAAATCGAGAAAATTGCATGAGAATACGCCCAGTTTTTGATTAGTCTCGGTTCTCCATCGCCAAATTTATTATTTTTGTGATCTTCATCAAATTTTGATAAAATTATTCTTTGACATCATGACGATGCGAGTACCTGTTTTCGAGATATTTTGAAAACAAAATCGAAAGTCACATCGAAAAAAATACCTACTTTTAGGAATAAAAGTTTACCTATGAAGTAAAAGATTACCTACACCCAACTATAAAAGCACATTTTTGAAATCCAAAGCGTCAGTGTGAAAACTAGCATCAACAAAAAAATGTCAGAACATTTTTTTTCACTGTTCAGGTCAGGTGTTTTTTTAGAAAGCTCAATTTATTACCTACAACTTCTTCTTAGACATGTTTTTTGTAGAAACTATAGTTTTCTAGTTATAATTGTTTGGAAATAATGTGGCTAAAAACACATATGCTATTTTCATCAACTAGTCTTGAGTGAAAAAAAATCTCTAGACCAGTGAAAAATATTTCATTTGCTAAAACGAAGACACATGCAAAGTGCCATGCAAATCGAAGGGGATACCAGAATTTTACCATTTTTGGACGATTTGGCGTGGAATTGCTCAATTGCTAAATCAGTGTCGGATTATTCCACTCAATATTTTTGTATTTAAAAATACTCCAGCGGGTTTTCAAAACTAAGTAACAGTTATATAACATTTTATAGTGAAAAATGTTACAACATGTATAGAAAACAATTCAAATAAGCTTTAAAACTACGAAAGCACAATTCTCCCGATTGGCCAAATTTGTCACATGAATCTGAGTTGTCAGTTGTCAGTTCCCCGCAACAAAATGTCTTAGTTCATTCGTCTTGCTCAATTTACTTCCCTTGATGCGATGAAAACAATAGTACGAACAGCTTTCGATTAATCAGATAATAGTGTTGCATAAAGAGGGTAAAATTTCACATCTACCCAGCGGTTCAAGTTGAACTGCTATGGACTGATGATACACCATGAAAACTAAATTTCACACGGTTCAATAGCTTATAACTAATAACAGGTTAAAATATTTTCAAGCAACGCCACGTAATTATGTTAATACATCATAAATTTTATTTATATTCAAATACGTTTTGAGCTAAATGACTCGTACTAAATGAGAGTTCAAGGGGGTTTAACTTTTCACCTATTTCAGTTCCTTATACAAAACTCCTATTATATTTTGAAATGAAACCAAAGAGCACAATTAATATAAGCCAAAATGTCCTGTTCAAAAGTTTCTTCACTTAATTGAAACATATTTTTTGTTCAACAAAGAGTAGCTATAATTCCAACATGGTCTTGAACTCTTCTCTTCCACACTTACCGTTGGTCAAAAGATTTCAGTTTCGCGGTTTCCCACTGGTTGGCACTTAAAGTAATTGAATTTCGTTGTTCAAATGCAGCAAACTTCAAACTTGCTGGTTCGGAACCTAGTCACTTCCATGCCAAATATTGGCGAATCTCCCAATTCAAGAGCATCAGCTTATCACAGCAGCAAAGCTAACCGGTTGAAAAACTATGCTCGAATAACTTTTATCACAAATTACCACAGTTTTGCTTTCAGCTGTTAATGTGATATCTCATTCCTGAACAAGTAAAATAGATTCCGAACCCACGGCCCCGATTGGCGATTTCTCAGCTTCCTAAATAGTTTCTCGTTTCACTGCTGGGGCGGATTGTATTCCATTTGATAATTTAGTTTATTTTTCAGAAGATTTGCTTTATATTCCTCCACGACGAGCTGTAAAAACTGCACTTTGTAAACACCTTTAACAGTCGATATCCTGTTCAACTGTGCTTCACACGTTCTAGCAAAATTTCACTGTCGGAAAAATGGTCGTAAAACGGTTTTTTTTCGTCTAATAGTATAAACATCAGAGTAATAAGATTTGCGGCTTGATTGCTCACATCCTTTCTGGTAGAGACCATTTGGGAGCTAAAGTTGAAGTTATCACTAGTGTACTCGAAAAAACAACACACTTATCTACATCCATAGAAACACTACGAGATCTACTGAATTCGGAGAAAATCGGAAATTGGAAAAAGCTGGCACTAGTAGAACTAGGGAACAGTAGAAGAGAAAGGTCTAGCACGAATAGATAGCCCACTAATTAGTAGGTATGTTATTTTCTTCTTCACCACCAAACAATTGCACTATGCCGGAAGTAGAAAGCGGAAAAAGCGAACCAACAGATTCCACGTCCACGGCAAGACTGAATGCCGAGCGCGGTTGCGAATTCAAACTTGGAACTGGCAAAAGACAAACCGCTCGCATCCATTACCTCCCGGTTTTTCTCCCGGTTTCGTCTCCCGTTTCCCAGAAGGGCTGATATCGTCCAGTTGGGGGTGCATTTCATCTTAGTGCCCTCCCTTCCTCTCGTTCATGTATAGACGGGAGAGATTCGAAAATCGCGCCATTCGTTGCAGTGTACCGTGGGAAGAAGTACGTAATATCATCAAAAGTGACCGGTTCTGTGTAGAGATTCTCTCGATGACTCGAACCGGTCTCGTTCCGTGAGAGTGAGCGTAACTCGGATTGTTTTTGAGAAACACGTGGTCTTGCCGGGTGGGTTGTTTACGGATGCGAAATGGATGAAGTGAGCACAGCTGCAACAACACAACAATATTGTTGCAGCAGCAGAGGTAATGAAAATGTGATTGAATTCGATCGAGTTTTGTTTTACTATATAATGTTCAATATTGATTCAACGTTTGGTTCAATTTTCTGTTGAGAATGGAATTAATTTGAGGGATATTTGATTAAGAATCTGTAAAAAAAACTAAGAGAAGGTGATGTCAGAGACATAACCGCGAGATTGACGTAGGATATGATATTAACTCGATATGAGTATAGATATTAACTGAATTGATACCCTTTTTACCGTTTAACCAAATTCAAATAATAATACCCCTAGGTTCCATACAAACAGATATATTATATTTTGGTTCATAAACTATATTTTGGTTCATCGAATAATCAAGTTGGCCTAGCCCATTCTCCTATTCGGTTTTGTATAAAGGGAAAATAAACGAAAATATTAGCAACTGGCAACATTACCTAAGTTGCTATGGTTATATTTAAATTTGTTATTTTCGTTTGTTTACAGCATTATTTTAACTGTCTGAATCGTCTAATTCTGTTGAAATACTTCTGATCATTCCTAGTGAAACAGATAAAAAAGTTAATGTCCTGATACACATCCGGCTTCACGGAAAGTTTTTCGTCAATCTGAGTAGTTTCATTTCCAATGCAATTCATTAGGATTCCTAACTGAATTCAGATTAAAATGCAACAAACATCCCAAGTGATTGTAGCGCTTGAACCGGAATCTATTTAGGAATCGTTATAAATTTCGTATCAAATTTACGACGACCTTAACACTGTTTCGACTCAGATTGAATAAAAAACTGCATGTACCAGCATGGGAGCCTTTAGATACTTATGAATAAAGAGAACCAAAACCAAATATTGATAATTGTGCATGCAACTTTACACAAAACTAATGTAGTTGATGTAGTGTGAATGTTTTAGAGCGATGTATTTTTATTTAAAATTTGGAATCAATAGATAAGTTAAAGATTATACATTCTGTCGAACTATTGCAATATGTGTGATCATTTACCAAAAAAGCATGTTTATCTTCCGCACGGATGAAGTTAGAAAAATTTTTATACTCTTTAAACAGCCCGGCGTTATAAGTCTTTTTGATAGTTTCTGGTGAAGATTAACGACGAAGTTTTGGCTAGCTTTACATATCTGTATTTGTTTCGTTTAAAAGACCTCACATTAAAAATCATTCATCAATTTCATCTGCTTATCTATGGGAAAATCCATTATTATCAAATTGAATCTATTAATATAACAAACCTGAAAAGAATCAGTAGGAGCAGATGAACATGAATATTCGTCGCTGATCTTTTTTTTACTTTTGCATCATAATAAACAGTACAGGGTCCGGCACTCGAAGTGTAACCAATTAAAAAGGCCATAAATTCAGTTTGGAAAATTACTTTTACTTAATTCAAAGTACAAAATGTGTAAAAATAATACAAAATTCAGAATCAATTCACTTTTGCTCGATATGACCACCTTTTGCCTTGACTATGGCCTTGAGACGGTCAAAAAACGAATCGCAAGCTGCCCGAATGTGACTTGCAGGTGTATTTTGGCCCACTCGCGGACAATAACTTTTTTCAGCGCCTCGAGACCGGTGTATCTTTTAGTTCGGACTTTGCTCTCCAAAATGGCCCAAAGAGAATAATCCATTGGATTCGCATCTGGTGAATTCGAGAACCATTGTGTGGACGTGATGAAGTTCGGAACGTTGTTTTTCAGCCATTCTTGGTTCACTCGAGCTTTGTGAGACGGTGCCGAGTGATATGTGATATGATGTTGTTTTGGAGGAAAAAACATAACCGAAACATAAACTTCTTTTTATATTTATTTTCTTCTAAATCGCATTCGACTTCGCGAAATCGATTCTCTCACTCAAAACTTTTGAGCACTCGGAAAACAAAACCCAATTACAAGTAGTACACTGGACGGCGTAGCCCGGAAGGTGGGAAGAAACAAAAAACTTTGTTTGGCATATACAATTAGACTGCAACATTCACTTCACTGTTCCACGTGCAAAACATTACTACGCACAATCGCTTCAAATGCGCGAAAATTCTGAATGAACACACTTTCCACTAAGAGTTTACGACATTTTTACATATCGGTTCTGAAATTTAAATATAGATATATCGTAACAAATGCGAAAAACATCAAAACAATTTTCAAGCAGTTTCAACAAGACTATCCTTTTTAGCTTTTCAATGGATTGTTTTGCTTTGACACTGCTCATGAGTTTTTGGCTAATAAACTTGTTAATAAAACTAATTTCATTTTTGTTTTCTTTGTGCTGTCTTTCAGCAATGATGGTGACAGATGAATAGAGTCAAGTTTTTTTATTTTAAAGCTTGCTTCAGATAGAATTGGAAGAAAGACAATTGCCTGTATTTCAGTTATTTATTATTGAATTCAAGATCTTTTTCTATACAAATGTAGCGTTCTCTTCATAGTTTTAAGAAAAAATACGGATAAAATTATTCGTCACGGTTTCGAAGGAATTCTCGAATTTTCCCTGTAACACGGCTCATTAGGCGGCGCACACCTTCTTCGTCCATCGTTTTAGCTATCTTATTCCACTAGGTCGTCATCTGATTGATGTCTTTGATAACCTTTGGATGGGTTAAGGTTTTTCGGAACAAACTGGACCCCTTTCTCTGCATACCATTCTTGAACGACTTTGCTGTAATGACAGCTTGCCAAATCTGCCCAAAACATTACGGGATGGTCGTGGGATCGAATGAACGGAAAAATTCGTTTTTAGAGACACTTTTTTTGGTATATTTCCGATGTCATTGTCGATGTCACTTTCGTTTTTTTGCCACAACTGCAAATGCCCTGCCAAATCTTAAATTTTCTTGCAACATTGTAGGCAAAAACAAATTCAAATTTGGCTGGAACAATCCCCCGAGCCGTTGACAAGTAAAATTTTTGACCTGGGATTCCACTCCGACGATTGGCTTGAGGCTTCCGAATCGTCGTCAATATTTCTTTATACCGTTTGATAACGCGCCATATGGTTTTTCTGGGCAATTTCAGCTGTTTAGCTAGCCAGACCATAATGGATTTTCCAAATAACTGTGCACAATTTTTTCCCTTCTTTCGGCTTTCATGTTGATTGTTTTTAAAGCACAGTCGATTTGCGGAATGTCAAAAATCATACGTGAAGCTGACGAAATTCCCGACACGTGGGTGCCAAGAACTTTCAAGTCCGTTCACCAGGAGCGCCACAATATGAGAAGAAGTTTGTTCCAGTTCTAAATGAAGCAAGCTTTAATCACAAAATTAGTTGTCAATGAGATTTTTGTGTTGGATTGAAATTTTTGAAAGTTTGTGTACAGAATATTTGCATAGTAAATTCTGAATTGCAACTAATTCAATAGTTATTTTGGAAATTTTGTTGTTAAAATCAACTAATTCAAAAACAATTTCAGTATCAGATAGAATTTTCCATTCAATGTAATATAAATTTCTAAATACTCATTTATACATCAATATTAAGTTTATATACAATTAATTTTTCGTGTAGCATCAACTTTGAAATGAGTAAAATGTAATTTTCTGGCTGTCAATTATATTTTAAGTTTAAACCGGTTGAGATTTACATGCTACTAACGCAATTTTCTTTCGTCGCTTCTTGCACTTGAAGTCTCAGAAAGTCAATTTTCTCAATGACACTAAATCTCGACGTTTCATGCAATTCTAAGACGTTTGACATAAAAAAAACTTCAATTTCTGAAATCTCATGTACTCCCCTTACGGTAATTTTTCAAAATCGAAAATTTTCAAACCCTAACCGCCGGGCAGCATCGATGTCCCATGTCCGATTTAGCTCAAATTTTGCAGGAGGACTGTTTTCGAGGTGCTTAAACTTTTAAACAATAGCGCTTTACGAAATTAGAGGTGATCTCAAAATATTGGCAGTCTTATATACATTAGAGCAGTAAAAAACAACGTGTTTTGTTGGTTACGTCATTTATACCATTATATCTCCGAAACCAAAAGTCACAGCCATTTGGTCTTCGAACTTGATCAATATTCCAATAGTAGCTTTCAAACGAGCCTAAGTTTATTAAACCCGGTTCAGCCTTCTCTGAGAAAATTGAGCGCGTAAAAATACAACGCGTTTTGTCGGTTACGTCACTTATACAATCATATCTCCGGAACCAAAAGTTGATCAATGACCCAATAGAAGCTTTCAAACGAGCTTTAGTTTTTAAAATCGGTTCACCCATCTCTGAGAAAATTGAGCGGTAAAAATATCTTCGAAAAGCGCACACACTGACATTTTCCGATCTCATCAAACTGAGTCGAATTGTATGTAACACTCTGAGGCTCCGTTCGAAAGTCGGTTTTCCAGCAATTCTAATACCTTTCTATAGAGAAAGGCAAAAATGGATGTAAGTTTGTGTAATTTGACGAGAATGGATACTTTTTCAAGACCATGGAAACAGTTTTCATATATTAGATATGTTTATATGGGGGGTGGATGTGGCAAGTGCCTTTAAAAAGGGGAGTGTAATGTTTGTAATGACATAACTCCGGAACTGCTGAACGGATTGCTATCGAATTTGGTACAAGTACTTCTAGTTCTTCAGAGATGGTCATAACCGTATTTTTATAGAAGAGGGAGCGTAGCAAGTGTCATTAATAAAGAGGGGTCATGGAAAACTTCCTATAACTTGACTAAAATCGATATTTCTGAAGACCTTAGAAACATTTCGCATTCCTTAGATATAATTATATAGGGGATGGATGTAGCAAGTGTCTTTAAAAAGGGGGGTGTAATGTTTGTAATGGCATAACTCCGAAACTACTGAACGGATTGCTATCAAACTTGGCACATGTACTTCTTACTCTTCAGAGATAGTAATAAGAATATTTTCATGGGGAGAGAGAGCGTAGCAAGTGTCCTTATTGATAATGGTCATTAAAAAAAATTATCTAATTTGACGAGAATCGGTACTTTTTGAAGACCATAGATACTTTTTCCATAACTTAGATATCATTATAAGGATATTCGGTGGGGGGAGGGTGTAATGAGTGCCTCTAAAAAGGGAGCGGCACAGGTATTTCTTGCTCTTCAGAGATGATCATTAGGACACTGTCGGAGGGAAGAGTGTGTAGCAAGTGTCCTTAACATGGGGGGAGGGGGTCAGTGACGAAATCTATTTAGACTAGAAGAAGGGGTTTTTGAAAACAAATTTTCATATCCAATTTTTTGTAAAAAAAGAGAGTGGCAAGAATTACAAGGTCGCAGTAGATAGTATTGCTGTTGTTAATTTGAATGCAACGCAATTTTCTTTAAATAATTTATATAATAAGATCCATTAAACATGAATAAACTTATATGTGTAAAATTCAAAACACAAGCACAAAACTTATATTTCAACACACTGAGGTCTCTATTAACGCGGTGTATACGTACCGCGTAAAACAAACCGCTCGAAAAAACTACGTATCTTCGAAAATTCGCGTAAGAAGATCTGCGTAGCTTCGGAGATCCGCGTGGAAAAAATCGGAAAACTAAAGAACACATGCAACGTCCAGATCTGAAAAAAAATAACTTTGATACTTTGAGAATTTGAGACCTCGTAGCTTCGGAAATCCAACTAGAAAAAGCCGAAAAATTAAAGAAATTTTTTTTATGCCGAATGTCTTAGAAATGCATGAGACGTCCAGATCTGGTGTAATTCCATAAAAAAATCTCGACGCTTCATTCATTTCTAAGACAAAACAAGAAAACCGCTTAACTTCAGAAATTCGCATGAAAAAATCCGCGTAAAAAAACCACGTTCATACATCCCAATATTTGAGTGAGAGAAACTATCAAAACACTGTACGGGATTCATTTTCGGTTTTCAGAAAAGTACAATTGTGGTATTCTTTACGAAATTAAACACTTTGAACATTTTTCTCCTACGCGAAGCTGCCAAATACTACCATTATTTGCGCTCGTTAGGTGCGAATTTCGCACAGCAAAAAGTGCACAGAGCTAATCAAATTATTGTAGGTTTGTACTCAATTGATGATTTTTACCTCCATTTTGAAAAGAAGTAATCCTAATAGTTCTTTAGATTACATTTAGAGCCACTGGAATGGCTAATTTTAGATATTCACTACGAAAAAACCATACGAAACCAAAGGTTGATTTATTATTGCATTTTATTCGGCCCAAATTTTGCATATGTATTCTTTATGATCGAAAGAGACAATTTGCATCATAAGTTCTCCATTTTTACTCTAGCCTTACTTTTGAGAAGGGACTAAGCAAAAATCCCTTGAAAATGTTCATGTGTTTCAGAAACGGTGGGTTCGATCGATTTGATATCTTTTACAATGTTTTAGGACTATGAAAAAAAATTATTGCAGCTGAAAAAAAAATTGTTTGATTTTTATTTAAATTGCACATTAAAACTCAAATATCTCAAAAAATCTATATCATAGTTATTCATATATTGTCAAATACTGGAAAAGTTCTTTCCATTTTATATTGTGATGCAGCTCCAGCGGACCATAAACCAGAAAAAATACCTTTTTTGAGATATTTGAATTTTAAGTGTTATTTTTTTTAATAAAATTCAAAGGAAAAAAAATTTCAAGAAAGTTTTACTCAGTCTCTTCTCTACAGTAAGGCTAGAGTAAAAGGGGCAAATTGATGATGCAAATCGTTTCGTTGGCCATGAATAGGGCTTATGCAAAATTTGAGCCAAATCGAAAAGTACAAAAAAATTTTTCTAAAAATCCGTTATTTGCTGTGGAATGTCTATTATTTCATTTCGATTTTCATATTTCAGTGAAAGAAACCATCAAAATGCTACACGGGATTCATTTCTGGCTTCCAGAAGGACCAAATTGAGGAATTCTCCACTATATTAAAGACTGTCCGAAACATTTTTCTCGAACGCGATACAGCCAAATGCTAGTTAACTTTATTTGCGTTAGTTTGGTGTGAATTTCGTACAGCGAATTATTCTAGATTGGCACTAAACTGACGATTTTTACCTTCGATTTGCAAAGAATAAGAATCTTAATAGTTCTTTAGATTACATTTAGCTCCATAAGAACGGCTGATTTTGTATAATGTTCCCCATCGTTGTCCACTTTTCGCTTTTGTTTTTCTTCAATGCCAACGACCAGCAGCTGGATGACGCAATCGCTCTTGTTTGAAGCTGCGAAGGTCTAACAGCAGATATGCTCACAGAAAAACTAGTCATTGGTTTTTCTGCGTTTGAGCTTGAGGAACGGAGCCTTATTTTCGTCATAGACTGAAGCACCGATTGAATAATCCGTTAAAATAATCCATTAATGGATTATCATAGACTGTCATTTTTTCACTATTTAAACAATGTTTTCTTATTAAACGTGGTATTAACAACAATCTTACATTTCCTTCCATTCGTTTTGTGGAAAAAAAATAGAGAAAATACTCAAACAGGGAAAAAGTTACATTGAGTTTTTTTGCGCGGTTTTTCTATGCGGATTTTTAGGCGGCCTTTTTGCGCGGGTTCGTCGAGTACGCAAAATGTCTGTGTTTGTATGTGCGTATGTGTGTATGTATTTTTTATTTTTTGCACTGACTTTCTTAATTTGATTTTTTAGTGCGCCTCATAGCCACTATTAGATAATCACACAACATATATTGGGGAAACTTATTGAGTGCATATTGTATTCAATCCGAATTTATATAGATAGGTTTTGGTAGAACAAATGATTTGTTGTATGAAATTCATATATAAAGTATAATCGAGATCATTCTGGTTCATTATACCAATAATTTAAACATAAAATGATTAATATTCAATTAAACTAGTGTTACGAATATGCTACAATTTTTATCAAAAATTCGTTTTAACACTTCCACTACACTTTCTGTATACTATTGCTCAATCACGTGAGGGAGCACCTCTTAATATTTGCGGTGGAGAAGCGTAATCCCGAGACTATGTACAAAATAAAAATGCAACTCATCTTACTAGTCAGCCAGCAAAGATGAACGAAACATTTCGTATTGCTATTTTATGGTCCGTAAAAAAACGTATCCTCTCTGAAAATTGAATGCACTGACGTGCCAGCGATTTTAAATAGCTTTGTTATGCAAAAGTTCCAAGAGCCACTACCTGGGGCAACTGATGAATATCGAAAACACACAACCACAAGCAGTACGATTCGCGACCATTCTTAGGCAAAAAAAAGCAAACCTCATAATTTATCTAAGATAATATTTTCCTTAATTAAATTTGCTAATCTCCTCAGCAAAAGAAAACAGTATCTCTATTTCTCCCGATTTCATGTACGCTTCGAATAAGGTTATGTTTTAACCTTGTTCTATGAAATACAATCTGTATGTGATCCACATAACAAATTTAATGAATATTAAAATTATATTCAAATAAGTTTCACTTTTTACCTAACTTGTTTATGATATTCTTATGAAATTCAAAATAATTATGACGATTTGAAATTTATTTAATATCTTTTAGCATTTATTTGCACTTCCATTAAATTTTATAAGTTTCATGTGTATTTAATGTTTGCGTACGATCCATATGACACATTCAATGAATATAAACTATGTAATAAAATGAGTATTCTTATCGATTTGATTGGGGTCACGCTGATTTAGACTTCACGTACATTTTTAATAAAGATTATAAGTTGTCGTATGACTTCTATGAATTATACGATACATACGATTCATATGACAAATCTATTTTGCCTCTTCTGCTATAGCTGAGCTAAACATACAGGTGCAGCTCAGCTATACCAGAAGAAGGAAAAATGTCGGGCCAGTCGGATCGATTTGTGAAAATTAATAAAACAAGTTGAATTTTAAAAAAGCTTTCCAATTGTAAAGATTCTTTTTATTGGCAGCATCTTTTCCGCGGGGAATTCAGGAATATCGATAACCCGGGAGTCGCCATCTTGGATTTCGCATCGATATCAAGCATTATTTTCGGCTCCTTCTAATCAAATACGTTCCGAAAATATCCATATCGCATAAGTTTTCAAGGAACATCAAGGTACCTACACAATCAAAACCGTTTCGAAAATTCACACACACTTAGAAAAAATGAAGTTTACGCTTGACGTAAATTCAAGCATGCTGTAATTTTTTTCGGTGATGACACAATGTTACATCTATTAACATATAAAAAAAATGCTTGTGTCTAAATCGATGTAAACTTCAGCTAAATTAAATGAGAAACTAAAGATATGACTTGTCTATACATGCTATGAATTGTTAATTTAAGTGAATTAATACACTCCTTTTACGTGCATCTATAAAGTCGTAAATTTACACGATTTTTTCTAAGTGTGTTTATTATAAGACCCTATGACCCGGACAAGACCTATGCGTGTTGTTAGCAGGGAACAGAATCTATGGACAGAAATCAATGCGAGGAAAAATGATTGATTTATACAGGAGAATTTTACTACTGGTCGTTTTTAGGCGGCATAATACACCGTACTTTTTGGCAACCATCTTGATGACATTGTTAACGCGCTTTTCATCAATTATGACTCCAAGATACTTCAACTCTCTAACACGATCAATAATCTCTCCATCAATTTCAGTATTGAGCAATTTCAGGAATGAGTAGTCAAAATCAGAATCGACCTTCTCCGATTTGGATGAAACTTTGCACGTGGCTCAGTATGGCAAACCATAAATTTTGAACCGATGGAGAGGTCAATTCGACTCACGACTGATTTTTAAATAGGGCGTATGTATTTTTGCATTTCACAAAAATTGCCTTTTTCAAATCGCGGTAACTCGGAAACTGTTAATTGTACAAAAATGGCGTTCAGTAAGAAGTTGTAGGGAATCGATTAGGCACTCTAACAAACATATACACAGAAAAAAGAATTGATTTTTTTTCTCAATAATTACAAAATAATCCGAAAAAGTTAAATAAAAAATAATCAGGGTTTTAATTTTTTTTTGATATTTTATATTTTAAAGCTGTTATTAAAACCTACAGATTGATGGCTATCCCATCCGTGCCTTTTGAAAAATGGAGAAGTTACAGCTAAAACAGTTTACTGGGGCATGCAGATGATCAAGTTCTTCTCGTTGTAATTCGGAAACCGTTAATCGTAAAAAATGACGTCCAGAAAGAAGCTGTAGGGAATCAATAGGGTACTCTAAACAAATATACACTGCAAAAAATATTCACTGTTTTAATGATTATCTTTCAACGAGAACTTGAAATTTCGAATATATCTGTAAATTGATTTAGCTGTAACTTCTCCATTTTTCAAAAGAAACGGATGGGATAGCCATCAATCTGTAGGTTTTAATAAGAGCTTTAAAATTAAAATTATCGAAAAAAAACGAAACCTTGATTTTTTTTTAATTTATTTTTTTTTGTTCATTTTGAAATTATTGAGAGAAAAAAAAATCCATTTTTTTATCACTATATATTTTTTTAAAGTGCCCAATCGATTCCCTACAACTTTTTCCTGAACGCCATTTTTGTACAATTAACGATTTCCGAGTTACAACGATTTGAAAAAGGCAATTTTTGTGAAATGCAAAAATACATACGCCCTTTTTAAAAATCAGTCGTGAGTCGGATTGACCTCTCCATCGGTTCAAAACTTATGGTTTGCCATACTGAAGCCATGTGCAAAGTTTCATCCAAATCGGAGAAGGTCGAGTCTGATGATCTGCTATGCATTTCTTGGATTGCTCTATTGGCTTCATGTCCAGTGCTTTAAGAAGAAATAACCATATAGGGTAAGGGTTCCCTATTTCATCTCATTTGTGAGGACGTTACCTTGAAAGCCTGATTTAGCCACTAAAATCACCATAATTTTTTTTTATATTTCTGCTTAATTCGCCTTGATCATGGACAATTGATTCACATTCCTTGGAAATTAAAATAATGTTCAAAAAATCAGCTAAAAATACTTCTGATATGTTCACTACTATGCTCCTAATTCCACATCAAAGGATTTTTCTTCATCCTATCGTTGGTTCTTTATTCATCTTATTAATTAGTAATAGCGACAACAATCAAAACAAAACATTGCACTATTACACTCTCTGGTTCAAAATGTCCGAATTTTTCTTTAAAATGGCCTAATGCCTAATACAATACGCGATATTCATAGAACCAGTTTTGAATCATTTCAACGTTTAAAAATTTTTGGGTCGTTTTCGTTACCTTTCGTTTTAAATTTAAAAATTTACTGTGCAGTTAATTTGGTGAACTTAAACACAAAACAATAAAGGAATTGTTTTTATTTAGGCATTACCCCTTCTAAAAACAAAATGCAGAGCCAGAGATGCCATTTATACAGATTTATTTGTATTGTATAGATTTTTGCGTTCGAATACTGATTCAAATCAGAGTATAGATTTTATACAGATTTCCTAAGTGTAATACAGATTTGTGCAGGTTCATAAAAAGTGAGCAATAAAAAATTAGACTTTTCTCTCTGAGTATCTATTAGTATTTGATTACAGTAATTCTTTGAAAGTTTATTAATCAACGGACAAATCGCGTGTTAAAATGGAAATCTTCGCAGATATGAAGAATTGTCTTTTAACATCATTTTATTAGTGAAAACAGATAGAGCAGATATACACTTTATAAGCAAAGCAATACATATTTTCTATGGAAATATCTGGCATCTTTGTGCACAGCCGATTAAACACACACTTAGCAGCTTTATGTTGACATATAGCGGGAAGAAACCAGTGCTACTAGATTTGCCACAATGGTTATTCATTAGTATTTAACACGCTCTTTTCGGTAATATTCGAAGCCGAAATAGTTTTATTTAAATATAAATATCAATAATATAATTAAACTAATGTCACGGGTACCAAAAAAAAATACTTGTTGATGATAATTTGGAGAAGAAAACCAATTTTGTTTTGTAACATTATGAGAAAACCTAGCAACTTTGCGAAACCAAATGAGATGAAAACGAAGCGCAATCAAGTGAACTAAGTAAAAAACTTTCATCTCATATTTTTGAAAACTTTTATTGCTTGTCGGGTAGTTTTTGAAGTTTTTAATCGTTCATTAAACAAGTGGCAAGTGAACATTACTAATTATGAAGTCATACAGCATTCAATAGTAGTATAAATGTTTGCGTAATAGTGATCATGTTTTGAAACGAATCGTTTAGTAGATATTCAGAAACATGACGAGCTGTAAATCTTAAGACGAAAATGTGTCCTAAATCTAAAAGTGAGTTTGTTTTAAATGAAAAAAAAACGATCCCCGAAGAATTTAAAACCATTTCTTCCAATGGAAAAGTGTGACAATAGCTTAAATATTCATTTTTAAACATTTCACAGTTTGGTTCAGGTACGTTGTAAGTTTTTATTCATGTTCAAAGTAATGAGGTGAAGGGATGAGATGGAAATAGGAGCTCAGATGAAATAGGGAGCCCGTACCCTATTCAATTTTTTTTGCGACATTCAGTTTTAATTTTTTTTTTAATTTTGACCACTGACTGAGCCAGAGAATTCCAACATATGCAACATGCTAATGGTACTTTGATTGATCTGTTGTACACTATTTATGAAATAACTGTTTAACTTTTCTGGTATCACTTGCATTGAGTGCTCTTCAATACCAGTAAATGTTAAGGTTAGGACAGCAAACAGAGATGTCTATCTCCTCTGTGTGACGAATAGCAAGCAAAATTTCTCCCCTCGCACTGACAACTTCAACGAGAGCTCTTCTCTTTCACATTCATACACCACTGTTGTGTAAAGTGTACGCGCATCATGAGTGCGTTTGTTTATTTCCTTTTACCTCTTCCACTGAATCGCACCAAAGTGCTAGAGCATTAGCTAATAAATTCTCTGAGGTGGATGCAGATACTTTCACAGAGGTGTACACGCCGGTGAGCACTCTGCTGTATGGTTTGCGTAGATGAAGCGTGGACACGCAAAATCAGCAAAATAAAACAATTTATCGTAAAATTTTCGGTTTTCCTTGCAAATTTTTCATAGCAAGGCCAGATCTACTCTCTATTAATTGAAGTTCACAGAAGTGTTCGCTCAACATTACGCGCCAGTGGTCACTTGGGTGTATTTAGACGAGAGCGCGTGTGAGCGATTCATGCGAAGAGAATGTGTTTCACTCGCGCCAGCTGCTTTAACCACAAGCACACACTCAAATGCTGTCTATTCGACACTGAGAAGAAGTGCGCTTTCCGCTTTGTGCGGTGCTTCGTTTTTTTCATCCTCGGTGTGGCAAAAATCTGACTCTAGCGTGTATCTCTCTGGTGAAATGCCATCTCTGACAGCAAATAACAATTATATGGAAACCATCGGCATTTACCAATGGATGGAATACTGAAAAATCTCTCAGATCACAAAAAATCACAAAGTTTACCATTGTTCAGATATCGGCTCATTGTTCAATTCCGGGAAATGAAAATGTATTTGAACTGACCATTCCACTGCACCACAATACCTCTAGAGTACAATTTTCGCTACAAAGTCTGCAGTCACTGAAATTAATTCGTATGCCAATAGCAATGGTTTTCAGAACGAAATTCAGCTTCCATCGAAGTGCTATCGGAAAAAAAATAAAAAAATAAATTTTAACCACCAACATCCCTTTTCACACTTGGTCAAACATTGGTCCATTAATTTCACGGAACACCGAAGCTTGTTGTGGTAGGCAATCCTAACGGACACCGGTTGGATGGCGTAATTCTTCTTCGGCACATTCGATATGGTGATCTCTAATGGTTGTTTCTTATCGCTAGTTGTCAGCTATTGCAGTTTCAGACCAGAAGACACTTTCTACTGGATTCAAACCACTGAATAAAACTCGAAGTGTCGAAATAGTTGTCCGGTATTGTATAGCAAATTCCTAAAGCTGTTGCCAACTTTAACGAAAACGTGTAAAACATTTATTGACGGCATGATATATTGGAATGATGTACGTGATCAAGCAAAATTGATTTTGAGTGTATTTTTTTGTTCAAATTTAAAATATCGAGTCGAACAATAATACGAACCAGTAAAAAAATTATGGTTAAAAAAAACGACGAATAATTTATTGCCGCTCTCAGTGGGACCGAGGAGGCAAATGCCCTCGGTTGAAATGTTTTTCGTTACTAAATCCTGTGGCCAGAGCAGGGTAAATAATGTTTTTAAATAGGGTACGCCACTTGAAAGGTCACATTTTTTTCTCTCTATGCAATGTAAATTGCCTGAACCGATGTCAGCCAAAGTTTGTCTTTGCTTTGGATGCTCTTTAATTGAGAATTTTTCGGATCCCTTGCCAAGGTCAGTCTGCCACGGAATGAAGCTCGTTTGGGTTACAGTAACTTATTTCCATACAGATAGGACACTCGTAAACACTGAAGACTAAACTTTTCTTCTTTTTTTTACAATCAGAGAGACCGCAACCGGAACCACATGTTGATTCGCGCTTATCTTGATAGCTTCATTGGTACCTACTGTTACTACGACAAGGTAGTAACAGTGCAATAACAGAGAAAACGAATGGCTTGCACGTTTTCCAACTTATTTTTGTTCCATCGATGAAAGTGGATTTTTCATACTGTTGCTAAACGCTTGCCGAACCAAAGGCAGGTGTAGGAGCTTTCCATTGTACGTGCTTTATTTTTCCAATTCCAGCAGTTTCCCTGGATATGCATTATAATTCATCCAACTTTCCACAACCAGTAACTGCACGACGGAATCGCTCGATTGCAATGAAATATCTTTTTAGTTGTGATATACTATTTTTGTAGCATCGATTACATTTCGGTGATACTCTTCTGTTTTCTATTCTTCGATCAGGTTTATGCAGGAGCTTCATTCAACGTGTTTCCGTTAGTCGAGAACAGGAGAATTTCTGTTCATTTTCGGATCACGGAATTTTTTGTATGCTGTGTATGGATCAGAAGTATAAATTCTGTAATCTTTCAATTATGTTGAAACGATTAGTTGTAGTTTCTCATTACAAATATTAATGAACAAGCAAGTGTTTCTAACACGTCATTCTAAATGTACATCGTCAATAATATATTCGAAATAACTCAAAAATCAAACGTTTGATTTGTCAAAAATATCACTGTGTAAAGTGCGAATTAAATTGGACATGGGCAGGCCCGGCTGAGTTTTCTCGGGTTGGCAGTTCAATGCATAGGGCGCTGATCTTACAAACCAGTTGTCGTATGTTCGAGCCCCGACCTGGAAGAATTCGTAGTGTCAGTAGAATCGTAGCACTAGCCATGCAATGGTTCTGTACACTCTGAATCGGCTGCGAAGTCTGTTGAAACAGAAGGTCAAATTCCACTACAGGAATGTAATACCAAGGCTTTGCTTTTTTTCTTGGGCAGGCCCGGCGAATCATTTCTGGTCCAAGCGAGTAGTTTGCCCTCTTAGAAAAAGTCGTCGACTGCGTTTCAATTGTTCATGAATGGAAAGGAGTATCCAAGTAGTGTTGTCCAAAGCTAACATAAATCATTTTCATTGACTCAAAATAGACGAAAATGACGAGAAATTACTGTCACTCTCAGCTTCGCTTACAAACTATGAGAACGAAATCCAGGTCCAGTCAATGATATAAGCGGGAGAGTACTTTCAAAATTGTGTTTTTTTCTTTCATTTGCCCTTTCAGTCATTTGCAGTTTTCAGTGAAAATCCTATAGTAGGCAGTGTCGATGTTCAACCGAAGCTGTGTCGATTCTCAGAAAAAGATTTCACAATAACTTTCACCTGTTGGTGCTCGAATTTGTAGTAGTTTTGGTTTCCAAAGAGGTTCTGGGATGTAAATACTTTGATTTGCCATATTTTAGTCACTATTCATAGCCAAGCGTCACAGATTTTCAATACATCGATGAAAGAATGAGGATTGAAATTCTGCTGATGCTCCCTGGAGACGTAAGTTTAGTTTCGTCTTGTCACAGAGGAAAGAGTGACGTTGGCAATTATTCTCTCTCATTTTTTCAATGAGAAACGAAAATGCTTCGTCTCTCTTCGTTTGTTCTGGTGTCGGTCATTTACGAATGAGGCAGTAAACTATTGAAAATGAGTCTTTTGGATTGTATTCTTTCATTGAGAATGCGTGACAATTTTAAGCTCTGGTGTTGTCATTGATTCATTACAGCGTGTAAAAAATAACCAGGGTCCAGAGCCGTAGTGAGAGTTTTTGGCACCCGAGGTTAACTCAAAAATATTCGTCCCTACCAATTTTTTGACACCACGAAAACAATCACACATTATCACGTGAACATTTCATAAGGTCACATAAACCAATGAGAGTTTCTCTTTATTTACTTTCTCTTCTATTAAAAACTTTTTAATTTCCACGTTTACTTGCCAAATATTTGTGTAGAATGAAATACAATATTTCAATATTTCTAACTGTATCAGATATGTAATGAACGCAGACATATTCGGAAGTAAAAGTAAACAAAGAGAATCTGCCAATTGCTTGTAGGCCCTTTCGAAATGTTCACGTCGATTATTCTATTTTTCTATCGGGACATCTCAAGCAGAGCTGTAAAACTTCATTTCAATCGATTACTATTAGATAAAAATGAAATCTATGGCCTTTGACTGTCAGCATATCCCTTCTCAATCATTTTACTTTTGTTGCCGAAGCTCCACTAATTCATCGCCAATTGAATAACCGTTCCGTAGTCACTTGAAGTTTTGCTTGCCTGTTTGTAGTGCCAAGTAGTCTACCTGTTTCATTGTCTTCCTTGTTTTCACTGTGGGTAGTGAGCAAGTGCGAATGAATATGCATAAACATCAACTCGATAACACAAAACTCTTTCCGGCCATAATGATAAATAGACGGTGACGGTTCACATTTGAGTTTTCCATTATCACCAGCAAGTTAAATTCGATAATTCCGTAATTTATTGTTCGACTGTTTGAAATTTATTGAGATGTGAAAACTGAAAGAGGGAACGATTAATTTATGGTTATATCGTAATTGATATTTCAGTTATCATGACTGGTTTACCTTTCATCCAATATCTTGAACCAAACTGGTTAAACTGAGCTTCGGTAGTAAGAGAAATGAATGAAAGACGGGATGATGCCCATTCGTTGCGACAGCGAAGGTTGTGTGTTAGAATGTGAAGTTTACTGCAGTAGAGTGGTCGTCAATGTGTGCACACATTCGATTTCAATTGAATTGAATGAAATTTCACAGCCATCCACAGTGCACGGGATTTGGATATTTAACTACATTGCACCAAATTTGTATTCAAGTTTTGCTTGTGTGAAACTATTTTTACGGCGTTTAGTTTCACTTGGGAACATAGATGCCAGATATCTTCATAGAAAATCTGTTTTATCTTGTATTCAAAATCTGTATTTATCTGTATTCACAACTAAAACGAAATTTTCGCAATAATACCACAATTTCACGATTGAAGATGAATATTAAAAGAGGTTCGATCTGGAAACGGCAGTTTCTTCTTGTATATTTTCTCCTTCAATTATCACTATTTGCAATCCCTCCCTCTAACCTTTTTAACAGTATAAAGACTATCCCGGAAAGTATGGACGCAACCAAAAACCGCTGTCATTTCGCAATGGTTCAGAATCTGTCAATTTTTATGGCTGCGTTTTGCGTTTACACTCTTCTCTAACCACTTGTGCAGTTGTTTATTCGTTTTCATTGGTTTGTTTCGAAATGCGTGGATTTTCAGTAGAAAAACGTCGAAAATTTGTGTACAATGGTGCACAGAACGCGGACTGTCACTGAGAAAGATAGCAAAAATGGAAGGAGTAAGTGAAAAAGCCGTGCGAAATGCAATCAGGAAGTTCGGTGAGGATAACACCTTCGGAATAAACATACAAGAAGCAGAAACAACAAAAACGTAGTCCGAAACAAGAAGCATCGATCAGGCCGAGGGTTCGAAAGATGTACAATACGATTCTTGCTGGAAATTTAAACTGCATAATCATGGACGACGAAACCTACGTGAAACTCAATCACAAATCCTTGCCGGGACCACAATATTATACGGTTCGAGAAGGGCAAGTGTGCAACCAGTCCGAGAAATCGATTGAAGTCGAAAAATTTGGTAAGAAAGCTATGGTCTGGCAAGCAATTTGTAGCTGCGGTAAGATTTCGAAACCCTTCATCACCACTACTTCAATGAACAGCGAAATATACATCAAGGAATGTTTACAAAAACGTCTTCTACCCATGATTCGAATCCACAAAGATCCTGTTGTCCTCTGGCTAGATCTTTTTCTTAATACCACTACTCGAAATCAACGGTAGAATGGTTTACTACCAAAAATGTCACTTTCGTCCCAAAAGACATGAATCCACCAAATTGCCCACAACTTCGACCAATTGAGAAATTTTGGGCATTAACGAAGGCACATCTTAGGAAACATGTCCCGGCAGCCGAATCCATTCAACAGTTCGAAAAAAATTGGAAAAAAAGTGTCAAAACTTGTCGCCAAAAAGTCTGTACGGAATTTAATGAGGAACGTTCGCAAGAAGGTGTGCCAGCTAGTCTACAATGGCTAAGTAGTAGTAGCAAATGTTGAGAATAATATTCTGTATATCGAATAAAATTTGAATATCTAACACTTGTGAATTATTTACATCGAAATCAAAGTGCGTCCATACTTTCTGGGACAGTCTTTAATGACCTTTGGTAAACTTTTTGAATATGCGCACAGTTGTTTGAGTTATTGAGCCGACATAGCATTTCAGTGGCTAATCTGCGAATTCAAGTCAGGTCATAGTTTCTCAGTTTGATAATGAGGTTTCATTCAATCATTGCAACGTTTTGTAGTTCGAATCTAAGGTCCATATATTATTATACTAGATGTGTAAGTTCAAACTGTAGTTTTGTTGTCAAAACATAGCGCATAAAATCTATTCATTTTTTTTTTGACTTAGATCCCACTCTTCAAAACGTGTTTCTCTTGTTTACGTGACTAAAACATGCTTCTATTTTGTGTCAAATTTCAAGCCAAATAAAAGAATTTGTGTGGTAAGATATAATTGTATTGTTCAGTTAAATAAAAAATGTACCGAATTCTTGTTGAGACAATTGTTGTTGCTGCAACTGTCAAAACTTGTGAGCTATGGTCTCAACTTTTCAAAACAGGTTATTTTTATGGTATTGACAAAGAGATTGAAAATCGTCCAAAAAAGTATGAGAATGACAAATTACAATTATTATAGGACAAAGATGATACAATAAATAAAATAAATGATGGCGGAACATTTGAATTTCATCCGGCAAGCTATTTTTGATGGTCTGAGAGCCTTGGGAAAATTTTAAAATGGTTGGGTTCCACACAAACTGAACGTATGACAAATGTATATGTGAAAAACCCAGTGCGAAATATGCCTTTCACGCTTCGGAAGAAAATTGCATCGGATTGTAACTGTCGACGAAAAATAAATATATTTGAGAAACCGAGACGCAGAAATTATAGATTTCGCCATCGAGTTCAAGATCGAATAGTTTTGAGGAAAAAAAAAGTTAAATGTCTGATGGGTAAAGGAGTAGTGAATTGCAAAGTTCTTGAAAAAAAATTAATACCGTCCTCTACAGGGAAAAGGTCAACACTTGAAATAAAAAAAAACCATTCATCATCGTTCTTGAAAACTCTTTTTTTAAGAAAAAGACATTTTCAACTACCGCTACTACTACTTATTGAATAAATCAAGTTTGTTCTTTGGTTACGAAACTTTTATCTCATCTCTGTTACTAAATCCTAAACCATGGCTCAGGTCAACACAATTTTTTTAGTACTTTTTATGAAATCTGTATGAAAGTGTATTAAACATACGAAATCTGTACAAAATCTGTATTCTGTATAAAATCTGTATGTGCATGTAAAAATCTGTATAAATGGCATCTCTGCTTGAGAATGCGTTATGCAGCTATTCGAGTTCGCACTAAGACTATATCAGTCTGCAATTTTGATGAAAGCTAGAAAAACATTTTTCTAACAAAACGTGTTCTGTCAATAAGAGTTGGAAACTAATACTGAGCATTTTTGAGTTTTTTTTAATTCTGCCAATTCCCAAGCTTATCGAAGTCAACAAGCGAATGAAAATCACATTTGATCAAAGCAAGCCACATGCAACCTGACCACTTTTCTGTACTTATACTTCCTTGAGTTTCTAATTTGCACCCCTACATAGAACACAAAAATGTGTTCTACATTTAAAAAAATCATGCAAACCCGGGACGACCGCTTAGCACTACGTTTTGATTACGCGAAGAGGCTCAGTTTATAATAGTCGCATCCATGCTATGCGAAACGCAAAGTGATCTTATGTATACGAAATTGTCGTCTCTATTAGGGAAAGCAATGAGAACGGTTTGGTAAACAGTAGTTATTATTCATTGTTCGTTATGATTTAAAGTTTTGACCACCAATTATTTCAAATATAGTGTTTCATCTACTCGAATTGATGCGATCGGTTTGCACGGCTTTATTTTCCATACATAGAAAACAAAGACGTAGTCCAACGTCAAAATGTGCGATACCAGTGCAGTGAATAGTAGTACAGAAATCTATGCACACTCACATTTTATTGAAACTGGATCTCTTTCGGGAATGGCAATCCCTCTCAGAGAACAAATTTTGGGTGAAAGGGGAATCTTCTTCATGAGTAAATTAATATCGAAAATTGTCTTTTTTATCTAAGACAAAGTTTTAAAATGCGCACTGTAGAGTTAAATAATTTTTTAGCTGTTAGAAACTCTTATTTTTGCTCTTTAATTATAGCTTCGCAGGTTTGCTCTCAAAAAACGATCGCAGTAAGCGTGCGCGTCGGACGTAAAAAATTATCATTTCCATCAAAATTTTTCGAAAATTCATTTTAGTGGAAAATATCACAAATTAAGACTTAAGGTGAAATGTAGCGGAATGCGAAAATTGCGTTTTTGATCAATTATTCAAAAACTAGACCGATTTTCGAAAAACCAAAAACACTTAAGTTTTCGAAATCAAATTTATCATAACTAAGTATTCTTAGAATTTTGAAATTTTGCTTTGCCGAACCGTAATTGGTTTTTGAAATGTATAAACGGTCACTGTTCCGTCTCACGGAGATGATTTTGAAACTGAAAAGTAGTGTTTGTAGCAGAATTTCACAAAGAATCTGAAAATGCAACTCAAAATTATAAAATTTTAGCTAAAACAACCGAAATTTGAAAAAGTTTACAGCATTGATGTTGCTGAAGCAATAAAGCCTGGCTGTGTGATATCGTATAACATTTATTATTTTAGATTGTAGCATTTTTAATAGCAAAACTATAACTTCATCATTGACAAGCTACTGAATGAAATACAATTCAAGTATTGTCGTGATACAAACAATGTGATAAACATTGATAAACAACAGGCATATACATGGTTAGCAAGTTGGACAATACATATACATATAACCTCATGTTAGTCATTCATAATTACTAATGATCTATAGCTCTAGTGTAAGAGTAATCACTAACAATAACGATTGAATTAGCATATATTCATAGTGTGAAGGATTCAAAAATCCATTACGTCCAGTCTTATTTACAAGCCAAAATAACGAGAGGTAATCCCACTGCGCTCAATCATTGAAAAAAGTTCTTGTTTCGATGTGTCCGTTTTTCTTGATATGCTTTGTGCGACGGTTCGTTCAACTGAAGCGGATAAAATTTTGCGCGCCTTTTATGACGCTACATTTCACCTTAAGGGCTGAGGCCAGTAGGTCGTGTGTAACCACGTGCCTCGCTCGGCGTATTACCTTTCTTTCCATGCTCTCTCGCATATGTGCAAAATGGGAGCGGGTCATTGCGCCGAAAGCCATTTCGCCGAAAGTCGTTTCGCCGAATGCCATTTCGCCGAAAGTCGTTTCGCCGAATAGGTCATTTCGCCGAAAGTCGTTTCGCCGAAAGGGTCATTTCGCCGAAAGGGTCATTTCGCCGAAAGGGAAATTTCCAATACATAATTATTATTTATGCCTCTTGTATAACTGATGTGGCGCAGCCACATAACCGAAGCCAAGATGGCTCGGCGGCATAAAGCCGCCGAGGCGACGCCGGCTGAGTTGGCCGCCGACCTCTTGCATACAAACCTGTAACCGCCTCGTTTGCCCGGTCTACTCAAAGCTAGGTTTCTTTGCTTTAGTTAGGTCCGAACGAGCGGTAAACGGAAAATACCACATACATTTGCTTGGTAGATACCTGTGGAATTGCTTTGATGATTAGTAGTCAACAAGTTTCTTTGGGAACTCCGTTCTGAGGTTCATGAATCAATCTTTATTCAAGAAGTACAATTGTAGGTCAACAAAACGGGCGTCACGTTATTATTTTCAATTTGTCTTTATTTTAAATCGATTCCCATTACGATTTTAAGACATTTGTAGGAATCGGCGAAATGACCCTTTCGGCGAAATGACATTCGGCGAAGTGGCCCATTCGGCGAAATGACATTCGGCGAAATGACCCTTTCGGAGAAATGACTTTCGGCGAAACGGCTTTCGGCGAAATGGCTTTCGGCGACATGACCCTGATCCGTGCAAAATGACTCTCGATGAGCCGGGTGGCCAGAAAAGTTTCGATATTTTCGGTTACAAGTTTGACTACATCAATCGGTCGAGTGAGATTGACATATATAAGCATAAAATATGTCTCCATTCAGCATTGCTGAGCCGATTTTATTTCTCTCTTATTTTTCGTTACGTTACCAAGAAAATGGGAGCAGAAATAATGGCGCGTGCATAAAATCGACTTACCTTCACAAAAATAACATTCACTTCATTTTTATCGCTACAACACCTATGTTTTTTTTTTTTTGCACTAATCGCATCTAAATTAGATTATCTAGACATTGTCAGGATAGATTTTCGATGCATGCTTTTGAAAGCGAGATATTCAATAAAAAAGTTGAAAGTTACCGTTTTCATCTATGCAATTCTTCAAGACCGCTAAAGTCAATGAAACATTCTGAAATTTTCACAAAATAAACTTAACTAATTTTCTAAGAAATTGTCAGTTGGGTTTTTTGATATTCGTCACCGTTTCTGAGAAAATCAGATTTAAAGCGTGAAAATAGCCCTCTAAAACACACTGGTCTCAGACCTTAATTATTGTGATTCTATGCTAAGTGAAGGAAAATTTTAGAAATTCGAATTACAATACCTGTGTCGTATTCATATGGACTAGCTCATGAAGTTTTTCCACCATTGCCATTTGTGATACATACATGGAATTGAAAATCGAATAATCGGCAAAATAATATTGCGACTCTACCAACGAGATGACTATTGGAACAATATACCGACTAATTTTAATCGTAGTTACTCTTCGGCCGTTTCAGTGTATGAATTCTACGACATTTTATGTAACAAAAATACATAATAAATTATTTTGTGGGAACGTTATAAAAATTCACTGTTCATAAGCCTGGAAAATATCTTGAACCTTAATGAATATTTTTCAAATTAGTTTTTACTATTCTGCATTTAAATTCAGAAGCCTTTCCTTATACACAAGAAACCAAAACAATCTATTTTACGCTGAATAACCTAAGTCGTATAAAAATTGAATAAAAACATTTTCCTACAATCGTCGTTCTATAAGTTACGAAAGTTTCAATTTCTTCCGTCGCCGGTATCAGCGTTTTCCAATCTTCGAAAGACCCGAATAGCAACACTCACACAAAAAAAAACTTCGCAAATTACGACCGCGAGTGCTTTTCACACCTGAAGGAAACAGGAAAGAGGCAAAGACTTTTATTGCCTATTGAAGCCATAAGTGCTTTTGAATGCAGTGCTTTGCTCCCCGATATGTTCCACACTTTCTTATATCGGCGCTAGTTCGTGCAAAAGTGCCACCGTAGCTCGTTTCCGAAATAACTTTCCGGTTGAACCCAGTCTATGAATTTGCCTTAGGTAGGTAGATGTTTATATTTGCCCAAAGATGCTCGCGATAGGTTCTAGCAACGGAAATAACTCGTTCTTCACGTCAACACATTATAAAATAATTGTTATTACCTCGACTTGCCTCATGTGTGGTAGGGATATCTTACAATCACTATTAGGTAGTTTCGTTTAAGTTTTCGTCTTCTGAAAAAAGCACGAGCCTCCAGTAAAATGAAATTTTACATTTGCAATCATATTTTTGCTTGTTCATCTAACTGTAATTGAAATTGTAAAAATCCGTGCCGATTTTAAAAGTTTTGTACTTGGAAGAGTGAGTCTCACAAATAATTGCTTTGAGAATTGTTCTATCACATTTCGTTTTCTACTCGTTAGTACAAAGCAGTACAAAAAGCACTGCTATTGCCACTTGGCAGTTTAATTTGAACTGTTAAGCAGAGAAATAATAAAAGCTAGATCAATCTAAAGTACTTTCATTGATCATTCAAAACAAAAATGAGATAAAAAACCTTATATATTCCACCTATTAGTGTAATGCTGTCTTTCTCATATTACTTATGTTTTCAAAAATATCACTAGAAGATTCTGTCGAGAATTTTTTTTTCAAACTTGAATATAATTAGAAACTTTGTTTGGGTATAAACTAACAGATCCTTTCCAATTTGTAAAGAGATATGTTGATGATAAGTTAATGAGAACCGGAACTGGAAGTCGGACCCGGTTGAAATTCAAGAACAACCTATGAGACTATACGACCCTTCATTTGAGCCTAAGTTAGTGAAAATCGATCAAATCATCTTCAAGAAAATTGAGTAAGTTTCATTTCAGAGTTTTTGACCACTATTTCTGGTACTTTCGGAACCGGACACTGGGAACCGGTATAGCCGAAGTCGATTCGATTAGTAAATAACTACTATAGCCTACAAATTAAATCAGTTTTGAGTTAAATCTAGAAAAAAATTACTCTTTTTTGCATCGTCGCTCTAACTGATGGTGTGCAATTTTTGACACACATTACCATATAATCCCGAAACTGGAAGTCGGATCCGGATAAAATTCAGTAGCATGCTATGAGACTTTCCATTTGAGCCTAATGCCGTTTTTCATTGACAAACACTGGTGGCGTGGATTGCTCTGATTTTGCACTTTCGAGCAGAAATGCAGTATTCTGACCAGTGTTTTTCAATAAAAAACGCCATAAGTTTGTTACAATCGGTCAAGCCGTCTCCGACACAAATGGGTGACATTATTTGACACATACTCACGCACAAATACATTTCTCAGCTCGATGAACTGTGTCGAATGGTATAGGACACTAGTCAACTTTACAAGTGATTGCATTAACTTTCTGTATGAGACAAGCAATAACTATGCTTTTATAGAATAGAATGGTTATAATAATCTTGTGTTTTGTCTAAAAAGTGGGTACAAATTGAATAAAAAAGAATATCAAGAATGATAAACACTACAAATGGTCCCATCTGCTAATGACCGTTTTGTCTATATTAACGTTTCCTAATCGGCCAAACACGCTTCCAAAGTGCGCTCGCATACGCATATTAATACAACTTTTGTTTGGTTTCCACCGCCGTTTTGCACCTTGAAAAATAATGTTTTGTGAGTAGATGAAGAGTGTTTTTTTTTAAACTTGAGACAGACCACGTAAACAAAAATAAAGGCTCTCAAAACGACTTTATCATGCTGAAATTAGACAGAATTCAACCCAAAACGCATTTAAAACTCCTGCGTTTTCAAAAATATCTGCACACAGAAAAACTGCTTTATCTCGGAACTATGTCGAGTATTCAAAATAAACATCATTTAAAGGCATTTAAAGAAAAAATATGGAAATCTCAATTTTTTCTTCGACTACAATTGTGTTTTTTTTTTGCTTTGAAGAATATGCTTTCTCTGGCACATCTGCTCGTACATTAGGAAAGCCATAGTTATGGTTGTTAAGGAAAACCTAGGTGATTCGCCCTCAACTGCACACAACTCGCCAGATCATAAGCATCATTATAGGCTAATACGAATTTGAACTTACTAGGAGCATCATCGAGATATCCTTAATCCATCTTCACGTACCACTGTGAACAAAAATTAGTAAGACGTTTGAATTATATTTCGAGCGGAAAATTTGTTCATCAAAATATTTTTTTTTTCTAGGTTGTTATGACCGTCAGTGCCATATGTGCCAAGTGTCGCGTCAAAATATATTAAATGTATTAAAAATGCAATCAGCGCATTTTACAATGAGTGAAATTATTCAACAATGAAGTTCCATTCAATTTTGTGTGCGGAATAAAATTTCTGGTCCAGGATGGCCGTCAATTCGGAAAAAAAGTCCATTTGTCCCTAAAAATTTGCATTGATTCTTCGTGATTTTTCGCCAACAATTCAACCAATATCGTTCCGCAACCACCGTATTCTGCAATTGGCATCTTAGAGCTATATAAGCCTTCAAACCTCTATTATTAAAATAAAAAAAACTTCGCTGGAAAAAACCACCGTACTCGCCTAATTTAGTTCCGTGTGACTTCTGGCTATTCAGCAAACTCAAACGACCGCTCCGAGGAAACCGTTTTGAGTCAATTTAAGACATCCAACGTGAACCGTTGCGCGCATTAACACTCCTAATAGCAAGCCTAAAAAAGTTACGCGGAGCACCAAGCCTGAAAAAAAGTTGGAACGGTAACTTTGAGCTATGATAGCTCAGTTGTTAATTGACCAATTTCGATAAATTTTACACCCTCGGATTTTGTGAAGTTTGTTGATTATTTTAAGTATATTATTATTTGATGATCGTTTAGGAAAAACTAATGAACATCTGATTTTTCCCGTTCGAAGTTTTTTTCAAACTCGAATATGCCCTATCTGCATTTATGCGGCACCTGCATCGCGGATCATAACTTTGTTGTTAGTCAACCGATTTTCGAAATTTATTCACCATTGGAAAGGTACTACTTCCAGAAATAGAATGCACTGAAAAACACAAAAAATAGGGTTGTCTACCCAAAGTAATAATTAAAACTGTAGATAGATGACCTCGGAAAAGGTGAGATTTTTTAAAATGTTCATAAATATCTCGAAATTCAAAGCGATGACCTATATATTTTTACACATTATTCGATTGCTAGTGATACCAGCTAGTGAGAAAACTAGTGTTTGATGGACAGAGTAGATGTTTGGAAGTAAGGTATCGGTCGGGTGACGGCCAGGATGTAGACCATGTTCGATGTACGTTCTATCATGTCTGACTGGCGTTTTAAAGTGACTATAACAAGATTCAGAGTGGCGAAATGGTAGCGCGTATGCACGGAATGCATAAGAACGCAGGTTCGAGTCCTGTCTCTGAGCGTATCTTTTTCCAATAAATCATCTTTTCTGTTAGTTTTTCATTCATTTGGCTTCTCCAATATATGTTTCCGCTCAGTTAATGCAAAAAACTGAACTAAGTTATGGCGGCTTTACGTCAAACCAACTAGTATTATTAAATCCTTAAAAAATCACTTGATTTTACGTTTTGTCTTAGATTCATCAGTGCGTAGCAGTTTATGTTGAACTGCTACCTCCGACCTGACGGTTCAACATAAACCGCTAGGCAGACGTAAAGTTATTGCTATTTGCAAAACACTTCTTTGATATTACACCTAAGTGTTACACCTGGTTCTCTGCACCTAGCATAATTTAGGGGGTAAAAGCTCTTTACCTCTCAAACTTACCAAAATCTGTACGGCTAGTAGGCCAAAACTTGTTTCGTTTGGGACGTCGGTTTTGATATTACACTTAGGTGTAATATCAAAAAAGTGTTTTGCAAATAGCATTAACTTTACGTCTGCCTAGCGGTTTATGTTGAACCGTCAGGTCGGAGGTAGCAGTTCAACATAAACTGCTACGCACTGATGAGTCTAAGACGAAACGTAAAATCAAGTGAAATTGGTTCTGTGCACCTAGCATAATTTAGGGGGTAAAAACTCTTTACCTCTCAAACTTACCTTAAAAAATCGATAAATTTATAAATATACACGGAACGACCGAAATTAGCTCTGCGCCTAATTCGTATTACTGTTTTTGAATTAGTTGATTTTAACAACAAAATTTTCAAAATAACTATAAAATTAGTTAAAATTGAGAATTTACTTTGCTGAAAAAACTCTTATTTTTAGAGAATGTGTTTAGTTGGTGAATATCCTGGACACAAACCAGCAATATTTCAATCCAACACGAAATTCTAATTGACAACTAATTTTGTTATTAAAATCAGAAAATTTGTTTCTATTTATCTATCACCATCATTACTGAAGGACAGCACAAAGAAAACAAAACTGAAATGGGTATTATTAACAAGTTTATTAGCCAAAAACTCATGAGAAGTGTCAAAGCAAAACAATCCATTAAAAAGCTAAAAAGACAGTCTTATTGAAACTGCTTGAAAATTGTTTTGATGTTTTTCGCATGTGTTCGATATATCTTTATTTAAATTTCTAAACCGATATGTAAAAATGTCGTAAACTGTTAGTGGAAATCGTATTTATTCAGAATTTGTGCGCACTTGAAGCAATTGTGCGTAATAATGTTTTTACGCGGAACAGTGAAGTGAATTTCGAATGTTTCACTCTAATTGTGATGAAGTTTTTTTGAATCTTCAAACTTTCCGAGCTGCGCCGTCCGGTGTACTACTTATATTCGGTTTTTGTTTTCCGAGTGCTCAAAGTTTTCAGTGAGAATGAAGAAAACAATGATTTAGAAGAAAAAAAATCAAAAAGATGTTTATGTTTCGTTTATGTCTTTTTCTCCAATACAACATCGTATTTATACCTGCCAATATAGAAAAGACAATTGCGTCTGAAATTTTGTCGGCAGTAGTGTGCCATCTAGTGGCTAGTAGTCATTACTGTGTTAACGTTACGATAACAGGGCGCCATATAGCTGCAGATTGCAGAAGCCAATTCAACCATTCATATTGGTTGAAAATAACATTTTATTTCTTTAATTCAACTAAAAAATTAGTTGAATGGAAATGAAATGTGCCTTAGCTAAGAAATGACAGCACGTTTAATTTGTGAATTCAACTAAAAAAAATAGTCATTTCAACAAATATTTTATTATTATCAAGGGAATGAGAATAAAAAATCTAAATTAGCAAAAGTAAGATTTTTTTAGTTGTCTCAAAAAATAACTAACTAAAATAAGCAAATCAACTAAATTTTTCGCGAAAACGCTGATTTCGGTCGTTCCGTGTATAAGAATTTTTCATTTTTTTCACATATTTGTATATAACTCAAAAATTAAATCGATGTCATGTACATTTTTCTGCTCCAAAATATTGGAATCATTATCAAAAACAATGTATTGATGAACAAAATTATATATCCGTTCAAAGAATCTCAAGAAATTTAGCACAAATACAGAAAATTTCTATTATTGAGAAAATTTTGCCAAACAAAATCAAAACTTTTTAATTTTATGACATATATTTTTTTTTTTGTTTTAATTATAGACGCTTTAACATCTTAGGTCATTCGGCGGGCTGCGTGAAAGGCATCGACTATCCCATCACGCTATACCCGTCCCCTGATATTTTTTTATTATTTTAGTTGGAAATTTATTATGAACAAAATTTGCAAAATAACTGAAATTTGGATTTCACTGACAATCTTAAAAATTTCGGTAAATGTACCAAAAAATAATTATATTTTTGTATTGGACAAAAGATCTAAACAATTTTTATGCACAACCCAAACGCTATTGATAACTACTAAAATTCTGATTTTGTTTTAGGCTTACCGTAGAATCTCAAAAAATAGGTAGATGATCGGAAAATTTAAAATTTCCGAGTTATATTGCATTGCACAGTGGTCCGGATCCACAATTTAGGAAGACAAAAACATTTGTGACTTAACCTTATACTTTAGAGCTATGATGTCTTCAAAACAAATGATCAGTGAAAGATAAGCCATATTTCGATGTACATGGTATAAGGGTGGCTCTTATTATTAAGGTGATCCAAAACTTATTTTTCGAATGGGTTGGAATAATTGTAAAATTGTAGATACACTTATATCGAGCAGCTTTGCTGAAGACACCATCGTGGTATCTGCAACGGTTTCAGTGTTACAGCTATTTTTAAAGAGCAACTTAGGGTGTTCTTAAAAAAAATTAGAATTTTTGCTCTAGCATTTTTATTTTTCACTGTTCGTATTAGGTATCTTTAAACATTTTTTAGAGTTTGTTAAAACCAATTTTTAATTGACTGGCGCATTCAATTAGCGTTTTCTGAACCGAAGTTATGAGCAAAACTAGTTCAAAAACAGGTTATTTTTAAACTGCTATATCTGGTAAATGAAAAAAAAATCCGTTTCTTGCATTTGATAGAAAATACTTTCGAGTATGTTTATAAAAAAAGACGGAGGAGATATTTTTTTAATTTTTTAAATTGTGTTCGAACATTGGGTTTTTTCATTGAAAAATACTGAATATCATGTAAGGCATTTATTAGCTATATATGAAAATAGGGTTTTTTTTTCTTCTAGAGTGTTAAAACTAATTCAGGTGCATATTCGGAAAGATGAAGTTCAGTCGCGTTGGTTGTTACTCTATTTGATAAAGCTATTACCGAAATTATCTGACTCGAGATCATGAGTAATCTCGAATTTTTTTTGAAAAATTTCGACTCTCTGGGACTTTGAATTTCAAGATTTCCGATATCGAACGTCGAAATCTGGTGTTTGATCTTGACGTTTCAGGCAGTTCTAAGATATTTGACATTAGAAATAAATTCCCGATTTAGGTAAATTTATGAAAAAAAAAAATTTTTAGATCGCACTAGATCTTAACGTTTCAGCCAATTTTAAGATATTTGGAATTGAAAAAAATTTTTGTGGAGATTTTTAAAAATGGAAAATTATCAAACTTTCACCATTATCTTTACGTTTCGTCTTAGACTCGTCGGGGTATAACAGTTTATGTTGAACTGTTATGCCACCTGCAGTTCAACTTAAACTAAAAAAGAGGCGGGTGGGTAATGTCAGAGACATAACTGGATGTCGTGAATACGAAAACAACTGACATGTTCCTTAACACTTCCGAATTTCAATTAGTTGATCAATTGTATGAATTATGCAAGCATTCCCCTTTTTCACATTTTTCGCGAAAAGAAAGAAGGCTTCACTTGATCTCGATTACTGTGAATTTCACACAGAGAAAAGTGCACAAATCTAATCAAAATGTTCTAGATTTGCACTAAACAGAGGATATTTACCTTCGATATGCGAAGAAGAAATCCTATTAAATCGTTGTCCTATTTTCGTTGTTTTTCACCAATGCAAACGACTAGCAGCTGTGACTTAATCGCTCTTGTCGGAAGCGAAACTAACTTTGCAAACGACACAGAATACATCTGTTCGCAGTGGCGATCCAATTTTTGTTAAGAGGTTTCTTTCTACGTGATTTCGTTTGTAGCTTTTTCACTAATGGGCGGTCCTAACGGCTATAAAAATAGCCACATATGCAATTTTAATGTCGATTATTTAATTTCGTATTTGCATTTCGTTGAAAGAAACTCTCAAGATGCTGTACGGGATTCATTCTTGCCTTTCAGAAGGACCAAATTGTGGAACTCACTACGATATTACGCACTGTTCGGAACATTTTTCTCGAACGATTTGTTGTACAGCAGCAGATATTTTGTTATCTTCCTCAGAACGTGTTCTGATTGGCTGGTGTTAACATGGGTCAAATGAAACAGGTTTTTCAATAGTTTACTATTGAAATACTTCAATGCTGTTGCTATACACGTTTAAGTTGAAAAATTTCGATTCTATTGGTAGTTAGAGCCTTATGAATTATACTCTTTGATACTTGTTAATACCAAACATTTCAGAAAAGTTTGATTTTGAATTATTTGAGATTATGTCACACAACTGAAAATTTTATCATAAAATTGTGATCATATTTCCGTTGGCATGTAGCAAAAATTATGTTGATTCGTTAGATACAACAAGAGATTTTCACGATCAAAAACTTATCACTCTCTCAGAGGGTACATTTTGAAAAAGCGCCCCATAGTAAAGTAAGTCGTATTCACGACAAAAAAACGAAACGTGAACATAATGAAATTGGTTATGTGGCCTAGCACAAATAAGGTTAATTCCTAAATAACTTCCAATGACCGCCGGCACCACTCACCCACCTACCGCTTTACGAAACTAAAGATGATTCCAAAATATTGGCACCCTACTGTTTAGCTATAATGGTAGAAATAATGATAAAATTCAGAATTTCCTCAAGGAAAAGTTCAAAATGCAACCGGTCGATTTAGACCAATTTCAACGGCTTTGGAGCGATTTTGGAAACCGAACCACGTAACTTCAAATGTTACTTATTGAAGACAAAATAATTCGTAACGGAACTCTTTGCCCTGAAAGAGGGAACATTTAACAAAAATCTACTGTCAAAACATTTCTGATCCAACCACTAGGAGCGCAACAGTAAAATAAACAGTGTGGCCAGATATTAAATAATTCAAGCTTCAAACACTCATAAAAAATCCATCGCTCTCATCTAACTGGGTATCCAATTCCAAATCTTTTACCTTTTATCTGGAAGTGACTTACGGGCTTCTCTTGCAGATGCAGAAACAATACATAATTAGTATCCAGGCAAACAATGCTGAAGAACTCATTCAATCAGCAGGAAAAATAATTAAATCCAACACTTATGTCAAGCATCAACTATTTTTTAATCTACCGACCAAAGTTCACCTGTTTCTACACACTAACATACCGAATACTTTTCCTCCGAACTTAATATTCAAGCAGATTTCGGCAAATCCCACAAATGCAACGACAGCATAAAAGTGTCATAAAGTGTCCAAGCCGAAACGTTCAATGAGGGCTGATTACAGCTCATGACACTTCCAGCAGTTCGCCTGTTTCCCGGACGTGGCAAAACGATTTCGGTTTCTGTATCCGGAAGCTACTGGACTAGTTTTCGATAGTTACTTCCCGGAACTGAACATAGCCAGCATAAATGGGAAAAGTTGACTCTTGTTTGTAGTAGCTCTAGAAAGGGACGCTTGCTTTAGCTTTCCGAAGCGAATCAAGATCCGAATGCCGAAGTCCGGCGTTTTATTTTTTTTATTTCCAACATCCCGTTCCACTGGAAATGCATTCATAACATTCCAAAGTTTTTCAACTATACCTCATAATGCTAACAAGCAGGAAGAACCGAGAAGTTAAAATTTAGATAGGCACCGTTTGCAGTGTCCCCAACATGGAGCACGGCACATGTCCGATGTTTACCCCATTCGCAAACAAGACATTATAACAACTTTGAACAAGTACATTCACAGCGGGACTTGGCAGCTGAAAATAAAATCTAGTTACTTACTGTGATCTTTGCAACAGAAGCATATTTTTAGTATTCATAGTTGGAGTATTACAGAACATATGCAGTGAAACAAATGAAAAAGCTATACCGTAAAGCTGTAAGAGCTTTAGCTGTGTCGTAAATGCACTGAGATAGCATCCATTGAATATAGTGGAGGGTAACACGTTTTCAAAAATTACTTTACTCAAACTCTAACTTTGGTGTCGTTGTACTTGCAAGCAAACAAACGACGGACACAGTTTTTCACCATCCAGTCGGTGACTGTGATTTTCCACGTCCACCGTGGAAAATCCATTACCAGGGAAAACTTGATGTTTTTTATTTTCTCTGCTGTTAACAAATACGACAGTATTCACTGAAACAACTGGCTTCTTCTTTTCATACTATTACTTCGTTGAATAGTCTATGCTATGTCTATTGTTGTCTGGTGCCTGAAACGCACAGAAAAAAAATGAAAAGTGTTTCTGATGAATGTAAAGCCATTGATGAAAATAAATGAAACTCCTCGAGGCGGTAACTACAACGGGCTATCGGGTCAAAATAATACTACGAATTTATATCTGTTGTGACTTTTTTTCATTGCAAACTAGTAGCCGCAAAAAAGTGTCCAACTTTACGTTAAAGTTAGGTAATGGTTTCATATCGGTTACTGTATTTATTTTGCTTCAAAACCGATTTGATTGAAAACTTAAATAATTTCGCTACAAATACAGCTCTGAGTAAAACGACGAAATAGTTTGACAAGTATGTCCGAGTGTGTGCCTGTGAAAGAAATCATAGAGCATTTAGACACACTTAAAGTTGAAAAGTAAACATTGTGCCAATGATGCTTGAAGTGCCATGCAGTCTGCTGTCGATCACACAACAAGAAACAGTTTCAAGTCATCCGTATGTATAAGTCTGCATTCTGGTGAAGCGACAAAAGAAATGTCTTTAAGAAATAAAGAAAACAATTACGGCCCACTTTCTAGAGGTACACCTGAAGTGGTATGTCCCGACATTTCCTACACGGAACGACCGAAATCAGCATTTTCGCGAAAAATTTAGTTGATTTGCTGATTTTAGTTAGTTATTTTTTGAGACAACTAAAAAATCTTACTTTTGCTGATTTAGATTTTTTATTCTCATTCCCTTAATAATAATAAAATATTTGTTGAAATGACTATTTTTTTTAGTTGAATTCACAAATTAAACGTACTGTCATTTCTTAGCTAAGGCACACTTCATATCCAGTCAACTAATTTTTTAGTTGAATTAAAGAAATATAATGTTGTTTTCAACCAATATGAATGGTTGAATTGGCTTCTGCAATCTGCAGCTATATGGCGCCCTGTCACCGAAACGGTAACACCTTAATGACTACTAGCCACTAGATGGCACACTACAGCCGAAAAAAATTCAGACGCGGTTGTCTTTTCTATATTGGCAGGTATAAATACGATGTTGTATTGGAGAAAAAGACATAAACGAAACATAAACGTCTTTTTGAATTTTTTTCTTCTAAATCACTGTTTTCTTCATTCTCACTGAAAACTTTGAGCACTCGGAAAACAAAAACCGAATACAAGTAGTACACCGGACGGCGCAGCTCGGAAGGTTTGAAGATACAAAAAAACTTCATCACAATTAGAGTGAAACATTCGAAATTCACTTTACTGTTCCGCGTAAACACATTATTACGCACAATCGCTTCAAGTGCGCACAAATTCTGAATAAATACGATTTCCACTAACAGTTTACGACATTTTTACATATCGGTTTAGAAATTTAAATAAAGATATATCGAACACATGCGAAAAACATCAAAACAATGTTCAAACAGTTTCAATAAGACTGTCCTTTTTAGCTTTTTAATGGATTGTTTTGCTTTGACACTTCTCATGAGTTTTTGGCTAATGAACTTGTTAATAATACCCATTTCAGTTTTGGTTTTTTTGTGCTGTCCTTCAGTAATGATGGTGATAGATAAATAGAAACAAATTTTTTGATTTTAATAACAAAATTAGTTGTCAATGAGAATTGCGTGTTGGATTGAAATATTGCTGGTTTGAGTCCAGGATATTCACCAACTAAACACATTCTCTAAAACTAAGAGTTTTTTCAGCAAAGTAAATTCTCAATTTTAACTAATTTTATAGTTATTTTGGAAATTTTGTTGTTAAAATCAACTAATTCAAAAACAGTAATACGAATTAGGCGCAGAGCTAATTTCGGTCGTTCCGTGTAGCATCACTGATAGATCTCGGCCTTTTTCCAACACGCAAGAAACCGTGACTGTAACGATGATTGGTTGGAAATTAATTTCAGAGGCGCACACAATGCTATTGAACATTTCTTCAACACTGTAGACGAGATTCCATCAGGCCCAGCTGATGTTGAGGATTTCGACTTGCTTATTGGCGCCATAATATCTTCACCAGAATAACGTATGATTACAATATTTTCAACTTTATATACAATGATTTGAAGGCCTTTAAAAGACAAATTACTCAAAACAATTTTCAAAAAAATTATTTTTTCCCATAAATTTATAGTAAGGTCCAATTTTAGAACACTATCTCCAACATATCAACCGGTATTTCACGAATAATGTCATCGGCCTATAATCCACACCAAATAGTGACTTTTTTTCGGATGCTATGGTAGCTCATGCAATGCTTCTGGCAGGTCCTCACTCCAGATGCAGCGATTTTGCTTGTGGACTTATCCATTCAACCAGAAATGAACTTCACCACTGAACACAACTTTTTGATAAATAAGTGAACACCAAACGAAGATTTATGATTAAATTAAAGATCAAACTGAACAAGTTTGACAATGACACAAGACACGATTCACGCGTGATCGGTGAAAACCAGTGTTGCCAAAAAAATACCAGCAAAAAATCACCCTTCGCAACAGGTGGTGAATCCGGCCGTTCGAGTACCCAGATTGCTGTTTTCTCGAAACCATGTTTTATCAACAGGGTGTCACTCGTAACTAGGGATGCCAGGTGCACAGATTAATCTGTGTTTCACAGATTTTAAAAATGGCACAGATTTTCACAGATTTCTGAAAAATATCACAGATTTTTGAAATCGATTACAGTTTAACACCAAAAAGGTACAGAGCGATTGAGTAAAAAGGTACAGAACGGTTTGGTAGTGAGACCTTTTTTTTTTGTTTGCTCACCAAAATGATTCTGCTCAGCTATTATGGTACGGGAAACGTGCACAGATTTTCACAGTGATTTTTGAAAAAATGCTGCTCGTAATTTCAAAACAAAACTATTATAGTTATCAACATGAACCAAACGGCATTTTACTCTTTAGATGTCTATATAAGGTACAACAAATATTACTTGTTATTTAAACACCTGGTTAACTTCATCTAGTGGTGTAGTGATGCTTTTCTCGCATTACTCATATTTTTACAAATGTCACTAGACAATTCTGAAATAAAAATATATTTGAAACTTCAAAACTACAAAGGTTATTTGAGAATAAACTAACATAATCTGTTCAATTTGCGTCATACGATTTTTGGAAACTATTGCAACTTAAATTAAATTATCTGAAAAAATTAGGAAAAAAACAGATAATCTTATTGTCTTAGCTCTACTAAAACACGTTACTAGGTAAGTTAATATAACACATGGATCAATAAGTCCCGAGACTAACAATGGAAACAACATTTTTTTTGCAAATTTTTTTTTTATTCATCAACATAATCACCTTTTAGGGTGATACAATGGTTCCAACGTTTTTCCAATTTTTCAATACCATGTTTATAACAAAAATTATCTTTCGCTTCAAAATAAGCTTCAGTTTCAGCAATGACCTCCTCATTTGAGCCAAATCTTTTTCCCTGGAGCATTTTTTTAAGATCAGCAAAGAGCCAGTAGTCACTGGGAGCTAAATCTGGCGAGTATGGGGGGTGGGGAAGCAGATCAAAGCCCTATTCGTTAAATTTCGCCATTGTTTTTATCGATTTGTGGCAGGCTGTTTCTGTTCCATCGAAAGCAATCGCGGCACCCACTTGGAAAAAACCTTTTTCATGCTCAATTTTTCATGAAGGATAGTAAATACACTTCCATATGATATCTGTGTCATCTCAGCAATCTCACGGAGCTTCACTTTACGATCTTTCATTATAATGTTTGTCACTTTCCTCACATTTTCCGGTGTAACGGCTTCCACAGGTCTACCCGAGCGTTCCGCGTCATTTGTGTCGGTACGACCACGTTTAAACTCGGTGAACCACCGACAAATCGTTGCTTTTGATGGACAAGAGTCCGGATAACATTTTTCAATCCATTGTTTCGCTTGCACGGTGTTTTTACCCATTAAAAACAATGTTTTATCAAAACACGAAACTCGGTTTTTTCCATTTCTTAAACAAACTACAAAACGACTTTACTCCAACCTCGATGACTCAGCTGTTTCTGGTCGGATCGACTTAAAATTTTGACCCGTTTCAAACAAAGGTTAGTACTCTAGAAAGACGTGGTTACTGGTTTACTACGAGTGCCATCTCTGCTTTAGTCTCGGGACTTATTGATCCATGTGTTAAAAGATCAAACAAGAAATCATACTGCCGCAATTTGCTGAATACCACTTGTCACTCTAGAGTTTAGAAAAAAAATTAAATTATGGTTCGCACCAAATCAAAAGATCGCATAAAACTCGGAATAAATGGAACAAAAACAACTAGCGATCTGTAAGTATATTAGAAAGAATATTTTTCAAGTAGCGGGACCTCTTTAGCAGAATAAATTTCGAAACTAGGCAATATAAATCCGATCGAAAATGTTCCATATGTCGCAAATTCAAATTTTCTTCGTCCGGCCACTGAAAAGAAAGTCACTATTATAAATAGTGAACCTGATTTTAGCAAATGTAATGGATATGACAACAACTATGAAACAACAATTCGATTGAACTTTTGAAAAGTAATCCACGGTCCAATAAACTTCTGGAGAAACTACTCGTGTTCAATTCGTAAACAGTTTTGGGTCAAATTAAACAGACGCTTTTCTTTACTTGCATCGTCGCTTTAAGTGACTGTTTGCAATTTTCAACACACTTCACCCTGTAACTCCGGTACCGGAAGTCGGATCAGAATAAAATTCAATAGCTTTCTAGTTTCTTTTCATTTGAGACTAAGTTTGAGATTCATCCATTGATCTTCGAACTTTATCAATGATCCAAAAGTAGCATTCAAACGAGCCGGTTCGGCCATCCCTGAGAAAATTGAGCGGTAAAAATCAACGCGTTTCGTCGGTTATGCCACTTATATCGTTATATATCTGGAATCAGAAGTAACAACCATTTTATTTTCAAACTTGTTCAATGGTCTAATAGTAGCTTTCAAACGAGCCTAAGTCTGTTGAAACCAGTTCAGCGATCTTCGAGAAAAAATAAAAGCGATCAAAACAGCGCATTTTGTCGGTTACGTCGCTTATACCATTATATCTTCGGAACCAGAAGTCACAGCTCAATTTTTGAAAATGTTGCTAGAGTAGTTTAATATACGTACTTTTGTCCATAAAAAGATTATACTGGAAGTATTTTTTAAGCAATGAATGAATTTTTTAACACGTTTAACAAAAACGTGAAATTTTTTCGCATTTTATTTTCTGTGTGTATGCGGTGAATACGAACGTGCACTTTTAAAACATTTGGCTTTAAGAAAAATTTCTAAAAAAATCCGCATAGCTTCGGAATATGAATACGCCTAAAACTCATCTAGTCGTGTAATGATGCCATTCTCATGATCGAAAATACGAGAAATTGATGCAATTTCGTGGTCAGGTTTTGTGAGAACTATTTCCAGTATCAAAACAGCGAATTGAATTTGATTGGCCGTCAGCTAACAGGATCAAAAAGGAGTGTATCGAAAATAAGATATCCGCATACATTTGTGTTGTACGCATGTATTTGTGATGGTTTTTCATGCTCAGATCACAGCATGCTGTGCGTTTTCCTGTCAGCTTTTGTTTGTTTACTTGTTTGTGCGGTTGAAATTCTGCGTTTTCAAAATGTCGCGTATTGAAAAGGAAGTGAAAATTAAGGTTCTGCACACATGGCTAAATGAGATGGGTATTACTATGCGAAAATTGGCGAAGCGGTTTGGAGTTCATCACACTAGTGTTAAAACCATCATTCATAAGTTTGGGGAACACTATTCTTTGCATGAGCTACCAGGAAGAGGCAGAAAACCCGGTTCTTACAACCCGAAACTGGACCAGAAAGGGGTATCTCTAATCACGAAGAACAAATCAATGTCAATACGTGATTTGACCAAAAAAGCAGGAACGAGTGTCGGAATGATCCAGCGTACCAAGAGGCGAAATCACCTGAAGACCTACAAGAAGCAAAAAATCTCGAAACAAAGTATAGAACAGAAGAAGCGAGCAGCAACAAGGGCCCAGAAATTGTATTCGCGTCTTTTGTAGTGTCCGGATGCATGCGTTTTGATGGACGATGAGACTTATGTAAAGGAGGACTAAAAAACCCTTCCAGATCCATAATACTTCACTGTCGGTGTTGAAGAGGATGTGAGCGATGCGGACAGGTCGATTCAAGTGGAGAAATTCGGTCGAAAGGTACAGGTATGGCAAGCAATATGTTCCTGTGGTTTGAGGTCAACCATTTTTTACACTACCGGAACTATAGATGCGGAAATCTATCGATCTGAGTGTCTCCAGAAGAGATTGCTGCCTTTATATAAGAAACGTAGTACACCTCCACTGTTTTGGCCGGATTTAGCGTCGGCTCACTATGCCAAAACCACTCCCAATTGGCTTGCGGAAAAGGGTATACATTTCGTTGAGAAAAATATCAATCCACCAAGTTGCCCTCAGCTTCGACCCATCGAACGTTACTGGGCAATCGTGAAGAGGATCTTCGAGAAGACTGGTAAGGCAGCTGGGAACATGCAGGAGTTAAAAAAAATTGAGCTCAAGCGACCAGAAAATGCGATGCAACACTTGTCCGGAACTTGATGAACAGCGTTCGATCAACAGATCGAAAATTCTTGAAGGAATAACTTAAATTTCATCTGGTTTTCATTATGCTCAAGTTTAACCTCGTACAATAAAGAATCAATTTTTAGTTTGAATAAAATATCGTTTTTTATCATAATTTAAAAGAAAAATTTGTGTATAGCGTATTTTCGATACGCTCCTTATGATGTAAAAGTTAAAAAAATTTTAGATGTTTTTAGATTTAATTATAGGGTGAAAAGTCCTTATAATTCCGGAACCGGAAGTCGGATCTGGATCATTTTTTTTAAATTAAAAGACCACCTAAAAGATGAGACTACTTAGATTATGTAAGCAACTCCTTACTACCCTTCCCCCTTCTCCCATCGAGAACGAAGACAAACAAACTTTTGAGAAATAACTCCCCCAGTGAGTCATTGTGGTATATGAATGATCCCTTATATTTTAATCACAGTTAGCAATGTCCGAGAAAATTGGGTGCCCTTTTTCACTCTTTTGAATAGTTTACCCCGTCGATCAAGAACCAGAATTCGGATACGGATAAAATTCAGACACAGGCTATGGGGCCATAAAAACTTTCATTTCTATCTTATCATGCAAAAAATATTCCAGAGGATTCCGAAGAAAATAATTTTATTTCATTTTCAGCACATTTTACTCCTAAACCGAATGTTCGATCCGGACATAGCTCAATAACTGGCTATTCGACTATGGAATCCTTCATTTGAATTTAGGTTTATGAAAATTTGTCCAGCGTCTCTGAGAACGAAAAATTCGTTGGCCCTATTTACAATTTAAACTTATCTACAATAACTTAACTTTGTTTAGCTGTCCATGAGAAAATCGAATACACTTATTTCAACTTAGTTTGGCCCGGACCTAGATGGAATTCAATATCTAGCTATGGTACTCCGAGACGTTCTATTTGAGTTTGAGTTTACCGAAATTTATCCAGCAATCTTCGAGAATACATTCATACATACATGCATAGACACACAGACATTCACTGATCTCGACGAACTGAATCGAATGAGATATAAACTCGCCTCTCTGCCTGTTGGTTGCAGAATCGATTTCCACAGTGATTACAAAACTGTCTTTTTTTTTGATAAAAAAAAATTCGTGCAAAAAAACCGCATTGCTTTAGAAATTTGCTTGAAAAAAAACGCATTTTCCTGAACATAGCTTAGTAATATAAAATATAAATAAATATTGAACAACTATTTGCTTAGTATTTTTTTTATTTTTGCATAGTTTTTTCGCTTCAAATTCTTCGAAGTCACATCTAATTCTGCACACGGAACGACCGAAATTAGCTCTGCGCCTAATTCGTATTACTGTTTTTGAATTAGTTGATTTTAACAACATAATTTCCAAAATAACTATAAAATTAGTTAAAATTGAGAATTTACTTTGCTGAAAAAACTCTTATTTTTAGAGAATTTGAATGTTTTAGAGAAAATTTGTTTCTATTTATCTATCACTGCACAGAAAAAAATAAATTGTGATATCACCTCAAAATCGCTGCACATCGTTGTATAAGTAGAATGTTGTAATATAGCACACCTATGAGCCTTATTGAAACGATGTATGAGTATTGATGTGATTAAGGAGATGTACTGTACTTATGTAGCTCGACGTAAAGAAAAATTGCGTGACGGCAATCGATGTGACCACAAACAATGTGATTTAAAACAACGTAATTGCAAACGATGTATTTCGTGAATATAGGTATATTATGAACCTATTTTAAACATTTACAAAAACATTAAATGTGGGATTTTATATAAAAACAAAACATATAAGGTAGGATTATTTTTTGTTTCAATTACAGATTTTCATTTGATTTAACATTTATTTTGTAACCGAAAAAAAACTCAGTTTCGAACTTTACTGCTATCAACTGCAGTGGGTTGGGAGCTCAGCTACAAGCGGACACTCGTAACTTGCATTCTTTTAAATGCAGTTTAATGCAGTTTTTCATTGAAAAGCACTGGTGACGTAGATTGCTCTGGTTTTGCATTTTCGAGCATAAATGCAATATTCTGACGGTGTTTCATTGCAATTTGATTGATTTGAAGAAAAACATCGAACTCTGATACCGGCGCTGGAAATAGAGGTTATATAGGGGAAAATTAGTTTGAATAATTTTCTGAACATTAAATCCGTGTCAGTTATAGCGTTAATGATATTCTTCATTACAAAATATTTCATATTACTTACCCAGAAAAATCTTGTAAGTTTTCCCTGAACTTACGAACTTAGATCTTAGCTCACGAATGGCCCACAAAGTTTGACACTAACAGCATTGCACTGGGGAAAAAACACTTTAATTTATAAATGCGCGAAATAGTGTAATATCACACAATTTTTAGGGGAAGTATAGGTGTGCATTAATTTCAACGTGGTAATAAATCCAAGCGTGCAATAACACGCATTTCATAGGACAGAATTTTACGCGAACAGAATTATATCAACGTTCTAATGCTTGATATTACATTATTTGATGAAAATTGTTTACGATATAACTTCGATTGTGATATTATGTCGATTTGCATACAAGATTCAAACAATTTGATGTTTATAAATTCAGTACGTTGTTTCGTTTTAATAATAGAAGATTAGGGTATTATCACTTTTGAAAAAATGCAATATTGTTTCCAATTAACGATTACGTCTCTATTTCAAGCACATTAGTAGAAATTACATCGAGGATTAATACAACTTTTTTTGCTGTGTGTCATTACTGAAGGACAGCACAAAGAAAACAAAAATGAAATTGGTTTTATTAACAAGTTTATAGCCATATATAAATTTCTAAACCGATATGTGAAAATGACGTAAACTGTTAGTGGAAAGTGTATTTATTCAGAATTTGTGCGCATTTGAAGCGATTGTGGGTAATAATGTTTTTACGCGGAACAGTGAAGTGAGTTTTGAATGTTGCACTCTAATTGTACACGTCAAATGATGTTTTTTGTATCTTTTAACATTCCGGGCTACGCCGTCCGGTGTACTACTTGTATTCGGTTTTTGTTTTCCGAGTGCTCAAAGTTTTCAGTGAGAGAGTCGATTTCGCGAAGTCGAATAAAGAAAACAGCGATTTAGAAGTAAAATTTTCAAAAAGAAGTTTATGTTTCGCTCATGTCTTTTTCTCCAATACAACATCGCTAAGAAATGACAGCACGTTTAGTTGGTGAATTCAACTAAAGAAATAGCCATTTCAACAAATATTTTATTATTATTGAGGGAAAATTTAGAATTTAGAAAATCTAAATTAGCAAAAGTAAGATTTTTTTAGTTGTCTCAAAAAATAACTAACTAAAATCAGAAAATCAACTAATTTTTTCGCCAAAATCCTAATTTCGGTCTTTCCGTGTGTTCTTGTGTAAAGTGGCATACACCATTTCACACGAAGAATGTTCACATCCCAAGTAACAATTTCAATGCTTTTTGGTTTTAAATAAATTTTTTAAGGGTTTTATTATACATTTAAGAATTACCACCTGTTTTATGACAGTTTTATTCAATGCATCCTATTTCAAGCAATTAAATTATTTTTAAATTGTCTTTAGTGATTTTATAAAACCTTCTTCAAAGACCATTTCCTTTGCTAGATTTTAGCCTTATTCTAGGTTTGATTACTGCATTGTAGTAAATCAAAAATAATATAGATCACGCTATCATAAAACAATGCTTACAAACTCAAAGACGTTTTCAATATATCTACATTAAAACCATATTGGTAATGAGAGCCGTTCATAAAACTGTTAATATTAATTTTTTGCTAGTTTTTGTAAAATTCCATTTATAAAATTATATTTAAACATGGATTCCAGTGAAAATTACTGGAGAAGAATAAAAAATTCCGGTACCTTCAAGCGGAAAGTGAAGATAAATTTCTCTAATATACTGAACATAAATCCGTTTCAACTTCAGAAAAACTCAATAAAACAATTTCGATAAACTAATAAACTTTTAATAGTGTAGTATTGGTGCCAACTTTCATAGGGCCAGTGTTGCCAGGTCATTTTTCCAAAAATCTGTACTCGGTGCAAAAATCAATCTGTACCATATTGGTATCAAAATCTCTTGTACATAAGTACTAGGTAAATGATACCAAGACTCATTTAGGTGAGCAAAAAAAAAGGTCCCGCGACAACCTTTTCTAATGTGTATTCAAGTTAAAAACCAAAATCGGTATTTATCTATTTATCTGTACGATCCATGAATTTTCAGAGTACATATATGTATTGCGGTATAGAGGTCAAAAATCTGTATAAATACTGAGAAATCGGTAAACCTGGCAACGCTGCATAGTGCCCCAATTCTAGAGCAATATATGAAATGAGCGTATGAAGAACAGTTTTATTTTTTTCGCGAGTATATATTATTTTGGAAATTCCGGAATTATTCTGCACTACATGCAAAAAATACAGTCATTTTCCCATTTTAAAGATGATTAGATTAGTTGTTTCATGTTTGAAGTATCAAAACAACACAATTACATAAAACCAATGATCTCAGTAATGTGTAATAAAAAATTTCGAATAGTCAAAATTTAAAAAAATCGATATTTGCATAACAATCAGATACAATAACAATTGACAGATGTCATCCGAATATTGCACGATTTCTCTATGGTGTGTATATAGCGCCTTCTACAAAAAATATGATTGGCAATATTCAGTATTGTCTTGATCAATATATCAATTCCATTTGAGTGCACAGGGGCACTTTCTATCACACTATCAATTGTCACAATCGAAAGTATTGTCAACACATCAAGAATTATTAAAAAATATCTCCTTCAGGAGTCGCTTTTCAGACTATGCACTCATATATTGCTTCAAAGATTATACAGGGTGATTTTTTAAGAGCTTGAGAACTTTTTTAAACAATAAAACGCATAAAATTTGCAAAATCTCATCGGTTCTTTATTTTAAACGTTAGATTGGTACATGACATTTACTTTTTGAAGATAATTTCATTTAAATGTTGACCGCGGCTGCGTCTTAGGTGGTCCATTCGGAAAGTCCGCTTTTTTATCGACAAATTTTTTTCAGCGATGAGGCTCATTTCTGGTTGAATGGCTACGTAAATAAGCAAAATTGCCGCATTTGGAGTGAAGAGCAACCAGAAGCCGTTCAAGAACTGCCCATGCATCCCGAAAAATGCACTGTTTGGTGTGGTTTGTACGCTGGTGGAATCATTGGACCGTATTTTTTCAAAGATGCTGTTGGACGCAACGTTACAGTGAATGGCGATCGCTATCGTTCGATGCTAACAAACTTTTTGTTGCCAAAAATGGAAGAACTGAACTTGGTTGACATGTGGTTTCAACAAGATGGCGCTACATGCCACACAGCTCGCGATTCTATGGCCATTTTGAGGGAAAACTTCGGAGAACAATTCATCTCAAGAAATGGACCGGTAAGTTGGCCACCAAGATCATGCGATTTGACGCCTTTAGACTATTTTTTGTGGGGCTACGTCAAGTCTAAAGTCTACAGAAATAAGCCAGTAACTATTCCAGCTTTGGAAGAAAACATTTCCGAAGAAATTCGGGCTATTCCGGCCGAAATGCTCGAAAAAGTTGCCCAAAATTGGACTTTCCGAATGGACCACCTAAGACGCAGCCGCGGTCAACATTTAAATGAAATTATCTTCAAAAAGTAAATGTCATGTACCAATCTAACGTTTAAAATAAAGAACCGATGAGATTTTGCAAATTTTATGCGTTTTATTGTTTAAAAAAGTTCTCAAGCTCTTAAAAAATCACCCAATAGTTGCAACAATTGCAATTAATTTTTTTTATGAAAATTATTCAATGTTTTGAAAATTTTGTTTACTGGGTGATATTTAGAATCACGACTGTTTCATATATTAATCCAGATTTATTTTTCAGATGTACATGTGTGTGTTTGTTCACAAGATGACAGTTGCACTAAAAGCAAATTGATTTTAAGGTAGCATTATTGCTGATTTGTTGAGAGCTCTATGATTTATCACAACTTTAATTAAGTATCATTAGCTATAAAAATAAAATTATGACCGCCATTATGATATTCTACCGTATCTTTTATTCACATGAAATATGATTTAAACTTTATAATTAAAGAGAGGAAATGAATGAATATCATGTTCCATTTTTAATATGCTTTGTTTAAGTGATCAGTGCTCAATGTAATAAAATTGATTCATACCAAAATGGAGATGAATCACTGAAATTATTTTTTAGAATATTTGTAGGTTTTTGGTGAAATTGCATATTTTTGAGGGCGATCAGATGAAAAACTGTTTTTACCTCCATTTTCACGATAAAAATTGAAGCGCATGCCTTTTTATGTTCTAGAGAAATCAGAAAAGTGGTATGTAAAATATTATTATATCATATATATATATATTATTTCACACAACCATCTTTTCCAAAACTATGTGAAACACACATCACCATAAATATTTTCCACAAAGACGCAACATTATTTATTGTATCTAATGACTCAGGATGACAGTTTCATTTTTACAAATCCATTTTGACCCTAAAGAAGGTTTATTATTTACCTTAAAGTGGGTTTAAGAACTTCTTCTAGCAATATCAAACCACTGGTTAAGAGATTTAACAATGATTTACATTAGTTCTTAATTTTGCTTTATAAACCTTCTGATGGTTGGTCCACTTTGCTGGAACATGGCCTCATAATGGTTTTTCAGTCGGTTATGGTGGAGTTTGCAGTTTTAAGATTAGTTTTATAAAATAATCTTTCAAACTGCTAATAGCTAGTTTTAAAACTAAAATTGTTACTTGGGATAGTTAGTATACTACCTTGACCAAACAGTTCTCGGAATCACCACCGTGTGGCGCTCTCAGTCACCCGATTAGATTTTTTTATGTTGTCACATCTGTCATTCATATTCAATCAAATTTTCAGCTTAATACCTGGACATTTGTAACAGTTACGCTGTATTGAGTACGTTTGCGATTGTGCGTGTCCTCCGATTGTGTACAATTTTCAAAATGAAATTGAATTTGTATTAACGAGTTTGCATTGAATTTTGCGTTAGAAACAATTTCAATGGTTGCAAGCAAATCCATTCCATGCAAATTGCTTATATTAGAAGAGTGTTTCGACAGCGTGCTGTCAAATTTTGCCTGCTGGCTCATGGGTTACTATGATTTATGCTACATGGGTGGCTTCGTCAGTCTGGGGAAGGTAAACTTATAAAACATCGGAAATTTTTGTCCATGTTTTTAAATACAAACGTTAGGTTAATCTTCAAAAAATTTTTTTTGTAGTTTTAGACGCTGTCGCTTAGTTTCCCCACCCGTTGTTACGAAAAGAAAATCACACTCTAAAAATCAAATCCAACATTTGCACTCGATGGAAAAACTTTAATCAGCATTCCTGTACTCAAGTAGGTGACGATTTGCGTACTACTTTGTAGGTACTTTATAACAGAAGTAACGCGAACAACTTAATTTCACAACTCGCTCAAACTTTGCTCTTGACCGTCCAGACAGATTTTGGGAACGCTTCACAAATTAAATGAATGAAGCTCTCAATTTTCCATCAATTACGTGATCAGAATGCCACAATAACGGTTCGACGATTGGATTCTTTTTGTGGTCACTCAACATCAACTCGAGTATAGTTTGTTTTGTGTTCTGTGTCTTCTAAAATATCATAAAGAAATAAAAACTTAATGTTAATGCAGAATAGATTTTCAATGCTATTCACTAAAAGATGAAAACTTAACATATGTTCATGACGATAATTTACACTACAACATTCATTCCAATGCCATCAATTATGAGTATAAATTAAGTCTGCCTCAGTCATGACTCAGAAAAAGTCAAATGAATTTTCCCACTATATGGAAACGTGCACCCGAGTATGCTGCGAATACATAGTTGTGGGTGTCGTGGAAATTTGATACCTCTGGTTCGTGGTTCGTAGCGGTTGGTAATTGAGTGGGTGGGTGTGTGTGTATATCAGTTTTTCAAGCTACCGCATGCATAAACAGTTGTCTATCTACGCGCTGTAATTGTAGGAAGATAAATTGAATGACTTTTTGCATTGGTCATTTTTTGCTCCTACAAGCTCCAGTTACCGTTTGTAGACATAGCATAGCCATCATAGCCTCGTAGGATCATTTTCTGCCGCCGGTGGTTTAGCGAATGATATATTCGCTGCCTGAACAATTCATTAGTTAGAAAAATCATAGAGCGATTCGTAAAAACTGGGCTAGGTTTGTTTTGCTAGGAAGGAGAAATGAAATGTGAGTCACTGCCACCTCCACGAGTATATTTTGTGGATAGATTCGAAATATAAACATCTATTTTGTATGATACTGCGTTTTTTTTTTGTGATCAGAATTAATCAATTCCTAGAAAGATACCGAAAATTACAGTATAAATCAAAAGCCATCTGCCAGGTCGTTGACCAAATCAACCGAATGAGCCCGGCGAAAATTAGCTAAACTTAATATTGATGCCTCCGTTTTTGTGTCAAGTAACAGTTGGTAGTTCCGATAACTTTCCCTTCAATCGGTTTCCTCGCTGTTCGCCGGTGATTTATGGAGGCCTCCAGCCGCGGGAATACATTATCAGCCTAGCGACGGTGCGTCATTTTGTCAACTACGAATCGCTCATTTCCACCTCATCACTCAGCTGATAAATCCCGCCGCCGGTAACCCATTATCATAACAAGGAACACGAAAAACTGCCAGAACACGGTGGTTGAATTTCCATTGCAGCAACAGTTAACGCGAGGGAAATCTGTTGGGGGCGAGACACCAACTTTTCGATTGGCGCTGATAAGTCGTTCCGGGAGAATTATGATGCATAAAATCCGTTTATAATCGCCATAAAGTGCAGACTTCCGGGAAAACTAAATTGATTAATTGTTACAGTTTCGAACGTCCAAGTTCGAATCCATAAACTGGAGAACATACAGAGCAATTCCAAAAACTAATTACATTTTTTCAACTAGTTTATAGTGTTCCACTTGTTCAATCTGATTTATTTGCTGAATTTGTTTAGCTTGCTGAACTTGTTTAGCTTTCTGAACTTGTTTTGCTTGTGTAACTTGCTTACTTAACTTGTTTTTTGCTTATTTACCTTTTTTTGCTTGTGGAACTTGATTAGCTTTCGCAAATTGTTTTTCAGCTTCCTGAATTTGTTCAGTTTGCTGAACTTGTTTAGCTTGCTGAATTTGTTTAGCTTGATTTACTTGTTAGATTTGCTTAACTGGTTTTTTAGCTTACTTGAATGGTTTTCTAGCATGCTTGCTTGCTTAACTTGTTTTTAACTAGTTTAGCTTGCTGAACTTGTTCAGTTTTCTGATTTGTTCTGTTTACTGAGCATATTTTGCTTGTGGAACTTGTTTTTCAGCTTACTGAACTTGTTTAGCTTGCTGAATTTGTTTAGCTTGTTGAACTTGTTCAGTTTTCTGAACTTATTTTGCTTGTGGAACTTATTTAGCTTTCTTAACTTGTTTTTTAGCTTTCTGAACTTGTTTTGCTTGCTGAACTTTTTCAGTTTGCTGGATTTGTTAAGCTTGGTTTACTTGTAAGATTTGCTTAACTGGTTTTCTAGCTTACTTAACTTGTTTTTTAGCTTATTTAACTTGTTTTCTAGCATGCTCAACTTGGTTTTTGATTTGCTGGACTTGTTTTGCTTGTGTAACTTGTAACTTTAACTGCTTACTGCTTACTGCTTACTGCTTACTGCTTACTGCTTACTGCTTACTGCTTACTGCTTACTGCTTACTGCTTACTGCTTACTGCTTACTGCTTACTGCTTACTGCTTACTGCTTACTGCTTACTGCTTACTGCTTACTGCTTACTGCTTACTGCTTACTGCTTACTGCTTACTGCTTACTGCTTACTGCTTACTGCTTACTGCTTACTGCTTACTGCTTACTGCTTACTGCTTACTGCTTACTGCTTACTGCTTACTGCTTACTGCTTACTGCTTACTGCTTACTGCTTACTGCTTACTGCTTACTGCTTACTGCTTACTGCTTACTGCTTACTGTTTACTGTTTACTACTTAAAGGGTGTACGGAATCAAATTAAATCACAACAAAATATTCGCAAAATTCGACCATTCACTCGATCATCTCCAAACTTTCATGGAATCAAATTAAAGATATTATTTTACTTTTTCCATATTTGTTTTATTCAATTCCAATACAATAACAAAATTAACGAAATTGGTCCAACGTTCTGTTACGTGGATTTTCCTCCTAAAATTTTTACTTTCTTAGAATGTTTCCGAAGCGTCTGCTTCACAGCTGTCCAGTACTTCTCAATTGGCCGTAATATCGATGCGTTCGGGGGATTGAAGTCCTTCGGCTCGAAATTAGCCTTGTAACACTCCAACACACCTATCGAATAGTGGCACGAGGACAAGTCCGACCAGAAAAGCGTAGGACTCTGCTGGTTGATCGTTCCGGTTGTCACAAATGAAAGTCTCCGCTTTCTATTTCAGCGAATTGCTTGCCAAATCATATATTTTTTGAAAAAACAGTGGGATCTTTTGCTTTCTAACGACTTTTGGGAAACCAAACTTATCATGAGCAGTGAAAAACAGGAGTGCCCGAAGCTACCGCAAGTCTGCTTTCACGTACGTCTTGTTATTCAAAATGAGACGATGCGATTTTGTCAACATCTGTTTTTCAACATATCTTTTCCAAAACTGTTTAAATTCTCTTGAAAGCTTGAACTTCCGCTTGTGATTCTTTTCACTACTTGCCGATTTAAAACACAAGATACTATTAATTAAACAATTCCCAGCTTCCTGTCGATGACACGATAAGAGAGATCAGGAATTCCAAAATGCGCAACCAAAATTGTTCTACGCCACTGCTGTTCTTCCTACTCTATCTTTGCAATGAGTGCAAAACTACTACCAAAGATTAACTCAAGATTACAATTCAAAAATGTTGGGTCAGTATTCGTGAACCAGTTGGCTCAGAATTAATGAAATTTTATTGACCCTTCCTCAATAAGCGTCGACTAGTTCCGACAAAATGCCATGGAAACAATACAAGTTAGGAAGGAAGCAAACATAATGATTTCTTGCTTCAACTGACTTTAATGTTTCGTGGGATGAGACAAAAACAAAATAAATAAATTCCAAGCAATAGTTCTAAGTAGTTTTACTTTCTCATTCTAAGAATCACTGGATATGAAGCAAAATGGCTCTACATTGTTTATACTGTAGCTTGATATTTCTACAAACATAATTAAGCATTGTCATAGTTACGACGCATGTCGCGAGCAGACGCTTGTTGTTTTGCTACAAAAGACTGAAACTGACAGTGAACCGAGTTCAACAAGAGGTCCTTTTAAAATGATACATGAGAAATCGTAGACCACTCCATATTGAGTTCATCTTTGGTTAAACGTTCGTTGTATCGGTTTAAAACACAAGATACCATTGGTTGAACAATTCCCAGTTTCCTGCCAATGACACGATGAGAGAGATCCGGAATTTCAAGGTGCATGAACAAAATTATTTTATGCCGCTACTGTTCTTCCGTCTCTATGATAGAGTCTCTATTATTGCAACGATTGCATTACACATTGAACTAGTTTCACCCAAAAATCCAAATAATTTTACCCAATGGTTAAAATGTTAAAGCCATTTTCAGGTGATGGAATTTGAGTCCGTACACCCTTAATTACTTACTCCTTATGAAGTGCTTTTGATTACTGAAGCGCTATTTTTTTTAAATAAATCAAGTTCAATTATTCATGATATCGACAATCTCGCATCACATCCCGCAGATCTTTGAGTTCAATTCAAAATTCAATCATGTCGTTTTTGCTTGAGAAAACTGAAACTTACCCAGGGTAGTTTCATCAAATAAACACTTTTCACGAAACTGTGTTGAGTTCGCCCTTAGCAACGGGGGTTTGAGCAAACCTGATATAAAAACCAGGTTCAAAACTGACTCGATTTTCAGTTCAAAAGCGTTGAAACTAGGTTCGAAATTAGCTTAAAAAAACGGTCTGACAGCAGTTAGGTTTGGCATCAAGCGAAAACGATATTAGTGTAAGACGTTTTAATTCGCTTTAAAAGTAATCGGATCAAAAGAACTTTCACGTAAAACTTGTAAACATGTTTATTTTCTTTCGGTTTCTACCCGGGTAGAAGTGATTTGCAAACCAATACCAAATTCTGTCATTAAAATCAAACATCTCAATGGTAGAAATTAACATTATTTAGTTTGAAATAAGAGTTAAAATATCAAAAATCATATCAAAGCTTGCATGAGAAAATAGCAACAAAATAAAAAATTCTGACATTGTAATATCAAACCAAGAACAAAATATTTATAGAAGATGCATTTGGTAATTTTTTTATAATCTAGCATTTAGAATAGAGTAATATCTTAAGTATTTCTCTTATCTGATTCTGATGCAGTTTATTCAATGGTATTTTATTTGAAAATAAAACTACTGGGTCAATTTACTTAATGAAATTGAAATAGCTCATCAAAAACGAAATAAGATATTATAACTAATTTTGATGCTGAACAGATATTATACAATGTCTTGATCCCTTGATGAAATATCACGAAAATATCAAGTATCGCTCTGACAACACAGAAACATCAAGCCAAGATATGATGGTTAAATTTGTTATTATTTTGACCTTTGTTTGTTATTTACACCTACCCGGGTAGTGTAACCACGGTATTCTTGCGATGCTTTTCTATGTTTATCAACACTTTCTAACAAGGGCCTAAGAAACGAACACCATTACTGAGTTCCAGTCTTGAGTTTTTGGTTGCTTGTTGTATGTTTATCGCTTTATCGAAATACCAAAACAATCTAATTACTAACAGGTTAAATTTATATTTTCCAAATATACATGATACGAATAATATGCACGTTCGCATGCGCGGCCACCCATTCGTTGCTAGGTAACGATTTTGCGCCAAACATTACTACGTCGTGTTCTAAACAAAACGGTCCGAAAATGGTGAGTGGATTTTCGTTGGGGTCGTCCCTTCAATCGGCTTACTTTATTTTTCATCTACCATAGATTCTATCTCGAACGAAATCAGACTCGGCTAAGGGGGCTCGCGATTCCGCCGGATCCAGCAGCGCTAGGAAGGCAGTTGTTCCCAGCTTTGAAGATTTTCTGCTGAAGCGAGATTATGTCGGTGCGAAAACTGTACTTCAGGTAATGTCGTCGTATAACCCTTTGAAGTATTTCCCAAACTTGAAAAAAAAACTATTTCAGTGCTCGAAAGACTACGACGAAGTTTCCGATGCTTTGAAGGAAGTGTGGGTGGCGTTCTGCGACTTCCACATCGGAGATTATAAGGAATCTTTGCAGCAGTATGAAAAAATGTACGCAGCAGATCGAACTCAACATGACATCGCGATGAATATCTGCGTATGTATGTTCTATCTGGGAATGTACGACGAGGCCCAAAAGCTGATCGAAGAGCTGCCGGAGAATCCGCTGAAGATACGGTTACTGTTTCACTTGGCCCACAAACTTGGCGAAGAGGATCGCTTGATGGAATTGCATGGATCGCTTCGCGATGTAGTCGAAGACCAGTTGAGCCTTGCTGGGATGCATTATCTTCGTTCGCACTATCAGGAAGCCATTGATATTTACAAGCGAGTTCTGCTGGACAACAAAAATTTACTGGCGTTGAACGTTTACATTGCAATTTGCTACTACAAACTAGATTACTACGATATTTCTCAGGAAGTGTTGGATTTGTATCTCAATCAACATGCGGACAGTACAATTGCAATCAATTTGAAGGCTTGCAATCGTTTCCGATTGTTCAATGGGCGTGCTGCTGAGCAGGAAATTAAAAATATCGTTGACAATGGAACCTTTGGAGCCGATTTGATCAAGCACAACTTGGTAGTTTTTCGAAACGGCGAAGGAGCCCTTCAAATCCTGCCCCAGTTGATCGACATAATTCCCGAGGCACGGTTGAATCTGGCCATTCATCACCTTCGCCGGGGGGAGATTCAGGAAGCGCACCAACTGATGAAGGAAGTGCAACCATCGGTACCGCAGGAATATATCCTGAAGGGGGTTGTCCATGCAGCTCTGGGTCAGGAGACTGGTTCGAAGGAACATTTGAAAAACGCTCAACAGTGTCTCCATTTGGTCGGAGGATCCGCATCTGAGTGCGACACCATTCCGGGACGTCAGAGCATGGCATCTGCGTTCTTCCTCTACGGACAATTTGAGGAGGTCCTCGTCTATCTGAACTCGATCCGGAGCTATTTCGTAAACGATGATGTATTCAACTACAATTATGCGCAGGCAAAGGCCGCAACGGGTTACTACAAGGAAGCTGAAGAGATACTACTTCAAATTCACGACATCACCATCAAAACGGATCACACCTACGCGATGGTGTTGGCTAAATGTCACATCCATTCGGGGCACGCGGATCAGGCTTGGAATATCTTTCTGACCAAAGATTCGACTCCGGATGCGTTCGCACTGCTTCAACTGATCGCCAACGACAGCTATCGCGTCGGAGAGTTTTGGGTTGCTGCGAAAGCTTTTGACACCCTGGAAAAGCTCGATCCCAATCCGGAATACTGGGAAGGTAAGCGAGGTTCGTGTGCCGGTGCCATACAGGCCATCATGGCCAAACGTTCCAGTGGTTCACCGCCGGGTGGTGTTGCGGAAGTCATCGCGCTGCTCCGGGACTCGACGAACATTCAGGCGGAAAGTATGCTACGAACGATTAGACGTTTTGCAAGCAGTATTAAATAAATAACAAATACGATAATGAAATCATTTTACTGTGAAAGTGAGGGATAAAGTTTTTGTGTTAGTTATTCTCCATCATTTATTTGATGGTATTTGCTAACATCATCTGATACAACTAAATATTGGTATAATTCAGAATAAATATGATATGACAATTTCATCCAAATCGGAGCAAGGCGTTCTTGATCCTTTTCTATGGCTGATTTCTGGAATCGTTCAATACCAAAATACAGAATATTTTACCGTTACATATCTACTGCACTACACTGCATTTAACCGCTGCATACGCAACCACTTGGCCGACTGGTTGTGGCCAACCGAGCGGATTTCATTCGGAAAGTTTTTTTCCTACCACGTCCCGTAATGTGTTCGAGTAGACGTGGAAAACATGCATTCTCGAAATCAACTGCACTTGAAATCAGTCGCGGTTCGTAGATCGGAATTGCCGCGTTCACCAGTTCCGTCCAGTAAGTGCCAACTCTTTTTTGCAATTTTGTGCTGGTGTTTAAAGCCTTACAACGTGATAAATTGCAGCTGTAATTCTCGCTTCGTGCGGATGAAAGCGTTTTCTCCAATTCTGAAACGGGAGACAATTTTCCTGCCGGCTGGAGTTAGCTAACAGCTACCATCAACGAGGCCACTAGAACCGATGAAAAACCGAAGCGAAGAAAAAAAAAATCACTGGGTTGGTTGCGGTCTTCTGCTTCGGTGTCAACTTCGGAACGGCAGCACCGGCAGTTACACTTCATTTGAGAGCCAGGTGGAGCAACCCAGTAGGTAAAAGATCGAGCGAATAAAAATGCTGCCAGTACCTGCTTTACGAGGTAGGTAATGCAATTTAATTCAACTCTGCTTCAGTAACGATTCGAACACTTTAAGGCAGATATCGTTGACTGGGCAAAAGGAGAGTGTCGCATTCAAATTTCATCAAATTTTACGAACCGTCTAAAAATTGAAGTGTGTCACAGTTTTCATAACTTTCTTTTCGTGGAAAAGAACAATCCATCCCTGAAGAAGAATAAGCGATTGATTGGGAATCGAAATTTAACAGAGCAAGCTTTCTCTTGTCAATCAAATAGTCTTATGAAAAAATATTTTTTTCGTTAAGATAATCTCAGTCCTAATGGCTGATTTATAACTCAAATTCATTCAGATTGATTCGAGTAGTTAACAAAAGTGCCGTCACATATTCCAAAACGTTCTCAAATCCAAAAGTATTAATAGTTATTCATTTAAACTTAGATTTGACGGTTATGTCACTTATACCATTATATCTCCGGAACTGGAAATGTCTGCCATTTAATCTTCAAAATTAATCCACAATCCAATAGTAGCTCTTGAATGGGCCTTGGCTTATAGGCATCGGTTACGCCAAATCAAACTTAAGAAAGTGATCGCATAGAAAAATCGAGAAAAGGAACACATACGCCCTTATTCTGAATAACGACGTATTGATTTTTCGATCGAATTTGGTTCGATCGAATCATAGCTACCTTTGATTTTGCTAGCGTTATGGGGAATACAAATGAAATACGAGGGAAAAAACGATACGACGTTATTCAGAATAAGGGCGATACATACACACGTCCCCACTCATGCAAATGCACAAACACATACATTTCCCGATTTCTTCGAACTGAATCAAAAGGTTTACAGAATTATGGGTATCCGGAGCTCCGATCAAAAGTTAGTTTCTCCAGCAATTCTATATCCTTTCCATAAAGAAAGGCAAAAAAAGCCGGATGGGTAATGTCGGAGACATAACTGGATGACGTGAATACGATTAGAACTGATCTGCTTCCTTTATACTTCTAAATATCGAAAATCGATTTGTGCAAGCTTCACTTCTTTGCTTCCAAAAGATTGTAACGGTGCACCTACACTAAAGTGCGAATTCCGTTAATACCGACACTAGAACTTCAATGAAAGAAACAATCAAATAGTCCGTTGGGATCGATTTTTGGTTCTTCGAAGAACCAAATTGTGGTATTTCTTCCATAACAAACGTTCCTTTAACTTCAGCCACTGAATATTGTCTTTTTTTTTCCCTTTATAGGCTGCTCTGGCCGAGGGGGAACTTCAGCCACTGAATATTGTCGAAAATAATTTCCACTTTTTCGATTCTAGCAGTGTTCAAAGTAGATATTAATATGTATCTGACCGCATAAAAAATCGAACTCGAAAAATACAAGCAAACGAGATGAAATGTCTTTTTCGATCCCAAAAGTTTGATATGTTTTAATTCTCAGTTGTTTATGGATATCTCACACTGCTGAAAAAATAATCACCAATTGTTGGTCATATTTCCTAGAGCATGTAGAAAAACATATGTTGATACATTAGATACAACAAAAGATCACTCTTATCACTTTCTCAAAGGGTAAATTTTGAAAAAGCGCCCTACAGCACACAGTACAAAAAAATTGTTACAATCTCAATGTGATTATCAATAGATGTGAAAAAAATTAGACGCACTGAACATCAAATGCAATAATCTTTTGTTTTCAAGAAATATTACAGATAAATCACACAATGTAATAACATCGAAACAACGTATTGAGTAGATTACATTAGCTTGACTGAATATTTAGACGATTCTGATAGGAAATTATGCATCTTTTCGTGTAATATTACAACCTTCAGAACGACACCAACACATTTGTGATATTACATCAAAATAGCTGCACATCACTACTCACTACTGATTTGCAGCGATTACGATATAATGTCACAACAATCTTGGTGTCATTCTAAAGGTTGTAATATTACATGAAAAGATGCATAATTTCATATCAGAATCATAGACAGTATTCAGTTAAGGTGATGTAATCTACTCAATATGTTGTTTCGATGTAATAACGTGTGATTTATCTGCAATATTTCTTGAAAACAGAAAATTATTGCAATTGATGTTCAGTACGTCTAAATTTTTTTCACATCTATTGATAATCACATCGAGATGGTGGCAATTCTTTTTTTGCTGTGTAAAGTAAACATGTATAATCTATGCTCAAATAAAAATACACGTTCGATTCACTTGAAAAATCACGTAAAATGGTTTCAAATGTCAAATTGAATATTTTACGTGACGAAAATGAATGCTATACGAACATCCCCTAAAATGAATAGAGTCATCACATAAGGTTTACGTGAATTGACCAAACGTCAAACAATCTACGCGAATTTCCATTGTGGAAAACTTGATTTTGAAAATGGCGAACAGTGGCCCTCAAAGTGTAAGTAGTGTAAATATTTGCGAGAAATGTTATTTAATTACAATTTTTCACTACATCGACCGGACAATTCCAGTATGAAAGTTTCCATGTGTTAGACTGGACTGAGTGCCTGCGTGAGCCCGGAAGTTTGCCCGCTCCTGCCGAATGTTTCAAACGCCGTTGGTCCACCGAAAAACGAGTTCAAAATCGGCATGAAGCTAGAGACACTGGAACCATGTAATGCGACATCAAATTGCATCCATAGTGTTGGGGGAGTTCTCGGATCTCGACTTCGGTTGGATGGCAGTGACAACAAAAACGATTTCTGGAGGCTTGTCGATTTGAGATACCACCACGTTATTAGTTGCTTTTTAAGCTATTGAAATTATATGCTAATTTTCTGAAATAAATGTTTTATTTTTCATGGTGTTTTGCATTTCATAGATTTATATAAAAATCTGAAATCTCCCTTTTGACTTCAACCAATATATAAAATAGTAATTCTTTGGTATCTAAAGTTGATACGAACTGATAGGTAAATGTGATATGAACAGTACATTACATTTTACATATGAAACACGTAACCTTTACTGGATTCTGTATTAAACAGCTTATAAATGCCAGTCCATTAAATCCTACGTGAAAAGCAGGGTGGAAAATATTCACATAACTTTTCACGTAACTATAACATGATTATTATTTTGAGTGTATAATAGAACATGTAGAATGTAGATTGTAGAATGTAGAATGTAGAATGTAGAATGTAGAATGTAGAATGTAGAATGTAGAATGTAGAATGTAGAATGTAGAATGTAGAATGTAGAATGTAGAATGTAGAATGTAGAATGTAGAATGTAGAATGTAGAATGTAGAATGTAGAATGTAGAATGTAGAATGTAGAATGTAGAATGCAGAATGTAGAATGTAGAATGTAAAATGTAAAATGTAGAATGTAGAATGTAGAATGTAGAATGTAGAATGTAGAATGTAGAATGTAGAATGTAGAATGTAGAATGTAGAATGTAGAATGTAGAATGTAGAATGTGGAATGTAGAATGTAGAATGTAGAATGTGGAATGTAGAATGTAGAATGTAGAATGTAGAATGTAGAATGTAGAATGTAGAATGTAGAATGTAGAATGTGGAATGTAGAATGTAGAATGTAGAATGTAGAATGTAGAATGTAGAATGCAGAATGTAGAATGTAGAATGTAGAATGTAGAATGCAGAATGTACAATGTAGAATGTAGAATGTAGAATGTAGAATGTAGAATGTAGAATGGAGAATGTAGAATGTAGAATCTGGAATGTATAATATATAATGAATAGTGTAAACAGTTACCCTTAATCGTTCGTATTAGTTTTTTATCTTTTTCTTTATACACTGAAAATAATTTGCACATCAGCATCATGTGCAAAGCATTTGAATAATCACTACATGTAGACCACATAAACACTTAACTCATAAAATGAGTGTAAAAGCTGTTGATATTTAGTGGAAATCATGCTACATTTATCTGAACCGCACATCAAAACGGTAAGATACATCGTTACCTCTAGATTCTATTTGAATTTCATATGAATGTCGCATTGTTTTCCACATAGATTTCAAGTGAAACATTGAATTGACCGAATCAAGTGTTTGGCAGATACATTTGGGCTGTACTCATTTCTATTAGAAAATGAATTGTTTAACATTTGTAGTTCGATTCAATAGCAAAACACATCACATCCAAAGGAAAAACACATCAAAGCTAAGTGAAAAATAATCTAATCTTGCACCTTAGTGAATTTGCACATGAAATCTTAAAACAAATCGATTTGGTTATGTATTGAAATGAAAAAAATACATGCTAAATTGAAGTGCTATTTACATATGAATCGATCTTGCAAATTTTTATCAGTATAGCGTGTATGAAATTAAACGAAGCACGCTGTGTGCATCGTTCGTAAGGGCATGTTGTGTTTTCTTCTTCCGAACCAGCACGTATCGATTCGTACCGGTTTCATATCTTCATTTTAGATGACGGTTTAAATATTTTGATACTCAACGTCCTGTAATTACGGAACCGGAAGTCGGGTCCGAATAGAAGTAGTTTTGGAGACAGTATGAGCTTCAATTTAAATTTATATTGGTAAAAATTCGGTTCAAGTATCGTTGAGAAATCGAAGTGAGTTCTACTTTTGGAGTTTTTCATCATTACTTTCGGTGCTTCCGGAACAGGAAATAATGTATAATGAAAACAGTAACCCTTAATCGTTTGTACTATTTGATTGTGTGAATTTTTCAACTTTTACTTCTTTGCCTTCAGAGTTGTAACGGTCTATATTAAAGTACGACTTATTGACGACGAACATACAATTTAACAACACAGAATACATGGGTGTAAAAAAATACAACAAACAATGTTATAGCAGATTATTTGTGGATTTACATACTTTGAGTTTTGAGTACTTTTTGTCATCATTCATTTCGTCATTTATTTATTTATTTATTTATTTAGAAGCCAGGTAAAAGCCCGCTAGAGCTGAGATTTGTGTTATCCTTCTCCAGCAGGCATAAAGCCTTCTCATCTTTGTATCAACAAATAACATTTGTCCAAATGATACAATCATTTAATTAAACCTGAGCCACAATTCTGGACCAAGTTTCAGGAACTGATACGGAATTCAAGAAAAAAAAATCGAAAAACAGAACAGGCTCAGATTTCAGTTACAGAATTCAGGTTCGAAATCCAGATCAAGAATTTAGTTCATGAATCCCGTTCTGAAGCCTAGCTCATTTTCAGAATCCTTTTCAATTCTAGAACTGAATTCACAACTTGAATTCCGAACTGAATTCAGTACCAAAATCTAGTTCCAGAATCCAAGATCCAAATTTAGTATCAGCATGAAGGTTCTTAATTCTAGAAATGGAAAATTTTGTGAATTAAGGAACTAAATTCTGAAACTGAACTCAGCAATTAAATTCTGTTTCAGCAGTCAGTTCCAAAAAACAGGTTAGGAGTTCGGATCTAACATTTAGTTCACCAGATCTAAAATTCATACACTGAATTATGTTCCAGAATTCTTGAGTTTAAATCCTAAGTCAGAATTCTGGATTCTTATTTAGAATATAAAGTATGTTCCAGAGTCTAGCCGAGAAACCAGTTGCAGAATACAGAATTATACTTCAGTTCCAGAGTCATAGTTTCAGTTTCTGAATCCGTAATCTGAAACTAAATTCTGAATCTGAATTTTTAAACTAAATTGCAAAATTTTAAATTAAGTTCGGAATTCAGGTGAACCAGAATCCAGTTTCTTAATTCAGTTCTGAGATTCCGTTCTATGATTTTGTTCAATGTTGCTTAAATATGCAACGAACGCCAATGATCATGGTTCGCTTCCCTTTGCTTTTTTCGATAATCGCTGTGATATTCGAACTTGTCCGTATATTCAGGTTCGGACGAAGCCGACGCTGCTTCGTTACTCGCATGAAGATCTATTCTTTGCAGTTGTTATTCGCATTGACCATATCCTCGAATGACTTAACGCGAATGTGGAACGAATATTCATACAGCGATAATCGTCAAAACATAATTCGCGATGATCGTTCTCAAATTAAGACGTTTTCCTCTGTATTAGTACCATAGTCTTATGTGTGTGTGTAATGAACGATCATCGCAGTGACACTGTTCGAACCAATTCGAACAGTAAAGTAAACGAACGAATGACAAACGAATGTATAAAACGAACATGCACGATGTATACCAGCAGCGAAGAATGTATTAGTAGATTCGGGTTCTCCACGATTATTGCTTATTCATTGTCACCCTTCTCTCTTTTGTGCGGTGAATAGTTCAGCGTTGTTCGAGACGGGTGTAAGTAATATAAGGAAGTTCGCCCTGAAGATGAATGAATGAATTAGTCACACGAAGAATACGTCAAACATTGATTTTGTTCCAGAAATGTAAAAAGCGCCTGAGACTTGAGCTTTTGAAGTTTTGTACCACACAGAAGGTATGTTATTGTTGGTGGAAAGGATTTCATCACGACGTCCCAGTTCCGTATGAAGAACAAAGAAAAATTAAACGTAACGTAAAAAATAATAAAAACGGTTATGTGCCCTAGCACAAAATTTGGCTAACCCCTAAATGAAGAAAAAATTATCGATTTTCGACCTCCTATTCTGGTCCAGGCGAACTTCGAGACTGATATGTGCCTGCGAGCGCTCAGAACCATCGTCGCGTGATGAGTTTTCTTAATTGTTTCTAAAAATTCGCGAAAACCTAAATTTTAAGTTATTTACAGTTATCTCACACTGTTGAAAGTTTAATCATTAATTGATGATCATATATATGATGGTATAGAGAAAAAATTATGTTGTTGCGTTCAGTACAACTCGAAATGTTCACGATTAAGTTCTACCCAATCAGTCGGTGTTGAACAGTCGTTCGCACCGCACGCGTATAGCTCTTGGCTCCTGGAATTTTTTTCTGGCTACCTAGAGTTTCATTGATTCAAGGCTTCAGTCTTTTTCAAGACTACCTGAATCACTAACTAAGTGATACAAAGAGTGATATTAGAGTGACTAAGTGATATTAGAGTGACTAAGAAATTAATCAGCCTTTTTTAAGGCTAGCTAGGAGTCTAATCGAAGACTAATTTAGCCTAGTTAATTTGATTTAAAATTTCATTCATTTCAAAAATGCCTGCGTCCAACCGGAAAAGCAACAAGCCTAAGGCTAAAAATAATTCAATACGGAATAAATCACAATCCGTTATTCAACATTTTTCTAATAACATTCACGATATTATAGAATCTGAATGTAAAAATAAAAGACAACGGACGGATTTCCCTTCCGTTGATCCTATGCCGTCTAACAATATTTACGAGATTATTCCTGAATCCGATTGTAGCGACATAGAAAAAAATTCTTCAAAAATTCCCAAAATGGACGCTTGTCGTTCTGGGAAGAAACAACAATCTATGCCACCAGTGACGGTGATGATTTCCGACTTCAAAGCATTCCGTACTGAGCTTTCTACTTTTCTCCCGGAAGTAAAAGTCTCATTTCAAATCGGACGAAGAGGAGAATGTCGAGTCTTGGTGGATGGATTGGAAGATTACGAACGTCTTATTCGATATTTGTCCGAGAAACTTCATAAATTTTATTCATATGATATAAAATCAGACACACCCTTCAAAGCTGTCTTGAAAGGATTATCAAATGATCAAAGTATTGATGAAATTAAAAATGAACTAAAAGAATTGCTTGGTTTTGCCCCTTCCCAAGTAATACTTATGAAAAAAAGAGCGAATGGTACTTCTAAACCACGCTCTGGAATTTCCCATGAACTTTACCTAATACACTTCAATCGAAGTGATGTAAACAATTTGAAAACTTTAGAAAAAGTACGTTTCATTTCCCACATTAAAATTCATTGGGAACATTATAAACGGCATAATCGTATTGCAAACTTAACGCAATGTCGTCGTTGCCAAGGCTTCGGTCATGGAACCAAAAATTGTCATATATACGGTGTTTGAATTGTGGTAAATCACATTCGAAAGACGTTTGTCCAATGAATGAAACCACTGATAAATTTTCATGTTCAAATTGCAATGGAAATCATAAATCCAATTATACCTGAAAATCAAAAAACCGTTACAAATGCCACGCCTAATTCTTCTAAGGCACTGATTTCTTCGAATTTGAAACAAAAAACAGGTACGCCTGCCAATTCGTCTTCTAACGAAAACAATTTATTGACAGGTAGATCGACCTCGTCATCATCTTCTAATGTCAGTTATGCTGGTATGTTAGGTAGAAATCTATCACCTATTTCTTCTAATGTAAATAATTCTAACGAAAACAATTTATTAATAGGTAGACCGGCCAAATCACCTTCTTCTAATGGCAGTCTACCTACCAATATTCCTTCAATGCCATTCGCTTCTTTAAATGAAGTCGATTTAGGCGATATAACTGAAAATAAAATGATCTACCTACAAGATCAACTTTTTCAAATGATCATCCAAATGAATTCGACTTCATCTCTTTTTGAAGCATTTCAAATCGGATGGCAATTTGCAAATAATATTATAATGAATTTAAAATTTAACAGTGATGTTAAATAAATATTTGAATATTTTAAATTGGAATGCTCGATCTTTGAAATCGAGTGAAGATGAATTTTATAATTTTCTCGAAGTTCACAAAATCCATATTGCCATTGTGACAGAAACTTTTCTTAAACCAAATGTCAAATTGAAAAGTAATCCACATTATGTGGTTCATCGATTTGACAGGTTTACTGGAATGGGTGATGGAGTTGCCATTTTTGTCCAACGGCAAATTAAACATCGAATTTTACCTTCTTTCAATACTAAAGTTATTGAAAGCTTGGGAATCGAAGTTGAAACCATTCATGGAATTTATTTCATCGCTGGAGCATATTTGCCATTCCAATGCACCGGCGAACAATTAAATTTCTTTAAAGGCGATTTGCAAAAACTCACAAGATATCGATCGAAATTTTTCATAATAGGGGACTTAAATGCTAAGCATGTCCAGTGGAATTGTAGGCAAAGTAACAGTGATGGTAAAATACTTCATAATCAACTCTCAGCTGGTTACATCACAGTTCTTCATCCCAGTAATCCGACTTGTTTCTCTTCCGTGAAAAACCCGTCTACAATTGATCTGGTTCTAACAGATCAAAGTCATATTTGTAGTGAACCGATTACACATGCTGACTTTGACTCAGATCATCTTCCAGTAACATTCAGACTTTCCAACGAAGCTATAATTAATCCAATTAGTTCTATTTTCAACTATCATAGAGCTAATTGGTTGGATTACAGATCTCACATTGAAAATCATGTGGATCATGAAACTATTTTAGAAAATTCTGCGGACATCGACTCAGCAATTGATAATTTGAATCATTATTAAATTAAATTCTCCTATCATCGATGACAATCTTCAACTGCTCATTCGGTTGAAGAATGTTCGTCGACGACAATATCAACGTTCTCGTGATCCTGCTATGAAAAATATAGTTAAGGATTTACAAAAAGAAATTAAACATAGATTTACTCTTTTGCGAAATGAAAATTTCGCTAAAGAAGTTGAAAAAATTAAACCTTATTCTAAACCTTTCTGGAAACTTTCTAAGGTTCTTAAGAAACCTCAGAAACCAATTCCTGCTCTCAAGGAAGGAAATCAAATACTTCTTACAAATGGCGAAAAAGCTCAAAAACTTGCTCAGCAGTTCGAGAGTGTCCACAATTTTAATTTGAACGTTGTGAGTCCTATTGAAAATGAAGTCTCACTGAAATATGATCATATTTCAACCCAAGTGTTATCACACGATGACATTATTGAGACGAATTTTGATGAAATTAAATCAATTATTAGAAAACTTAAAAACATGAAGGCTCCTGGTAATGATGGAATTTTTAATATTCTTATTAAAAATCTTCCCGATGTTGCCTTGAGACTCCTGGTTAAAATTTTCAACAAGTGTTTTTCATTAGGTTACTTCCCAAAAAGATGGAAAAACGCTAAAGTAATTCCTATCCTAAAACCTGATAAAAACCCAGCAGAAACATCAAGTTATCGCCCAATTAGCTTACTTTCTTCTATCAGTAAACTTTTTGAAAAAATTATCTTGTTGAGAATGGTGACTCATATAAATGAGAATTCAATTTTTTTACCAGAGCAGTTTGGATTTCGTCATGAACATTCAACTACTCATCAACTCGTCAGAGTAACGAACATGATAAAATCAAATAAATCTTCTGGGTTATCCACTGGAGTTGCTCTTCTAGACATAGAAAAAGCATTCGACAGTGTTTGGCACAAAGGTTTAATAGCAAAAATGTCTGATTTCCAGTTTCCTATTTATTTGATCAAAATTATTTAACTGATCGTACTCTTCAGGTTAGCTATCAGAATTGTAAATCTGAATTGCTACCCGTACGAGCCGGTGTTCCGCAGGGTTCGAGTGTAGCTCCAATCTTGTATAATATTTTCACTTCTGATCTTCCAAATCTACCCGTTGGTTGTCAGAAATCGCTATTCTGTGACGACACAAGTCTGTTAGCCACGGGTAGAAATCTAAGAGTGATCTGCAGTCGCCTACAAAGAAGTTTAAATATTTTCAGTGATTATCTGTCAAAATGGAAAATTAAACCAAATGCAGCAAAAACGCAATTAATTATCTTTCCTCATAAGCCAAGAGCTTCTTTTCTTAAACCAAATAATAATCACATTCTAAAATTGAATGGCTTGGAATTGACATGGTCTGATCAAGCTAAATACTTAGGTTTAACGTATGACAAAAAACTCACTTTCAAGGGTCACATTGAAGGAATCCAGGCAAAGTGTAATAAATATATTAAATGTTTATATCCTCTTATAAACAGAAATTCTAAGCTCTGTCTAAAAAACAAATTGTTAATTTATAAACAAATTTTCAGACCAGCCATGCTTTATGCGGTACCAATTTGGTCAAGTTGTTGTTCCACCAGGAAGAAAACGCTTCAAAGGATTCAGAATAAAATTCTGATAATGATTTTGAAGCGTCCTCCCTGGTTTAGTACAAATGAGTTACACAGACTCACAAATATAGAACCATTAGATGTAATGTCACATAATATTATAAGCAAATTCCGACAAAAATCGATGCAATCTTCAATTGAATCGATTCGCTCTCTGTATTAGTTAGTAAGTTAGTATATAAGTTCCTTTTCCCCATTACACAATACAAGTAGGTTTAGAATTTTCCCTACACAAAAATCTCAGAATTGCGGAAGCAAATAATGTCTTCATGGTAATAACCAAATCATATATATAATAGGGCTGAAAAGTCACCACTTGTGGCTGAACACCCAATTTAAATCTTAATAATTTAATTTTAACTCATATTCCAATAAATAGTCATTTAAAAAAAAAAAAAAGTTCTACCCATTCTTCCACAGGGCAAATTTTAAAAAGGCGCCCCATATTAAAGTGAGATGTATTCACGTCAAAACAAAACGCCATTACATTCCTCTATACACCGGTGTTGTGCTACATCAAGGCATGAATAAACGAGCGGAAGTGATGTTAACTCAAACCGACTACACGACCTGACACTCGTCTATAGAAACTGTATCACAAATTTAACAAATTTAACTCGTTTGAAGAAATCTTGAAACTGGAAACCGAAGATGCTAAGCTGTGATAAACGATTCCATACCGCTGTGCTTCACTGATTTTTTTTTGAGTACTACACCGGCGGTATCGGAGCAGAAAAAGTGTAGGACTGGTGTAGCACAATTAGCAAATACGGACGGTTTCAGTGCAACGTCCGATGTACGATACATGCTCAATGCATGATGGATAGAGATAAAAATTTACTTCATCCGAGTAGGCAAAGATATCACTGGCTTTATAAACTGTCACGAGTGTGTTTCGAATCCAAAATAAAATGTTGTTTAAAAAATCAACTGTGTTACACAGAGTTGACACCAACCCTCCAATATTGTTTGTTGATAATGTTCTTCATTCTACCAAACTGGTGAACGATATTCGCCGTCAGCGAGAAGTTGCTAGACAAAACAAGGATCTGCTGAAACGAATTAACCGAATCAACCGGACAAAGGTTACAGCGATCTAAAATTTGTTTGCTAATATGTTTGATTCCATATTAATTTCTTTAAGCAGGGATTCCTGGGAATCACGTACGGATACAAAGCGAAAAAATTCTTAAATTGGGAATCTCGCGAATACGAAGCAAAACGAATACATCAGGAAAATCTGTTCTTATTGCAGCGTATTTTGGATGTGGTAAGTTGCTGTAAAGATTTACCCTACAGAATTGTAGCAAAGCAAAATCTTGGCATTACATTCCTTTTGTGAAATTTTCTGTTCTGTTTCAACAGACGCAGCCGATTCTTAGTGTACAGAATTATTGCATGGCTAGTACTATGGATCCTACTGACACTAAGGATCCCTCCAGAATTGTAGCACATATGCCTAATTGTGACTTCTCAGAATAATTTGTGACACCGAGTAAAATGAACAATTCTAATTTCTCATAATAGTAATCAATGTTAGCAGGGCTCAATTATTAGCTTCGATAAACCATAATAGATGAATCACAAGAAATTTTAAATATTCAGATTTTTAACAAGTAAGACCTCTGTCATCCTCAACAGTTTGAAAAATTCCACAACGCTGTCATTGACAGTGTTTCGCAATGTTTCGTCCTCAATTGGTCAGTGCCAAGGAATTCAAATTGTACTCACAATGCAAACTTTGCAGTTTAACTAATTCCGCTAACAGAATGAAACTACTTGAGATGACATGAGTATCTTTTATTACTGTCTGAGACGAAAGCATGAGCTATAATACAGTTACCTGATTATTAATGAATTACAAGAGGCACACAAATAATTTGGTGTTAATTGTTTACTATGCAAATAATTACAGTCCCCAGAAATTATTACAAAGGAACAAGAGATGTTTTATCAAAAAATGCTCAAGTACCGTAGAATATGCTCGAAAAGTATGAAACCTAGAGAACATCACCGCAGGAAGGCAAAAGACCTGACATCGTATTACAGGTACTACCTAATTATTATCTAGTTTTTTATTTATACATAGAAATGTGTTGACAATTCGCAGTGCCTTGATGGAATGCTACGTGTGCAACGATCGCAGGATCGGAAGTTTGAACATTAATCTGCTAAAAACTGACGTCTCGAATTATTTACTGGATGAAGGGATTAGTCTTGTCAAAGGTCAAATCTATCGTATTTATAAGGATCAGTACATCATTATTCGAGGTCACATTAGTCTTTCAAACACGAATCTAGATCACAGAAAGCAGTTGATCGAACATGTTGAACGAGGATCCCTACTGAGAGCTATTATCAATGAACAACCAGCATTGGTTCTAACGTTGACCTCGTTTCAACGGTTAGCCAACTGCCAGGTTCTTGGCATAGTTGATTCGTCCAGTGAAAAAATGTTGGATTTATTAAACTATTACGGAACCACTTGGGGTAGGACAATCGAGCCCATCGGTTTTCGGATTAAAATAAAAGTATAGGTTTTGGGAATACATGGCTAACTCTTGTTTTCAACTATCTTCAACTCATCATTCTAATCAACGATTGTCTCTGGACATTCTGAAACCGGTACATCAACCTCTAGTAGTTCGAGGTGCACTTATTTCTTTGTTGTACGCAGAGATGCCATTTATACAGATTTATCTGTATTATACAGATTTTTACATACGCATACAGAATACAGATTTGACACAGATTTTCTAAATTTAATACGAATTTCTCAAGAAGTAAAATAAAAACTTTTTCGTATGAGCATTGAAATTGTTTTTAGGGAAGAAGCTATGATATTGATGCCAAACCATCTTCTGAAATGAAACAGTGTAATGAAGTTCGTATCTGACATCAGGACAACATTTTCAAATACACGCATTTACATTGACACAAACAAATCAATGTCGAACTGTCAAATGACACCCATTCTGCTCATTAGGTTTTGCACAATGACCACTCGAATGAACTACCAATGAACTGCCGATGAATCAAGTTCACCTTTTGACAGCTATCAGTGGTTTGTTTACATATCTTATAACACGTATCCAAATTAGAATGAACGCAATGAACACATAAACAAACCACTGATAGCTGTCAAAAGTGATTCATTTTGCTCATTCTTGTGAGGTTATGTTATGTTCGTGCAAAACCTAATACACGGCGGCTATCGAAAAAAAGTTCATACTGTTCATTTTGTGAGGTTATGTCATGTTCGTGTAAAACCAGCCCGGTGGCAAGGATAAGGCGCTCAAGCAAGTGCTATCGTAGCCAACCCATACACAACCTGACAGAAATGAGTCTGTTTCATATGTGTTCCACTGCATTCAGGATTGCGCTAGTGTACCTAAATAATACGGGTGCAATGAAACAAACGAAACAAAAAGATTACAAGAGAAACCAGTACTTCATTACGTTATTTACGGTCACTGTGTATGCGTCCAGCAATATATTTAAAAGGAGCGTAGTTTTCATATTGTGACTCATGCAAAAACTCCCGAATGAAATCAAAATATTGCGAATTTTTCTAACAGCGCTGCATAGCAACAAACTCATCAATAACACACGTCATAAATCTCCAAACATGCGTATTTTGTAATCTTTCTATCTTTACATTCACTCTGCCCAACGTTATTTCCAAATGTTATTTTATTTACGACGCCATTGTGGAACCAGAGAACCAAAACTTTTACTTATATTCTCGATGTATGGGAGCTGTCAAGTTGTCCACGGGTTGATCGTAGCCAACATCTGGGTGGGCATTTGGTGGGCAATCATAGCGCACAGAGTGTGATAAACAAACATTCAAGCATTTCGAATCGAGTAAAATCTTAATTTCTTTATCGTAGTGATGATATTCTGACGGATAATTTGTGGAGAAGTGCGGTAAAGGGTACTGAATAAACAAATAGTTTGTAATATCCAATTTTTTGTTAGCCTTTCTTTTTCATTGTTTTGGTTTTTGCAGAGTATTGGCCACAGTTACATGACGTCATAGCAGGGGGCTGTGTAAAACCTAATAGGATTTTTTTTATCGTTTTATCGTCACAAATGAACAAGCATCCTTCCTTGGCAGTCTCACACAATTAGGTTTTGCACGAACATAACATAACCTCACAAAAATGAACAAAATGAATCAATTTTGACAGCTATCAGTGGTTTGTTCATGTGTTAATTGCGTTCATTCTAATTTAATAGATATGTAAACAAACCACTGATAACTGTCAAAAGGTGAACTAGATTCATCGGCAGTTCATTGGTAGTTCATTCGAGTGGTCATCGTGCAAAACCTAATTTGTTTACAGTTTCAAGGTTCATCAGAGGTTCATCATTTGAATTTAAAAATTGCAAGTCGCCTCACACTAAACAGATTTATACAAATATCGCTGCTGGAAACGCATACAGGGCAATCTTTTTTATTAGTTCTTTTCACTGTGGAACACGTTTTTAACAGGCGCTTCTTTGTCATTTTTCAATTTTTAATTTGCAGTCGTAAAACCAAACAAACACACGGTAGCTGTCAAAGATGAACTTGATTCATCGGCAGTTCATTTTTGTCGTCATCGTGGAAAACCTAACTGTCAAAATGTGTTCATCCAATCGAGGTTAGTAGTGACGGTAAACAACCTAATTAGGTTTTTTATCGTGACGACACAAATGAACAAGTATTCATCCTTGACAGTTCAGAGGTACTGTTTACAAACAAGCTTAAACAAAAATCGAAGAGCACATCTAAAACAATCATCTTTACACTTTGCAACTAGTCACTTTTATTTAACAAATATCAAAAACGAACCGTATTCAATCGTGAAAAAATGTTTTAAAACTTTATTTAGGTGATACGGACCGTAAATTGTCTGATCCAATTTGTCAATAAACAAACAAAAGAAATTTCTGTTTACAAACAGTACTGCTGAACTGTCAAAATGTGTTCATCCGATTCAGGTTAGCAGTGACGGTAAAAAACCTAGTTATCAATAGTAATTGACCTTGGTCGCAAAAAGCGGGATCTTTTGTTTGTTAAGGTTACTTTTTTCTGAATCACCATTTTTGTCTTTCCGTATATCGGGGAGTGGCTACGAGTTTGATTATATCAAATCACAAAGAAACTGACACATCACTAACTGTTCCAAGTTTAAAGCGTTTTGAATAAATTCGGAGGCCAACTGTGGAAGACTTGGGTAGTTGTTTTTATTGTATTTCTCTATTTTTAAGGAGACATTGGTAGATTGAATTGTGCTTTTCCGTCCTATGCTGTTTAGAGACAGACATTGATCAGATTTTATCATTTGTATTCAACTGGAAAATTTCACAGAACATTTTTACCTGGTCATTGCGAAAGTGATTCGTGTTCAACTGCAATGAAGGAAGGGACTAGGATAACATAGCGGAAGTGAATCCCGAATGTGTCTCGTAATCGGACGTGACCCAGCTTCACAAACATATACAAATCTAGTCACATCGATTTGAAAATTCTGTTCACGTATTATGGACGAAAGGTAGTCAATGGTCGTCAGATGCGCGAGCCAGACCATGAATGGGAAGGTATGACCTTATGTTGCACCGTCTATTAGCATATTTTCAAGAGATCGTGGGTAGCAATCAGCATTCTTTAAAAATGAACATGGAATTTGCTTCGTCGTCAACCGATGTTTAGCAAGCTTAAGCATAGCTTTAACTAGTCGCATTTATCATTTCTGTAAATGTGATTCAAAGTTCAATTCAATAATAAATGTTAGTTCAATATAAAGCTAGAACAACAGTAGTAGCAGTTTATCATTATTAAACATGTATAAGAAAATCCCATCAAGTAATAATCATAGCAAAAAAAACTCAACGTCTAATGATAAACAGGCAACCGATCAAATTACACCAAAATGTCTTGTATCGAAATGATCCGACCGGAAATCCGGTTGCCGCGTCGATTCGCTATCGAAAAATATCCATCCCAACAATCCTATCAGACTGAAGGGTTTACCAACAAATTGACTGTTACGGGACATCCGAAATCCAAACAGCATCCATAAATTATTGCCTCAGCATAAATCAGACTTAAAAGCTTGGGCGACTTTTGCCCGTCATCAATCATTACAGTGATTCATATTTTTTCTCGTTCGGGAGAAAATTTTGCGGTTCCACAGAACCCGTACGTCCGAGGTGGTTCTTTGCTGCCTCCGATACCATGTCGCATGTAATCCGTGGAGGCTGTGGCAACCGTCGTGGTCATTATATCGATAATGCAACATAATGAACTGTTTTTTTTTGTCAAGTATTGGCAATTATGTACTCATCGGAAAGTGAACCTCAGGGGGAGAAGCAACAGCATGGGCAAACATCGTGCAGACACTGAGGGACGTTATTTGAATATAGCTTCTTTTTCACCATGACAAATAGTGAAGCGTTGAATAGTGACGCTATTGCTATTGCTATTGTAACATGATACATTTTTTGTGTAGGTAATTAGCCATCACGTGTAGCTCTTGCCAGAAATGCTATCGACATACATTTGTGTTGTACGCATGTATTTGTGGTGGATTTTTATGCTCAGACCACAGCATGCTGTGCGTTTGGCTGTCAGTTTTGGATTGTTTGTGCTGTCGAAATTCTGCATTTTCAAAATGTGGCGTATTGAAAAGGAAGAGAAAATTAAGGTTCTGGACACATGGCTAAGTGAGAAGGGTATTGCTATGTGAAAATTGGTGAAGCGGTTTGGAATGCATCATGCCAGTATTAAAACCATCATTAATAAGTTTGGGGAACACTATTCTTTAGATGAGCTACCAGGAAGAGGCAGAAAACCCGGTTCTTCCAACCCGAAACTGGACCAGAAAGTGGTATCTCTGATCATGAAGAACAAAACAACGTCAATACGTGATTTAGCCAAAAAAGCAGGAACAAGTGTCGGAATGGTCCAGCGTATCAAGAGGCGAAATCACCTGAAGACTTACAAGAAGCAGAAAACCTCCAAACAAAGTGTAGAACAGAAGTAGCGAGCATCAACAAGGGCCCGGAAATTCTATTCGCGTTTTTGCAGTGTCCGGATGCATGCGTTTTGATGGACGATGAGACTTATGTAAAGGAGGACTCAAAAACCCTTCCAGGTCCACAATACCTTACTGTTGTCGTTGGGGAGAATGTGAGCGATGCAGACAGGTCGATTCAAGTAGAGAAATTCAGTCGAAAGGTACTGGTATGACAAGCAATACGTTCCTGTGGTTTGAAGTCAACCATTTTTTACACTACCGGAACTATAAATGCAGAAATCTATCGATCTGAGTGTCTCCAGAAGAGATTGCTGCCTTTATATAATAAGCATAGTACACCTCCACTGTTTTGGCCGAATTTAGCGTTGGCTCACTATGCCAAACCACTCTCAATTTCCTTGCGGAAAAGGGTATAAATTTCGTTGAGAAAAATATCAATCCACCAAATTGCCCTCATCTTCGACCCATCGAACATTACTGGGCAATCGTGGAAAGGGTCTGATCAGGCAGCTGAGAACATGCAGGAGTTCAAAAAAATTTGGGCTCAAGCGTCCAACAAATGCGATGCAACACTTGTCCGGAACTTGATGAAGAGCGTTCGATAAAAAGTTTTAAAATTCGTGAAGGAATAACTTAAACTTCATCCGGTTTTCATTATGCTCAAGTTTAATCTCGTACAATAAAGGATCAGTTTGATTAAATTATCGTTTTTCATCATAATTTGAAAGAAAAATTTGAGGATAGCTTATTTTCGATACACTCCTTAATAGAAATGGTTCTTTACAATAACGCACGCACTATCCAACATATTAAACATTCAAACTAAAGTTTTCCAATGGCATGTAGCAAAAATTATTTGATTCGTTAGGTACAACTTATAGATATTCACGATCAAAATTTTGTCACTCTCTCAGAGGTTAAGGGCTGAGGACCGTAAAGTTGTAGGTTTTTTGCTATTTTCCCGTTTCAAATTAAATTTTCTTGGAAACGGTGCAGAATATAGAAAAAAACCCACCTGACAATGTCTTCGAAATTTAGTTGAGAATATTCTGTGAAATTTTCAGAATGATTCATTGAGTTTAGCGGTCGTGTTGTATTTTTTCTGACTGAAGAACTGCTGAAAATTGGTACGCTCGGAAATGCCTACCTCTACTTGTTCATCGAATATCTCGGCTTTGAAGGCTTGTATCATAAATCTACCGTGACAAAGTCTAGATAATTTAGTTTAGATGCTATTAGTACATAAAAACATATATGTTATCGCGATAAAAATAAAGTCTTGTATATTTCTGTGAAACAAAGTCAGTTTCAAAGCATCCGCCATTTTTTCCCCTTTGGTTTCCTGATAGCATTCTGAAAAAAGGAGAGAGAAATAAAATTGGCTCAACCAGGCTGCCAAACACACAGACATTCAATCTTTGTGAAAGATGAATATTTTTTCATTGTTCATTGGAATCCATGTAATGTCCAACCCATACGATAGATTAATGTGATAAAACTTCTCATCAAAATAATAAAATGTATGCTGGCAACCCGGTACAGTTTGCTCATATACGAGAGAGTACAAGAGAAATACGATGCCCAAAGGGAATTGAGCGAGCCACGTGGTCGATTTAAAACTCAACACGTGACCCTCTGTCCTCAGACCTTAATGTTTGAAATGCCGCTCCATAGTAAAGTGCGACGTATTAAAAATGTGAAATTGAAAAAGTGACACACTACATTATAAAGTTAAGTATTGATTTCGTATCGGTAGCGTATTAGTTCTAATTCAAAACAGACTTGATGAAAAAAATCGTAATCCACCTAGTGGTGTGATAATGCCTAGATTCACAAAAGCATGCTTCAGCGTTCATGTCACATATTCGGCAACGTTCCTCAATCAATTCTAAAGTAATTGGACTATCCATATCCGAGCAAATTGAGCGCTAATGAGTTTTGTCGTTTACGTCACTTATATCTCCGTAACCGGAAGTGACAGCCAGTTGATCTTCGTATTTGATGAATGACCCAATAGTAGCTTCCAAACCAGCTAAGCTGTCGGCTACGTTACATACACCATTTTATCTATGGAAATAGAAGTGACAGCTGTCTTCTGTCTTCTGTTTTCTGTCTTCTGTCTTCTGTCTTCTGTCTTCTGTCTTCTGTCTTCTGTCTTCTGTCTTCTGTCTTCTGTCTTCTGTCTTCTGTCTTCTGTCTTCTGTCTTCTGTCTTCTGTCTTCTGTCTTCTGTCTTCTGTCTTCTGTCTTCTGTCTTCTGTCTTCTGTCTTCTGTCTTCTGTCTTCTGTCTTCTGTCTTCTGTCTTCTGTCTTCTGTCTTCTGTCTTCTGTCTTCTGTCTTCTGTCTTCTGTCTTCTGTCTTCTGTCTTCTGTCTTCTGTCTTCTGTCTTCTGTCTTCTGTCTTCTGTCTTCTGTCTTCTGTCTTCTGTCTTCTGTCTTCTGTCTTCTGTCTTCTGTCTTCTGTCTTCTGTCTTCTGTCTTCTGTCTTCTGTCTTCTGTCTTCTGTCTTCTGTCTTCTGTCTTCTGTCTTCTGTCTTCTGTCTTCTGTCTTCTGTCTTCTGTCTTCTGTCTTCTGTCTTCTGTCTTCTGTCTTCTGTCTTCTGTCTTCTGTCTTCTGTCTTCTGTCTTCTGTCTTCTGTCTTCTGTCTTCTGTCTTCTGTCTTCTGTCTTCTGTCTTCTGTCTTCTGTCTTCTGTCTTCTGTCTTCTGTCTTCTGTCTTCTGTCTTCTGTCTTCTGTCTTCTGTCTTCTGTCTTCTGTCTTCTGTCTTCTGTCTTCTGTCTTCTGTCTTCTGTCTTCTGTCTTCTGTCTTCTGTCTTCTGTCTTCTGTCTTCTGTCTTCTGTCTTCTGTCTTCTGTCTTCTGTCTTCTGTCTTCTGTCTTCTGTCTTCTGTCTTCTGTCTTCTGTCTTCTGTCTTCTGTCTTCTGTCTTCTGTCTTCTGTCTTCTGTCTTCTGTCTTCTGTCTTCTGTCTTCTGTCTTCTGTCTTCTGTCTTCTGTCTTCTGTCTTCTGTCTTCTGTCTTCTGTCTTCTGTCTTCTGTCTTCTGTCTTCTGTCTTCTGTCTTCTGTCTTCTGTCTTCTGTCTTCTGTCTTCTGTCACCTGGCTTCTGTCTGTATTGTGATTTTCATGAAAAATTTTCGATTTCCAACTGTCTTATAATTGGATTTGTTCTAATTTTAGTTTTTATTTGCTTATATCCATAATATAATTCAAGAACCATCTATGTTCAAGATCTCTTGATTCTCTCCATGAATGAAACATATAAAATTTTTCTTTCTTTTTGGTTAGTCACCAAAATATGCTGCTGATATTTCATAGTTTATTCAGATCGCACTTCTCGTTCATACTATTCATTAGTGGTGAGGATAATATTTACACTTTAGATTTATTTTCATCGAATTAGGATTTCTGACAGCTCATTTACAACCACAAATGCTAAGTCACCATTTTAAAATGCATCATCACGAAACACCTATCATTAAACAATTTTAAATACAATTCAACCGATCAGTCAACTTCCATCAACGTTAAGAGAGAACTGCCTAGAACTCAAATCAGAAGGAGTATTTCGAGATGAAACGAAATACATTTCAAAATGGGGACTGGTAAGAGCTGTTCGTCCAAGCCAAGTAAGCGCTGAATGTCACACTGACTTTCATCTATTCATTGCCGTTAGAGTGCCTATAACCAGTGACGACAGCTGTTCGTTTGGAATGACAGAACTTTGTTCCAAATGAGCAAACGACCTGACAAATACAATGTAAAGCTAACGAAACTACCAACTAATCGGATTAAATGTTTTGAATTGTTGTCATCATTACGGATGATACCGTCAATCTGGTTATAAGGGCTCTAATTGCCATATGACCGCCCGGTCAGGCGTCGCAGCATATTCATAGAAGATTGAGTACTTACATTTGATTCAAGGAAAATTTACTCTTATGAACTATATTTTGGGTTTGACGCTTATTTGTGTTCTGTGGTTTTTTTTCTATTTCAAAATATAATGCAAAGCGTTCTCATATATTTCATTCAACTGAAACTACTTCGTGTCATCACGTGGCACCTAAGACCAAAATTACTGTTGAATATTACCATGGATACGCATGGTAGTATATGAAAAACTATCTCAATTCTAGGAGATTCGATTGCCAAATCCGTCACGCCAGACCGTTGGAATTAATCAGCTGCACATTTATGTTATACGAACATTTTAGCTGGTCAGTAACATTCCACACAATGAAAGCGAACACTAGAATGTGACATTTATCCCACTAAAGATTACATATAATTAACTCAATCTGTGGAATTGAATTAAAAGTATAAATTCATCCTAACCTCCTAGTGAAGAACACAGCACAGTTTCAACAAACGCTTGACACCTTGAACATAGGTAAAACACAGCCTAAATAGTTTTTGTTACCTTTGTCGTTGTCAGTGTTTGGTAGGTGCCGGACGCATAACCGCAAGCATTCCGGGTTACGCAGACAACAACGATGTAACTAGCAGTGATCCGTAAGGGAACTTCTAAAACACTAACTAACCCACTACATGACACATCAAGAATCATCCTTCGAGCTGACCGTGTATTAAACGGGCGGCTGAGAGTGCATAAACACCGATAAACCTATTAAATAGTACCGACTTCGCTCTGTTCCAACGGAACCAAAGTCAGAGTCGTAGCAGAGTAGTCTTTGGGGGGTTGAAATCTATATTGAATAACGTTATTTTTTTCCTAAGATGAGAACAACCGAGAATGAGTAACACATACTAACTTCAATGTAGCTATTGAGTAATGTAACTTGGCATTCAAAATTCTGCAAAAGTATAATCTCGCTCGACTACAACACTGTTCCTTTCGAATAGCTTTACTCATTCAAACTGGTATCAGAACGAAGTGTGTTAGTTGTCCAATCTAATTTAGCACGGCATTTTTCAACATTCCGGCAAATCCAACCCGGCAAATCCAACCGGGAAGGCTTAGATGGAATGAGTCTTCCAGAAGTAGGCACAGTCAACTTGGGCTTTGTTGTTAGTTGACTGTTCCTAGATGCTTATAGGTACACGATTACAGTACATCATCACCAAAGCCTACCGTCAGATTAAAATGTCTTGCTCTGGGGAGAGAAAACCAAACAGAATGAACAATCATGTCGTTCCGTCTAAGTTACATAGAGGAAGCAGTTGGTTCGGCTATTTTCATGCTTACACACCTATATAAATTTTCGTAATAATGTAATTATTATTTTTTCTACATGCGTGCTATTTTTTATTGTTTCTATACAAGAAACGTATTTTTGGTTCATTATCTGAATTAGAATACCTTTTCGCCTCTATTTCACCACCAGGAATAGGCACAAAACTGTGGACTTTCTAGGTGCCAGATATTGTTTTAGCCTATACGGTTTTCCGAGTTCTTGGGACATTTATTGTACTGTTCAGTAGATATGTAAAAGAAATTTCATTTTGTAAAGTTATTATCAGTTGGTCCAGTTATAAAACTCTCTTACTTTGAATCTGAACAGGCTTGTAATATTTTTTTTGTATTGTGCTGCTACTCAATTCATGTCAATTGTTCCATAAAATCTATAATTTTTGAGAGGAATAAGTGAACTACAATTGAATCATGAGTCATTACTTCTGATATGATAAAAAAGCTAACATTTGCAATTTCATTGTCTTTCTTATAGTTAACTCAAAATAAATGTATTGTTGATTACGAATTGCTCCGAAGATATCCTTGAGCAGCGTTTTGAATAATAAACGAATATTTTTCAGAAAAATCACAAATCACAAGAATTTCGTCTTCTTTTCATGAATCTTTTTTATTCGTTAGAAACGTTGCATACAAAGTCATGAGTTATAAGTTTGTCAATTGTACCAACAAGTTACGGAACAATTTCATCCAAAGGCTAATAATGGGTTTCAAATTACAGTGATCAGTATACAGCCATTATGAAAAGACAATATCTTCTTTATCGTTTGATTGATGCCAGATAGTTGTAGTGTTTTTTCCGTAGATTGATATTTTCCTCGTTAACTCCAGCGATGCAAAGCAGGGAAAGTCCTTTTTACTGGTAGCCATGCAAACAGTTTCCGTTTAAAAATACCAATTCCTGTAGATGTCCGTAGAAATATTTCTATTTCCGTAGATTTTTGCTACGGATCTGTACATCCGTAGAAAATCATCGAATCCGTAGATCTACGGAGATATCCGTCAAATAAATCTGGAGACCTGGCAACGCTGAACATAAGTAAGGGTTATAAGCAGGGACGGCAAGTTCTATGAAATATTGAGGGGGTGGGAGGCGGTAGGGCACAAAAAATTATTACTACAGATCATTAAACTTTGCAATATATAACACATTTTCAAAAAGGGAACGGAGAGGTTAGAATAAATTTAAAAAAAATTAGTAACTTCGTTAAGAAATATAAACGATTACGGAGACGAACTACGGGTATAACAGAAAAAAGTGTTATATCATAAGATATTTCTAGCAAATTCTCAAATATTTATTCCAGTGCAAAAATATTGGGAGGGCATGGCCACTCCTATAAATCTTTTGGAGAGGCAAAAAGTGCTTTGCTCCCCTATAGTTGCCGCAACTACCCACTTGTACGCGGCGGGCAGATTTACCCCCAGATGGCTGGCTATGTGTGCCAGACATTTTTGCCCGAATTCTGCCAGAATTCCGGCAAAAGTCTGGCAAAAATGCAACAACCGTTTCTGGCAGAGAATTTCACCTAGCGGTTATTAACGGTTCAGTTTCTGTCGGATTTTTGTCATACAAGATTGGCCGAACCGGTTTGAATCGGTTTTGCATTATTAGCGTCTTGGATTTATTTTTTCTATAAAAAGTACATATGAAAGGCAATAAGTTATTGCTTTTCATATATACTATTTAGGGAAAATGTTAACATTACTTTCTCACTACCAAACATACATATTTCAATCTCAGTTACCTCGTCTCAAGATTTGTTTTTTGTATGTACATGCGGAATTGTCGAATATCAAATGAAGTCGAATAAAAAAAAGGAAAAAAGAAGAAAGAGAGAAATAAACAAGTCAAATACGGCGAGATAATGACACAATTTCGCCTGGACAATTTTGACAGCAGCCGGAATGCAGCCAGCCTTCTGACGGTTGCCAGAATTCCTCACAAGCGGGTGTTTATGTGTACCAACATAACGCCACCAAAAATCGAACACAGGTAGCACGCGAAAATTGAAAAATTCGTGATACTTTTTCAACAGTATTTCAGAACGGTTACAGGTTTAAAGAATCCGGTAAAATTTACATATATTCGCAACCTTTGAAAATGTATACCAAATCAAATGAGTATTTGTATGCAAAATACAAGCAAAAAGTACTATTTTTGAATCTTTTTACTACAAAATATAATTTGTAATTCTCATATTATTTTCGAAGAAGCATACAAAGTTTCAGAAAAACCGAAGGAACGATGCAACACAACTAGTTCTTTCGGTAGAATTGTCAAGTTCTGAGCGATTCTTTGAAATGAATCTCACCATCTCTAAGGTTTCTACAATCGTTGCACACAGGGTGACTTTATTCAATCATTTCAAATGAACGCAAACAAATATTTTCAAAATGAGTATTAGCCAAATTCACTATCATGAACGTTTAGTCTGAAAAAAAATGACACTAATAGACTTGGTTTCAGTGGATCGTCGCTAAGTTGGCTCCAGTCATATCTAATTGGCCGCGAAATCTCAGTGAAAATCGGAAACTTCATTACAGTACCTTTCGCTGTCAACTCTGGATTCCTTCAAGGCAGTCACCTATAATCATTTTTATTTTTACTCTACCTCGATGATCTCAACTTCATATTGAAATTCCACAAACTATCCTTCGGAGACGACTTCAAGCTTTTTTATCTAGTTGAATGCCAAGAAGACACTATATATTTGCATCACAGTTAGACTTATTCACAAACTGATGTCAGGATAATAAACGTGTTCCGTTATGTCGGTTAAATCTCGATGATCAGGCTCAGAATTACCGCTTCTTAAACGCTCCCAACTAGGTGATTCGATGATGGATTTATATTATTTTACGATGAACATTAGATTAGGGCCTAAGTGCACATGACAATTTCTCCTTGTTTACTTTCTCTTTCAATTATTACGAAATATTCCTGTATTTGTCGAAAGTTTTTTCAGAGCGGGTTAAAATATGATAGTATTGGTTATTATTCTCGGCAAACCTAATTTAATGTTCATCGAAGAATAATATAAATCCATCTTCAAATCACCTAGTAACAAGCGTTTAAAATTACATTAATTCCGCCCAACTATATTACCCAACTAAACAAAAGTTTGGATAAATGGGACTGATTTGGCTTAAGGGGCGGGTAAGGTCTAACACTTTTTAAAAATCATCTTTATATTTTCTTATAGTAAAATATTTCAAGAATTTTCTGTGAAATTTTCAAGCCTATTGGAACGAAACTCTGGATGTTATTGACCTTTATCTATGGCTATCTCATTCTACGAAGAAGCAAGAGCTCGGTGCACATGCCCAAGATTTCTACTTCGATTGACTTCAAAACTTGACAAAACATTCTTGAAATGTTTCGTTGTAATACATTATTTAAAAAAATATATGATTTTTTGAAAATGTTAGACCCTACGAACTCTCTGGAGTAATTAATTGTTTCCGTTGATTTTATAGACAAAAACCTTTAAACGCGTTTTCCTCGAAAGCAGGTTTTGAAAGTCCGTGTCCATCGTCATTCAAAAACTTCTGCACCATTTTTTTTTTCAAATTTTGCACCAACTGTCTACACATAAAACACCAGACCTCAACGTTTTCCTTTTCGGTGTTTGTTACTTTGGGGAGGTTTACCAGCTACAAAATGGTCTATTTTTTCGTGAAAAATCGTAGTTTTCACTTTGAACCTCCATCAAAAATTCAAAAAAAAATTAAAAAATCAAACAGAAACGTTGGTGTCTAGAAAAACGTTTACTCTAACCATGTTGCGTTCATTTGTTCACTTCTGATTAGTCTGCGCTGAGATACAGTGGACACCGCAAATCATGATTTTCTAGAAGCGTCCTCAAAAATACCTAAGCATTCTAAGCAGCCCATTTTGTAAGTAATTATCCATTTCATAATTAAGTAATTATGAAAGTTCGCGCGACGCAACCGAACGAACTTCTAAGCTGCTTCTAGAATACATTGTTCAGTTTCTATGCAGCGAAAAAGTTCACGCGGAACTTGTTCTGTACTTTCAAGTTGCCGAACGTTCCGCTTGTACGTTTAAGCAGCAAGAAAGTGGATTTTTCAAGTGGAACTTCTGGTTGCTTGGGCAATTTCTAACCGTTTTATTAGGTTACAATATTATTATTTGGTTCAATAATAGTAGCTAAGGGCTTACGCTGAAAGGTAGTTCATTGTTTTAACCACGTTTTAAGAAAAAGAACTTTCTATGAGTATTTTCAGAACACAACTTTGAATTGAACTTATTTGCAAGCCAACGTTTCGCTCGAAAATGGTGATTCCAGGTATGTGCACGACCCTGTCGACAAATCAATCCATTTTTAAGCGTACAGTATTGAAGTAATGCTTTCGAATCAAGTAAAATGTGGCAAATTCATCAACAAATCACCGGGATACAAGCACTTCAAATTAAATCCGAAAAACCTATCGTCAATAGTTAGAAGTTGTCCTGCTAGTTCCCGTAGAAACAACAGCTAATCGGTATTCAATATACTCAAGCGAACACGGTGTGCAGCAGACGAAAAATGGTATCCACAAACCGCACAAAAATCAAATTTTTGCGAATTTTTTCCAGAATTATCGCTCAATTAAAATAAATTCAAATGTTTTGCATGATCTAAAGCATCATTCGAACAACATTTTGTATTTTTTCGTGGAAAAATGTTGAGAAATAAGTCGGTGAAGAGGTATTTTTGAGGACGCTTCTTGAAAATCATGATTCGCGGTTTCCACTGTATCTTAACGCAGACTAATCAGACGTGATCAAATGAACGCAGCATAGTTAGAGAAGAAGTTTTTCTAGAACCGAACGTTTCTGTTTGTTTTTTTAATTTTTGGTGGTTGTTCAAAATGAAAACTACGATTTGCTTTCGAGAAAAACACGTTTAAAGTTTTTTGTCTATAAAATCAATGGAAACAATTAATTACTCCAGGGAGCACGCAGGGTCTAACATTTTCAAAAAATCATATTTGACATATTTCAAGAATGTTTTGTCAAGTTTTGAAGTCAATCGAAGTAGCAATCTTGGGCCTGTATGTCGAGCTCTTGCTTCTTCGAAGAATGAGATAGCCATAGATAAAGGTTAATAACTTCCAAAGTTTCATTCCAATAGGCTTGAAAATTCTTGAAATGTTTTACTATAAGAAAATATAAAGAAAATAATAAATGATTCTTCAAAAGTATTAGTCCCTACCCGCTCCTTAGGGCATATTCAGGAGTGTTTTAGTTTTAGATGCATAATTTATGTCAGTTACAAAATTAAAATCTGGATTTTATAACAAGAAAAACTGGCAGCCCCAGCAGTGTTTTACTCGTGTTTCAAATATACAAAAAAATAGAACGGCATCGTAGACCAGTTTTAAATTTGACAGAAGAACTGGTCGAATAAATAAAACTAGAACGGCTTACTTGGGATACGTTTGTTTCAGTTTCAGTAATATTATAGACCACCCATATGAATCTCGCAGCTGCTGAATTTGCTCTTAATAACGTGTTTTATATTTTTACTTTTTCTTGCAATTATTGTATTATTCTTTTTAAAATTTCTTCTGATAAAGGATAGATGATGGTATTGGTCATTACCCAAGTAACATTTTTAATATTAATAAATACTTGTAGCTATCTTCAATGCTACATCCCAAGTAACATTTTTAATATTATTAAATACTTGTAGCTGTCTTCAATGCTACATAATAAATCTTGCAATAAAACTTTAAACTCCACGAAAACCTACTGAAAACCTCTATAAGAGCATGTTCCTGCAAAGTGGACCATTCTTCATAAGGTTTATAAATCAAAATGAAGAATCAGCATAAACCTGCTTTAAAACTCCAAATTCAAGAAAATTTTGAAACCAGCTTTACGATCAACATTAAATTTCTTTGGATGGAATGAATCCCGCTATGAATAAACTGTCGTTGTGATGATATTTTTCTTGACTATGTATGTCATGTCTACTTTGAATGCAATCAGTAAGAATATATTATATTTTAATTACGAGTTTGAGACCTTTTCCGAACGTAAAAACTTTATGCGCTTTTATTTTTATCGTGAATGTAAGGATAAAAATAAGATTTATAACTAATCGCCTTGAAATAAATGCGGTTTTTGCGAAAGTCTCCGTGATTTATGAAAATTATTTTTTGTGATTCATCGTCATTTTTGTATGAAACTATTCTGTGGCGATAAAACTTGTGCATACGATCTGAAAATGAATCATGAAAGTCCAACATATTTCCTCGTTTTTGCATTTCGAAGTTTATTTGATGTCAATAAATGCTACGGTATAGAACATCATAATGGCGGCCATGAAATTCCTTTTAATGTAAATTACACTTAACCAGACCCTGTCAGCTTGGAGCGAAATCAATTTTCAGTTCAGCAACGCCATCGCACGGCATCACATTCAACATATCATGTCAATTGTATGGGTGCGCAGTGCTGCTATTTTGGCGCGCACGAATTTGACATTTCTCTTCCATACTTATATGTATGAGATTCGATGCGGACTCACCTGAGGGCGACATGCTCGCAAAAAAGGATGTTGCCAATGATTTGTTCGAGAAATGTGAGAGCTGGATATCTTGTTAATATGATGTCTTTGACTTAACCTAAGAAGCAATAAATCAAATAGCCTACAACTAATGTGTCATAAATGTACTTTAGAACCCTCAAATTTACTCTGAGTGAAATTGTCATAGAATGAACACGCACACACACGAAACTAGATTTATGAAAGAATTTAACTGGCAATAATGTTTTAAAGAAAATGATTGAAAGCAATATTAAGAGTGTTTGCATGGTTTTATTCTAGTGCAAATTGTTTTATTTTTATTTTATTTTTAGTACAGGTAAAGGGTTTTATAGAAGCTTTGAAAACTATGATATTACTGGTTAAAAGAGACACTTATTATAGTTGGCATAAAACAGGTAGTGATTGAAAAATCAATTACAAAACTCCTATAAATTATAATCAAAACCATAAGGCATTCGAATTGTTACTTGGGATAATAAATCTTGCATTAAAACTTTAAACTCCACGAAAGCCTACTGAAAACCTCAATAAGAGCATGTTCCTGCCAAGTGGACCATTCTTCATAAGGTTTATTAAGCAAAGTGAAGAATCAGCATAAAGCTGCGTTAAAACTTCAAATTCAAGAAAATTTTGAAACCAGCTTTACGATCAATATTAAATTTATTTGGATGGAATGAATACCACTATGAATAAACTGTCGTTTTGATGATATTTTTCTTGACTATGTGTGTCATGTCTACTTTGAATGCAATAAGTAAGAATATATTATATTTTAATTACGAGTTTGAGACCTTTTCCGAACTTAAAAACTTCATGCGTTTTTATTTTTATCATGAATGTATGGATAAAAATAAGAATTATAACTAATCGCCTTGAAATAAATACGGTTTTTGCGAAAGTCTCCATGATTTATGAAAATTATTTTCTGTGATTCATCGTCTTTTTTGTATAAAACTATTTCGTGGCGGTAAAACTTGTTCATACGTTCTAAAAATGAATTATAAAAGTCCATCATACTTCCTCGTTTTTGCATTTCGAAGTTTATTTGATGTCAATAAAGGCTACGGCAAAGAAAATCATAATGGCGGCCATGAAATTTTCTTTAATGCAAATTACACTTAATCTAAGAAGCAATGAATCAAATAGCCCACAACAAGAATGTCATAAATGTACTTTAGAACCCACAAATTTGATCTGAGTGGAACTGTCATTAAATGAACACGCTCACACACAAAACTAGATTTATGAAAGAATTTAACTGACAATAATGTTTTAAAGGAAAATTTTTAAAGCAAAATTTTTCTGGTCCTTAGAGGCGAATGACTTGAGGATTCAAACCTCTATAACCAAAACAAACAAAACTTGCAACATTTTTTCAACTTCACCATTATAACAGTCAGACGAAGAAAAATTCTTGTTTCTTTAAATTCGAGTTCTAATGACTTTTTTCTTACGTTGTGTTTCAATTTCTAATCATTTGAATATAAAGATGTTTAAAAACGCTTTTTCTCTAAAATAATACAGATTTATTCTTTAGCAGACGCAGCCACCGACTAAAGTGAAAATTGTAAAATGCCATATATTTATAGATACCCTTCTGTGCGAATGTTCATGCGATGCAGAACGTAAATCCTCCCTATAGCGATCGAAGGAAATTGCTACTAAAATGCAAATCGAAACTGTCGGCTGTGCGAGCGAAATCAGAAGGACAGCATCATCACAGCCTGCTGTGATTGGTTCGTGAAAACATAGGTCGGTTAAAACCAATTTTTCAATATGCTTTTGAAATACAGAAACGATGTGTCCAAACACGTTTAAGTTAAATGTTTCCGAATCGCTTGATTGTTAATTTATAGAAATCCATCAACAAATGACTGAGTTATTATCGTTCAAAATTATGACAGAAAAAGGTTACGCGGCTAGTTATGCATTTTTCTAACTGAACCCGGTCCCGTATAGTTTAGAGTAAGGCATTTTTAATTCCAAAAAAAAAACACAATGATTTACTGAGACTTGGCAAACATCTTATTTTTGCAATCAGTAAAGACTTTATGGGAATTCAGGCTGAAAGACTTGAACACAATACATATTACTGACTTGAAGGAAACCTAATTTTGATGAGGATATTTTGATTTTGAAAGACACATTGAAAAATAGATAATTATTCTTTACATTTCGTCTTCGACTCGTCAGTTCAGTGCTGATTTTTTTCCATTGGACATCGCCCGTGACCTACCAACCAACTTCCAGTAAATTTGAATCATCAGAAAAGTATTCATTCCGACGCACATTATAGCAAGACTGAATCCCAACAGTCGTTAGCCAAACAACGGTTTCTTCGAAGATTACCTAATTGCTTTCATTTGATACCAGACTGACGACCACGCACTACGGCGCAATTAGTGTTTATGCATAGCGGAATCGTTATCCACGGCTTAGCTGAATACGATAGAATAATTGCAGCTGACGTGGAAAGAAAAACTAACTACTCATCGTTAATTCTGATTGCGGCTGTTCTGACAAAGGCCTTTCTTAATCAATTAATTAGAAAACGGTTGAGATTTCTGAGGTTCATTATTTTTATTAAACTTCTGAAATTTAGGATTATAAATAAGGGAATTTTTCCTACCTGTTACCAATAAACAAAACAAATAACTGTACTGTACAGGATAAAAACATACCGAAATTAGTTGTCATTCGGTTCCCTACGAAGAAGGAGTATTGCAATTGAATAATGTACCGAAAATTTGTTTACCATATAGCGACTTTATGACGCTCGACGAGAAATTCGTTCTTTGCCTTATTACTTAGACTAAAGGGTGAAAAACTGGTATTATTTTTCATCTGACTTTTCCGGCTTTCTAAACACTATTGCAACGGTACCCCGTGCTGCCTGTAACGGACCTCAACAAACGAAATGTAGTTGACTAGTTGTGCAAACTGTGTAGTTTATCGCACGACGGTGTGTTGATGTTCTGCGCTTTTAGGTACAAATCTCGATCCCCGAAGTTACGCGCTTTCATCAGCATGGTTTCCTCTGTGAAACGAAACATAATCGAAACAGAAAGAATCGTTGAGCGGAAGGGTTATACCAAAACAAACAGAAACACTTACTATAGTTCCGCTCTCGATAGCACGAGTGCTTCAAATTGTTTAGATATTCCTCCTCCACGGAAGCCTCGAGTCGACCAACGGAGCCCTGATATTCCGAATGGAAGTTGTCTTTAACATAGTATGGAATCTTCAGTTGATTTGTTTTGCGAGCCACGGAAAATTTCCTACATACATGAGAAGAAATAATGAAGAACATTTCGAAGGCTTAAGAAAAAAACCAACTTGCTACTTACTGACTAGGCGTGAGGCTATAAATTGGATCCGAAATGAAGAAAGATGACATCATTGACAAGCCAATCAGTAAAATAATAGGAAGCAAATTGATAAATGCCGCATATCCCGACTGGGGCTACAAGAAGACCAATGAAATTCCCGCATACATTTTGCAAGCTATGAAATTTGCCTACCTCCCTGTACTGTTGCTGTTGGTGTTCTGCCCTGTGGAATCGCCGCTGCCGCATGTAAACGTGCTGGGTGGGAATATTACCACCGAAGAACATGTTGAATAGTTCCTCTGCGGTGAATTCGGTTTCAAATCCCCGCGAGTACGCATATTCGTACTGAGTTCGAGTACGGCGCGCCGTTGGCTGGTGCTGTTCGTCCGATCCATACAGGTCGTAGGATTTTCGCTTCTCCGCGTCGGTTAGAATTGCCACCGCATTACCGATTGCCTTGAAAGCTTCCACTGCCCCAGGTGCTTTATTTTTATCGGGATGCAATTGCAATGCAAGTTTCTTGTAAGCCTTTTTGATTTCCGTATCCGGAGCTTCTTTGGTTACTCCCAAAACTTCGTAGTAATCTTTACATCTAGTTACAAAAATAAGTTAATTAATAAATAAGCTACCGGGAACAAAAACATACTTTTTAATCCGTTTAACGGCTTCAAGTTGCTCAGCGGTATATTCTGCTTCAGTAGCAGTTTCCGCCTTGCTCCCTTGACTTGCCGTTGGTCGTTGTCGAACGCCTTCATCCGAAGCATTACCAGACGTAGCTCGCTTTGTGTACGCTCCACATTTAATTTTCTCCAACAATTCTACCAATGAAATCGCGATTTTCACCCATAAGGTATATTCTACGCATCAGCCTTCCAACTTACCTTCAGCCCGCTTCAGCGGATGCAAGCTAAGTGATTTGGTTAATAGTTTTTCTGCTTTCTCAATTTTGCCTTCGGACAGATAGGCTACTGCCCGCTCCACACAATCCTCGGCCGCTTCCTTATTCATGGTTTATTTTTATCCTTTGCTCTCACGCACTCCTGTTGGTGAATATGAAAAATTCCTGAAAAAAAATTCTCCGATCGATCAGAGACCGCAATACATTGTAGGATTACGCACTAAGAGAAAACTTACTTGAACTCGGAGCAAAAAAAAAACGGCGATAATAGATAAAACAATTGCACCAAGCTGATTTGTCCTTAATTAATTTCTAATCATCTTAAATTCAAATCCTAAAATGAATTTTTTTCTGCCGTGCGAGTAAAAATTGAAAACATTCACGTCATAATGACAAACCTTGTGTTGCGTTACTTTTGTGCCCAGCAGTTTTGATATCCCAGAGTGAACGATTGTGAAAACGCCGTAACGTAGCGTAACGTCTCTAAATAATAAAGGATGATAATCAGGGGGTGCACAGGACTAGATTTTTCACAACTTCAATATTTTTCAAAATTTTATCAGTTAATTGAACATTAAAGGCTATAGCAGGATAAGCATGTGAAATCTGCCCCCAAAGGGAATTCATATTGTTATACCACATTCGAAAGGTCATAGACTGTAAACTATTTTCTCAAAGTTTCAACCCTTTAACTGCCATATTGACGGAGCTAGGGTGGTTCTATTGATTTTTATTTTATTTGATTTTTGAAGAAACTGCTTCTCCGAAAAATTTGAAAAAAATCAGGCATGTTTAAGGCATTATGGGGATGCTTTACAATTTTTTTCAAAATTTTTGAAGATGTATTTCTTTTATTAAAAAATACTAGAAAATTTTGAAACACATTTTTTCCCTCTTCCAATTTTTGCACCACCCTGGATTTTTTAGTGATAAATAAAGAATTTTTGGACATGTTAAAGTGGTATGTTTCCATATTTTTTAAAAATGTGGACGACCAAAATATTTGATTTTTTCTAAAAAATTAATAACAGTCGACCATGCGTCCCCATCGAATTCTGAGAGAAGGAAACGCATGGTGCTTTATCTTAGCAGTTTCTAGTAGTAGTCGACCATGGGTTCCCATAAAGTTCTCTTAAAACGGAAACGCATGGTGCTTTGTTCTAGTAGTTTATGATGCAACTCAAGCGCAAGGCTTAGAAATCAAAGTAACGAAAAGAAGGAAATGAGTATCAACCTTTGCATAATACATACACGATCATACTTCGGGTACAACCTAGAAAGCTACAAAGCGAGAACTTACTGGTATGTGGTTTATATATGAATGGTAGTAATATATGAACGTTGCGAGTATCACACATATGCAGTTCGGTTACGGCAGTCAAGAACTAGAGCGAGTGACTGTATATAATTCGATGATTCGATAGTGTTTCATGAAATGGTCAAATCGTTTTGCACTGTTGGGTCTCGTACAACGCGGTTTTCTTTTTGATGTTCTGCCAAGTAATTTTGGATTTAAAGCTTTATCACGAGATGACCCAATTGAGACACACAGATCACAAAAAAGCTATTCGGGCCGGTAATAAGTCTCATTTTTAAAAGCATACAAGTACTATTTCGTGTACACTACAAATTCGACTGGATATTTGGGAATCCAGCGCCGTTGCTGTGAATGCGTTATTGGCAATAGAACTGTTGGTTGCTGTTCACACGAGGCCGCCATTATTCACTACCTTTCCTTATGCTCGGTTTTTATCCAGAATTGTGAGACCGGCGAAAATATTGTCAGAAATGCTTAAATCAGAACAGCTACCAAGTGACGATGATAATTCTATAGAATAAACGAAAAGAATCAGAGAGAAAATGTGTGCATTGAAACAGCAATGTATTTTTATAACATTTTTATCCCATTTCCTATTTAAATGAAAAATACAGTCAATAATTTTCAGAAATTTTTTCGTGACCTTTCTTACATGAAACTTCTTAATCATTTCATAAAGATAATTGAAGTTTCAATTTAATAATTGACCCTTTTGAGTCTTAGTTCTGACTCCTACTGCGTCCATTAGCTCATCCAATAGCAAAATTTTATTAAAAATGATGTGCTGATAAAAAAAACTCCAAGTGGGTTATGAAATCAACCACAAAATGTATAAAAAGTTCAGCTTATTATAAAATTTATAGCAGTTCATCGTTTGGTTTAAATAATATGATATTTAAAAAATAAGAGGAATATGCTTTATTAAACTCGAATTGATGTGACTATATTAGTATTATATTAGGATAAGAATTCTATGTAAAAGTGATGCTACGGCGAAGAACAACTTATGTAAATTGCCTTAAGAAATAAACGTATTTATGGAAAAACAATTCTAAGAAATCGATTCCAACCTTCATCAGTGGCCACTTTTGTTTGACATCAATATAAAAAAGAGAAAAATAAATTCACTGCTGTTTCAACTCGCTATGTATTTAGTGAAATGTACAGAGCTGGCAAAAAGAAAACCGCGTTTTACGAGACCCAACAGTGCAAAACGATTTGACCATTTCATGAAACACTATCGAATCATCGAATTATATACAGTCACTCGCTCTAGTTCTTGACTGCCGTAACCGAACTGCATATGTGTGATACTCGCAACGTTCATATATCACTACCATTCATATATGAACCACATACCAGTAAGTTCTCGCTTTGTAGCTTTCTAGGTTGTACCCGAAGTATGATCGTGTATGTATTATCCAAAGGTTGATACTCATTTCCTTCTTTTCGTTACTTTGATTTCTAAGCCCTGCGCTTGAGTTGCATCATAAACTACTAGAACAAAGCACCATGCGTTTCCGTTTTAAGAGAACTTTATGGGAACGCATGGTCGACTACTACTAGAAACTGCTAAGATAAAGCACCATGCGTTTCCTTCTCTCGGAATTTGATGGGAACGCATGGTCGACTGTTATTGATTTTTTAGAAAAAATTAAATATTTTGGTCGTCCACATTTTTAAAAAATATGGAAACATACCACTTTAACATGTCCAAAAATTCTTTATTTATCACTAAAAAATCCAGGGTGGTGCAAAAATTGGAAGAGGAAAAAAATATGTTTCAAAATTTTCTAGTATTTTTTAATAAAAGAAATACATCTTCAAAAATTTTGAAAAAAATTGTAAAGCATCCCCATAATGCCTTAAACATGCCTGATTTTTTTCAAATTTTTCGGAGAAGCAGTTTCTTCAAAAATCAAATAAAATAAAAATCAATAGAACCACCCTAGCTCCGTCAATATGGCAGTTAAAGGGTTGAAACTTTGAGAAATTTGTTTCCAGTCTATGACCTTTCGAATGTGATATAACAATATGAATTCCCTTTGGGGGCAGATTTCACATGCTTATCCTGCTATAGCCTTTCATTTATGTCGTTTTCGTTTGAGAAAACTGAAACTGACCCACATTTCACAAAAATTAAATGTAATAATCAGGTTCGAAACTGACTCCATTTTTAGTTCAACAACGTTGAAACTTGGTTCGATACTGGCTTAAAACAAACGGTTTGACAGCAGTTAGGGTGGAAACTGAGTTATGGCATTTTCAGTAGTGTTCTAGTTCTAGATGCATAATTTATGTCAGTTTCAAAATTAAAATCTGGATTTTATAACAAGAAAAACTGGCAGCCCCAGCAGTATTTTACTCATGTTTCAAATATACAAAAAAAAATAGAACGTCATAGTAGACCAGTTTTAAATTTGACAGAAGAACTGGTCGAATACATAAAACTAGAACGGCTTGCTGGGGATACGTTTGTTCCAGTTTCTGTTCTATTATAAATCTTCCATATAGAACTTCTAGTTGCTGAATTTGCTCTTAGGTTTGGCATCAAGTGAAAACGACATTATATCAACTAAATGATTGTTTATAAATTGTTATGATGCACGTGAGTGGTGGAATCAAAACGAAATCACGCACCATTTATACATGAACAATAAATTACCGTTATTTGCTGCATATCTAATGTCAACTAATACAGAATATATTATATGGATATTTTTTGAACTGTGATAACCACATGTCTTATACTCTAATATTTAACTTGACTGTATTTGTCTTGAATAAAAAATCAGAAGCGAAATCTATCTCCCCTGGTTTGTGACCTGTTATTCTCTGGTCACAATGTAGTTCCTTTGGTCACTGAGTACAGCTTGAATATATTTTTCAAATATTGTATATTTTTGTTTATTTCAGTGTCAGTAAATGTCTGAGTAGAATTTAAACGTCAATCGCGTTCATACTCCGCGTTTACATGTTTGAGTCACGTTTAAGTTCTGCTCAATAGCAAAGGTTGGTGTCGAACGTAGGGTTTTGTTGATTTATTTATTTATTTCCATTTATTTATTTATTAGTTATTTATCCTATTTATTATTTATTTATTCTATTTATTATTTATTTATTTACATTTATTTATTGTTTATTTATATATTTACAATCATTTATTTACACTATTTATTTATTTGTATTATTCATTTATTTACATTCGTAAGTTCATATATTTCTTTATACAAATTTGTTTAATAAATTATGATTATTTCGGCAAAAGGAAACAAAATATCAAATACAATTATAAAATTACTGAAATTCAAATACACAATTCATGACACCAACCATAATAAAACGATAAAATATTGTAACCGTCATCTGTCTTCACACTGTCATCGTCGTCATCATCGTTATCATCGCAACATAATATGCGGGGTGGCATGCTTTGAGGGTGGCGGTGGGTATGAGATGGAAAACGGACCCCAAGCAGATAAAACCCGCGGGAAAACCTTCGCGGGGACTAGTAGATTCTGACCCAGTGAAGTGAAGACAGCAGCAGCGTGTCACCCGCCAAAAGTGACAATCCGTTTCTTTGAACCACAGTCCAAATCGATCCCAAAAGGGATCTCCGTAGTTATCCGTGTCGAAGATCCGCACGAACGTTTGTTTCGATCACGGTAATCGAGTGGGGCAAGTGCGGTAGGATCGTTTTTTTATTCCCCGGTTTTACTAAAAATAGTGCTAGCACGACGTGAGTGCATTCCCGGTCAGTGAAGGGCAAGAAAAATTGTGTTTGGCAGGCGTTGAGGACACCACCGTAGTCAAAAACCGGGGAAAGCCCAAAGACCAATAAGTTAAATGTCCCACTCGATCATACGTCAGACACTCGCGATCGTTTAATAGTGCACAGTATCACTCACTGGGTCTTCCTCACGCGAAACGGAGGCCTCCGATACAGATAGGCCGAGTTGCTGCTTCATCTGGAGACGAGTTGCTGTTCCACCGCCCCGAAGTCCGTGCCACCCCGCCCGTCGTCGTCAACAGAGTTCACCAAGTCGACCAACGAGCATCACGGCCGCAACGGAGCGTCGAAGCTAAGTTTTTCTACAAAATAGATGCGCAAGTAAAAAGTGAACCATTTTGCCTTTATGTTTTTTTTTGTCGTTCGCTAAAAATATATAGAATTTAAAAATTTAAATTGTACGGTCTTTTTCTATACAAGCAGTGTCGTCCATTTTGTTTAGTTTTTTTTTGTGTAATTCTGTTTCCGCCAAATAAACGATTTACTTAGTGACCACAGGTTGGGAAGAAAGTCCGCCCAATAAAATAGTGAAGTGAAATTTCTCCGCTGACCAAGAAGATAAACGACCCTGAACTGGTGGTCCGGTGCTGAAAAGCCACCACCAGTAGTGTATACGAAAACAAAACGTAACAGGTTATGTTCCTCCAGAGAATTTCACAGTGCATCAATGTTATGTAGACTTTGGAGGTCGCCTAAAATTTCACAATTTCATGTAACCTTCGGTCTCAAACCCATTGAATCCTAAACAGACATTATTAACTTACAGTGTAAACAGGAAGATATTCCTTTGTCCTGAGCTCCGATAGAGGAAGCAAGAAAATTTATTCGTTTCTATATAAAAGCACATGTGTTAGCCGAGTTGTTTTTTAGAGCAAATTCAGCAGCTGCTCGATTCATATGGGTGGTCTATAATATAAATGAAACTGAAACAAACGGATCACCAGCAAGCCGTTTTAGTTTTATATATTTGAACAGTTCTACTGTCAAGTTTTAAACTGGTATATGCTGCCGTTCTATTTTGTCTATATTTGAAACACAGATAAAACGCTGCCAGTTTATTTTGTTATAAATTGTAGATTTAAATTTTAAAACTGACATAAATTATGCATCTAGAACTAGAACACTCCAGAGCATGCCCTTAGGTTTGCTTTTTTGTATGAGCATAAATAAAACATTCCCTTTCCCTAACCATAAATTTTGTCAAAATGTGTCGCAGCTCGCTCCGGTCTCACTCTACCAAGCCCTGCCGCTCCCTTCCGTTTGGCTCAAGTAGTGCACGTTTCATGCAGCGCGCATATACGAAAAATCAAATATTTAAAAAACCCTATGTTTGCTCAAAAGTGTTTTTGCTGGTTATGGAAGCTTAAGATATTTGCGACATTTTAGTATCGGAACGAAACAAATATTGCACTGATAATATGCTTTAAATTCAATTTGTTTTAAAAATGTGAATGAAAAATTGGGTAGAATCTAACAATTCAAAAAAATGTTTGCTTTATCCCGCTTGTGAGGAATTCTGGCAATAGTCAGAAGGCTGGCTGCATTCCGGCTGCTGTCAAAATTGTCTAGGCGAAATTGCGTCATTATCTCGCCGTACGTGTCTTGTATTTCCCTCCTCCTTCTTTTTTCTTTTATTTTTATTCGACTTCATTTAATATTCGTCAATCCCGCATGTACATACAAAAAACCTTGAGACGAGACGAGGTAAATGAGATTGAAATATAGGTATGTTTGGTAGTGAGAAAGCAATGTTATTGGCATTAACATTTTCCATGGTTAGTATATATGAAGGGGAATAACTTATTGCCTTTCATATGTACTCTTTATTGTAAAACTAAAACCAAGACGCTTAAAATGTAGAACGGATTCAAAACGGTTCTACCAATCTTGAATGGCAAGAATCCGAGAGAAAAGAACCGTTAAAAACCGCTAGGCGAAATTCGCTGCCGGAAACGGTTGTTGCATTGTTGCCAGACGTTTGCCGAAATTTTGGCAGAATTCCAGCAAAGATGGCTGGCAGGCGTCCCTCCCGAAAAGCCGTCTGGGGGGAAATCTGCCCGCCGCGTTCAATTGGGATTTTGTGACAAAATTTGTAAAGTTTCGTACAATTGAAATAAAAACTCTAGCGTCAGCAGGCATTACTAAAAAAAAACACACCTAAATGTTTATGTAACTAAAAATATTATAAAAATTATGAGTATCGACGAAATATTTCACGAATATGTTTGTGGAACTATTCAGAAATTTTCACTCCGATTACAATTCAGTTCGTTTTTCCTCACTCAATCTCGCCATTTTCTCGAACAAATCGGTTGGCAACGAAACCTATTCGGAATCAGGGTTTGCTCTGTAGCACGCATCGAGTCGTAATTAATACTGATTTTCATAAGGAATTCCAATTTAAAAGTTGTTGGCCAGTCGGATTTGAATTCTGAACTTGTATAAATGATGTATAAAACTTGTATAAATGTTGTATAAATGATTCAAACTACCCAGTAATAATTACTGTCTTAAGAAAACAGCCATAGTTGAAAAAATGCAAAAGCAGTTTACTCCACTGCCGTTGAGCGGAAAGTCGAAAAAGTAATATTCAGTTCATTTTTCCAAACGGAATGATGTTTTTTTGGGAAACTACCTTTATCTTGCAATAGTGGAAAAACGATTTAGCATTTTTCGATCATGGTAGTTCTCATAAGTTTGTAAGTAGAACCTTAAACACAGGTTTTGAAAAGGGCCTCAATGTATTCATACCAGAATCCAGTTGTTTCAAGCTCCTCATAGTCATTTAGGGACTGTGCATAGATAGAAGCGGCTCTTACACGAGTCATTCATGACATTCCAAATTTGTATGGAGAATTCATCATTACTGCCCTTACACGTTCATTAAAAATGATTTTACTTTTGGGTAATGGCGGGCAGATTCCCCCCCGAGACGACTATTTTTCAATATTTCAATCTCATTTACCTCGTCTCAAGATAGAAGGAGGAGGGAAATAAACTAGACAAGTACGGCGAGATAATGACCAATTTCGCCTGGACAATTTTGACAGCAGACGGAATGCAGCCAGTCTTCTGAAAGTTGCCAGAATTCCTCACAAGCGGGCATGAGCTGTTCATTTGAATCGACTAGTAGCAATGAGCGAACGAACTAAGGCTCTTCAAAATTCGAATAGTCGAAGAATACATATCGGGTATTTCAGTATCCCGCTTGAAAATAAATTTATTTTCTTTACTTTCGAAATGTTTGATTTTCTAAGATAAGATATGTTGACCAAAGTCAAGATCCGAAATTTGCTTCGGTTCAGTTGAGGTTATTTTGAACGCTAGAGGAATGAATAAAAAGGCAGTAAAAAGCAATTTTTCATCCTAATATCGTATATTTGGTTAAGTTTGCGCATCGTTTTCCCACATGTTGAAATCGGATCCGAAAATTTTCAATGTTTGAAACAAAACCTTGGGTGCTGCAAAACGAGCAAATTTCGCATAAGCACAAAATGTTGTAAATAATTTATAAACGATTTTACAAGTGAAATCTGTTTTCCCTTGAATTTTGACAGATGAACTTGCAATCATCCTCGCACACGTACACCTCTAGTTGTGAAACAAAACTTTAGATCGTCCATACCGCTCGTGTATTTTCGGAGCTCTTACACTCACTCTCTTGAATCGCTTCTCCGCATTGACGTTTATTGAAAAAAAAACCAATAAGCCGTTCAATTGAACCGGCTCTTACGAAAGAACATTCGATTCAGAGCCGCTCTTTGTCATGAACCCCCTCTCAACAGGCCGTTCAATTTTGTTGGTTTTTGAGCGCTTGTTAAATGGCATATTGCACGAAATATTCGTTCAATTTGCTGGAACGGTTTGTTGTTGTTTTTTGTCAAAAATAGTGTGAAAATTAAGTGTTACCTTTACATAGAAAGAAAATTTGTTGTTATTCTACGTTAAGTAGAAGTATTGTGCAGGTATGTATTGTTAGTTTAAACAAATATGTGGAAAAAAACTTCAGAAATTCTGCAGTAAAACTAGTCCAACGGGGCTCCAACTCCTCATGTTAAAAATGGCTCAACAATGGACCTCTGTCTGCCGGGTTTGTTGAACGAAAAAACTGGCATTCGGTTCAACGGTCTGTTTCAAAATCGGCAAACGAAGGTCCCGTGTTGGCCTCCCGTTGAACGATTGATTGGACTTTCATTGGACCAATGATCCAACGTATTGGACCAATGAAGGACCACCGTTGAACGTTTTTTTCTAAGTGGGCCATATTGCCTATCACTAGTAATAACACTTTTGATGGTCATGGAAGGAACCCTAGACAGTCAAAACTTTTGAAGTTCACCATTTCCCGAGTAAAAGTAGGGTGGCTCCTAAAAAATAAATCTTTTTGTTCTAACTTTTTGTGAAACGTTCTACGGAAAAGTTGTTGTACTAATCATTGCGCACAATTTTCATCAACCAAGCCTTTTCATATGAGCTACCAGTAAAAAGTTATGATTGTTTTTTCATCGAAAACTAGTCAAGCTTCAAATATCAATATTCATTAGATGCCAGATCGATAAAAATGTATCCTATGCGGTTCCTGGAGGGTCATAATATAAGTAAAAATTTAAGAGAAAATTGGAAGGGAGTTATTTTTTTAACTTATTTAAAGTAGTCTTAAAAATACCTTCAAAAATCTCAAAAATATTGCATAACTCTTAAACGCCTTAACGTATCAACATACTTCCTTCAGCAAAATAATAGTATCAAGTTAGTTATACAAGTGTTCCATACATTGTCCTTTCGAGAAATGAGACACACAAAAATTACAGCCGAAAATAGATTTTTTGTAAGTCAAAGCACTTCCTGAATCCCAAGAAAATCATTAGTTTGTTAAAATGAGTAGAATGTCTTTATTCGAACCAAAACTCATTGTGCGTCGTTTTCCGTCGTCGGTTATTACAGGTTTTCGTCGTCGGTTATTACAGGCTATTCGGTTTCTTTTAAGACTACTTTAAATAAGTTTAAAAAATAACACCCTTCCAATTTTCTCTTAAATTTTTACTTATATTATGACCCGGAACAGCATAGGATACATTTTTATCGATCTGACATCTAATGAATATTGATATTTGAAGCTTGACTAGTTTTCGATGAAAAAACAATCATAAATTTTTACTGATAGCTTTATTGAAAAAGCTTGGTTGATCAAAATTGTGCGCAATAATGATTTCAACAACTATTTTGAAGACAACTTTTCCGTAGAACGTTTCACAAAAAAGTTAGAACAAAAAGATTTATTTTTTAGGAGCCACCCTACTTTTACTCGCTAAAATTGATGTAACGCGATCAAATGAAGAGCTAGAAAGGTGCTTTTTTCAACAAAGTTGCTCAAAATAAAATTTCCTACAACTTTATTGTACAACAAAATCATTTTTGAGTTCAATTAGGAAAGCTAGATTTCAGATTTCAGTCTAAATGAGGACCACCCTAGTAACTTTTTTCATCAAAAGGAGTGCCATTTGATTACAAACAACTTTTGTGAAGAAACCAACTACAAAAAACTATTATTTAATAGTGAAAATATTTTTGTCACGCTAATTTCCCGTTTCGGACCATAGTGCAATGACTTACATGCCAATAATCGCAGTTCGACCTGCGTGCATTCTATCAGAGGTAAATGACCTCTTCAATTGAATCGTAAAATATAGCAAGTACTTATGAAAATAGAAACAAATGCTTGTTTATAAAAATAACACTTTTTCCAATGGGTACACACTCACTTCAAATTCTTAGTCGAAGGGCCATTGTTTATATACTATTTTTAGCTCACAAATAGTAGACGCACGTGAGACAGACGGTTCCGTTGCTAGTTGCGCCTCCAATCCGCGGTACCGGCATTTTTCATTAACCAGACCACACGCCAAACGTTCCCCGAACACGCCTTCCTATCGACCAAACAACTATTGCCCGCTGCACGATAAACAAATCATAAATTCCTTCATATTTTTGGTCGCATTTTTGCAGTCAGACACGTAAAACTGGAGCTTTTATTGGCCCCAAAACGGCCGAAGGTAGTTTGTCAATTTGTTCATTCGTCAGCTGCAAGGTTACTTTAGTACTCTGCGGTAGAGCTTCTGAAGTAAGACAAAATGCGGTGTCTGCTTGGCGGCCGCAACAGAAGTGTATGAACTTTAGTCAGAATAAGCCGTCTGGAGTTTCCGGTGGAATGTAATTTTCGGTTAGGAAAGCCACAGTTTTCTATCGATCGTTTCAAGACGCTCTCTGGTTCAATGTTGAATGTTATTTCAACCAAACCGTTCAAAAGTGTAGAAAAGAACCGTCGTTTGATTTGTGGGTTTGTTGCAACAGTGATTGTGAACGTAGTAGACATTGGATTTTCATTCGCAGGAATAACGAAACAATAACAGTACATCGACTGTCCAGGACATGTGCCAAAAATACATCGCAGATAGAAAGAAGGTGAACACGTAGGATAGCGTAAGGATAGACAAAAAATTTTTGTGACAAAATATCTCTTAGAGATAATAGTTGAAAAGTTAATACAATAAACAGAAATAGTATATTTGTAATATGGGTGACTTTGGATCAGGTAAGTATCTGTTATTTATTATATGTTACAGTTTTTAAATGTTATGTGATAGCAATCGTTTACTCTCTGGTACAGTATCACAACTTCAATCATTCGCAAGTTTCGCTTATGGGCGATCTAACATTGTGTTTCACAGCTAGAGGAATTTTAATTAGGAAATTTAATTTCCACTTGTTAAATCATTTATAACTAATTCACAGCATCATTGGTTCCAGCGAAAAGTAAATGTTAGTGTGAGAAATATTATTTACCACCAGTGTTATTTTTGTAGTACCCAAGATTCTGTTTTAAACGATAAAAATTTTCAGATCCTATTGGAAGAAAATGTAATGTCTATCATTTTCAAATGATTTTATTTGCCACATACGTTATGAAATTTCACTTGAAGGGCCGTATAGATCCGAAAACTTAACCAAACATGCGATGTTGTGATGAGAAATTTTCTTTTTACCGGCTTGCGATTTTTTCCTCTATCGTTCAAAATAACCTCAACCGAACTGAAACAAATTCCGGATCTAAAAATTCGTCTACATATCATCTAATAATATCAAAAATTATTACACGAAATAAAAGAAAATTAATTTTCTTACATTTTTAAATGAAGTTCTTTTAACAGATCCTAAAATTCTACCATATAATCGAAATTATATGAGTTCCCCATAAAAGCCCGTGTAAAATTCCGACGTCATCCTAAGGCTGTGAACCATTTCGCGGTTAATTTTAACTTTTGGTTAAAATCTGACACTCGAGTCGTTAATTTGATGTTGTCAAAAAACACCCTGCTCGAGAGCATGGTTATTTTTGACAGATCAACAGTTATTTTCCAACACTGAAAAAAATCTCGCAATGAAAATTCTAATACTAATTCTTTAGTTGCAATTATTTCCAGTGAAAATAAACCCAAATAACTTTCCGTCCGTCAAATTTTGAAATGGGCCACAGTTTTAGTCAAATTTAACTACTCGACACCAATTAACCACTCAAGTGTCAGATTTTAACCAAAGGTTAAAATTAACCGTGAAATGGTTCACACCCTAAGAAAGCTTTAAAAAATGAAACTAAAATGGCGCGTCAGGTAAAATTAGTTTTACGTCAAATTGTCAACAACATGTATTCTCAGGCTGTGAACAATTGGCACATTATCGCAAAGCTGATTTACCGGTAGCGACACCTGCCAATGAAAAATGGAACCAAGAAAAGCAGAATTCTTTCGGAAATTTTCATATCGGCAGTAGTGATTTGCAACATTTTATCGTTTATTCAATAGTACAAATATATATCAGCAAAAAAGTACACTCGGAGTATAAGAAAATCGATTTCAAAGTGATTACTACTACTTATTTTACTGTAAACTACGAAAGAACATGAAAAATCTTCAGAAATGTGTGAAATTGGGTAAGGTTAGGTTTTTTCTGATCAACATGTAACAGAAACCAGTGTAATATTGATTGCTCGAGTACTAAAATGTATAGCGATCGTGTACTATTTATTTTGGATACTTTATTTGTTATTTCCAGGCATTTGAAAAATGGTATCAAACCAAGTTTAATGCTCTATTCTGAATAAACGGTAGAATTCGCACAATGAACTAAGATCAACATTACCACCTCAGAGTAAAAAATTTTTCGTCAACTTCTACTTTGATTTTTCAAATGAAATCGCCCGTTTTCAAAAGAAATCGTTGAAAAGGTGGAGTAATTAAAAATTTTCCTACCGATTTGACAGCTCTTGCTGGAAGTACCATCTCTAAACAAGCAGCGCCTCTACATTCCAGTTTTGCGACAATATGCCAACTGCGTGGTTAATTTTAACTTTTGGTTGAAATCTGACACTCGAGTGGTTATTTTGATGTTGTCAAAAATAACCCTGCTCGAAAGCATATGGTTATTTTTGACAGATCGATGGTTGTTTTCCAACACTAAAAAAATCTTGCAAAGAAAATTCTATAATATCGGTTCTTTAGTCAAAATTATTTCCAGTGCAAAATAAACCCAAATCAGCTGTTTTTCAAAGAAGGGCGAATCTAACATTGACAGCAAATGGAGAAAAACGTCGTAGAATGTTTCAACTTTGGTTTCAAATCCTATTTAGAAATTTTCGTATATTCTCAGATCCATTTTTGATTAGACGATGAACTGTTGATTCATCTTTAAAATGCATGCAAATTTTACCACTTTCTTTCTATATCTACGGAATAAATCAACATAAAAGGAGTTTTACCCTTTTTCGATTTGTTTACTTTTATGCTTCCTGTGTGAATTATGAAGTTACGCCCTTGCGTATTTGTCATGAAATTAGTTAGTTTTCGCGACTAAAATAAATCAGCGAGTAATTTTATCGTCCCATTTACTATTTCCAGTAGTAAAAGGTTCGGAAAGCATCTAAAATAAAGCAAATAAATAGTTTCGCCCTTCCTTACTAACGATTGAAGTATCGCCCTGTTTGTTCGCATGGAACACGGAGGGCGAAACTTAAGTAAACAAATGGAATGACAGTTTCGCCCTTTATAGTTCTTTGTATTACAAATTTTGAGATTTTTGTAGAATCTGAATTTTTAGGCAAAATTGTAGGATTTTGAAGCTTTTATTGGTAGGTTTGTTTACTTTTGTAAGATTCGCCCATCTTTGAAAAACAGCTGAAATAACTTTCCATCCGTCAAAATTTGAAATGGGCCGCAGTTTTAGTTAAATTTAACTTTGAAGCTTTCCAGCTGCTTGAAAAATGTTTTCATAAAATTAGATCAATTTTCAAAGGTAATCTTTTTTATACAAAATCGCTGTACTATTTTAGTTTATTTATTGTGTGGATTACTATTTGACCGTTAAATTGCAAGACTATGACCATTGAGAACTACATACAGTGACAGTGACATTTTGTATTTTTTCAGTATTATATGGATGAATTGATTTATTGGTAAATTGGACTAATTTCAGCAAGAAAAATTGAAAAAGAATGATAATTAGGTTAATGGAGCTGTAGAAATGAAGGTAATGAAAATTACCACAAACATGCAGAAGAAGAAAACAATATTTCAATTGAATCCCTCTTTTCATTTAATTCTCGATCTCTTTCAATTGTGTTAGTGTATAAGTCAAGCGGTTTACGCCATTTTTTTCCACTTCAGCTAGAGGAATGCAGACCCAACCAGACCTTTTTGTTAGTTTTCCGTAAGTTCCAACAACTTTATGTTGTAATTTAAATAAGGACTGATCTAAACATATTTTATATAGTTTAATTTTTATTCCGATCCCCGAGTTGTGTTGATTCGGAATTCATACGAAATTTCACATAAAATTTCGAATGAACATTTTTCGCCCTTTCGTATTAGATACGGAGTTGATTTCGATCTAATCAGGTGAGATCCATTCCTCTCACTGAAATGAAATAAAATAACACACATCATCTAACTTTTACGCTAGCACATTCAAAACGAGAGCAAAAATTTAACGACATCTCCAAACAAACCTGAGGAACGTACCACTTGAGCCAATTTCTTCTGAGTCCTGATTGAAATCCATCTGAAAGGCAGTTTTAGAAACAGTTGAAAGGGATATCAAGTCGAAACAAAGTTCATTCGTCAATTTGATTTTTATCCTTGTTTTATTTCCTCGAAACGTCCTTCAATTGAATTTGGTTTTTATCGTCACAACTAACCTCAATTTTGCTGACAATTCAGAAGTACTATTTAAATGCTCGTAAGGCAACTTAGTTCAACATAATGCAATGACCATAGAAACAGTCGAAAGTGTTTGCCCATTGAATACCGTTAAATGATTTTGAAATGGAATAAATATGGAACGAATATGGAATGAGAATCTAAACAAACTCCAAATCCAATAATCATATTGTGCGTTTCGCGAGGTTATGATATTTTCTTGCAAATTCCAGTATGTTCTTGGTATGCAAACAGGTCTTGATAACTGAAATGTTTTACTCGCCTAAATTTAATTTTTGAACCCGGCGAAAAAAATTGTAACGGTAAACGCATTTACTGAGTTCGACATATTTGTTATTCACTGACAAGATCAGCAAATTATGATTCCAAACTTCGGCAAAAAGATGGCTTTTATCGAGATAACAGAATTTTAACGAATCTCACAAAAAAGCATTTGACATTTTACTATGCCGAGCACAAGAATCGGTTTTAAGAGTGTACGGTTTTGTAAAACACGTGTTTAACAGTAATCGACCGTGCTACCAAGATCAGAAAATTTAAAATTTTATTTTCCGGAATCTCGGTAAACAGCTTCAAAACATTCGGAATTTGGCAAACCATCAAACCATTTTACTGCCATATTGAAAATCGACAAGATCAGATAAAGATACATACATATTTCGGTAATAATTCGCTTTTTTCTGCTACTGTGATGATTGATTCGTGATACTATTGAATAACATACTTGGATTACATTATAAACTTGTCATCTGGAACGAAATATTGCTTTTTTTGTCATCTATATATATAAAATAATAGCGAAAAAAGTGTGTGTGGCTAATGTTCTCTGGTATGCGTGGGCCGATCTTCAAATGATTTTTTTTTGTTCGAAAGGTGACGTTTATGCGGAGGTTTTAGGCTATAGTACATAAGGAAAATCCTTCGAGAAAGCAGAGAAAACTAGAAAGTTGGTTCGTTTAGAATTGGAAATTTTCCACTCAATGCATGCTAGATCTCCGATGATTGTTTGGCGCGTATCGAGTTATGCAATGCTGTTGCCCGCTGGAGAGCAAAATATGAATACTAGATTATTAATAAAACCGTTTGGCGCCAAACGATCTGTTCTGTGCAAAAATTTCGCCTACTTGATTCACGTGTTTCTTTATTTCGAATCACATGTTCAATAAAGTAAATTCGCCAAATGAACAGCATACAGGTTTCCATTTTCCGATATATAAATTTGGGTTAGCCCTTGGCATCTTAGAGCTTAAGCAGTGTGCCTCAAAAAAAATTATATTATTGAATAAAAAAAAAGAATTAATTTGGGTTCAATGCCGTGAAGTCAAATTATAAAACGACTATAAGAAAAGAAAGGTATAAACGTTTTTTTATGATTCGTTGTTTTCCAAATATTCCAGAAATGTGAATCTTAACTTCTTGATAGATATAATTATTGCTGTCTCAATGCAATGAGACAACAGGACCAGCACACCTCAGCTGCACTTCAAATTAAGACCGTTAGCTCAAACACCAAAACTGTTCGGCTCTCTACTTTTTGGAACGATTCCATTCGAATTAGAAGGATGTTTTCTGTTTTTTTCGGATTAAATTTTTCATAAGTATTTTCCGTGCTATACCTTTCAAGGAATGTTTGGACGGGATTTTGTGTAAATTTTTCTCGAAACGACCTCCAAATATCGTCAATTGCTTCAAATTGCAAGTTTGGTTTTATTATTGAGTCCAAACGTCTTCAATTGGCCCAAACGCGATTCGAATTATATCAACCCAGAGTACTTCGAAACTTCAAATTATTATCATTTGAGTGGCTATGAACAGTTTCGTCCAATGTACTCGAACCATCCCGTTTGCCTCCTGTTTTTAAATTACATCGATTGAACCGAGATTTAGGAACTCATCGAGCGCATTTTACCTATTCGAATGATTCACTCTTGCCCATAAGCCTTCAAACTGATTTTGGTTATATTTTGCTTGAATCAGTGGAACTTTCAAGAGCAGGAAAAAACTGCTTTAAAGTGCGAAGTGTGCGTGCGTACCTGATTTGGGGAAAAATGTTGAGATCGAATCAAAAACAATTGTCAGATGATTCATTTTTACAGAACATTCTACCATTCTACTTCACTGATCACGAGCAATGATGAGGGTCGTTCGATTATTCTAACTTAAGAGTATTCGAAATAATTTCCATCCAAAGATAATTTTTGAGCTGTGAGAAATTCACAGGGACAACTACAGGTACAGAAATAAAACAAACAAGTACAGAAGCTAAGTTCAGGAAAAAATAAAGAAGGTACAGTAACAAGTGCAGAAAGTACAAAACCAAGTACAGAAATGAGGGAAACAAGCATAGAAAGTACTGGCACAATTGAGTGCAGAAAAAGGTACAGAATGTGCAGATGGTACAGATATAAGTACAGAAGTTACAGGACCAAATACAGAAAAAATGGAGCAGGTATAGAACGTACAGGAACAAATTCTGAAACAAGCACAGAAAGTACAGGAACAAACACACAACTTACAGAAACAAGCACACAAAGTACAAAATAAAGGGCAGACAATAGAGGAACAAGTACAGAAAAAAGTTAAAAGTTCAAAAGTTAATCGCAAATGTTGACAAGGTAACAATTTGTAATGGCAAATTAGAAGAAGAAAAAGTTTTCATTCCACGCATTCCAATGATGCCCACTGCTATGTCATTTCAATTTGAACGTAATTTTCTCATCCGTTTTGATTTTCTACATCTAATCTAATATTATTGCGCTACGAAGTATGCAGGGATCCGCTAGTTCGTTAATATAAAACGAACGAACGTTTCGTTAACGGACGAAAAGATACTCGCATACCGGTCCCATCTTAGCATGCTATGCTTCTCTCGCAGATGACAAAATTTCATGTTTGATTTTCCATTCGTGTGAAACTTCTAAACATTCGATATAATAAAGTTTGTGATATCATGTCAGGTCATGATGCAATTTAATTGTATGGAGGAGACTCTTCCACGGAAGACAGCTCAACCCGCATACGCATGGCTGCCAGACGGCTGACCGAACGCTGCCAGCGGGAAACTATGGCTGCCCGCACGGCCTTTTGGCAGCCATTCTGGTGACCGACTGCCTCACCGCTGCCAGACATGTTTTGCCCATCTCTACTTCACAGTATTTTATTCATCTGATATAGCAATATTAGTTACATTTCCGAGCCTATCAATTCAACCACCAACTTAATGTTGAAATCATTAAATCTTTTATGACGAGCATTAACTGGAATATTTATTTTATATTTAAAAATTCATTTTAATTAATTGCATAAAATCTCAACAATAACTCACATACATGAACACTGATAAATTCGGTAATTTCTGCCCAAAAGTGATGATCTCGGTAATTTTGTAGTCTTCTCGAAACCGAAAATCTCGGTAAAGGCAAATTATCTGTTAAATGAAAAATACCGAATGCTTCAATGTTTGCCTAGATGATTACCGAGCACATACCTCCTAATTGTTTTGCTGAATTTTTTTCATAATGATGTAGTTTAAAATTTCCAACAAAAGAATACCACAACAGCACAGAATACCGATATAAAGTCCAACGAACAACATTGAAACTTGCTCCAAATCAACTGTTGTAGTTTGCAACTCGTTAGTTGCACACTTGGGCTTACTGCTGAAGAAACGATCCTGGTGATACTTGGTGACAGCAGATTCCACCGCTTTCCGTAATGTAATGCGGAACATTTCCTTGAAGGGACTACCCTTACGGAGCGGCAAGTGCATCGGATAGGACGGATGGATATGAATTTCCTGTAGATCACAAATCTCCCTATCGGTAAATGTTTCTTTGGCCAACGGATAGACATAAGTCGGATCACACTGGAATGCATATCCTCCTTCTTTAACTCGTGCAACTCCTTCGCTAACGTTCACAAAGTTGTTTTCTCCGTTGAGAATCTTCCGATTGTACAATTCCATTATGGCCGGATCTTTGGTTGTCTGTAAAAGTAAAATCATTTAAGTGTCATAATCCTAAGTTAGCCAAACAGTTCATGCTTACGTTCAGAAACAACTTGTTGTGATCTAGATTCTCTACTAAAACTTTTAGATCGCTGTTGAGTAGATGCTTAAGACTATTCATGAATTTCGGTGGGACTATCAACAGATAACCGACGATGTAAGTCGAATAGAATTGATAGATTAAAATTGAAAACGTTAGCATACTAATTAGCGTGATTCTTGTCGAACTGTATGTTGTTTTACTCGAAAATCCTATTGAATAATCTTGACTTTTTATTTGCTCGATTTTTTATATAATATAACTAACCTTGTTGATTGAGAATTCCAAAAATGATTAGAAGTGACAGACTCCGATTGTCCCTGGATAAATTTTCGGAGGGCTGTTCATAAGACTCAGCATTAAAGTTTCCGAATAGTATGGCTGCTGCGAACAAAATAAGTACAAGTACTCCTATCCACAGATCGAATCGAAATGGTGTTAGAAATCCATAATGACTTTGAGTTTTCTTTGGATGCCGGAACACGAAAAGCATCCTGATTCAGCAAAAGGGTTAATGAAAATACTGCAGAAACTGATGAAATATCATTCTCATACCTGGACACGGCTACCGTTACCGTGTAATCAAACGAGCCCACTCTTGGTTTCGTGTAGAATAAACAATTGACAATCAAATCACATTCTCTGGTGGCCAGCAAACCAACAACTCCCTGACTAGAATGTCCGTCGGTATCCAGCAGTCCCCGAGATGGCATCCGAACCATGTGCATTCTTGAATGAAACCGTTGGAAAAAGTTACAAAGTTATGGCGCGTTGAAAAATTAGAACAATGTCATTTTTGTTTGATGTTGATCCTAACCTCGTTTCTACTTTAACACTATTTTTACAGGGTGGTGCAGAAAGAAACCTTCCAATTTTCAACTGAACATAATTCCCTGAGGCGAAGAAATGCAAGTTTCGAAAGATGAGGGGTTAATAATTTGCCAACAATCAGAGATGTCTATCTCCTCTGTGTGACGAAGAGCAAGCAAAATTTCTCCCCTCGCACTGACAACTTCAACGAGAGCTCTTCTCTTTCACATTTATACACCACTGTTGTATAAAGTGTGCACGCATCATGAGTGCGTTTGTTTATTTCCTTTTACCTCTTCCACTGAATCGCACCAAAGTGCTAGAGCATTAGCTAATAAATTCTCTGAGGTGGATGCAGATACTTTCACAGAGGTGTACACGCCGGCGAGCACTCTGCTGTATGGTTTGCGTAGAAGAAGCGTGGACACGCAAAACCAGCAAAATAAAACTATTCATCGTAAAATTTTCGGTTTTCCTAGCAAATTTTTCATAGCAAGGCCAGATCTACTCTCTATTAATTGAAGTTCACAGAAGTGTTCGCTCACCATCACGCGCCAGTGGTCACTTGGGTGTATTTAGACGAGAGCGCGTGTGAGCGATTCATGCGAAGAGAATGTGTTTCACTCGCGCCAGCTGCTTTAACCACAAGCATACACTCAAATGCTGTCTATTCGACACTGAGAAGAAGTGCGCTTTCCTCTTTGTGCGGTGTTTCGTTTTTTGCATCCTCGGTGTGGACAAGAATCTGACTCGAGCGTGTATCACTCTGGTGAAATGCCATCTCTGCCAACAAGTATACTTGGTGATTTGTGTGTGCGTCAAATTCAGCAAGCCGTACACAACGATCGGCAGCATCAACGGACGAATATGTAAAGAAAAATGCCTCCAGAAGTGCCTCATCCAGTGCCACAAAAGTTACACTCTGGTTTGGCGGGATTTGGCATTGTACCATTGCGCGAAACCGTAGATAGACAAAGATGTTGTTATTGAACCGAACGAGGTTAATCCGCTTAACTCGTCGAAACTTCACACAATAGAAAAATTCTGGGCGACCCTTACAATTTATTTTTAAAAAATTGCATTTTCGCTCTACATGACGGTATAAATTTCAAACACCCTTCACCCTGTCGTTCCAGAACCGGAAAAAGTCAATTGCAGTCTATGAGACCATAAAACCTTTCATTTGAGTCTAAATTTGTGAAAATCTACTCAGCCGTCTCTAAGAAAATGAAGAGAGTTCCGTTTTTGAGTTTGTAACCACTATTTCTGGGACTTCCAGAATCGGACCTAGGAACCGGTATAACTGAAATCGGTTCGTTATGCCAGCAACTAGCATAACCTATAAATTGAAACAATTTTGAACCAACTTTTAGGTTTTTGTTGCATTGTCGCTCTAAATGACAGTATTCCCGGAACCGGAAGCCGAATCTGGACAGAATTCTACATCAACTTATGGAAACAGAATACTTTTAATTTAATTTGCTGATCAGTTTGCGAAGATCGGTCTAGTCGCTTTCGAGAAATTGAAGCGATTTTCGGTTTGGAACACTTTTCCGGTACTTCCGGAACCAGGAACTAGTGCGGTAAAACTTCATTTCAATCGAAAATTTTGATGGCCGTTTGATGGCATGTCCCTTCTTATTCATTTTACTTTTTTTCCGAAGCTCCCAGAATTCATCGTCAATCGAAAAACCGTACCAAGTCACTTGAAGTTTTGCTTGCTCAGTTTGTAGTGCCAATTCGTCTATCTGTTTCATTGTCTTCCTTGTCTTCACTGTGGGTAGTGAGCAAGTGCGAATGAATTGGCATAAACATCAACGGTGGTTCTCATTTGAGTTTTCAATTATCACCAGCAAGTTTGTTTCGACTGTATTGAGATGTGTTTCGAAACATTAAAAATAAAAACTGAAAGAGGAAACATTTAATTTAATTTTTATTTTGCAATTAAGTTATCAGTTATCATGACTGGTTTACCTTTCATCTATTATCTTGAACCAATTCGAATTTTACATTACAATTTACATGAACCTCACTTAAAGGCCGCTCTCTCATTCAATTGTAAGAGATAGTTTGTTACTTTAAAAGATAAACTGACGGTGGTTAAACTGAGCTACGATAGAAAGACGAACGAATGAATGACGGAATGATGCCCATTCGGTTCCACTGCGAAGGGTGTGTGTTAGAATGTGAAGTTTACTACAGTAGAGTGCTCGTCAATGTGTGCACACATTCGATTTCAATTGAATTGAATGAAGTTTGACAGCACTACCAGGAACGATGATCCGGTGTATCCAAAACCAACGTATTTGGGCGCCTATTTGAATGTATTTGTTTCGATTTTTACGTGTCATGTATAAAAATACGTTCCTGGAAATGGAAATTTTATGCTTATCAGCCTGTAACTTCGAAACTGGATATCGTTTCTGGATCAAAGTAGGGTAGGGTTATATGGAATTGTAAGGTTTTCCATTTCCAGTAAGGCTATATGGGATTGTCAAACCTTTCATTTGAATCTACGATTGTGAAAATTGTATAAGCGGTCTCTAAGAAAATCGAGTACACTTTTACAATTTAGTTTGCACATTTGAAAGTCGAATACAGATGAAATTCAGTAGTAATCTATGGGACTATTAGACCTATAATTTGAATTTGAGATAAAGAAAATCGGTTAAGCGGTGTCTGAGAAAATCGAGTGCAATTTTTAAAATTTGTTTGTACTTTTTACTCTGTTACTCTCGAACCGGAAGTTCGTTTAATAGCAGGCTATGGGATTAATGGACTTACAAAGTCTTTCAATATGAGAAAGACAGAAATTACATGAGGAAGTATCGCGAAGTATCTAAGTTGGTCGATAAGTCTCACAGACAGATGGGTCGGTAATTCAAAACCCCTCTAGCATTCAATAGAGACTTCCTTCATATGTCATCTGTCAAAATTTCATGACATTATATTCATTAGTATGTTTGTTATTGTGCTTTGCTTTGTTTTCGCTACTTTTGGAAAATTAGATTCAATTGAGAAAAAATAATCTCGTGTGTTAAAATAACCTTTTTCATTCACGTAGTGGTGTGATAACGCCTTTCTCTTGACATTTAAATAGTCTTATTAAGTGTTGTGAGCTTATCAAATAACCTAATGGTAGAATTCGGTTACGTCATCGGTTACGTCACATAAAACATTACCTCAAACGAACCGGAAATATTTACCATAACCCTTAAAAACTTGATTTCAAATAAGTCTATCGAAATTCGTTAAGTCATCTGCGAGAGAATTCAGCGGAAGAACAATGTGCGATTAGTCGGTTACGTCACTTATACCAGTATATGTTAAGAACCAGAAGTGGCAACCATTTGATTTTCGAATTTCATCCACAATTCAATAGTAGCTTTCAAACGAGCCTGGACGTCAGGAAATTGAGCGGTGAAAAACAACGTGTTTTGTCGCTTACGTCACTTATACCATTATATCTCCAGAACCGGAAGTGCCATGATAAAAACCGGATGAAATTTAAGTTATTCCTTCACGAATTTTCGAACTTTTTATCGAACGCTCTTCATCAAATTCCAGACAAGTGTTGCATCGTATTTTTTGGACGCTTGAGCCCCAATTTTTTTGACTTCAAACCACAGGAACATATTGCTTGCCATACCACGAATTTCTCCACTTGAATCCACCTGTCCACATCGCTCACATCCTCCCCAACGACGACAGTAAGGTATTGTGGACCTGGAAGGGTTTTTGAGTCCTGCTTTACATAAGTCTCATCGTCCATCAAAACGCATGCATCCGGACACTGCAAAAGACGCGAATACAATTTCCGGGCCTCGCTTCTTCTGCTCTACACTTTGTTTCGAGATTTTCTGCTTCTTGTAGGTGTTCAGGTGATTTCGCCTCTTGATACGCTGGATCATTCCGACACTCGTTCCTGCTTATTTTGGCCAAATCACGTATTGACATTGATTTGTTCTTCATGATTAGAGATATCACACTCTGGTCCAGTTTCGGCTTGGAAGACCGGGTTTTCTACCTCTTCTTGGTAGCTCATCAAAAGAATAGTGTTTCCCAAACTTATTGATGATGGTTTTAATACTGGCATGATGAATTTCAAATCCCTTCGCCAATTTTCGCATAGTAATACCCTTCTCACTTAGCCATGTGTCCAGAACCTTAATTTTCACTTCCTTTTCAATACACGACATTTTGAAAACGCAGAGTTTAACCTGCACAAACAAGTAAACAAACGAAAGCTGACAGCCAAACGCACAGCATGCTGTGATCTGAGCATAAAAAACCTTCACAAATACATACGTACAGCACAAATGTATGTGGATAACTTATTTTCGATACACCCCTTACTAAATTTAAACGCCTATGATCATCCAAGTGCGGCTGTTATCCCGAAAGTTCATTCCATCTTTTTGAAAAATCAAAAAAGTATAGTTGAAAAAGATAGGTGACTTTGTAAAGATCGGAAAATAAAGGGTTTTCTCAATTGAATATGAAATTTGTGCTTGAAAAGTTGGTACCGGCAACCGGGCACAAATCTCCAGATAATTAGGAGAACGAGCCACCTGAGCCAATTTGTTCTGTTTCCATATTACGTTAGTAATCAGAATGCAAAACGCATCCACCATATTCACCAGATTTGGCCCCAATCGACAATATTTTGTGATGAGATTTAAAAAAGAAGTTTTCTGGAAAGAGACCCAAATGAAATGATGAGACTAAAGCTGAAACTGTTTGAGGCTAAAGTGGTGCTCTTTAAACGTCCTTGAAACAATTGTATAGCTCTTCAAGATCTTCTCTTTGATGAATAAAATCAAGATATGGAGAAAAGTGTGGATCTCATTTTCAAACCAGGGACTTTTAGACCGACGTGTTAACTTTCTACTTACGTGAAATTATGCTTCCGCATGACCAGTTCCCACATCCGGTAACCGTATCTGTGAAGTGCATACTTGTCTACTTTTGCCTCACTGCTCAAGTGCTGGACAAGCGTCATATTGTGAACTTGATTCAACACCTATAATGAAGATAATAAAACTATGAAAGGTCTTAATTCAATTAAAGATAGAGTTTACAAAATGTCCTATCTGTCATCTAATCAGATTAGATGATTGAAAAAATAATATAATAATTATTTAGTAAGATCCGTCGACAGATGGGACAATTTGCAAAAATTTGTTTTTAATCGTTAGCTCACCGTCACCCCTGCTTTCAACCACATTCCTCTGAAATCAAACCGACGTTCGTACTCCGACTGGTGGACTGCGATATCCAGTCCTTGTTCCACTGACCAACTACCCATCAGTGTAACATTCAATGGAGACCCACGGTCCCTGATAACGCTATACACATCGTAAAGATCGAAAGCGGTGCTCCTTTCATCTCTCGAAACGGCTAGAGTAATCTTCGCATCTATGTTTATGTTCTGCTCGTCCAGTAAGCATGTGGCCGACTCCAGGGAATCGTTTTCAAACATTAACCAATAGTAGGATCCGTTGAAGTACTCGTAACGAGAGATACTCTCAAAGACACCAGAGGTTTCGGCACAGTCCAAATCGACAACAGCTCCAACCTTGTTATAATCAAACCTCATCACGTGACTGTGGTTCCACAGTGAAGGGGAAAAGTTTGAAATATCTTCGTAGTAAAGTTGAACGTTGAAAGAAAGGCTTATCTGCTGAGATATTTGGAAAATTTCTAAAAACAAAATAATTTAATAAAAAGCCTCAAATGAATCTTCGGAAACTTACCGCTGTTCTGATTCATACAGTGAAAAATCACTACAATCCCCAAACGCTGCCATCGAACGTAATCGTCCAGCAATTTCACATTCATAATGGCATCAGTGCAGTGAACCAAAAGTAGCAAAACAACCAGTGACTTCATTACTGATGTAGGATTTGACTTGAAATCGCATGATTTTATAGGAATTCACGAGGTAGCATTTGAGCCAGATAAATATTTAATGCTATTTAAACTGCCAAGCGATTTAGTACAGGATATCTTTTGACACATAAATTGACAATAACTAGAATAGGATCGATAACGTGCTATAGTCATTATTCTCATTAAAAATGCAATCATTATAATAACATAGACTCTCCCATAATCTAATACAATTCCAAACTCAAATACTATAATTTACCGATATAATGTTCTCCATTATTGGTAATGACAGTATAACTGATTTCGGGCCTTGGAAAGGAAAGCTTCCAAAAGATTTACTGATCCGTGTTCTGCCTTCATACTTCATACTTCAAACCATTTTTCAATTTTCTCAATTTCTTCATGTATAATTTGTCAGTTTCTATTTTGTTTGTTTGATAAAAACTTATCATTAAAATAATTTTGATTTGGAGTTATTTGATTTTGTAGTTAATTTATGCTTTATGCTTGATGTACTAAGTATATGTTTAGATAATCAAACTTCCGTCTTTCTTACGAATTCGGTTCTCAGACTTCTGCACCACCTTGTCATAATCGAATAGTGTTATGCAGACCTGCATACTATTCTATGACAAATTAGGACTTAGTTTAGGATCAGGATTTCCAAAGTAGTTTGGGAAAGCCTACTATTTTAAAACACAAAAACCGAATATAAACAAGTGCAAAAACCAGACTTAAATTTTGCAAAGCGAAAAAAAGCCTTTAAAAACATTTTAACTGTAATAATCGGACAAAAACAATTTGAATACAAAACCGGTTCTTGCGTAACAATTTTTTCGACCAAAAGTAGCAAAGATCAGCCTGCCCGTAAAAAACAAGTGAACAATGTTTCGTCCGAAGCGACAGTTTGCTCCAAGTGTTCGATGCAAAAGTCGGATAAAGACATTTGTTTCAGAAGAACCGGTGTAGTTTTCATCCGATTTTAGCATTTAGAAGTTTTTGCATTGAAAAATCCAAGTCCGGTTTCTGTATTTCATGTTTCTATCCGGTTTTTGCATACAAAACGTCTCAAATAATTTCATACTTATACAAAACTTCTCAAATAATTTCGTACTTATATTGGAAATATTATTTGTTTTGGAAATGTTTTGAAAGCTGGTGGGAAACTTGTGAGTGCTTAGATATCTCATTTCTATCAGGTCTACAACTTTGCTTCCGCCTTTTTTTCCAAAATTAAAAGCTTTATTGCGAAAAAGTGCTTACAGATGTATTATTCAAAGTATTGTACGTCACTAGCGACAACTTTCTGCCATCTTTCCGGCAATTTTCGGATCCCGGCTCGAAAAAAGGAGTCCTCGTTTGACTCTATCCATGAAGCAATCCATTTTTCCACCTCTTCGAAGGATTGGAATGTTGATCTGCCAGGCCGTGTGCCATCGAACGAAATAGGTGGAAGTCAGAAGGGGCGACATCTGGGGAATACGGCGGGTGGTGCAAGACTTCCCATTTCAGCGTTTCCAGGTACTTTTTGACCACTTTTGCAACGTGAGGCCGAGCATTGTCGTGTTGGAGGATGACTGTCATGTCGCTCTTGATATTGTGGCCGCTTTTCTTTTAGCGCGCGACTATGGCGCATCAGTTGCGTTCGGTAGCGATCTCCTGTGATGGTATTCACCCGGTTTCAAGAGCTCGTAGTAAATCACACCGAGCTAATCCCACCAAATACAAATCATAACCTTGGCGCCATGAATATTCGGTTTTGCCTCCGACGAAGTAGCTTTCCCCACGATTTTCTGTGTTTAGGATTATCGTATCGAATCCACTTTTCATCACGATTCGATGTAAAAACCCCTTACGATTTTGTCTTCGAAACAGTTGCTCATATACAAATAGACGGCGATCAATGTCCCTCGGTTTCAACTCGTACGGCACTCAGTTTCCTTCTTTCTGAATCATGCCCAGGGCCTTGAGACGTTTTGAAATGGCTCGCTGACTCACTCCCAACAATTCGGCAAGCTCTTCTTGGGTTTGGCACGAATCTTCATCAAGCAATGCTTCTAGTTGTTCATCTTTGAAGGTTTTTTCGCTTCCACCACCATGACATCGAAATCACTATTTTTAAAACGTTGACACTACTCCCGACACGTTCTTTTACTCAGAGCAGCATCACCGAAAGTTTCTGAAAGCATTCGATACGCTTCAGTTGCATTTTTTTTTCGAATTGTAACAGAAAAGTAAAACTTTCCGCAAATGGCGAGAATTGGGCACATAAACTGACATTTTCGAGCTTGAATAATACGAAAACAAGAACAACTGTCACTGAAACGGCGATGACAATTCATTAGGCACTGTACACACTCACTTTGAAGGCATTATCATCTATGTATTTTGACCAGCCTCAGCCGGTACAGCCACCTATCGGAAAACGGTGGAAGCAAAGGTGTACAGCTGATAATATTTCCTATTTTTCATTCAGCATTGTAAGAAAACTAAAGTGATAGATTGCCAATACTCGCGATGCAATACAAAGAAAATTCCACTCAACTGTACCAATTTTCAGACCTAGTTTACGAGCCAATGAATTGTAATGAATTTATTCGAACCCGCAAACAGAAAAAACTCACGCTCATTCCAGTCGTAAGTAAGAGCTCCTTACAGCAGTGATATTCCATTAAAATAAGCATTTCTTCGTTACATGTGCTTGAAAGCATATTAAAGGGTGTTACGATAAGAAATTAGTGAACTTCAATTTGAGACATCATGCCTATTGCAAATACGCAATACTCGGACACATTGAAGATATGCAGAACACTGTCAAGGTACACTTTCAACCTGACAACGAACTGACACCACTGAAGACATTATTTTGGAATACACTTGAATCGAGTTTCACAACCAACTAATAAGTCTCTGTCAGTAAAATCTTGACCAGATGCATGCTATTGCATTCATGTCCTGGATTTCCATTCGCGTTTGAATGCTTTGGTTATGAAAACTTTGTTTTCAGGACGATATCAGAACACCAACATAATCCCGAAGCATGTTCAATTCTAGTTTCCTATAAATAGAAGATTAATTAATTAAGAAGATTAAGAATTAATTTCACATCAGATGTTCAGTTATTTTACTAGACGGATACGACAGATAGTTAGAATCGCTTGATTATGACATTTGCTCTTCTAATTTGAAAATGGCATCGAAACAAGAAGATAAACTCACTGTCACCAAAATAATCAAAGTGTTCGTCAGCAGAACTCCAACCTTTTCGTCAGAGATGACACTAACAATCTGTGAGTGTCGCTTATAATCGTGCATAAGGAGTGTATCGAAAATAAGCTATACACAAATTTTTCTTTCAAATTATGATAAAAAACGTTATTTTATTAAAACTAAAAATTAATCCTTTATTGTACGATGTTAAAATTGAGCATAATGAAAACCGGATAAAATTTAAGTTATTCCTTCACGAATTTTCGAACTTTTGATCGAACGCTCGTCATCAAGTCCGGACAAGTGTTGCATCGCATTTTTTGGACGCTTGAGCAAAAATTATTTTGAACTCATGCTGCCTTACCAGTCTTCTTGAAGATTCTCTTCACGATTGCCCAGTAACGTTCGGTGGGTCGAAGCTGCGGGCAATTTAGTGGATTGATATTTTTTTATACCCTTTTCCGCAAGCCAATTGAGAGCGATTTTGACATAGTGGGCCGACGCTAAATCCGGCCAAATCAGTGAAGGTGTACTATGCTTCTTATATAAAGGCAGCAATCTCTTCTGGAGACACTCAGTAAAAAAATGGTTGATTTCAAACCACAGGAACATATTGCTTGCCATACCAGTACCTTTCGATCGAATTTCTCCACTTGAATCGACCTGTCCGCATCGCTCACATCCTCCCCAACGACGACAGTAAAGTATTACGGACCCGGGAGGGTTTATGAGTCCTCCTTTACATAAGTCTCATCGTCCATTAAAACGCATGCAATCGGACACTGCAAAAGACGCGAATACAATTCCCGGGCCCTTGTTGCTGCCCGCTTCTTTTGTTCTACACATTGTTTCGAGATTTTCTGCTTCTTGTAGGTCTTCAGGTGATTTCGCCTCTTGATACGCTGGATCATTTCGACACTCGTTCCTGCTTTTTGGCCAAATCACGTATTGACATTAATTTGTTCTTCATGATTAGAGATACCACTTTCTGGTCCAGTTTCGGGTTAGAAGAACCGGGTTTTCTGCCTCTTCCTGGTAGCTCATCCAAAGAATAGTGTTCCCTAAACTCATTAATGATAGTTTTAATACTAGAATGATAAATTTCAAACCGATTCGCCAATTTTCGCATAATAATACCCTTCTCACTGTCCAGAACCTTAATTTTCACTTCCTTTTCAATACGCGACATTTTGAAAACGCAGAATTTCAACCGCACAAACAAGTAAACAAACGAAAACAGACATCCAAACGCACAGCATGCTGTGATCTGAGTATAAAAAACCATCAGAAATACATGCGTACACAAATGTATGTGGATAGCTTATTTTCGATACACTCCTTAAAAGTCGACCTTAGTACAATAGTACTTGAAAATACCATCTAAGTTTGATTGTGTTGTACGGAATGATGCAACCTACTGCAAAGCAGACCCTGAACGGGTTCTTGGACTGGAATATTTCAAGACAAGGTGAAGATGACAGAGTTTCAATGGTTTCCAAACACATTAAGCTTTCAAAGTTCGCAACGGAAAATGTCGTTTTTCTGACCATCTGTTTTTTCGGCTTAAATAACGACTTTTACTTTGCGACAGTGAAATTTATGTGCCTGAAAAAAACTTATAAGGCCTTTCTGTAAGCAAAACAAATGTGTTTGGTTTTGGCAGGATTTGACATCCTGCCATTACAAGAAAAAGACATTAGAGTGGTAGGCCGCGAGCAACCTAGGGATAGTGTCCAAGGACTTGAACTCTCGCAACACACCAAAGCTTCGCGCAATAGAAAAATATGTGTCAAGTGGAACCTCAGAAAGACGAAAAAGACAGTGTTGCCAGCGGCTCAACTGGTGTTCTGATGCGTGAAAAGTAATCAAGGAGGATGTGCCAAACTTTATGGAAGAAGTCAAACGAAAGGTCCGGCTAGTGACCCTACATGCAGAGATCAGCGGAAACATTACGATTACATTTGAATGGCTCTAATCAGCTTGTTTACAATCGTTGTTAACCATCAGTGGGAAGTATTGATACCAAATAGTGAGTACAAATGTTTTGTGCTGTTTTCTCACTGAGTTTGAGCAAACCTGATGGGTACACTTCATTTTTTACTACACTTATGATACTTTACTAGCAAACAAAATCGAACATTCAAAAAGTCGCTTGCGCACAAATACAATTGCAAGCGATGCCAGAATTGTTGTCAAATTTATCTCGTTGACAGCCCTACGATCATAACGCCAGTAGGATCGTAGTACTAGCCATGCAATGATTCTGTACGATAAGTATCGCAAAGTCTTTTGAATCGTTTCCATTCATTGTGTATTCATTGAAAAAGGAGCTTGAGTCAATATTTTGTCGTGAATACGACTTACTTTACTATGGGGTGCCTTTTCAAAATTTACCCTCTGAGAGAGTGATAAGTTTTTGATCGTGAATATCTCTTGTTGTATCTAACGAATCAAATAATTAAAAATAATTTTTCAACTTAAGCGTGTATAGAAAAAGCATTGAAGTATTTCAATAGTACACTATTGAAAACCCATTTGACCCATGTCAACACCAGCCAATCAGAACGCGTTCTGAGGAAGAGAACAAAATATCTGCTGCTGTACAACAAATCGTTCGAGAAAATGTTCCGAACAGTGTTTGATATCGTAGTGAGTTCCAGAATTTGGTCCTTCTGAAAGGCAGGATTGAATCCCTACGGCATATTGATAGTTTCTTTCAATAAATTATGCAAATCCGAAATGAAATAATGAACACACAGTTCGCTCGTACATCTCATCCAAGTCAGTCGATATAACAAAACCGCTTACGTTCGGGACAGAAGATACCAAGTACAGTATTATGTAATGAACAATAGAACGACCTTAAAATGAGTGAACCAAACGAACAAAAGCTACCGCCGACACGAAAGAATACAATTGTTGTTGACTTCAGGCAGTGCAAAATTTGACCTTCGATACGAGAACTTGAAGGTTTGCTTAAGGAGCAAAAGCATCTTGACATTAAACGTGTGCATTTCCTTCAATGTAATAAGACGAATAATGTTGTTTACATCCAGTTTTATAAAGAGTTGGATGCAATTCAATTCGCAAAAGACAATAACAATGTGCATTATGTGGAGCACGAGAATATTAAGTACAACATTCCAGTGTATATGGAAGATAGTGCTATAGAAGTGCGTGTGCATAATCTTCCCTCAAGCGTCACCGATTCATATATTCGCAAAACTATGTCCCAATACGGAGAGATTCTCTCTATGGAAAAAGAAAAGTGGAAGAATTTTTTCCCCGGTATTCTAAATGGCGTACGTTTATTACGCATACACTTGAAGAAGCCTAGAATTCCGTGCAAATCACCTGTTACCTATGACAATCAGATGACCACATGTCAATATTGCCAAAAAGCTGTTCACTACGGTAAGCCATGTGATAAAGTTGGCCTACAAGGCCAAATTCAATTTGTATTGATTTCAAGCGCTGCAAAGTTAGACCAGCACCAACCGAAATTGAAATTTTGCTTAAGGAACGAATGCATCTAAACGTTAATGATGTAAGTGAGATTCAATTCAACAAGGCGTCTAACTGTGTGTACATTATGTTCAAACGTGAAAAAGATGCAATTGCATTTGCTTCGGTTAATAACGCGGTGCACAGTATTAATCATGACAATGTTAAATATGAAATCCCTGTGTACATGGTGGACAATGCCATAGAAGTACGCGTGCATGACCTTCCCCCGCAGACCAGCGATGGGTATTTTCGGAAAAGTATGTCGCAGTACGGTGAAGTTCTTTCCATCGAAAAAGAAGTATGGCGGAATTTTTTTCCGGGTATCCGGAATGGCGTGCGAGTGGTACGTATGCAACTACGTAAAGCAATTCCATCTTACATCATTTGTGATCAAGACGGGATACATCCGTGTAAAACGCTGATTACGTATGAAAATCAGCTAGTTACATGTCAGTTTTGCGAACAACCTGCACACTACGGCAAACCTTGCACTGAAACTGCAAAAAGGACATTTTCAAACAAAAATAAGGACAACCGCCCAACAACGGAAACTAGTGAGCGCAGTACTCCTGTTGTACCATCAAACCCACCAGCAACTGCAATTAATGCACAACAAGGCGCGTCTACAGCAACTAACAACAAACCCAAGAATGCGAATTACAAGGAAAACGAAGAAAAAACGGAAACCAACAACGATACCACCGATGCGGCAATGGAGGACGAGACGAGCCACGAACAAAGTGCCCCTCACTCATCGCAAGATAAAAATGGAAGCTCCTCTCCCCCTAGAAAAAGGGCGACAACGAGATCCAACGGTAAAAAAATTATTTTATATAACAAAACCATGGCTCATTCGGCCACGTAAAGCTTGTACGCAAATTGGCCTGAATAAACAAAATTTTATAAAAAAAAATTAAGCATCCCCTTCAACGAATCCATCAGTATCCCCTATAGAACAAAGTACACCAGCTGCCGTTAACAACTTACCCTCCAACCAACCAACAACTGCAACCAATGTGCAACAAGGCGCATCTATAGCAACTCTCAACGAGCCCAAGACTACGATCAACAAGGAAAACGAAAATAAAACGGAAATCACACACAACACCGACGATGAAGCAATGGATGATGAGATAAGCCGCGGACGAAGTGACTTCTGATCCTCGTTGGATGGAAATGGAAACTCATCTCCCTCTTGAACGAGATCCAATAGCAAAAAAAAATTAAGTAACAAAAATGTAAGCCAATCGGCCACGTAAAGCTTTTACGCAAAAAGGCCAGAATAAAAATTTTATTATAAAAAAAAAATGAACAATAAAATTCTGTATGCGGCTATTTTTATAGCCGTTAGGACCGCCCATTAGTGAAAAAGCTACAAACGAAATCAGGTAAAAAAAAACCTCTTAACAAAAATTGGATCAGTTTGGATTCTATCGCCACTGCGAGCAGATGTATTTTGTGTCGTTTGCAAAGCTAGTTTCGCTTCCGACAAGAGCGATTACGTCACAGCTGCCAGTCATTTGCATTGGTGAAAAAGCAACGGTGGAGAGCATTACACAAAATCAGCCGTTCTAATGACTCTAATAGTTTTCTAAAGAACAATTAGGATTTCTTGCTCTCAAATCGAAGGGAAATATCCTCAGTTTAGTGCAAATCTAGAACTGTTTGATTTGATTTTTGCACTTTTCGCTGTGTAAAATTCACAGTAATCTATATCAAGTGAAGCCTTCTTTGTTTTTGCGAAAAATGTGGAAAAGGGGAATGCTTGCATAATTCATACAATTGATCAACTAATTGATATTCGGAAGTGTTAAGGAACATGTCAGTTGTTTTCGTATTCACGACATCCAGTTATGTCTCTGACATTACCCACCCGCCTTTTTTCCTCATTTTATATAAATACCCCTTGAAAAAGAAGCATGATTCGAGGTTTTAATAGAAAGTTTGTCCAATTCCCTCTCATTATTGAGCAATTTTTTATCGTAATGGACGATGAATCACGGATCTAAAATAACTAAATAAAATATCGAGTTTTTTATTTGTTTTGCGATCACAGACTTTTCGGTGTGGGTGATTCAAAACTAACTAAACTCAATTAAGGTTTTTCGCGCTCCGAGAACTTCATTTGTTTATTCTAAAAAACGGACATATCACCACAGACTAACAGACATGACAGTATGAGTAAATTCTTTTAAAAAAAATTTTTCGTTATGCACTAGCTCCACCTATATTGTACTGCGCGAACTATTTACTATTTGTACACCCCTTGTGTTATGTAAAAGTTTTTTTACTAGTTGGTTTCCCCTCGTTTGTCAACACCGATCAGCTGCTTGCAGTGATGCCTGATTTCATCAAAATATTTGAAAATGAATCGTTACAATAAATTATTGGATTACGTTGATAATATATTTAACTTTTTCGCGATGTTGGAAGGTAACCATTTATTTGACTCAACGTTGTTCATCTAGACTATTTTTTATTGTGTTGGTAGTTATCACCCGAAATTAAGTGGCGGCAGACCAGAAGCAAGTAAATATTGTAACAAAACGGGTTCGATTTTGTCTTGCGTTGGAGGATGAGAAGTAGGCACAATTATGTATATAGTTTTGGCAATATGTATTAAATCTGTATCCTGCATGAAATTCGCATGGACGTATACAAATCAATACATTATAGGTAATTCTGTATGAATGGCAACTCTGTTGGTAAATGAAAAAATAAACACAGTCTAGATGACAGACAGGATGTTTTTGATAGGGTAACGTGGCGCCATCATGACACATGTGAGTACTGTCCCAAATAAAGGAATATTCGAAATGACCGTTAAAATGATTGAAGAATCTAATTTGAGTGTCCTGTCTGTTAGTCTGTGATATCACCACCGTTCAATTTGAGCAACTTAGAATCAGTAATGCCGTTCTTGTTTGAAAAACTGAAACTGAGCCAGAGTAAGTTCCTCAAATAAATACTTTTTACAAAACTGTGTTGTGTTAGGGTGAAAACTGGGTTAGACTTGGCATCAAGCAAATATGACATAAATCTAAATGGTATGTAATCGTTTTCGGAAAAATGGGAAAGTAGATTCGTCAATAAATGAGTTTTTCATGATGATAATATGAGCTCTCACACATCGCGGCAAACAAATGTGATATGGCCCTGATTTAGTCACCCGTAACATCTTAATACTAATGTAAACATCACTTGCACAATGGTTCTCTATTTAAGGATCAAGAGTAAACTAAGTTAACTTGTGTTGGTAATTTGTGTATTACGTACATTTTATTTGGTACGTATGCCATAGATCTGTGTATTCTTATATGCAGTGCACCGAGTTTATCAAATTGGATTGCACGATTGAGATTCAAACAATCTTTTTTTACAATAATTTATTTTCAAATGAATGTTAAGCCTGATATCTTGAATGAAATGCCAGTTTTGATAAATTTTTCACCAACTTTTGATGGAAAATTGCTTATATTTTATGAATGTAGATTTTAATTCCTTAATAAAAAAGTTAGTAACACTGCTTCAATGCATTTGTATTAGATTGTGCTACACAAAATAAACAAAACTAAATATTTTCTGTTACAAAAGCAGTTTGCCGGAAAAATAAATAGTTTTACGACAACCTTTCATATCCATTGCCTTTCGTGTGTTGAATTCAAAGTTCCTTTTTTGTCGGATTACTAATAGAAGGTACGTAAATCCTTATATCGCATTAATTTCTGCAAGAGAAAATCCATATAGGGAAAGGGCTCCCTATTTCATCTCATTTTTAAGGACGTCGCCTTCAAACCCCGATTTAGCCACTAAAATCACTATAACTATTTCTTATTACTGCTCCATTTGCCTTGCTCCACGTTGAGAATTGATTCACATTTCTCGAAAATTTAACTAATATTCATGAAACAGCTAAAAACACTTATGATGTGTTCACTACTCTGCTCCTCATTCCATCTCAATGGATTTTTATCCATCGTGTCGTTGATCCTTTATTCATCCTATAAATTAGCAATGGCGACAGCAATCAAAACAAAATATTCCACTATTACACTCTCAGGTTCAAAATGTCGGAATTCTTCTTAAAAACGGCCTAATGCAAACTATGAGACAACACGCAATATTTTAGAACCAGTTTGAAATCATTTCAACGTCTAAAAATTTTTCGGTCGTTTCCGTTACCTTTCGCTTTGAATTTAAAATTTTATTGTAAAGTTAATTTGGTGAACTTTAAATAAAAACCAAAATGTAATTGTTACTATTTATTCATTAGCCCTTCTTAAAACAAAGTGTAGAGCCGGAGATGCCATTTATACAGATTTATTTGTATTGTATAGATTTTTGCGTTCGCATACTGATTTAAATCAAAGTGCCGATTTTTTACAGATTTCCTAAATTTAATACAGATTTGTACAGGTTCATAGAAAGTGAGAAGTTAAAAATAAGACTTTTCTCTCTGAGTATCTATTAGTATTTGATTGCAGTGATTCTTTAAAAGCTTATTAATCAATGGACAAATCACATGTTAAAGTGGAAATCTTTTATGTAGATAATTGATTATGAACACTGACAAACATTTATATGAAAAATTTGAACCAATATGAATATATATATATATATATATATATATATATATATATATATATATATATATATATATATATATATATATATATATATATATATATATATATATATATATATATATATATATATATATATATATATATATATATATATATATACTCGTTGAATATTCTCGTGAGCGGGGCAATGACTTACGGAGATATAAAGAACTATCTGTTAACATCATTTCATTAGTGAAAACAGATAGAGCAGATATCGACATTCTATGCAACGGAATACATATTTTCTTTGAAAATATCTGGCATCTCTGTGCACAGCGGATGAAACACACACACTTTACAGCGTTATGTTGACGTATAGCGGAATGAAACCAGTGCTACTAGATTTGCCACAATGGTTATTTCATTAGTATTTAACACGCTCTTTTTGGTAATATTCGAAGCAAAAACAGTTTTATTGAAGTATTAATATCAATAATATAACTAAACTAATGTCACGGATACCAAAAACATACTTTTTGATAATAATTTGAAAAAGAAAAAACAATTTATTTTTTGTAACATTTTGAGAAAACTTGGCAACTTTGCGAAACCAAATGAGATGAAAACAAAGCGCAATCAAGTGAACTAAGTTAAAAACTTTCATCTCATATTTTTAAAGACTTTTATTGTTTGTCGGGTAGTTTTTGAAGTTTTAAATCGTTAATTAAACAAGTGGCAAGTGAACATTACTAATTATGAAGTCATCCAGCATTCAATGGTAGTTTAATTGTGCGAAAAAGTGATCATGTTTTGAGACGAATCGATTAGTAGATGATCAGAAACATGACGAACTGTAAATATTGAGACAAAAATGTGTCCTAAATTGAAAAGTGAGTTTATTTTAAATGAAAAAAACGATAAACGAAGAACTTAAAACCATTTCTTTCAATAGAAAAGTGTGACAATAGCTTTTATAATCATTTTAAAACATTTCACAGTTTGGTTCAGGTAGGTTGTTAAATATTATTCATGTTCAAAGTAATGAAGGAAGGGATGAGATGGAAATAGGAGCTCAGATGAAATAGGGAGCCGTCAGCCTAGGAATGTGTTTGTTGCTAATGAAATGTGTCAGTGGAAATAAGCTGAAACTGAAATAATATTTCTCGAGATGTTTTAAGGAAAACGGAAGAGTTTTAGACTAAGATTTTCGCTTTTCTTGAATTGCAATTTTAAGCAGTATGAACCGATTGGTTTATTTTTCAACCATTTGGAAAATTTATTGAGCAAAATCAGGAAAAGAAGCGCCGGAATTTGTTTTTACGCACACATTGTTGGCATTACTCATACGCTTGCAAAGAGTCTTGCTCCTTAAGTATAGAATCTAACATGGTTGGAAAATTTAGTTCCACTATGGCTTGAAATCAGGATGCAAACCACATCTAAAATGTAGAATGTACAACAGATAGGAAATTAATTTTATTTACTGAACTAATCATTGATAATATTCTTTCGTCTTCCTTTTGACGATATATCGATTGAACAGAATTCGAACAATTTCTATTTTTAAAGTTTCACACCTAACTGTGACATGGTTCTCCACAAACGCGTTTTAAAATTGCAGCTAGTTAAGGCCTAGTTTCCACAGAAAATGAACTTTTAACTAATAAAAGTGCATATATTAAAATTATATTGTTGGTGGGTGTCGACATTTCTTGGAAACGAATCATTGGAAAGCAAAAAGCAGAACAGTTTCATATTCTGTATCGAAGTGACTCTGCTCGGTACTACTACGGCACTTTTTATTACTTATAACCTTCTAAAATAACAATGAATATTTTTGGTTGAAGTACGGATCATAATATTGACATAAAAATAATTCTTCGAAGCTTGAAGTGTTAGTGATATGATCTTCGAAATCGACCCACAGCCAAATTTTGATCTCGAACGAAACACCGAATCAGGAATCAAAACAAATTAGCTCAGATGGCATGTTCCCTACATTCCAAAAAGGAAATTACTTCGATTTCTCATAAAACCGTTAATCACTACACCACTAGGTGAACTAATATGTATTTTCGTTTCGAATTTCCTGTGATTAAATAAAACATAATAATACTTCAGTTTACGATATGTGAAGCTTCTATTTTCTCTTAAGTGAGTGGTGAAAATATAAGTCTATATAAATGAGTATTTTACCCATCGTGCTGCAAAATTTCGTACATTTTTGATCGAATGTACCAAACCAGTGTCTAGTTCACAAACTCCCACGTTATCCTGCGACTGTGATAGCGAAAGTGTGCCCTCTCAATAAGCATTAATATCACACTGGTCACACTGGCCAACCCTAAAAATCCGAATAAACTGGCCACTTGCTGGATATCGATTTGCATTGTTTTTAAGTCATTTTGAGGACACGGTGGCTTTCGGCCAGAATATTCAGCATTGTAGTATGCACCAGATCCGCTCTCGATTAGCTTTCGCAGCGTAACCCGAAAATACTGCTTCAACGGAGATCCTTTTTCAAGTGGCACCTGTAGGTGCCGATTAGATATTAATTTTATATCCTGTAAATCACATATTTCGTCATCCGTGAAAGTGTCTGAAAAACAGATTCTCAATGGTCACAGCGATGGGTAGGATTCAGAGAAAAAAAAGTACGATACCTTTCATTTTCATGTACGAGTGTCCAATGTCAGACAGAACCGCGCAACCACCTTTCCGTACCAGTTCTACACCTCGAGAAGCATCCACATGTTTGTCAGGGAATCGCAATATTTTTTTGACAAACAGTTCGGTAGCTAGCGGATCTTTGGTTGTCTGAAATGAGCAAACCGGAATAAAGTTTAGTCAGCACTTCCGAATGGGATTATCTTTTCCATACATTGAAGAAGTCCCAATTGTAGAATAAATCCTCCATCGTGACATGAAGATCACTATCGATCAATTGACGAAGCGTTTTCAAATTTTTCGGTGGCGGTGTTAATAAAGAACCTATGATGGAAGATCCATAGAATTGATACATCAACGACGAAAACAGAAGCATCACTAAAACAATCCACTTTGTGGTCCATTTTGACGTTTTGTCTTCATAACCTTGCTGACATATGAATCCGAAGATGGTAAGGAAATATTCTCCGGGGTGTTTCGATTCCATTCTGAAAGCCACACCAAGGACTATTGAAGCAACGGCCACTGTGGCCAATATGGTGTACCACAAGTTCGCCTCGAAAGGTTGCGTAAATGCGTTCTTACCAGCAATCCGCACCGGGTGCCGGAAAACAATCCTGTTACTGAGTTCAATTTAGGAAATATGAGTCTAATTTATAAGAGAAGCAAATATGGTCATTAAATTGCCTTACACAAACGTTGCAACTGTCGCAGAAGAATCCACATATGCAATACGTTCAGGAAGTATGGCGACTATAGCCTCGACCAACTCAACATTATGTTCCTTCAACTGACCAGCTACGCCAACACTGACGTTCCGAAAGAAACTGTCGCCACCAAACTCTGACACCTGAATTGAATGAACACTGAAATTTGAAACTCATATTAGTTACTGTCGAACGCCCTACATGATTCACCAAAACCTGAAATTGTGTTTCATCCTAAGCATTTCAACATAGATATAACCCAAACGGCGATAGAGCAATATGAGATCTCTTGGTTTGCTTCTGACACGTTGAGCAATGGTTTCATTGTGTCTTTTCCGTAGATCCTAAACCGTTCACGAATTAGATGAGATTCAGATTATACACAACAAAAATTTATGACCGATAATGAACTTTACACATTTACCGAAAAAATAGCATGCAGTCTAATTCCTTCGAAATCATATCTGCGCTCATAATAACTCTGCACCCAAGTGAATGTGAACCCATTTCGTGAGTCCCAACGGCCAATAGGATTCGCACGGAACAGCCCTGCTCTGCGGTAGAACGTGTTGTACGCTTCGTACAAATCAAATGACTCAAGTCGGTCGCCACTATTCATGGCCAAAGTGACACGTGAGTCAACGTTTAAGTTTTGCTGGCACAGTAGGCCTTTAGATTCCCGCATGGAAGATTTTCCAAACAGTAGCCACTCGAAAGAAGCATTGAAAAAATTGTTTCTGGATATGCGTTCGAATAGCGATGCCGTCTTCTGACAGGATAAATCAATTGTCAAACCCAGATCGTGTGAATAAGTCTGCATGAGGCGAACATAATCGAGATATTCAATATCTCTATCGATGTCAACTAGTCGAAGTGATCCGTTGTAGTTTGCGGAGAAAAATTTCACAATAGAATATACGTCTGTAAAATTGTGAAAATCAGAAATGTATAACTTGTGGTTTGAAAAAAAATATATCCGAACCTTTGATGGTACTTTCACAGTGAAAAACTGTAACCGATTTCAGCATCCTTTTCGTGAAAAACTCCAGCGCTAGTTGGGAATTCATTGAGGCTACATTTGTCGGGATGATAACTGTCAGTAACAAACCTACTAAATTGAGATGCCGCATTTCCACTCTCTGTAGGATACAAAGGCGAAAATAGAAGATTGCGGTAAGAATTTCGTCGAACTAAGCCCAAACGTCAGTATTTTCGAACAGTTTATTTCTGAATTTAACAGTTACCTTGCAAAAAGCAATACTTTTAAAATTGATTACACTTGTATATACTCTTCTGATATGCTCCCGAGTTGCCTTACAAGTTCTATTCGAATTTTGCAATCACTAAATGAATTTAAGAGACTGGAATCCGATCATTAAATAGACTTATACGAGGTTTTATTTTTTTATTGGTTCTAAGCATAACTCTGGACGAAATGAATGCTAATAATTGTAAAACTACTTCAACGTAAAAAAATTATAAGTGGAATTTAGGAATTATAGTCTGTTATTCTAATATACCATACAAATTTTACCTATTCAATTAACGATAGGGTTTTCCATCAGAACTCGTTTAGTTCAACATTTCTATCAAATAAAGTGTTCCACAAAACGGAAGAATGTTCGAAGGGCCAAAAACTATGCGAGAATGACTTAGTGCCCAAATGATTTACACCGAAACCTCCATTTAGGGTAACAGAGATATCTTGGCCAATTCATATATTTTGGCCCACCTAACAAACTTTATGGATTCAACCGATGTTGAGTAACCCATGTTGCATCAATTTGAAGCTAATCACATTAAAATAGCTACTACAGAAGGAATTTTCAAAGAGATTGAAACATTTGGTGGATATTTTTACAAAGTGGACCAAAATAAAATAAATCCTTAAGTTGACCAAAATACCTTTGTTACCCTACGAACTAAACGGGGGTTCTCAAATCGAGTTAGCTCGTAAAACAAAGGTCATTCACCTCCTCGGGCCAGAAAAGCTTTCTGACCCTATGTGCGGGGTTGGGAATCGAACCCAGGTGGGCTGTGTGAAAGGCATCGCCTAACCTATCACGCTATACCCGTCCCCCTTACGTTATTTAAAATTTACTTCAGAAATTTTTTTTTGCGTAATGGATGTTTTAAAAACCTAAACATTTTCAGAAATAATTAGATGAGTAGGAGCCGACAAAAGATGTTTGAGGTCGATCTGGAATCCAATATAGCGACTTCCGGTTTATGGATATTCGGTGAAAACCCTTACAATAGGGATATTTTTAAAACGGTTCGAATCTGAGGACACCAAAAACTGATGTTTGAGGTCGATCAGAAATCCAAGATGGCGAATAGCAGATTCCGAAAAGCTATGTTTGAGGTAGTTTCGAAATCTGAGAGGGCGACTTCCGGTTTATTGATATTTCTTGAAAACCCTTACAAAATGAGTAAAGATTTTCAAGAAATAGCGATAAACCGGAGTCCCATCTCGGATTTCGGAACAACCTCAAGCATTGTTTTTCTTGCATTCAATCATCAAATCCGTTCCAAAAGTTATGAGTTCCCAAAGAATATCTATAAACCGGAAGTCGCATTCTTGAATTTCGAAGCAACATAATTTTCCGGCTTCTACTAATTAAATCCGTTCCAAGAATACCCACATTGTAAGGGTTTTCGAAGAATTTCGATAAACCGGAAGTCGTAATCCGGATAAACCGGAAGTCGTGTCCGGAACGACCTCAAACATCGTTTTCGGTACCTGCACCTCAAATCCGTTTCGAATATACACATATTTAAGGGTTTTCAAGGAACTTCAATAAACCGAAAGTCGCCATCTTGGATTTCGGAACGACCCCGAACATAATTTTCCGGATCCTACTAATCAAACCCATTCCTAAAATACACATATTGTAAGGGTTTTCAAGGAATAACTATAAACTAGAAGTCGCCATCTTGTAGTTCGGAACGACTTTAAACCAGTGTTGGTAATTGCCGAAAAATTGACAAAAGCTGCTCGATATTTATCTATATTGTATACAACATTTTCAATCCGGTAGAAGATACTACAAGAACGCGAGTCTCTCAATGCATGAACCGCGAGAGAATTTTTCTACATTTCTTCGCTTCACTTCATACTCTATTTCACGACCCTACATCCCATACAGAATCGGATCGCGAAACGAGAATAAACGACCGTTTGTTGCTTCAGAGAGAATCCCCACAGCAGCGAGCTAATCTTTGATTCTCAGACAGGTCATCGAGAGAAATTCGCTCTCGCACTGGTGTCAATTCTATGTTAAATGAACCATGCCGGTTTTTTGTTGCTGCGATGATATCCGTCTCTCTTCGATGGCACTGATTGAATCGTGTGAAGAGTTGCTAGTGAGCGTTTTTTGATACGATAAAAGCCATCCTTGCTTTAAACATCGTTCTCCGGAACAAAAGAATGTTGTGATCAAACCCGTTCCAAAAATACCCATATTGTAATAGTACGTTTTCATTTCATGCAAGTATCTCTTTTTACGAAATCGATTTCATTCTATGCAAGAACCTATTTTTACGAAGTAAGCTCGGTAAAAAAGTTTACGTTATTTGGGACATAGTTTGTAAAAAAGATTACGTTATTTGGGCTTTGGTTCGTAATAAGAGTAACGTTAAAGAGGTAACGTAAAATAAAGTGTACGTAAACGGATGTTTGGGTGTATTTTAAATAAACTAGTTGATGCTCTTCCTACGATAGATTTATTTCAACTTACTCATCTCGCTATATTTTACGCTATTTTGTGATCATGACTTGTGAATATATATGACCGATCGATATAAATGACCCTCCTTGTTTCTGCCTGAAGCCAACGACAAAACACTGCGAAATAGTGACAAAAATCAACGGGTCACAGAAAAAGATATTTGAAACCAGCCACCTGCGGTTCCAGAATCTAGCCTAATGCTGACTTAAACATAAATGATTTTCGATACATGTAAGATTTGAAAATAATAGACTATAATGTGGAATTTAGGCGGTCTTACAATTAAAAGACTTAATACAAATAGCTGATAAGTGCACCTTAGTTTGGAAAATCAGTTTAAGTATTTTTTTTTAATTCAAACACCGGATAGAACCTTCTAAATATAAACTTTTTATTTTTTTTCATATCGTTTATTTATACCCGACTTTAACCTAATTTTGGTCATTCGCCGGGTTTTAAATATGATCAGTGTCTAACGGTTTTCATTACATAATTACATTCGCATGTCAATTTTCCAATCTGTTTTCCCCGCTAGGTACTGGTCATATTTAAAACTAGCTCAAGACGGCTCTACGTCTTAACAAAGACTAAACCACAAATCGTTGAATGTAAAAATAAAGAGTTGTTGTACCAATAGTCATCTCATTTGTGGAGTCGCCATGTTATTTTTCGGATTGCTTGACTTTCAATCTAAGATGTTCATTTCAATGACCCAGGGTAGTATCATCAAACGAACACTTTTCACGAAACTAAGTTGGATTCACACTTAGCAACGGGGGTTTGAGCAAACATGATATAAAAAACCAGGTTCGAATCTAACACGATTTTCAGTTCACCAACGTTGAAACTAGGTTCGAAACTAACCGTTTAAAGCTAGTTAGGGTGAAAACTGTATTAGGTTTGGCATCAAACGAGAACGAGTTTACACTGAAAATAAAATTATATCAAGTGCTACAAAAATTGCATACAGAAAACGTAAGGGCATGATCAGGAGTGTTCCAGTTCTAGTTGCATAATTTATGTCAGTTTTAAAATTTAAATCTGGAAATTATACCAAAAAAAGCTAGCAGCCCCAACTGCGTTTCACTAGTGATTCAAAAATACAAAAAATAGAACGGCAGTGTATACTAGTTTTAAATTTGACAGTAGAACTGTTCGAATAAATAATCTAGAACGGCTGGCGTATTCCCTGTCTGTTTCAATTTTAGTTCTATTATAGATCGCCCATATAAAACTTCCAGCTATTGAATTTGCTCTAAGAGAAACGTCGAAAAAAAGTTTACGCCGTTTGTCAATATATTGAAACTTATTATTGAGGTATTTTCTTTGACTGAAAGTATAAAAAGAAACTACAACTTCTACTGAAGAATCAGAATTTTTTTGCATGAGATTTTTTTTCAGTGTCGTGAAATAAATATCGCAATGTCAAAAATGATCATGTTTCGAGCAGGGTTATTTTTGACAACGACAAAATAACTACTCGACTGTCAAATTTCAACTAAACGTTAAAGTAATTCGCGAGATGATCCACAGCCTAGGAAGCAATATCACTGCAAAAAAAATTCGACGCAAAAACTTGAAGCGAATGCACCTATTTTCATCTTATCCTCAGAGTCAATGGAACAAGCAGAGACAGAAAATCTTACTCAAAATTATCGATTGAATATATGAGATGACTACGGGAGCTGACATGATTGGGGGACTTATCACTCTACAAGACACAACTCTAATACACACCGATATTTAAAAAAAAACAGTTTTATTCAACCTCATATCTTTATAAATATTATTGAGAAATTCCTAAAAAACACACTGATTATTAAATATACACTGCAATCTACAAATCGAACAGGAATTCAGTAAGCGACAAGCGACGCGCATCTTGACAGATCGCACGAAGTCGCGCGGCAGAGCTCCGTCCGCACTCAAGTTCAGCAGAAAAATGACAAGTATGTCAGAGTGAACTCGATGAGTTGCGAAGCGATTACTGACCGATCGCATCGCACTCACTCTGTCATTTTTCTACATGAACTTGAATGGACGGAGCTCTGCCGCGCGACTCCGTGTGATCTGTCAAGTTTCGCATCGCGTCGCGTGTTGCTGAAAGTGTTTAGCCTTCTACTAACAATAACTACCGATTGGAACAGTTTTGAGCTTAGCTAAGATATTGTTTTTTTGACGGAATAAAATTTTCAACACTCTTCACCGTGTAATTCCAGAACTGGAATTCGAAGCCAAATGAAATTCAGGAGTTGTATAACCAAAGTTTGTGTTTGCCCTTGTTTTGCACCTATGTTTTTGCCTATGTTTGGAAGTGTTGTTTCAAACCCATTAAGGCAAATATTTTTATCCTTTAGTTTAGGCGCTTCAATGCACAAAATTCATTGTTGATGGAAAGCCTTTCAGTCGTTTACACATCAGTAGTCATCTCGACAAAATATAAAATTGCTGAGTCTCGGCAATCTCAAATTTGACAAACGTCAGTTCTTACCGAATTCGTCAGCAAAATGAATCCTGACTGTTCGGCAAAACCTTTACTGAATTTTCGGCAAAAGCAACGAACAGAAATTTATTAATTACTGAGCTTACGGCTGTTAAAAGTAAACAATTAATGCGTTTTTAATGTAAACATTCAATTGGGGATCAAGAAATCATTTTATTTCCGTATTCTATAAACATACAAAAAATATACATTACATTACTTCTGTTTCGAGGACGTAAATTCCAAATATGCAATTAGGACTGTCGAATATGTTGGTTGATACGTCTTTGAAGTTCTTCGACATATGACAGTTGTCTTTCCGGCAAAAGCTAACAAATATTTCGAAATTTCGGTAATCGAATTTGCTGATTTCGAGATAATCGTTAATAACCGATAAGTTCAGCAAAAGATTTTACCAAATCTCGGCAAAAGGATGCAAATTTACACATTGTAAACGTCGAAGGTTTAGGAATACGATAATTCTAATTTATCGGTAGAAATATAGTGCAAAAATGAAATTTCACTTTTGCAGATTGCCTGCCAAATAAGGTATCTATCTTTTCGAATAATGAAATTGCTGCTTTGGCCTTTTTTTGTAATTCACCAACTGGAACGGGTCAATATCTTCATGAAACGCTTCTTGGTAAGGATCTTGGCAACGGTTTGCTTCCGTCCATTTTGACATGGTAAGCTACATCTGTTTCTTTGACTCGAGGCAACTTTGCGAAATACCAACCTTTTCGACAACACAACGTTTTTAGCGATTCGATGCATTGGTTTAACAATCCAAGCCAGCTGTCGTATGTTCGAATAACGACCTGTGAAAGGTTGTTAGTGTTAATCTATGACATTAGTAAAATGTAAATCTCAAAAAATGTGACAAAATTCGTCGAATGTAAATGGTGAAAAAATATTTTCAGCATAATTTAACTTGTTTCCAATAGTAGCCTGAAATTCAACCGAGTACTATGGAAGAAATCCCTATTTTCTAGTACCAGTCATTCGTGGGTTTCATGTGCTGGTGTAGAAAGATTATAATCAATTACTGCTAGTTGTGTTGACAGGATAATGAGATTCGAAGGCCAATTGAATCACGATTCTCATTATCATAGCTCAACAAGTTCGGATTCGTTGTAAGTAATCGCCATTTCTTTTTCCAAAGACAACTTTGCTTTGTTCTATTCCGATGTTTCGCCACAACCATCCATGGAATTTAGATTTTTCAATCGAGATCTTGTTGTTTAGGTAATTAGGTTTCTAGGCTATCGTAGAAGCACTTGGTTGGTTTGAAAAGAGTAAGTATAAATTGATCCGGTAGCCGACTGCTGCTACATTGATAGATGTTATGTGCTATTTAATTGAATGACATTTAATTTAAAACATAGCCCAAGGCTTTTCTAAGCACTTCGTAATACACCTTCGTAGTACACCCAGCTTGCCATTTAAACAGTCTCATTAAAACATTTGTAAAATTCTAACCTCGCTCGCTACAATTGCAAGCTTATCAAATAACCTAAAAGTGTTTTTCAAATGAGTCTAGGTAAAATACAATGCGTTTTGTCGGTGAAGTCACTTATACTACTATATCTCCAGAACCGCAAATGCCATCCGTTAGCTCTTCGAACTTGACCCATAATTCAATAGTCGCTTTCAAACGAGCCTAGCCTTGTTAAAATCGGTTCAGTCATCTCTAAGAAAATTGAACGGTAAAAAACAATGCGTGTTATCGCTTACGTCACTTATACCATTATATCTCCGGAAACAGAAATGCCAGCCATTTTATCAAGTGAGCCTGGACACAAACATACACACAGACATTTTCCGACCTCGTCGAGCTGATTCGAATGGCATATAACATTCTGGGTCTCCGAGGTTCGGTTCGAAAATCGATTTTCCAGCAATTCTTATACATTTCAGCAGAGAAATATTTTTGCTTCATGTTTCAAAATGGAAATAACCATACGAAAAGTTTAGCAGTAATTTGATGAAGCGATTTGATTCAAAATTTTAAGCATCATAAAAACACTCGAATTTGTCATTTTAAAAAAATGCTGCAGATAACAAACCGATGTTGTTTTTTCAGAGAGCAGTTTCCGATCGATCATGTTTTGCAACGTTACACGACACATTGGAGATAATTACATGCGACATTCCCCTCACTTTCTTCTTGCTTCTTGCTTCTTGCTTCTTGCTTCTTTCATCTTGCTTCTTGCTTCTTGCTTCTTGCTTCTTGCTTCTTGCTTCTTGCTTCTTGCTTCTTGCTTCTTGCTTCTTGCTTCTTGCTTCTTGCTTCTTGCTTCTTGCTTCTTGCTTCTTGCTTCTTGCTTCTTGCTTCTTGCTTCTTGCTTCTTGCTTCTTGCTTCTTGCTTCTTGCTTCTTGCTTCTTGCTTCTTGCTTCTTGCTTCTTGCTTCTTGCTTCTTGCTTCTTGCTTCTTGCTTCTTGCTTCTTGCTTCTTGCTTCTTGCTTCTTTCTCCTTGCTTTTTTCACTTGATCCTAGTCCATAGTCTTATAGACTTTTATTTCACTGGACTTCCATTTCCAGCTTCGTTTTTGGACAAAGCTAAACAGCAATAAAATACTCTCATAAACGAAACCATCATCTGTAAACAATGCAGAACAAGGTAAACCTCGTCAAGCACCTGGACAGGTAACAGCGATAAGACAGTTTTCGTCAACTACTGCGACTTCGAAGTACTGAACGATGGCGTGAATAGTGAAGCATTGGCCCCAGGGTCTTGCTAAAATTTAACAGAAGCTAACACAAATCCAATTCATCAACCTCATTTTCATTTTGACGTAGAACTACATCTTTCTTTACTATGCTCACCTGGGTGCATTTTCAAAACACGAAAGTGTAACGAAATTACTCCAGATTTGTTTTCTTATTAACTTTTTCCCTGTTAGAGTATTTTCTCTAATAGTTTCACAAAATGAATGGAAATGATGTAAAAATGTGCAATACCACATTTATTACGAAAACATTGTTAGAATAATGAAAAAATAGGTCCAAACACGAAACATTAAAATCAATCGAATCTATAAATAGACCCTGTTGCACGTTTGCTAGTTTCATTCTATGATAATCCATGAACGAAGACACATCGGGTGCGCAGACTGCCACCTACACCAAGACCACCAAGTGTTTAATATCGTAGAGAATTCCACAATTTGGTCCTTCTGAATGCCGGAAATGGATCTCGCACAGCATTTTGATAATTTCTTTCAATGAAGTATGCAAATCTGAAATGAAATAATCGACATCAAAATTCTATATTTTGCCTTTTTTGGTGACCGCTGAGACCGCCCATTTTTTGATAAATCTGCAAATGAAAACACGTAAAAGAAAGCTCTTAGCCAAAATTGGTTTAGTCGGCAGTGCGAACAAACGTGTTGCGATTCTTTCACAAAGCCAGTTTCACTTCAAACGAAAGTGATGGCATCGTCAAACATTTGGTCGTTTGCATTGAAGGAAAAGAAAACGGAAAGTGGACAATGATGGGGAACTATTAATTTTACTTTCCTTGAAAATCGAAAGTAAAAATCATCAGTTTAGTGCAAATCTAAAATAATCTGATAGGTTGTGCGCTTCTCGCTGTGCGAAATTCGCACCAAACAAACATAAATAAAGCCAATATACGGAATATCAATATCGTAAAAAATACCACCTACTAAAAACCTGATATGAATCCCGCAATAACATCGTTCAGCTACTGGTCGTTTGCGTGCGAGTAACATAAAGAATACATTTAATCGGCCCGAACATGAAAAATGATAACCCGAAATGAAGAAATCAATCTTAAAATTTATACGTTGATATTTTTGTAGCCGTTAGAACCACTCTTTGCAATGTGGCTTTCGCTTCAAAAGAGTGCGAAAAATTCATCAAAGTACGGAGAAAACAACGGAGAAAAAACATATACAAATCGACAGTTCTAAGTGCCATAAATGATAGTGTTGTAATCCGCAATTACGGTCAAATCACTTAGTTTCAAACCATTTCCAGTGTCTCTACATAGAATCAAGCAAATAGTTAATTGGGTTTCCTCATATACGAGGTCTGTACAAAAAGTTTTTTGAAGGGGACCATATAGATGTAGACGAATAAATAAATATTTTTTTAGAAAAATGAGAATTCCGGGTACTTTTTAAACAGACCTCGTACATTAATTTTATTCTATAAAATAGATTTTCAATCAGAATAAAGACTGTCCCAGAAAGTATGGACGCACTTTGATTTCGCTATAAATAATTCACAAGAGTTAGATATTCAAATTGTATTCGATATACTGATAATATTGGACTACAACAACAGAATATTATTCTCAACATTTGCTACTTAGCCATTGTAGACTAGCTGGCGCACCTTCTTGCGAACGTTTCTCATTAAATTCCGTACAGATTTCTTGGTGACAAGTTTTGACACTTTTTTCCAATCTTTTTCGAATTGTGTTGGATGGTTTCGGCTGCCGAGACATGTTTCCTAAGATGTGCCTTCGTTAATGCCCAAAACTCCTCAAATTGACGAAAGTGACATTTTTGGTAGTATACCATTCTACCGTTGATTTCGAGTAGTGGCAAGAAGCAAGATCTACCCAGAAGACAACAGGATCCTTGTGGCTTCGAATCATGGGTAGAAGTCGTTTTTGTAAACATTCCTTGATGTATATTTCGCTGTTCATTGAAGCAGTGGTGATGAAGGGTTTCGAAATCTTACCGCAGATACAAATTCCTTGCCAGACCATAGCTTTCTTACCAAATTTTTCGACTTCAATCGATGTCTCGGACTGGTTTAACACTTGCCCTTCTCGCACCGTATAATATTGTGGTCCCGGCAAGGATTTGTAATCGAGTTTCCAGCAAGAATCGTATTGTACAGCATTCGATCCCTCGGCCTGATCGATGCTTCGTGTTTCGGACTACGTTTTGGTTGATTCTGCTTCTTATAGGTTCGAAGATTCAAACGTTCTTTAGCACGAAGAACATTTGACTTCGAAGTGCCCACTTTTTTGGCCACATCCCGAACTGAAACCTCCTTTTTTGCTCGAACGCCTTCAGTATACATTTATCCAACTGAGGGTTAGCAGGACCTTTTTATCGACCCGTTTTCGGTTTATCCTCAAAGGTTAACACCTCCTCACCGAACTACCTGATTGCATTTCGCACGGCTTTTTCACTTATTCCTTCCATTTTTGCTATCTTTGTCAGTGACAGTCCGCGTTCTGTGCACCATTTGTACACAACATTTCGACGTTGTTCTGCTGAAAGTCCACGCATTTCGAAACAAACTAATGAAAACTAATAAACAACTGCACAAGTGGTTAGAGAAGAGTGTAAACAACAGGACGCAGCCGTAAAAATTGACAGATTCTGAACCATTGCGAAATGGCAGCGGTTTTTGGTTGCGTCCATACTTTCTGGGACTTCATGGGTGCCACGACTCGGTGCGAAATGCTAGCGCCATAGGAAAGGGCTCACAAGCAAGTAGTGGCAGATTTACTTTGTGCGCGGTTTGCCAAACGAGATTTGTTTGGAATTTTGATCGTGGAAAAAATTATCAACTGTGTTGAAAGTTGGAAAAATTGTAACATTCGGCTCTTTTCAAAATCCAAAGCATTTTACATAGATCTAATGAGATTTTACTTGAAATGGATAATTTATTAGTAGACCAAAGTAAATCTGGTTTTATAAAGTGTCGACAGCAGTCCTACGTCAATCTCGCGGTTATATCACTTACATTACCTACTACTGTCTACTACCTTTTTACTGTCCTATGGTTCTCATAATTGGAAAGCAGAGCTGAAAATGACATTTATTTTCCGCCATTTTTTGTCTATTTTATGTCAATAGAAATGACTTTCATTTGCTCTGTTTCAAACTGTTTCGCGATCCACCTGTTGAGCTGGCCGGAATTCCTACTACCGCGCTCGTAATTTTTTTTTTCGAAGCACTTTCGGCTTGGAGGCCATCTCGTTTACCACGGGATAGATTGTCATCCAGAATTACATTAATTTTTACTCATGCCATTATACCGACTTCATCTTCGTAATTGGCTTCAAACAAATATTTTGATAGTAATTAGTATGAAAGCTGAGATAGGTTTGTTTTAGGAGATATATTGTACGGAAATTTATGGAATAGAAGCAATTTTGTGCGGACAACTTCTTTATTTTTCTTCTTCTAATTTTCAACCATTGCATTCATCGTAGAAACTTTAATGATAATGTAATATTGCTACTGTTAAACTTTCAACAAAGTTGATTTTTTTTTATTATTCAATTGTTCGCTAGTTTTTATTTATATTAGTATTGATGAACTGCAACCCAACAAAAACTATAATTTCTTCAAGATTTGCTTTGGTCTTGTTAAGACTAATAAAATTTAGGATTTATTTTATTTTGACTCACTTTGTAAAAATATCCACCAAATGTTGTAATATCTTTTAAAAACTCCTTCCGCAATAGGTAATTCATTATGATTAGCTTCAAATTAATGCAACATGGGTTACTTAACATCGGTTAAATTCATAAAGTTTGTTAGGCGGGCCAAAATATATGAAGTGGCCTAGTCGACGATTATGACAATTACGATCAGCAAAAATGTGAACCAGTCTAGTTCACAAACTCCCACACCCTTCTGCTGCTTGTATAGCGATAATGGATCCTTTCCAGGACCAGCAATACCAAACTCGTCAAAATTGCTATTCCTAAAAACCCGAATAGACTGGCAGTTTGTTCAATATCGATGGGCATAGTTTGTAAGTTATTGTGAGGACACGTTGGTATTCGGCTAGCGTAATCTCGATTATAATATGTACCACATCCGCTTTCGAGAAGCTTCCGTAGCGTAATCCGGAAATACTGCTTAAGTGGGGATCCCTTTTCCAATCCAATATGCAAAGCTCGAGGAGGTATTATACTAATCTCCTGCAGGTCACAGATCTCGTCATCCGTAAAAGATTCTGCAAAATAAAAACTGAAAGGCTTGTAACAAAGAAAAAATTTAAAATGAACAGATACTTTTAATTTTAGGATACGTATAACCGACGTCACATAGAAACCCAAAACCTCCTTGCTCTACCAATGCCAAACCGCGATCATTACTTACTGCTCTCTCCGGGCTTTGCATTATTTTCTTGGCGTACAGTTCAATAGCTAGTGGATCTTTGGTTCGCTAGAATAGAAATATGTTAATAGTGGTTTCCTCTGCATCCACGTTTTCACGGCATACATTGAAGTAGTCCCAAATGTAGAACAAATCCTCAACTGCCACTTGAATGTTACTATCGATCAGCTGATGAACCGTTTTCAGATTCTTCGGAGGCGGCGTTAGCAGAGAGCCTACGATGAATGTTCCGTAGAACTGATAGATTAAAGACGAAAATAGAAGCATCACAAAAGCAATCAGCTTTGAGGAAATCTTCGATGGCTGGTCGTCATAACCTTGCTGACATATGAAACCCAGGATAGTAAAGAAATACTCTCTAGAGTTGCGGCGTAGTTTCGATTCCATTCTGAAAGCCCCCACAAGGATTATGGTTGAAACGATCACCGTTGCCAGTATGGTGTACCAGAGGTTCGCATCAAATGGCTGTAAAAATGCATTCTGGCCGACACCTCGTTTTGGATGACGGAAAACGATCATATTGCTGTAAAACAAGCAAGTTATAAAATTTTAAAATCGGTTGATTTAAACTCAATTATTGTCAATTGCTTTTACACATGCGTTATCAGTTTCACGGTGTAATCAAAGTAAGGCATACGCTCTTGAAGAATGTAGAACAAATTATCTGACACTTCAATTTGATGATCCATAAATTGTCCGACTAAACCGATGCTAGCGTTCTGAAAAAAACTCTCGCTACCGAAATTCGGAACCTGAATATGCCGGGGCCTGTAGTAAGATAGATCCTACGATGTATTACTCAATGACATACACTTGAACATTACGCACATACCGGAAATTATGTTTCATACTGAGCATGTTAATATATATGTAGCCCAATCGATGAAGAATAAAACTGGAAATCGTTTGTTTAGTCTCAAAACGTTGCTGAATGGTTTTGTTATGTCTATTTTGTAAATCCTGAAACGTTATCGAAAAGAAAAAAATATTACTAATAGACCAGAAAAAAGTTTTAAAACCCACCGTGAAAATAACATGCAGCCGAATTCCCTCGAAGTTACATCTGCGCTCGTAGAAACTCTCCACCCAAGTGAACGTGAAACCACTTTGTGAGTCCCAACGACCAATAGGATTCGCACGGAACAGCCCTGCTCTGCGATAGAGTGTATTGTAAGCCTCATACAAATCGAACGAATGACCACGCGGGCTACTCTCAACGGCCAAAGTAACGCGTGAATCCACGTTCAGATTCTGATGGCGCAGTAGGCCGTTGGACTCGTGCAGTGAAGATTTTCCAAACAATAGCCACTCAAATGAAGCATTGAAAAAAGTATTCCTGGACATAAAATCGAATAGTTCGGCTGTCTTCTGACAGGACAAATCCATGGTCAAGCCCAAATCGTGCGAAGGTATTTGCATTAGGCGAACATAATCCGGATATTGATTCTTTTTATCGATATCGACGACTCGAAGAGCTCCATTATAGGTGCTCCACAAAAACGATGCGATACCAAATACGTCTGTAACGGTATGAAATTACGATTCGAAACCAGTGAAATTAAAAATATACCAACCTTTGACATTGGTATCACAATGAAAGATCGTAATCGATTTTATCTTTGTTTTCGTAAAGTACTCCAATATCAACTGGGAATTCATCGATACCACTCCGGTCGGAGTAAAAAGTAGTAACAAGCACACAGAGCTAAACCGCAACATTTCTATATTTTTTTGATTCAGGTCAAACAAGAGAAACGTAAGAATGCGGTTAGTTGTACTTTGACTACGCCCTTTATCCTGAGGAACATATTAAATATTGACAACTGCAATTTACCCTGATTGATTGAGTCTTTCTTTGAGATTGATGTCTTCATTTGGACGTCATCGTTATTTAGATGTTCTTTCCACTGACAGCGAAATACTTATGCTAATGCAAAGCAATCAATATACGTTGCAAGTATGGCACCATTGACATCTCGGTTAAAGATTTAGAATGTATATCCTACTAGCTCTTCCGCAGAACTTTACCCTTCCTAAATTCATATCTGGATCAAATTGTTTCTTGCAGAATTATCAAAGGACCTAAGTTATTCGCATATCAATCCAAAATTATCACATTTATTGATTGAATTCATTCCTTTCATTGAGTTAATCTACTAAATCTCACATAGCAACGCAAAGTTTTGGCATTACATTCCTTTTGTGGACACATATTGCCATAAAAATGGTTGCGCCGATCTTTGGTTTAATGTTGCCTTTTTCGCAGGTTCGTTAATGTGACTTGTAGTCAACTGATTGTTGTGGGCTACAAGCGTTTCACAAGGATACCTCCCACACTGACCAAAAATCAAGTAAGATGGAATCGCCCTACGTAGTCGCATACGTAACACTCGCACGCCATTCCGTATACTTGGAAGAAAAACAATCCACAGCATTTCCCTTTTGATGCAAAGAATTTCTCCCTGATGCGACATGCCTTCTTAAATTTAATGCTCATTTACCGGTGGGGGAAGGTCATGTGCAAGCGCTTCTATTGCACCGTCTACCGCGTACACAGGGATTTTGAAATGGACATTAGCATTTAACATTAATCGCAGCAACTGCAATTGCGGCTAAACTGAACTGCAAGCCTTGTTGAATTGTGTTTCATATACATCTTTTACACTTAGATGCGTTCGTTCTTTTAGCAAGATTTCAATTTCGTTTGTCGTTAAGGCCACATAGATTTTGTAGATCGCATTCATTATCGACTGTATAAGATGAGATGCGAACGCGAACTGAGAAGAGTGATTCGCAATTTCACCCGGCAGTGAGTGACAGCAAAGTCGGGACTCAAACAAACGACACAAACGCTGTTGTCGCATAGAACCATAATTAAACGTCAAATGCTATTTTTAAGAAAAAACTAGTTTGAAAAAAAAACCGCTTTTCGGATCGAATGCAAATCAACAATTACAAAAAGAAAGGAAAATATATAGCAACCAAGAAATGCATCATACCTTATGATCAAAAAAGAACCGGAATTTTCACTTTCAAATTCCCGTCGAATCGATAAACATTCTGTCAAATTTTGACGCATATCGTACGATTAGTTTTTGTTTGGCGTCTATACAAAGAAGTTGAAAAATTTTCGTGTGGCGATTTTTATAATGGATGAAAATTTAGAACAACGTGCGTGCATCAAATTTTGTGTTGCAAATGGATTTAAGTGTTCCGAAACGTTGAAAATGTTAGGAAAGACCTTTGGTGAATCGTGTCTAGGAAAAACACAGGCATACGAATGGTATAAACGCGTCGTGGTCGTACAAGCTTGGATTATGATGAGATCCCTGGCCGCCCAACAACATCTGTTACTGACTGTTGGAATATTATTTGGCCGTTATGCGTCGTTTGCGTGAGGCCATTCGCAAAAAAGGTCAGACTTATGGAAGGAAAACTCATGGATTTTACACCACGATAATGCGCCGGCTCACACAGCGTTGGTTGTGTCGCAGTCTTTGGCCAAAAAATCAACCAATATCATCAACCAAGCACCGTTGAAATTTTGCGTTTTTTAATAAAATTCCGGTTCTTTTTTTATCATAATGTATGAAAAAGCAGAGTGCTATTAAAACACAGCTCTTCCCAAGTAACAAATTTTATTACGCTAGCTTATTTGTGACTCGTTTACTACCATAAATTTAAGTGATTGTTACTAACATCTAACCACAGTTTTCGATCCACCATAGAAATCATAAACTAGGCATTACTCTGGATAAATTTCAGCAGCTGCAGAATCCCTTGACACACAATCACCCACTTATATCTCACATCTGGAATATTTGCAGTTGAAAAATTCATTTTCTATAATTAGGGGTGGTGGTTATCTCATAGTACTGAAATTTTTATCACAAATTGTTGATCATATTTCCTATAGCATGGAGAAAAAATTATGCTGTTGAGTGAGTTACAACAAGAGATAATCACGATTAAGTTCTACCCATTCTTGTACAGGGTAAATTTTGAAAAGTCACCCCATAGTAAAGTAAGTCGTATTCACGACAAAAGTTGCTTCATTCTCATGGAGCCACCAAATGAATTGTTTAATTTTGAAACCTTTATTTAAAGAAAAAAAAACTCAATTTGTTTTCTTATGTAAGCTTCGCCCTTTTTCCATTCGGTTGAGAAATGTTTATTGATTGAAGTCGAATTAATTTATTCTCTATTTTCAGTAACAATGTAAGCGTTTGTAGTGGAATTAAAAGTACAAACAGCTGGGGACGGGTATAGCGTGATGGGTAAGTCGATGCCTTTCACGCAGCCCGCCTGGGTTCGATTCCCAACCCCGCACATAGGGTCAGAAAGTTTTTCTGGCCCGAAGAGGTGAATGACATTAATGTTAAAGCCTCTATAATTGAAACAAAAAAAAAAGTACGACCAAACAAGAGTGCTAGTGATATCTTCACAATTTTTCACTACCAATTGTTTTGCTGCTAGAATTTGTTATACTAAAAATTCTAACAATATAACGTGGCTAGAGATGGGCAATTCGTTCGCGAACGGTTCAAAAGAACTAGTTCTTTTGAAAGAATGAACGAGCTATTGAGCAATTTGACGTCTCAGTTACTCACACCGATGCAGAGTTCGCAGATCTATTCATATACGAAATTAGAATGTGTGCGAGCCGAAGTCAAAGTTTGTTGTGGGTTCAATTTTATACTGAGGTAAAATATTTTTGACTCATAATCATACACTGCGAAAAATGCATATAGAATTTCGTAAGCTATGAACTAATGAACCAAGTAGAAGACAGTTCCATTACTTGATATAGAGTTTCATGAACGATTTTAGGTCTTTCTCAACTGTTCTCTTGGCATTGCAGTGTTTTTTATTGCATATATGTCTTCAATAATTGGCACGATGCGGCTCGACAAAATTCACTGAGTTATTTCGACATACTCACACTAGCATTAACCTTTCAACTGCTGAGAATAGCCACACCAACACATTCGCACGTGGATTGGACTATAGTTCTTTTTTCGAGAACGGTAGTTCCTCAGTTCGAAGTCGAGGGATCTTTTTTATTGTTTGTTCAGCTCGCTCAACCTTTTTTCAAGAACGGTACTAATAAGAAAGTTTCGTTACGAAACCTCAGTTCTACTTCGAGGGACCTTTTTTCCAGGCTTATGCCCCGTTTACATTTCTGCTGGCTGCCAGCATGCTGGTGTCAGTGTACTGCCCTCTTAGGAAAAAAACGTTCAACGGTGGTCCTTCGTTGGTCTAATACTTTGGATCATTGGACCACAGTTGAACGTTTTTTCCTAAGAGGGCAGTACACTGACACCAGCATGCTGGCAGCCAGCAGAAGTGTAAACGGGGCATTAAGCTTACTAAAGTAAGTTCTCGTTTAGTCTTTGAACAAACAATGCAGAATCATTGCATGGCTAGTACTATGGATCCTACTGACACTGAGAATCCTTCCAGGTCGGGGTTCGAACATACCACAACTGGCTTGTCAGACCAGCGTCCTATGCATTGAACCGCCAACCCGGGACATTTGAACAAACAAACCAACTATGAATAGAACAAACGAACGGCTCTGAAGAACTAGTTCTTTCAACAGAACTCTGCATCGCTGAACGGTTCTTTGAAATGAACTGTTTTGCCCATCTCTAAACGTGGCATTGTAGCCCTAATGGCTTCAGCGTTGCCAGGTCATTTTTCTAAAAATCTGTATCTGGTGCGAAAATCTATCGGTACCATATCTGTATCAGAATCTCTGCTACATAAGTACCAGTAAAATGTCACCGGAGCTTAGTTAAGTGAACAAAACAAAAGGTCTTTTGTTTTGTTCACTTAACAATTATCGAAAGAGAAAATAAACAAAGAGAATCTCTCATTGTCACATTCGTCGTTTTGAACATATTATACAGAATTCACAGATTTCTACATAGTTTTATGAATATTTCATAAAAATGGCAGATTTTCAAAATGTTTTTCGCAGATTTTCACAGATTATGAAACTATGCAACACAGATGGTACACAGATTTTCCAAGTTGAAACATAGATTTTAAATGGCAACTCTGATTCAATGACGACAGTCAATGCGAAATTGACATAAAATATTCGCTCGTCATCTAATAACCCGCGTATTTTCACTGACTGTTTTAGCTGTACATGTTTGCGAGAGCTCGCAGCATTTTTTTAACGAAAACAGGTGAGTTGGTTGATAAAATAAATGCTGGGGTATTTGGTTGATGCCAATACAACAATTAAAAGTGTTTAGATGAATCGTAAATCTTTTTTATTTGCTATCCGACATTATTTCCTTGTGCAAAAACAAAAATATCTACAGAAACTAAGGAGAAGAACGCACATTCTCACATACGCACTCTTAGAAAAAATGAAATTTACGCTTGACGTAAATTCAAGTATGCCGTAATTTCTTCGGTGATGACCAGGGTTTGGATGAATGAAGCAGTGAAGATGAATATACATGCTTCACGGTGTATGATATTCATGAATATACCTGCTTTATGAATCATGTCGCTTTTGAGGAAGTGTGAGCCTTGTTGCTTTATTGAAAAGGCTGTCCATGCACGAGAATAGAAGAGAGCGAACAATATTCACCCCTACTACTGTTTCTCCTTCTCTCGGTAAGAGAGAAGCTCTAGCCCCATAATTCACTGCAAGCAAATTAGCTTCACGGTGCAAGATAGTGATGAAGATTAAGGCCCTTATTACCGGTGTCACTACACGGTAAAAACCAAGTGAAGTGACTGTGACCCTTATTATGGGTATCACTTCACGGTGGAAATCAAAAGAAGTGAATTTAGGTCCTTATCACTGAAGTCGCTTCAGAGACAAAAGTAATTACTTGGATGAACTTGATGTCATTATGAACATCACGCCACCAAAATTTTGTTGAAAAAATTAGTTTTTTCCACCACAGCGATCACTTCACTATGCGTGATACTGGTAATAGGTAAAATCAAGTGAAGTGACATGTAAGTGAAGTGAATGTGAAAGTGGAAGTGAGAACGGTAAAAAGGGCCTAAATATTCAGTTTTCGCTAGCAGACTGATGACTGGCTCTTAACTGTCGCATGTTTCTTCGAGGTCCGAACGCAATTCACATTTATTTATACAAAATTACACATACAGGTGTGCACTGCCACCGCTGTTTTGCTGTAATGGGGACATGTGTTTCTTACAGCTCTCGAAGCTCATAGCAATACACAATGAAAATTCAATGGAAAAATGTTCAACGCGGAATACTGATTAAAAGACTTATTTTTTATCCTATCATGCACTACTACGATTAAACCGAATTAAACACTATTCAGCAGGAATTTGATTTACACAAGTAACAAGAGTGCAGGAGCTAGTTTCTCTCTAACAGCCAGCAAACGAAGCGTTTGTTTGTTTGCAGTATTTGGGGAGATCACCAGATCGTCATTGCGAATTGCTTCGCTCCTGTTACTTCTGTTTATAATATTCAAGTATAACTAAGAATTCTTACGCTCTACTAACTTGACACGAGTTGAATAAGTGATATGCAACAGTTTTCGTGGCATAAAGTCATCATTAACAGCCGTTCGCGTCGGAGAGCCAGTCATCAGCCTGTTAGCGAAAACTGAATATATAATCTTCATCACTTACTAGCCCCGTGAAGATCGTTAGCATGCAATGAATTGTTTGTGAGAAGAACGACGTTCAGGACCACGAGAGAGCAAACTATATTCACGGCTTCTGTGCTTCATGAAGACTCTAATACCAGCACACTATACCATCTGTGCATATGTGGAATATATTTGCTTCCACTAGCGTTTTGTTTGTGTGGTTCTTTTTGGCTGGAAAGGTGTCCTCTTTGTGAGCGGTGGAATTGTTCGCTCACAATGCAATGGAAACTATATATTCATTCACCGGTGAATGAATATTCCAAACCCTGGTGATGACACAAAATTACATCTACTAACATGTGAACATAAAATTTGCGTCTGTATTGATGTGAGTTTCAGCTAAAACAACTGTGAAGTTAATGATATGACTTATCTTTAAATGCTTTGTATTGTGAATGTAAGTGAATCGCGACGCTCCTTTTATGTGCATCTATAAAGATGTAACATTTTTTAAGTGTGCGGTTATAGGTATACTTATACTCTAATGTATGATCGAATACGATTGCCCATGCCAGATCGTGAATTTGAGTAGGTAGCAACTCAAAACATGAGCTATATTCAGCGTGTGTTAATCAGTCCTCACGGACTACTATGCATAGACATTGCTAAAACAGTACGAAAACCTTCATTCCAAACAGGACCCTCCCACACTGTAAAGCAGTTTAATTACAACAGCACGAACTTTCAAACTGTACACAAGCGAATCAGGTATCGTTAGAATCCCGCAAAGTTTAAAATTAATTTACCACAACAAGTTCTTCGACACATTCTTTATGGAATGGGGCTGTGTGGTACATGTTTGCCGATCAGCTTCTAAACGTTCCGACGCTTGAATGTTAACAATACACTCTAAAGTAATTCTAGTATAAAAAGGATTATTTGAAATTTTTAGTAAAGCATCCGTAGTAAAATTTTCACCAATATTCAGGTTTGTGAAACAAAATAAAACTGCACAATTGAGTGTAGACTTCTCGGTTAATTTTTCAAAAGGGCGTATAAGCAAGTGACAGTTTCTCTTTGTTTACTTTCTCTTTTATTAATTACCAAGCGGTTTCCACGTTTATCACTCAACTCTTTGCATGAAATGATACCCGAAACTTCCGACTTCCAAACAGAATAGTGATATCAAGGAACATCTTTTTAATCACATCACAATAATCGAAAGAGAGAGTGATTAAAGAGAAACTGTCACTTGCTTATACGCCCTAATGAAAAATCAACCGAGACTTGTGTTTATTCAGAACTTTTAGTACATAATAGTATGCCACAATAAATTAATCCAAACAAACAGACCCTTCCCTGTTAGAAAAACATCATTTAAAAGCAATTTATGGGTACATAGGGATGTTCATTTTTCATTTTCGAAAAAAAACACGATTTGAGCAATATACTTTTTGTTTCGTAATTCATAATTATGAGACTGAAATATTGATTTTAGGTAGTCTTATCATAGAAGAAAACAACGAGCGGTTTCAATGCATCCTCCAGAAAGTTTGGCACCCCCGTTATCCCTATCCCTATCAAAACAGAAATAGTTTTGCGGAAGGCAATTGATGCAGGTGAAAAGTTCGCACTTCTGTACCTACTTATTGGAATTTCTCAGGAAGCTTTCCAATTTGCTATGTACACTGCCAGGTGTCTGCCCGTTGCCTTGCACCTCTAGTTAACTACTGTTCGGTGGCGGTAGCCACAATTGAAATCACTTTTCTCGACATCTAATCAACCAGTTCTACATTGGAAATTCTGTTCTTCGGTGGCTAGTGGTTGTTCAAAGGTTATTTGGTTGGGATGTTTACTACGCAGGATTACTCGTCGTTAGACAAAGCTTGAGATAGAACCCAGATCTATTCGAGGTGCGATTCATTAGAGTATACCACTTCAAAACGTTTAGATATTTGAAAGTAACATTAATACATTGCAAAATGTTCAAAGAAGCATGTGATCCATTGAAACATACTAGTATGTACCAGAGAGCTGAAGAAGGTTGTTTATCACACGGCAGATTTGTTCACGTGCGAGTTTATCTAATTGGATATTTATTCTGTTGGTTTCATGGATTTTTACAGATAGCGAGGACAGTGATGGCGAAGGAGGACTTGGAAACGTTAGTCGGGTTATCATCCGACCTCCAGGTAAGTTTTGTGAGATCGGTTGAATACTTCCACTTATTGTTTCCATATGAACAACAACAACAACAATATGGATGACTAAGAAGTGACAATGAATTCTGAGTTTTATATAAACTTGAAATTTGGAACAATAGATGTGTACATGTACTAAAAACTGTGTGGTAATAGAAAGTGACTGATACGCAATGGAAACCTGGGGTGGCATTATGTATCTTGATTCGATTAAAATTTTATCGAATCGACCATCTCTCGTATTATGGTTCTCGATCGTTGAACTTCGTTCGAGTTCACAACCAAAGAGGCAAACGTTTCATTTCAAGATAAGTGTAAAATACAGTTTGGACATCTCTGAGATATTGAAGATACCTACATTTCGGATCATTTGGACCGTTACATTAGATGGCATGATTTTTCAATCGGGCATTTTCAACAACCAATTACTCTTAAACCGGGACTCCGATAGGCTTTTTATTTAAATCGAAGCTTGGAAGAGCTACGTGAAAAGCAAGTGTCTAAAACATAATCACATACACTTTCAGAAGCCTAGCAATTCCTGCGAACGACATCCGCTAGTTCCCGAGAACCTTTCAGTCATTAGATTCCGATTAATATACTGATCGTCGTGCAGAGGTTGAAAAGTGTATAATGAACTGGGAATTCCCCAAGGCAAACAAATCCAAATGCAGATGGAAATCAAGATAGTGCTCAATAGAGTATTTCTTCCAATCTGATAAACTCTGCTGATCACTCTGCCCAAACGACTTGACTTTAATAAGGAACATTCTAATGTACCACTAGAACTGCGAAAAACAATTTTCTCGTCCGTTATGAGAGCCGTTCAACCAAAACTGGTTAAGTTTTTTATTACACGGATACGAATCCATTACCGGTACCATGATTATTAAATCATGAACATCATGAAACAAGTCTTCTCATATGATCATCCCTTTTACTGATGTTTTTGAGCAATTTTTTTCATATCATGAGCAATAACTCATCTCCCATGAGTATGATGATATGATCTCATAAGAAAACATGTTTCATGATTTCTCAATCAATTTTATCCGTCTATGTTTATTCAAATTCCCACTCGACAGATTTCCTCCAGACGGCCAGCTATTTTTGCCGGAAATCTGTCAGAATTCCGGCAAGAGTCCGACAACAATGCAACTACCGTTTCCGGCAGAGAATTTCGCTTAGGTAGCTGTTAACGGTTTTGTTTCGGCCAGATTCTTGACAGACAATATTGGCAAAAATGTTTTGAAACGGTTCTACATTTTTAGCACCTTGATTTTTTTTATCAATAAAAAGTACATATGAAGGGCAATAAGTTATTGCCCTTCATATATACTTATGGAAAACGCTATTGTCAATAACATTGATTTCTCACTACCAAACATACCCATATTTCAATCTTATTTACCTCGTCTCAAGAATTGTTTTTTGTATGTACATGCGGGATTGGCGAATATCAAATGAAATCGAGCAAAAAAATTTAAAAAGAGCGAATTAAACAAGACGAGAGCGAGAGAATGACGCAATTTCGCTGGGCAATTTTGACAACAACCGGAATGCAGCCCCTTTTCTGCCTGTTTGCCAGAATCCCTCACAAGCGGGTTTTACTTTCGACTTCAGAACTATGGGATGATATGAACAAAAGTATGAAACAAAACATAAATAAGCACTTGATTTTCACTCTGCATTTGACAGATGGCTTAACCGATGCTTACAAACTGAAATGAAAGGTTTCTTTAAAGTTTTTAAATTTATTCCGCTTCTGATATCCGGTCCCGGAATTACAAGTCTTTAACATCAATAGTTTTTTTTCCGGATTCACAGGGTAAAATAGAGTACTATGCACAGGGTAGATTAAAATCTCGGAAATTATAAAAATTCCCACTGAGGTCTTTTTTACGCGATTTTTTTATGCTGTTTTTCCGAAGTTATGCATTTTTTTTTTACACGGATTTCCGAAGTTACGCGGATTTTCGAAGTTAATTGTTTATGATATTACACCATATCTGGACGTCTCATGCATTTCTAATATATTTGATATAAAAAAAATTTTTAGTTTTGCGTTTTTCTTTACGCAGATTTTTGAAGTAACGCAGTTTTTTTACGCGATACGTAACCCCCGCTTAAAAAGAGACCTCAGTGTACAAATATTAGGTTTTGTAAATTACCAAAATTGCCAGTAATTGACCATTTCGCCGAAATCAGCAAACTAATTATGTTATTTCACTGTTATATCGGTAAACAGGGGGTTGGGGTTTAAAGTGGAAACTAAATTTTTAGTCGATGTAATTTCTGAACTGTTTTTTGTTAAAATTAAATAAATAATATTCTAACCATCAATTCTTGACAGTATATTGGCTGTATAATCTTTCATAGATATTTGTGAATATAAACGGCATTATCATAAGACTTTATAAAGTACCCCGCCTTGCCCCTTCACGAGGCATGATGGGAGAATTTTTTTTTTCAAATCGTGCTGAACTTAACTAAGATATATTTCTCTAAATATTGAATGTTTTATTGAACCATTAACTCTGCAATTGTTATTCAGCATTATACGTATCTTTTTTCAGGATCTGGAACTACCGGATGATGAGTGTTGAAAACTAGTATTTCAAGCAGGTGTTTTCATAGATGACGTTAAATTTAAGTCTTCAAACTAAGTACAATCTTCTGGTTGACAAGTTCAAAGTACCCGTGGATCTTTTGGCAGTACAGAACAAGTTCTGAGCAAGCTTCTCGTTGCCAAACAGCTGACCTAAGACGGGCTTCGAATGCTATTCATGAACTATGTGAGCTGCAGTATATTGAAAGATGGCTTTTTGGTCAAGTATTACTTCACAAAATATTTAACAAAACCAGTTAAAGGCCGGTGTTTCAAGGAAATATCTCTTAATCTTCGGAACTAAATGAGAACAACAAGCTGTTTAGGAAGAATCTTTCTCTTTTATCAGAACATTTGGTTATTTGGGCTGTTAGTTAATCAAAACTTTGGCAATGCTGGTATACGAATTTTGTTCCCAATAGTACCAGAAGTTGTGCTCGGAAGCTACAAACGGAGCTCGCATCGTTTTCTCACAGTAATGCATATGCTCATTGAAAAAAAATTTTTACCGTTATGTGGATTAAAATAGTTAAATATTTCTAAATTATAGGATGAAACCGAAGACATATTAACAAAACATCCAGTAAAGTCTTTTCAACTTGAGTACCGCGTTTAGTCACAGTCAAGCAAATACAACAACGCGTTGATGATTCAGAGCAGTGTTTGACTATGTTTACAAGTAATAAATCAAATTTTTTGCGTCGATATATGACAATGTATAAGACATGGATCCATCACTTCACTCCGGAATCTGAACAATCAGCTGAGAAGGTAACAATAATAATGGTTAAACCTATTTTGAGACAAAAGACAAATTCGAATTCCGTTAGTATGATTGCATTGCTCTTGAAAGAGATTGATGAATAAAATCAATTTTTGGCAAAAAATTAGTATTTCGGCACCATAAACCTAGGGCCGGAATAACCGAAGTGAAATTTTTAGACGATTGATGGCTCGTTCTATAAGTAAGAATACTTAGGGGTTTCTTAGTAACTGATTGTGGTGAAACTAACTATCAAACAGTTTTTAAAAATTTACAGTAAGTGTCTTTTTATTAACCAAACGAAAAAAATCTTGAAAAGTTCATCGAATGGATTGAGGTACATTAGAGCCACATTAGTCCACTTGCTGCCAACACATTTCGTTCGAAGATAATTTCTGGTGGACTCGACGGACTGTGCAGTGTTTTGGAAGGCGCATAGGCATAATTCCGATCAACAACAGGTTGGAATTTTCTTCATTCGTTTCTGTGAAAAAAATCGAATCCCAAAATCAAACAAACACAAAAAAATTTACGAACAATCCTTTAGATCCATTTTGTTTACAGTTTACGGTAATTGTTTAACAGTTCAGCAATTACCGAACGATCGGTAAACAATTTAATTACCGAACTGAACACCGAACGTTCGGCTGTTGACAATTCGGTAAAAAATTATCGAATTCTGCGAAATTTTCTAACAATAATTTTGTGAGATAATATTATTAATGACAATAAAACAATGATAATAATAAAAATAAAAATAATAAATATAATATAGCATAACATAGTATAATACAATGCAATATATAATAAATAATATAAATAATAAACAGAATGATGTGTTTCGACACACCATGTAGAACAGGCTTCAATTATTAGTCATTTTGCACCTTCTCATTCTGCTACTATTGCATAAAGCGATAGCACCAAGGAGAGAGTCGCTTAACACAAACTATATTGTGCCTCTAAAAATACGTGATACACTGTGAGTCTAAGTGTGCCACGTTGTTCCCCATGAAACAGCTACTTGTCAAAACTGAACCCTTTGTATGCCGCAACTGTGCAACTGTATGAAAACGAAAGTGCCAATATTGATAAATGCGCCAACGCATTGTGTTAATGTGTGATTGGCACATTGTTCTGAGCGTCCTCCTCTTGGATAGCACCCAGTCGACACCGTTCTATTGACCAAATGCCATCATACACTCAAAATAATAATCATATTATAGTTACGTGAAAAGTTATGTGAATATTTTCCACCCTACTTTTCACGTAGGTTTTAATGGACTGGCATTTAAAAGCTGTTTAATGCATAATCCAGTAAAAGTTACGCGTTTCATAGGTAAAATGTAATGTACTGTTCATATCACATTTATCTATCAGTTCATATCAAATTTAGATACCAGAAAATTACTATTTTATATATTGGTTGAAGTCAAAAGGGAGATTCCAGATTTTTATATAAATTTATGAAATGAAAAATGCCATGAAATATAAAACATTTATTTCAGAAAATTGTCATATAATTCTAATGGCTTAAAAAGCAACTAATAACGTCGTGGTATCTCAAATCGACAAGCCTTCAGAAATCGTTTATGTTTTCACTGCCATCCAACCGAAGCCGAAGTCGAGATCCAAGAACTCCCACAACACTACCGATGCAGGTTGAAGTCGCATTACATGGTTCCAGTGTCTCTAGCTTCATACCGACGGCCTGTTTGAAGCATTCGGCAGGAGCGGGTAAACTTCCGGACTCACGCAGGCACTCGGTCCAGTTGAACACATGGAAACTTTCATACCGGAATTGTCCGGTCGATGAAGTAATAATTGTAATTAAATAACTTTTCTCGCAAATATTTACACTACTTACACTTCGAGGGCCACTGCTCACCATGTTCAAAATCGAGTTTCTCACACTGGAAATTCACGTAGATTGTTTGACGTTTGGTCAATTCACGTAAACCTTATGTGATGACTCTATTCATTTTAGGGGATGTTCGTATAACATTCATTTTCGTCACGTAAAATATTCAATTTGACATTTGAAACCATTCTACGTGATTTTTCAAGTGAATCGAACGTGAATTTTTATTTGAGTGTAGATAGGGGAGGCATGAGATAGGAACTTGTATGAAGTTAAAGACTGTCCCAAGAAGTATAGACGCTCTTCGATTTCGCTGTAAATAATTCACAAGTGTTAGATATTCAAATTTTATTCGATATACTGAATGTTAGACTACAACAACAGAATATTAGTCTCAACATTTGCTACTTAGCCATAGTAGACTAGCTGGCGCACCTTCTTGCGAACGTTCCTCATTAAATTCCGTACAGACTTCTTGGCGACAAGTTTTGACACTTTTTTCCAATCTTTTTCGAACTGTTGAATGGTTTCGGCTGCCGCGACATGTTTCCTAAGATGTGCCTTCGTTAATGCCCAAAATTCCTCAATTGGTCGAATGTCTTTTGGGACGAAAGTGACATTTTTGGTAGTATACCATTCTACCGATGATTTCGAGTAGTGGCAAGAATCAAGATTTGGCTAGAAGACAACAGGATCCTTGTGGCTTCGAATCATGGGTAGAAGTCGTTTTTGTAAACATTCCTTGATGTATATTTCGCTGTTCATTGAAGCAGTGGTGATGAAGGGTTTCGAAATCTTACCGCAGCTACAAATTGCTTGCCAGCCCATAGCTTTCTTACCAAATTTTTCGACTTCAATCGATGCCTCGGACTGGTTTAACACTTGCCCTTCTCGCACCGTATATTTTTGTAGTCCCGGCAAGGATTTGTAATCGAGTGCTCGATTACAAATCCTTGCCGATTTAATTGATTATCAATTAAATCCTACTGGAGTATTATTTCAAATGTAATATATATACTATCTTAATCAAAAAGTGCGAAGATACAGTTCGAGCGATCGAGTTAAAAATTTTCATTGTTCTTATGGGACCCAAAAGGAATACGAAAAGTTGTGTGGAACTGAAATCTAAATTTTGTCCCACCCTACTTCACATGCAGAAATTTTTCACAGTTTTTACGACTTTCTCCAGAATCACCTGCTACGTCAAATGAAACAACTCTAAAACTACTTACTTGACTATGAACAAAATTTATCCAGTATAAGAATGGGTAGAACTTAATCGATAATATCTCCTGTTGTACTTCAAGGCAGCTACATAATTTAACATCAGCAGTTTATGATCAAGTTTTGAGCAATATGGGATAACCACAAATAACTCAAAATTGAAGTTTTCTTAAATGTTTGGTATGAACAAGCATCAAGGTAAAATGCGGTGCCAAAATAATGCGCGCAAAATTCCAAACACATGAATTGAACGAATCATCGCACAAAGCGTATCGTAAAAAAAAATCGACACAAAGAAATACGGATTATTTGCATTGGTTGAGTTCTGCGGGCCTAAGACAAATTTTGTTCGCTAGTAAACGGTAGTAGACGGTCAGCTTAGTCATTCAATTCACGATCAAAATGCTCTTATAATTGATTTTCTCGCATATAGCGAAATTATTCATTCTTTGTTACAAATAAAAATCTTTGGCATGAGCTGTGTACCGCTCATTCGGTTCATAAGCGAGAAATGTGGATGCTGAGTGTGATACTTGTTCTGATCGACTGATCACCTATTCATCTATGTAATTCCTTGGAAACTATTTAATACTCAGATACATTGTAGTTCCCATAGAAAAAAAACGAGTAGTCAACATTTGGCTGTTCATAACAATACACTACAACTTTATGAGTTGACGAATTCGGTCAGTTATTATGAATCTAATGAAATGCTTTTTTTAATATTCTCATGAACTTCGCCATTCCAAATTCAAAATAGCCAAAACCGAGCAAATAATTTTTTTTTATTTTTAATTCAAGACTTTTGCTGTGATATCGTAACTATATATCTCAGATACAACAATTAACCAAATATATTTTGACATTTCCCAAAAAGATACCCTTGAAAATACAAAAAAACGAATTCATTTATTTTTTTTTTTATTTTTTTATACGTCGGTCTTCGCCATCCTACCATTTCACCTACAGTATAATGAAAAATGTGGTTATTCCAATTTTTTCGATAGATTCGACATAAATGTATTTCTATTATGTTTGTTTACCTTTTCTATTTTAAATAGGTGTAGAATTCGCCCAAACTAAAAAAATCGAAGTGTGGAAAAGCATGTCAGTTTTATTGAATACAAATAAAAATCATCCAGTTATGTATCTGACATTACCAACCCATCTTTTCATCTACAGGTCACAGCGGGAAGGCGAAACGCGGTCATCTCTGCTTCGATGCAGCCTTCGAAACCGGTAACCTGGGACGGGTCGATTTGGTGGGTGAATTCGAGTATGATCTCTTCCTGCGGCCTGACACCTGCAATCCCCGGTACCGTTTCTGGTTCAATTTCACCGTAGACAATGTGAAACAGGACCAACGGGTAATATTCAATATCGTCAACATCAACAAAAGCCGAACGCTGTTCAAGGACGGTATGACACCACTGGTCAAATCCACCAGCCGACCCAAGTGGCAACGTCTTCCGCGGTGTGAGGTGTTTTACTACAAATCTGCCGTCCATCAGAACCACTATGTTCTGAGCTTTGCATTCGGATTTGATAAGGAGGATGAAGTGTACCAGTTCGCATTGACGTATCCGTATTCGTACTCTAAGCTGCAAGCGTACCTAAGCGTGTTGGAGAGTAAATACCCAAACTCGTTTGAGAGAACGACGCTTGGGATGACAATTGTAAGATACTTTTTTCCTTGAACTTGAACTGTTACTGTTGGTTTTAATCTGATCATTTGTAGCAAAACCGCAAGCTGGAACTGGTCACTTTCGATGATGTTAAAAAGCCGGATAAGGTCGATCATAAAAACTTGATTCACATGGTGGTGGTTTTGGCAAGGATACACCCGGGAGAATCACCTGCTTCGTACGTAGTGCAAGGGCTTATCGAATACTTGGCTGCAGCCAGTCAACCCGTTTCGAAAGCTCTGCGTGAGAATGTAGTGTTCAAAATCGTACCGATGCTGAATCCGGATGGTGTGTTTCTTGGAAACAATCGATGCAACGTAATCGGTCATGATTTGAATCGAACGTGGAACAAATTGTCTCACTATACCCATCCGACACTGACGGCAGTTATGAAAATGATTAAGGAGTATGACAACTCGAGTGTAAGTTTCCTCTCCAGGATCCGTTCGTAGATGTAATAAATTAATTCATATTTCCAGTGTTATCAGGTTGATTTCGTGATCGACATTCACGCCCATTCGACCTTAACGGGAACATTCATCTACGGAAGTACGTATGACAACGTGTATCGCTATGAGCGCCACTTGGTATTCCCTAAGCTGTTTGCGTCAAAGTGTGAAGACTTCTGCCAGGAACACATGATGTTCAATGCCGACGACAGGAAGTCGGGAACCGCCCGAAGACACTTTGTCGATGCGTTGAGTGATACCGTTAACACCTACACATTGGAGGTGTCGATGTGCGGGTACTTTCTAAATGATACCAACATAATGACGCAGTATACCGAGGATGGATGTAAGTATAAGATTTTTTTTCAATATTAGCTGCGACAAAAGAGTAATTTTTGTTTCTATATTCATAGGGAGTTTTCCTAAATTATTTTGATTTTCATTATTAGGGTAAACAAGAAGAGTCACTTTCTTTAAGGGGTGGGTAGGGTCTAATACTTTTGAAACATCATTTATAGTATTTTCTTATGGTAAAGCATTTCAAGAATATACTGTGAAATATTCGGAACAAAATTGAGCAAGTTATGGGCCTTCATCTTTACTGGTCTCATACTGCTTCTATTGACTTAAAAACTTGACAAAACATTCTTGAAATGTTCTATTATGAAAAAAAAAACAAAAGAAAACATATGATTTAAGGGCTCCCTAGAGCAATAAATTGTTTCTTTCGATTTTATAGACAAAAAACTTTAAACACGTTTTTCTCGATAGCAAGTTTTGAAAGTCCGTGTCCATCGTCCTTCAAAAACTACTGCACCATATTTTTTCAAATTTCGCACACACTTTCTACATGTAAAATACCAGACCCCAACGTTTCCCATTTCGTTGTTTGTTGTTACTTTGGCGAGGTTTTACGGTTACAAAATGGTGAAGCCACCAAAAATTCAAAAAACCAAATAGAAACGTTGGGGTCTAGTCACATGAGCTCCAGAACATACGTTCAAATTTTTTTTGATGATTCTTCGTATTGATTTTTAAGAAGTTTTTACTTCCTTAGTTAGGTTCCTGCTAGATGGATCGCTTTTACGGAGTGCGCCCGGGTCCATGGTCTTCTTTGGAGTACATTTTCATTCATTTGCAATGAAACATATCAAATGATCTAATGCAGCATTCGTAAATCAGAATAAATAATCACACTATCAGCAGAAATACCGAAGTCATTAGTACAACAAATTATCCCGATATTGAAATTCGCTTTTTTCCTGATGCATCCGGTAGTGTTTTGATGTAGGACTACGTCTTTCTTTACTATGCCTACTTGGGCGCATATTCAAAATTTCACAACACGAAAGTGTAACAAAATTACTCCTAATTTGAGCTCTTATTTTTTTTAAATAAATATTTATTGAAATATGAGTTAAAATTAAACTGCTAAGATTTAAATTGGGTGTTCAGCCACAAGTGGTGACTTTTCAGCCCTATTATAACATTCTTCTGAAGCGTTTTCTTCCTGGTGGAACAACAACTTGATCAAATTGGTACTGCATAAAGCATGGCTGATCGGAAATTGTTTATAAATTAATAATTTGTTCTTTAGACAGAGCTTACAATTTCTGTTTATAAGAGGATAAAAACATTTAATATATTTATTACACTTTGCCTGGATTCCTTCAATGTGATCCTTGAAAGTGAGTTAATTTGAACTCTTAATAATCCTTTTCCCCGTTTGAGTATTTTCTATAATTCTTTCACGAAACGAATGGAAGAAGATGTAAAATTGTTCTTAATATCATGTTTATTACGTAAACATTGTTTAATGTTAAATAGTGAAAAATAGGTCCAAACACGAAACATCAAAATCAACCGAACCTATAAATAGACCCTGTTGCACGTTTGCTAACTTCAGTCTATGAAAATCCATGAACGAAGACACATCGAGTGCGCCGGCCTCCATCCACGTCAAGACAATTGACTACTCCTGGTAATATTCAACTGGTGCTTCAGTCAATGGCGAATATGAGGTTCTGTTCCTGAAGCCTAAACGCGACTTCCGGTGAAACTCTCAACGGGTGAGCACGTTGCATCGTGTTAATCCGGAGAAAATTCGAGTATTTCGCAAGAAAGAAAGGATTTTCAGCCGTAACAGATCGGCTGAAAAGTTCGTATCGTTTCTATGAGAGGGCGCCACTAGAATTAAATCCATACCATTTTCAGTTAGTACCAACCTTCAAAAGATACGTGTATAAATTTGACAGCTGTCTGATTATTAGTTTGTGAGATATTGCATTTTGAGTGAAGCTACTTTTGTTATTGTGAAAAAAATTAAAAAAAAAGGAATTTCGTGTGTTGATGAAACACTACTTTTTGATGAAAAAAGTGCCGCCGATACCAAAAAATGGCTTGATGAGTGTTATCCAGACTCTGCACCGGGCGAAGCAACAATTCGTAAGTGGTTTGCAAAATTTCGTACTGGTCATATGAGCACCGAAGACGATGAACGCAGTTGACGTCCAAAAGAGGCTGTTACCGATGAAAACGTGAAAAAAATCCACAAAATGATTTTCAATGACCGTAAAGTGAAGTTGATCGAGATAGCTGACACCCTAAAGATATCAAAGGAACGTGTTGGACATATTATTCACGAATATTTGGATATGAGAAAGCTTTGTGCAAAATGGGTGTCGCGTGAGCTCACAATCGATCAAAAACAACAACGAATTGATGATTCTGAGCAGTGTTTGGAGCTGTTATATCGAAATAAAACCGATTTTTTTCGTCGATATATAACAATGGACGAAACATGGCTCCATCACTTCACTCCGGAGTCCAATCGACAGTCAGCTGAGTGGACTGCACGCGATGAACCGAACCCAAAGCGTGGAAAGACTCAACAATCGGCCGGTAAGGTTATGGCGTCTGTATTTTGGGATTCGCATGGTATAATTTTCATCGACTACCTTGAAAAGGGAAAAACCATCAACAGTGACTATTATAAAGCGTTATTAGAGCGTTTGAAGAACGAAATTTTAAAAAAAAACGGCCTCATTTGAAGAAGAAAAAAGTTTTGTTCCTTCAAGACAATGCACCAGTCGATGAAAACCATGCTGAAATTGAACGAATTGGGCTTCGAATTGCTCCCTCATCCACCGTATTCTCCAGATTTGGCCCCCAGTGACTTTTTCCTGTTCTCAGACCTCAAGAGAATGCTCGCTAGTAAAAAATTTAGAAGCAATGAAGAGGTAAATCGCTGAAACTGAGGCCTATTTTGAGGCAAAAGACAAATCGTACTACAAAAATGGTACCAAAAAGTTGGAAGATCGCTATAATCGCTGTATCGCCTCTGATGGCAATTATGTTGAATAATAAAAACGAATTTTGGCAAAAAAATGTGTGTTTCTATTAAACGATACGAACTTTCCAGCCGAACTGTTACTTTGACGATTCGACGCATGCAAAACAGCGAGATTTTCGCTTGTAGTCAAGTGAAAATAAAGTCCATTGGACTATAAACGAAAATTAACTGGCAATATAGCCTTAGTTGCTGTGCCATCAATTCGGCGTAATCTCAAGTGAGGCGACGCCAACCAGAAAAGAAGAAGAAGTCTAAACGCAGAAAAACAAGTTTTCCTGTCAACATATCTGCTGTTGGGCGTTCGCAGTGTGAGTTTCGTTTCAAGCAAGAGCAGTTGTGTCATCCAGCTGCTAGTCGTTTGCATTGGAAAAAAAGAAAACCGAAAAGTGGACAACCATAGGAAGAATAGTCTGATTAGCTTTGTGCACTTTTCGCAGTGCGAAATTCGCACCAAACAAGCGCAAATAAAACATGCATTTGGCTGCATCACGTTCGAGAAAAATGGTCCGATCAGTGTTTATTATCGTAGAGAATTCCAAAATTTGGCAACCCTGCACGCTATACAAAATTGAATGAAGCACACTGTGTGCTAGGCAGTGGCGTTTTCTTCTTCCGATCCAGCATGTAGTCGGATCCGAATGAAATTGCACAGTATCTTTTACGAAACTGAGAGCTTTAATTTGAATCATGATTTGTGAAAATCAGTTTAATTGTTGCAGAGAAATCGAAGCGAGTTCCGTTTTCGGAGCTTTTCTTCACTATTACCAGTGCGTTCGGAAGCGGAAACCGGGGACTAGTAGTCCCAAAGTAGTTTTATACATCCCCTTACTAACAAGGTCTGCCAACTAGATCAATTTACCAGTAACTTTTGTAATAATTTGCACATCGTTTTGGAAAAATTCTCATGAAATTGAAATTTGTTCACTTATCGCGCTGTAATTCCGGAACCAAAAGTCGGATTTCTAGAATACAAACGCAATCTTCCGAAACCAAATAGTCCTTTTAAGGACTACAAAATCTTAAACGGTCGAACGGTATCAAATCAGTTAATATCTATACACATCTCCAATGCAGTCCTACGTCAATCTCGCGGCTATGTCTCTAACTACAAGTTTTTTCATCATTTTTCTATAATCTATTACAAGTAAAACAATATCACACATATGTGTGAGAATTCCTTAGGAATTCTGATTCAAAGTGATGTTTGAAGATTTTTTTGAAGAACTCATTTCCAAAATATGAGAAAATTATCCAAACATCCAACTTTGATTCCATTTGATAATTCTCATTTAGTTTAAGAATGCTAATTGTACATTGTTGCAACACTAGTGCTTGCAAGTTTAAATTTGTCCATATGGTTAATAATCAAATTCCTATCTGTTGCTTCTTCAGATATGCGAATCGGTCGAAATCTGGCACGGACATTTCTGGAGTACTATCGCTTCACCAACATTCTACCGATTCCTCCGATGGACGAGCTTCGATCACGCAAAGGGCGCCCACGAACGCACCGACCGAGGACCCGTTCCAGAAACCGTAGTGAGGTACATTTACGGCCGAAAACAGTCCGTACCTATGCACCAATTAGCTACACCGACCTCTCGATCTGCTACGATAGTTCAAGCTCCCCGGAAGGATCACCCATTCGCTACATGTACTCGACCTACGGTGGCTTCCGAATGCGGGCTCTTGGAGTACCTGATCAGTATTCACTGTCCAACATCCAGGCGGCTCGGTTTAGTAATCTAGATTTCAGCAACGATTTCCGGTTTAAGGTTACGCCCAAAGCCAAGACAGGTCTGGACCACAAAATGCCCCCGATCGAGATATTAAACATTCCGCCAAAACCCTGCCTTACAATAATCGATTTCAATCAACTAACCCGTGGAGGTCTGGAGGAAGCCACCTCCGGACGTACATTCGAACGGGAAAAGGATAAAATTCGTCGCCATATAATGAAAAGCAGCTCAAGAAAGGCGTAGACTTAAATCTTTGTACTTTATTGTTAAAATTTGTAATAATTCTCTATATGTAATTCTGTTATACACGCTACTATTAACTCGGCGAAGGATTCGTTCCCACAGATCAGGACCTGAACGGAATCCGGCGCGACTTTTTCTAATAAATTTTGTATATCTTGCTTTTCCAATCTGTGATTGAATATCTGTTCGTTATATCTTTTCTTCGATGACAAACATAAGCAATTTCGACTAGTTCTACCTCCACATGAACATTTCTCTCGAGATAGGTAAATTACCGATTTGAAATTCCAATAGTGACTCATAGCTTGCAGATCTGATCTTAGCAGAATGCTATCCATGTCCTTACAGCAGTACCACAGATTTAACAGTGTTTCATCCTCTTCATCGTTCAAAATGTTCGCCATGATTGAGTAAACAGGGGCCAATCCAACTCCCTGTACGAAACCAAATAAATGTTTATGCATATTCCTCTTCCAAAAGAATCCAGTGTAGGCACCTTTCCATTCCGTAACATCATCGGTATGTAACGTAAGTAAATATTCCGACATTTCTCCGCCAGATTCCAGTTTAATCAGTACATCGAACGATTTTTCGTCACAATTCACTCTAATTGGAGTATACGGACGGCTTAGATACAAATCAAGTTCAGTCTTATCATGCTTTTCAACAACTCTTCGCCGATCACGTGTTTCCGTGTTCTTGAATTGCGCCATCGAGCTTCTCCATTTTGAAAATATGCTATTAAATGGTCTATTCGCGAACCGCCAATTTTTGAAGATGCGCAACATCAAATGGCTACCCGGTGCAACTATCAACTGCTTCTGCTGTTCTTCATCAGTAGGCACGAGCCTAAACCGAAACAGGAAAGTATTATCCATAATCTGCTCTATGAGAGTGCACTTGAATGCCCTGTAGTAACCAATGGGAAGTATACTTGATTCGTCAACATTCCGAATTAGATTTTGGGATCGAATTATCTGATCTAAAATACAATTGGTACATCCTGATCCGCAGCACTCTGAAGAGATTTCTTCACTTTCCATTTAAGCTTCAAAATAAAATAAACCATTAAATAATTAGAATATGAAGTAAAATATTAAACTACTTACGACTAGTAACGCTGCATAACGCCAGTGCATAATTCGGCGGCAAGCGGCTCGGAGCTCAAATTTTATAAGCGTTGCCAAGTTGACCGGTGTTTGAAATCAATGTTTTGCGAGTGATGCGTGGAATAGTTTTATTTATATATCTGAATACGTCTGCATGAATTTGCGACCAAAGAAATAGAAAACGTGATTCCAATGCCTTGAGCAAATCGTTATAGCAAGTGAGTGTGTTAAAATCATAAATATTGTGTGCCTTCATTTACTTTTCGACCTGGCATCACCACTCTTGAATGACTTTTCTACATATTTAAGCAGAGTTGCCACGTTCACAGTTAGGACAACAAATCGTCAGTTTCCTTTATGGCAAATATTTTGTAGACATTCTTCGAAATTTTAAAAACTGTTCGAACTCACTAAGCTATGTTATGGTCACTATACCGATACCGTTGAACTACTTCAAGTCCCCAGACATTTGAATCTTGTCTGCAAATATTAGAAAACTTTATTTGGCATCCCTGTCTTTAAGGACGACTTCGGCCGGACAATTGTTTATATTTATAGTGTTCAAGTTTTGCAGATTTCAGCCTATTCTATTCAGCCTTATTCTATTCCACTAATTTGAAAGGATTACAATCACCAATTTTAAAGTATGACCGAATCAGTAGTTTCCAGTCGACACAAGGATTGCCTTCCCTGTCGTATCATTAGTGGAACTGGTGTTATCGGAATGGGCATCTACGTTTGGGTGCAGGCCCAGAAACGGCCCCAAAAGGTCGGTCGGTTCGCGATGTGCGGAATTGCGGCTGGTTAGCATACTGATTACCATACTCATTTCAAAAACCATACATTAACCATTTTCTCTGTTACAGTCGCGGGTGGAATTGGACTAACTAGAATTATCGATATCTATCCATTTGGCAACCCGAAGGATCCCCCAAAGCAATAAGACAGAAATTATAGTTGTACATATTTAAATGTTTAATTATTACGTTGAATAACGCGTACACATATTTAAGAGAAACTTCCTTACTTCATGCCAACTTTACCCAGTGATGTATCGGTTCTAGGGTCTGCAGTAATATTCTGTACAGCCACAATTGTCTCGTTAATGGCAGTTTGCAATTTACGAAGGTTTTGAATTTGCAATAATCGCAAAATCCGAGCTGCTTTTTCAAGGTCTTGATGATTTTCAAAACCCATTCCAATTCCTTCATCAATCGGAAACGGTTTCCCAGTGATAATTGGCTCTTTTAAAACTTCCTTGTTAAGCGCCGTCGATATAACATAACTAGCAGCCCTCAGAGATACCAAATGGTCCGGATGATAGGCAATGCCTAACTTTTCAGCTAACTTCCGCGAACCTTCTTCAAAATCTGGGCTTGTAACTGAAAACAAAAAGATATATAACCTATGGAACAATGTTAACAGAGTTTCTTACAGTCTAATTTATCAAACGGATTAGTGGATTTGATTTCCGGTGCAGCAGAGGATTTCTTTTCTTGCTCGATTTTTTGAGCAGCCGTTATCGACCGGTATCGATCAGCATTGTCGGAATACTCAAGTTTAATCGCATACAAGAACAACCATGTCAACTCTTCAGTTTTAGATTTAAGATTTGCAGGAAACCCGAGATCTATCTTGTATTTTGCATATGCCGGGTCCCAATCAGTCGCAGAACCTGTTTTCCTTAGGTTCGCGCGATCCTCAATGGTATAGTGTCGAATTTTTTGATCTTCTAACCATAACACAATGTTGCGAAACTCCTTCGGATCTAAGTTAAGGTACGAATATGAAGTAGTGAAAAACCTTGTTTACGTTTCTTACCATCTATGTTTATTCCACCCTGAGAAGGATACTCTAACGCAGCCAAATAGCGCTCAAACATAATGATCAAATCAATTCAAAACTATTTTTCTGATGCAGAGTATGTATAAATTTGGAAATTGAAAGCGATCAAAGTATAAACAGCAAAAGGAGACGCTATTTTCATTGTCAAAATATATCAAAACGTCAAAACAGCGTAATGCACTTCAGTGTAACGTATGTAACATATTTAACACTCAAACGCATCCCGGTAAAACAAACGTTCAACGGAAGTTATTCGTTGCACAGCTGATCCGATGAATGACCTCATTTCTGGGTCGGGTTGGGATTCTCGATTTTTTTAAATTTATGATTATATAAATTTACCGATCTTGATGCATTAAGTGTCACAAAAACCGAGTATGCTTTAATTTTATTCTGTTTTTATCCATGTGGATATATTCCAAAGACACCGGAGTTATTCCAGATCGCATTGAGGTAAGTCGGCTATGTCATTTGATGTATTCGATTCAAAAAACTAAAAATATAAATGGGAACAGCTCTGGAATAATCAGAAATGTGCAAAATTCACTAAAACGCACCAAACACACAATATGAATAAACTAAACTCCAAATTTCTCCAAGAGTACTGGAACCAGTCAAAACACTCCCGAAAAGAATTTTATGAATTAATATAAAAATGTGTTAAAAACAACAAATTCTATGTAAGAATGAACAAAATACTGTGTATAACTGTATGGAGGCCACAGAACCACTTAAAATTCAGTTGTCCGGTTTGTGATATAGTGCACATGACTATTTTTAATTTTTACGTTTAGCATTCAGCTCATCAGTGCATCAGCAGTTTATGTTGAACTGCTAACGCCACCTAACGGTTCAACATAAACCGCTGAGCAGACGTAGAATCATTGCTATTTGCAACGCACGTGTTTTACACTAAAAGGGCAATGTATATTCTGACATGGCGAAAGTAACGAAATTAAATTAACGGCAGTACTGGTCTCAAATTAGTAAATAACCTATTCGTTTTAGAATTCTTGCATAAACTATTGAAATTCGCTGGAAATTAACAAAAAGGCCTACCTTAGTCAGCACCATCCATTCCTCTAGCTAGAGTGTAATCAAAGACATCATATTAACAAGATATCCAGCTTTCACATTTCCCGAACAAATCATTGGCAACATCCTTTTTTGCGAGCATGTCGCCCCCAGACGAGCCCGCATCGAATCTTATACATAGAAGTAGGGGAGAAAAATGTCAAATTCGTGCGCGCCAAAATAGCAGGGTTGCGCTACCATACAATTGACATGATATGTTGAATGTGATGCCGTGCGATGGCGTTGCTGAACTGAAGATTGACTTCGCTCCAAGCTGACAGGGTCTGGTGTAATCAAATGGCGTAAGTCGCCTAACTTTTACACTCACCAAAGACATCATATTAACAAGATATCCAGCTCTCACATTTCCCGAACAAATCATTGGCAACAACATTTTTTGTGAGCATGGCGCCCTTAGGGGAGTCCGCATCGAATCTCGTAAACAGAAGTAGGGGAGAGAAATGTCAAATTCGGGCGCGCCAAAATAGCAGCACTGCGCACCCATACAATTGATATGATATGTTGAATGTGACACCGTGCGATGGCGTTGCTGAACTGAATATTGATTTCGCTCCAAGCTGACAGGGTCTGCACTAACCCATTCTCAAAATGAGCGTAATACCAATGACATTTATAATGTCACTGTCAATCGGGTTGATCGAGCCAGAAACGGGCAGTCGATTTAGAATTTTTTGCTCATTCCGTCATTTCGATAACGTGGGGTGGGTCTAAGTATCGGTTCAGTTGATGTTGCAAACTATTAAACAATATTGAATCAATAACCGTCACAAGATCCCACATTATCGAGATGACGGAATGAGCAATGAATTCTTACTCGACTGCATGTTTTTTTGGTGCTCGATCGGTTCAGTGCTAGAATTTTCGCCTGAGTTGGCTGCTCGATCAACCTGATTGACAGTAACATTATAAATGTCATTGAATATTCGCTCATTTTATGAATGTTTTAGTGTAAAATTCAGGCGACTTAAGCCATTTCACTACACTTCAGCTAGAGGAATGGATGATGCTGACTAAGGTAGGCCGTTTTGTTAATTTCCAGCGAGTTTCAACAGTTTATGTTGGGATTCTAAGAAGAACTGGTTATTTACTAGTTCTGTATATCCGAAAAACATGAAGATTTAAATTTGAATATTCAGATATAATATGTTTTCGTTTAAAAAATAATCTGAAAATCAGCACGAAAACGTGCAAAATCGGGAAAGAAGAAGACGAATTGACAATTCATTCCGCATCTTCTCACTCAATTCCGAATGATTTCCGAATCAACCGGTTGTAGGCGAAATTCATTCGGAATCGGTTGTTGCCCTGGAGTTGGAATTGATTCGGAATAGGGGATGGTGTAACCGACGACGTGTAACTGTAATGTCTTTTTCGAATAGAACTAGAGATCTATTATAAAGCGTGTTGTCTACTCGAAGGGTGGGTAAAAACTGTTTATTTCGGGTTTCGTTTTCAGTGGATACAATGTGGAGGGGAAATATAAGTGAGAGTTACAATATGGTATAAAATAAAGGTAAAGGTAATCAATTGCAGTAGTATTGATACAAACGTGTGATAATTGTCTAACATCTTCTTCTTTTTCATTTAGATCTGTATGACCCTAGCTTCTAAAACAATTGATAATCAGCTAGCTTTTTCGGTATTTGGATAGCACGTTTGGTGCGTGTACGTTCACTATCTTCTGTACGCACGATCCCTGGTGATTTGCTGGATGTGACAGGCTGCAGCGTTCCTGAATCGCAACACGTCGGTTTGGCTTGTTCCGTTTGTGAGGGTCCGGCCGGAACTTGTTTCACCATTGTGTTGTCACGATGATATTCACGACCCCCTACGTCTACGATCGTGGAACGGTCATTCACCGGTGCTACTACCGATCCTGGTTGCCATTCTTTATCCGTTGGCTTCAGTTTTACAAAGACAGGCTGCCCTACCTCGAGCTCAGGAAGAGATCGCGCCTTACGATCATAATATAGCTTTGCTTGTTGTCGATTGTTTCTGATTTGCTCTGTCACCCCTTCCACAATTTTTGGCAAGAATTTTTTGTCGATCATTGGAATACCACAGCGAGTTCGCCGATTAAAGAGTCTTTGTGCAGGGGAGCTTTCAGTTTTATTTGGGGTATTTCGCCATTGAAGGAGTAATTCCCAGAAGTCTTGGTTCGAATCATTCGCTTTTTTTAACAGAAGTTTCGCAATTTTGACTGCCGACTCGGCCTTCCCGTTCGCCTGTTGATGGTACGGAGCTGATACACTGTGCTTGAATCCCCAAACTCTGGAAAAATGCCCAAACTCTTCACTCATGAACTGGGAACCTCCATCGCTACTCACTTCCTGCGGTTTCCCAAATCTAGCGAAATTACGCTTACATATACGAATAATTGCTGCTGAGCTTTGAGTGTTCAATTCATCAATGTCGAAGTAATCTGAGTAGTGGTCTACTGTGATGAGATACACATGCTTCTGACTACCAGTTTGATGCTCACAGATGTCCATTGAAACTTTCTGATACGGGTACAACGGAATCCGGTGAGACTGCATAGGCTGTGATTGTTGATTTTGGGAATATTTAGCGCAAGTATCGCACTGTTGAACGCGCTGCTTTATCTGATCATTTATTCCGGGCCAAAACACTGTGTCTCGCGCCAGTTTGGTGGTGGCTTCGATACCCGAATGAGATCGATGTAACTTTTCAAGAATTTCCTTTCGGAAATTTCGAGGAATCAAAATCCGATCGTTGCGCAAAACTAGTCCATTCACGGTGCTTAGTTCGTGTTTGTACTTCCAGTATACTTGGATGTTTGCTGGCACTTCGTCGTATCTTTTTGGCCAACCGTTGATAATGAAACCGGCTATCACTTGCATTTCCGGATCCTGTTGGGATTCGGATCGTATTTCATTCACTCGTTCGTCTGATATGGGTAGATGTTCCGTGATGTTTATATGCTCTACATCTAGTGCATAGATTTCGAAGTTCTCACAGTTGCCTACATCACTCGGTGTAATGGTTGCTCTTGATAACATATCTGCTATGATGACCTCTTTACCTGGAGTGAACCTCAAAGCTATCTGGTATCTCTGTAAACTCAACATCATTCTTTGGATTCTTAGTGGTGCTTCAGTCAACGGTTTCTGAAAAATCTTGATAAGCGGTTGGTGATCGGTTTGTACCGCAACAGGTTTGCCGAGAATGTATATTTCGAATCTGCGACAAGCAAACAGGATCGCCAAGGTTTCTTTCTCGATCTGTGCATAGCGACGCTCAGTAGCACTAAGGGTCCTTGACGCGTAGACGACTGGCTGCCCTTCTTGAAGGAGCACAGCACCGAGTCCTACGCTGCTACTGTCGCACTGAATAACACTGTCTTTATTGGGGTCAAAATATCGAAGGATGGGAGCAGATGTCACTTGTTGTTTTAGACTGCTGAAAGCTTTTTCTTGTTCACTAGACCAAACCCATGGTTCTTTCTGGTATGTCAGTCTTCGCAAAGGTTCGGCTACCGAGGAGAGGCTTGGAAGATACCGAGCAAGGTATGTTATCGTTCCAAGAAAACGTTGCATGGAAGGTACGTCTGTCGGTTTCGCCATTTTCAAAATACCGCTCACTTTGTCAGGATCTGGTTTAATACCAGACGACGTTAGAATATGACCAAAAAATCTCACGCTCTCTTTGCAGAGTTTGATTTTTTCTGGATTCAGCCTTAAATTTTTTTCCTCCATTCGTCTCAGAAAAGCTTGCAGGTTTTGATTATGATCCACCATTGCTTCCGCTACGGTATCACCACAACCGAAAATCATGAAATCATCCATTAGTGCTCGTACGTTTCGCAGTCCTTGCATTGCTTCGTGTGCTTTCAACTGAAAAATCTCGGGTGCTGGAGCTATTCCCATTGGCATACGAAGCCATTTAAAACGACCAAATGGTGTCCAACACGTAGTTAACCTCGCACTTTCTTCGTCGAGAGACACCTGCCAAAAACCCGATTTGGCATCGACAGTTGTAAAAACTTTTGCATTCGCCAATTCCGGAAGCAGCTCATCTAAAGTCGGCATTTGGTAGTGCGGTCTTTTGAGCGCCTTGTTTAGTAAAATTGGATCGATACATACCCGCAATTTGTTATTCCGTTTAACTAAAACCAAATTGCTCACCCAATCCGTATGCTGATTCTCTTCCGCTATAATGCCTTCTTGTTCCATCTCCGCCAACACTTGGCGAAGCTCCTCCCTAAGGTTCACAGCTATGCGTCGAGGATGCTGCACCACCGGTGCAACGTTTTGGTCTACCTCCAAGTGCACTTTACCATCCAGTTGTCCTAATCCTGAGAAAACGTTTGGATGTTGCTTTAGGATTCGTTTAGCTGTTAGTTTATGATCTTCCACTATCGATGAACACAATTGGATCAGCTTCAAGTGAAGACATGATTTCAACGATAGAATCGGTTCTAATTCGAAATTCACGACGTGGAAAACTGCTTTGTATCGAATACCATCGTGTTCACAATCAATAACTGTTCTACCTAGCGATTCGTATTTCCCTCCGCCGATCACTTTCAATGTGGCTTTATTATTGTCTAGCTGTAATTTTCTGGTTGCCAGCATTTCCATGGCGTTCCGTTTACCGATCACGTTACAGGACGCTCCAGTATCTAATAAACATCGTTTTGGCTTGCGTTGGTTATTGACATCGAAGAAAATAATGTTCGCCTTTAGTAGTGTTTCGTCACTTTGATTTACTCCGTTCAAATACTGGCACAGTGAAATGGATTCCTCGTCACTTTCCTGCTCGCGATGCTCACTTCGCTGTTCTTCGACGTTGTAGAGTTTTTTCTTTTGCTGCTTGGCTTGGGTGGTCATTCCAGATCCTGATGGTTTGCATTGTTCCTTTTTCTTCTTGCACGCAATCTCATAGTGATTTTTCAAACCACAAAAGTGACATGTTGCTCCTCGTGCTGGGCACTCCGACAGATCCCGATGGTATGCTTTACTACAGAAGGAACATCGCTTGTTACAATTTTTCCCTTCAGTGATTTTGTTTACCGTATGCTGCTGTGATTCAATCCATTGGTTCCGCGTCATTTCTGCTCTAGTTACTTCCTCTGTTCGGCACTGTTCAATCACTTGTTCTGCTGTGAGATCCTGCTGTTCGATAAATCGCTTTTTCAACGACAAATCGCGAATGCCAGTGATGATTTTGTCACGAAGCATCTCATTTTCCATTTCGCCAAAATTGCAATCTTTTATAAGCTCCCGTGTTCGATTGATAAATTTTGTCATGCTTTCTGGTTCTGAGTTATCGTCTCCGGGTTCTTGCCGACATTGATAAAACTCGTACCGAGCTAGCTTTATGTTTTTACGAGGAACCATATACATAGAAAGTGATTCCATACAAGCTAAAACGGTGTTCCGTTGCTGCTCCTGCAAGGGCCACAAGTTAAAAATTCTTCTTGCTTCTGATCCGAGGGCGGACTTAAAGGTGGCTACTTTGATACGTTCGTCCAGCTGCTCAACTCCTGATGCGATAAGGTACGTTTCGAACTCATCCTTCCATATATTGACATTTTCCCGGAGGTTTCCGTTTGTTTTCAACGGTTCCGGAAAAGGGATGCTGCTGTTGATAATCGGCCGAGCTACAGCTTGCTGCTGTTCACCTTGTTCCATTTCTCCGATTTGTGTACTAATTGTATCGATAGTTTCCAATTTCGCAAAAATGACTGTTTCGAGACTATTGCGCAGTTAAAAAATATCCCACTTCTGACACCATGTTATAAAGCGTGTTGTCTACTCGAAGGGTGGGTAAAAACTGTTTATTTCGGGTTTCGTTTTCAGTGGATACAATGTGGAGGGGAAATATAAGTGAGAGTTACAATATGGTATAAAATAAAGGTAAAGGTAATCAATTGCAGTAGTATTGATACAAACGTGTGATAATTGTCTAACAAGATCAATATTGATATATCTGCATAAAATTTTCAAAACGACGAATGTAACATTTCGGCTGAACCGAGATAAGCGATGTTGAAAAATAATCGCTCAATTTTAAATCCTATTTAAAAATGAGTAATTGAATCAACCTCATCTCTTCACTAAATAGTCCAATTTTTATGCGCGCAACGTATCATAGTGAGTAATTCACAGTTTTAAACGACATAAATAACTTTTAGGCAAAGACAACACTTACGTCTTTTTATAATTTGATCATGTACATTGGACAGTGGTTTTTTCCTGGTTGACTTGACACATAAGTTGTTTTGTTTCTGTTAGTTAGGTCATTTTGTGGAAGTCGCAGTGTTCAGTCGTCGTTTTGTTGCTCGTTACTTACTGTGTCAAAGCCAGTTTTGCTTGAAAAGTCAGTAAGAGCTAGTTTTGCATTTCAAGTGGCAAAAATTGACCGTTCACTCGTTTTTTAGTGTGTTTTGAGAACTTTCACTTTCGTTTGACGAAAAATTCACAACGGTTTTTACGATTGGAAATAAGTGAGTTTCTTTCCAAATTAATCTACGTTTTTTAACAAGCTTAATAGCAACTCGAACCCATTAAATATCCCCAACTCTACAGATAGTCTCACTTTCAAAATATCATACTAGATCTGCTTTTTCGTGAAAAACTATTTTGTCGTTAAAGTCCGCTCATACACTTTTTTTTTTTTTTTGTTTCAATTATAGAGGCTTTAACATTAATGTCATTCGCCTCTTCGGGCTAGAAAAACTTTCTGACCCTATGTGCGGGGTTGGGAATCGAACCCAGGCGGGCGGCGTGAAAGGCATCGACTTACCCATCACGCTATACCCGTCCCCCTCTCATACACTTTTGTTTATGCCTTTTGTTATTGCCAATTGACAAAAGTAGCATTGATGATTATTTTTCATTGATTTCGACATACGTCAAATGTGTTGACTTTTTTTTAGTGAATTGAGAAACGGTGTTCGGGTAGTGCGTGTATTACAACATTCCTAACAAAATGTAATAAAAAAAAACTCGGTTTGTTTACTTTTGTTACTTAGGTCGTAATGAACATTTCATACGGATATAATATAAAGATTGCTTCAGATAGAATTGGAACAAAGACAATTGCCTGTATTTCAGTTATTTATTATTGAATTAAAGATCTTTTTCATACAAATGTAGCGTTTTCTTCATACTTTTAAGAAAAAATACGGATAAAATTATTCGTCACGGTTTCGAAGAAATTCCCGAATTTTTCCTGTAACACGGCTCATTAGGCGGCGCACACCTTCTTCGTCCATCGTTTTAGCTATCTTATTCCACCAGGTCGTAATCTGATTGATGTCTTTGATAACCTTTCCCTTTACCTTGAATCTTCTCTTCATGATTGCCCAGTATTTCTCAATAGGGAGGAACTGGGGGCAGTTGGGTTTTTTAAGGTTTTTCGGAACAAATTGGACTCCTTTCTCTGCACACCATTCTTGAACGACTTTGCTGTAATGACAGCTTGCCAAATCTGGCCAAAATATTACGGGATGGTCGTGGGATTGAATGAACGGCAAAATTCGTTTTTGGAGACACTCTTTTAGGTATAGTTCCGATATCATTGTCTTATTTGTAACGAAAACTTTTGGTTTTAGCCACAGCTCCAAATGCCCTGCCAAATCATAAATTTTCTTGCAAATTTGTCGGCAAAAACAAATTTAAATTTGGCTTGAACATCTCTCCGAGTCGTTGCCCAGTAAAATTTTTGACCTAGGATTTGCCCGAAGTCAGCCTTGACATAGGTTTCATCGTCCATCAGAAGACGCCCGTCGAACTTGGTCAGCACCTGGTCATATAGTTTCCGAGCACGAATTTTGACCACACTATTCTGTTTTATGGTCCGATTTGGCTGTTTGCTAGCTCGATACGACTTGATTTCTTCCCGTAGTCGAGTTCTCCTTACGGTACTATGGGCAGCACCGAATTTTCTGGCCAAATCACGGTTCGACAGATTAGGATTCCTCTTAATCATCTTCAAAATCTTACCACGCAGTTTCCGGTCGACAGTTCCACTCCGACGATTGGCTTGAGGCTTCCGAATCGTCGTCAATGTTTCCTTATACCGTTTGATAACGCGCCATACGGTATTTCTGGGCAATTTCAGCTGTTTATCTACCCTAAACGCAGACCACATTGGATTTTCCAAGTAACTATGCACAATTTTTTCCCTTCTTTCGGCTTTCATGTTGATTGTTTACAAAGTATGTACAGTCGATTTGCAGAATGTCAAAAATCATACGTGAAGCTGACAAAATTCCCGACACGTGGGCGCCAAGAACTTCCAAATCCGTCCACCAGGAGTGCCACAATATGAGCAAAAGTTTGTTCCAATTCTAAATGAAGCAAGTTTTATTTGCTAGAAACCAAATCTTTGCAAATAATCTTACGTCCATTGAAACTATTATAACTTAAGTCTACAATCAGCAAATGATCGATTTGAATCTATAAGGGTAAGGTCCCAGCCAGAGGTAAGTAACAATGCTCCATCTAACATTTCGGGCCGCGATTTGGACCAGTGAAAGAGGTAGGTACGGTGGTTAGTATTACTTTTCGAAATTTTTAAAGGACACCAGAAAATTGGAGCGGAAAACAATAGTAATACTATTAATATCTATAATAATAAACATATTTTTTTTGTGACTGGGAATATTAAATAATATAGTTCAAAAACTATACTATGTCGTATTTGAAAAACATTAGAATTGAGAAATATTTAATAATAATGGGTTGCCCATTTCGGATGGGAAGACTGATCGCATGCGGCTTACTCACCAGACCTAGCCCCTTCGAATTATCAACTATTAGCGACGATGGAACACACAGTCGATGGGCAGCACTTCTTCAACTTCGAAAATGTAAAAAATAAGCTTGTTCATTGTTCGAATCAAAAGAGGCGGATATTTGTATAGCCCATTTTACTAAGCTATGTTCTCCAAACTCGCCCGGCAGGTAAGCGGAAGAGTGACTAGCGACCATCGACCGAGTTATTGGGAAACGTATAGTACACTTTATGCAGCAGATATATCGCTGAGCTAGTGACTCATAGTAAATAACGGTCGCAAATAGAATCGCAACGTAACCAGGATCATTTGTACTCTTGAAGACATATTTGATCATATGTTCCGAAATTGAGAAACCTCCAACAAACTGACATCAATCACATTGGTATGGTCTAATAGTTGCGACAGTTATGACCAAAACCCTAATACTACAGGAATCATATTCATTAGGGACTTTCAAGTTTCGGCAGTTTGAATCGTCCGTTTGATTATTCAAAACTAGTATTCAACTTTCCGCCATTGCCCCTAATAACATCACCTTCGCGTTGATAATGCGAGTGAAGTGAAATCCTTGTTATCATTTTATTTGAATGCCTAATCATTCATTAAAAAACACCCACTCAACTCGAGTACTTAGAACAGTTTGGTTACATAAAAATTATACACACACATTACCCCCAAAACATTATTTGACGACCGCTATTTACGCGGATTACATGCGACATTTTGCTATCACGTTGATATCGCAAAAAACACGATAAATTGTGAAGGTTCAAATTCGCCAAAATATGACTTTATAACTTCCTTTATCCCAGACATTGTAAAACGAAATGGTACGAAGGAACTGTGTCAAGAAGAAGCAGTTAGAATCGGACAACACGACTGTACGATGCCATTAAACATTTCAAGTGTCTATAAAATTGGCCTGTTATCACTGGTGAACCATTCAGTACTTACTTTGCGCTTCCCTTGGTAAAACCTGACCGTGACTAAATCACGCTGAATATATCGTTAGAACTCGAATGCCAAAAAATGCATCGATTCACGATAATATTGGTTGCTATAGTCGTTCCCAATCTAATTCCTGCGATTAGCGGTCATGGAATGGTTCTAGATCCGATTGCCCGTGGATCGCGGTGGCGATGTGATTCGAGCGCAGAAGTGAATTACGATGATAACGCTTTATACTGCGGAGGTTACGCTGAACAGTGGGACAAAAACAATGGCAAATGTGGTCTCTGTGGTGATAACTTTGCCGACTCCTTGCCCCGGTTACACGAACTCGGTGGACGTTTCGGCGAAGGTAACATTGTCCGAAACTACACCGTTGGGGCCGTAATTCAGGTGAACGTTAAGATTACAGCAAATCATCGAGGATATTTCCAGTTCAACTTGTGTGATTTGAGTAACGGCGGACAGGAAAATGAAGCCTGTTATGAAAAGTATCCGTTGCTGGACGCTGAAGGTCGACGAAAGTGGTATCTTAACTCAACGTTGACCGGGCAGTACAGTGTGGAACTGAAGCTACCGGACAATCTGGCCAGTGAACATTGTGTTTTACAGTGGACGTATGTGGCTGGTAAGTATTTGTGACGCCCAGATGTGTTTTAATGCAAACTCTACGACACGACGCGAAAGGAGTGCTCTATTTGAGCATTTGTGAATCAGTGGAACAATGTGTAATACTCATACTTCGCAAACAAAGCACTTGCAATAAAAACCCAAATCAGACTGTCTAGATAAAAATCAGTCAGGATTCAGTAAGCAAATAACAAATAAACTAAATTCTGGGTGGCAGAATAGTTCAACAGAGACAGAGAAGGCGGCCGATTCGAAACCTGCCTCTGGAGTATATTTTCATATTCTCTATCCCATTCATCTATCCGTTTTTCGTCATAAGCCGTGGGTCACGTCATAACGAAAAACCCAAAACAAATCATTGAATCATCGATCTGTTTAATCGATAACCGCCGTCAGAACGAGCCCTTGAAAATACTTGACGATTTCAACTTTTTTCCCAGTGTTTCCATGTCCCATCACTCGGAATCAGTTGTTACATCTGATTCGGAATATTTTCGGAAATCACATTGAATTCCGAATTCCAGGTTATTTAGCAGATGTTTAGTTGCCCATCAAACCAAAAAAATAGTTGTTTCAAACAAATATATCGTAGACTTAAACTTATTGAGCCTGTTTTAAACTGCATATTAAAGGAGCGTGCGCCCTTCAATTAATACCTAAACAGCTAAAGTGAAAAGTTTCAATGGTCCCACAAAAGACATTTTTAATTTCATCCGGAACCGACTTCCGGCTTCACCTGGTGGTGTGATGATGCCTTTCTCATGTGACTTGTATTCTCAGCAATATTACTGTGGTATTCTCGAAAAGCTCGCTCATTGAATAAAACCCGGGAAATTTGTTCGGATGTAAACTAGCATAGCCTAAAAATCGAAATAGTTTCGAGCTAAAATTAGAAGATCTAAAAGGTTTGAAATATTAAACAAACTTCTCCTCATGTAGAAAGGTTGTGCAATCACTGTGAAAACCGATTTTTTACCGAGGCCTGGAGGACCGAGTGTCATACCATTCGACTCAGTTCGTCGAGTACGCAAAATGTTTGTGTGTATGTGTGTATGCAAGGATGGCTTTTATCGTATCAAAGAACGCTCACTAGCAACTCTTCACCCGATTCAATCAGTGCCATCAAAGAGAGACGGATATCATCGCTGCAACAAAAAACCGGCATGGTTTATTTAACATAGAATAGACACCAGTGCGAGAGCGAATTTGTCTCGATGACCTGTCTGAGAATAAAAGTTCTGCTCGCTGTTGTGGGGATTCTCGCTGAAGCAACAAACGGTCGCTTATTCTCGTTTCGCGATCTGATTCTGTATGGGCAGTGGATAATTGCGATAGAATCATTTTACTATTGCCGCTTATTCTAACTAAGTGCATATAACCTTTGTATAAGTTGTGTCTATGAAAATGTATATGAATGCTGCTCCAAACAAGGGTTTTGAAATATTGCAACCTAGTATGAGAATCATCCAGTCGAATCATCGATTCGATTTTCTGCAATAATTGTCAACTTGCGATTCTCTCTTGGTAAATTCCACACAGCACCAATCATTGTCAGACTGTAATTTTTTTAAGGGCCGTGAAATACTCAGAGTATGAAGTGGAGCGAAGAAATGTAGGAAAATTCTCTCGCGGTTCATGCATTGAGAGACTGGAGTTAATGTAGCATCTTCTACCGGATTGAAAATGTTGTATGCAATATTGATAAATAACGAGCAGCTTCTGTCAAATATTCGGCAATCACCAACACTGTATGTATGTAACGTTTTTTACACTAACTTTTCTCGGAGAATTTACATCGATTAGATTCAGATGAAATCCCATACATTCCTACATACAATTCCTGAATATTATTTGGATTCGACTTCCGGTTCCGGAGTTAAGAGGTAGAATATGCAAAAAAAATGTGAAAATTAGTGCACCAACTTTTATCGGAGATGGCTGAACCGATTTTCACACACTAAATTTTAAATGAAAGTTCTTGCAGTCTTATACTAAATTCCTCAATTTTGTTTGAATCTGACTAAAATGTAATAAAATGAGAATATGTACATTTTATTCTCCGAGGTGACGTAACAAATTTTTACAAACTTAGATTCAAATGAATTCTCTTATGATCCTTCAGAAAACTTCTGAATTTCACCTAGATCCGACTTCTGGTTCCAGTATTAGTAATAGTGGTTCCGGCGATTAGTGTAAAAAAATCCAATTTCAAATTACTTTCTCGCTTTTCTCAGACAAGGCGTGACAGATTTTCACAAACTTAGAAAACTGTACAAAACTTCTAAATCTTATGTGTATCCGATTTCCGATTCCAGGATTATAGGGTAAAGTGTGTTAAAGTGTTCACTTAAGAGGAGGGGTAGGGTCTAAACCATGAAAAAAAAATCATCATTTTTTCGAATTTTCTCCAGAATTATCATTCAACAAAATAAATTCATATGTTTTGCATGATAATAAGCATCACTCCAACAACATTCTGAATTTTTTCGTGGAAAATATTGAAAAATAAGTCGGTGAAAAGATGTTTTTGAGGACGCTTCTTAAAAATCATGATTTGCGGTGTCCACTGTATTTCAGCCAGACTCATCAGAAGTGAACAAAGGAACGCAGCATAGTTAGATAAGAAGTTTTTCTAGACCCCAACGTTTCTGTTCGATTTTTTAATTTTTTTTAATTTTTCATCGTTGTTCAAAGTGAAAACTACGATTTTTTACGAGAAAATTCGCCATTTTGTAGCAGTTAAACCTTAATAAACAATAAACAACGAAAAGAAAACGTTGGAGTCTGGTTTTTTATATGTAGAAAGTGTGTGAAAAATTGGAAAAAAATGGTGCAGTAGTTATTGAATGACGATGGACACGGACTTTCAAAACCTGCTTTTGAGAAAAATGCGTTTAAAGTTTTTTATCTATAAAACTAATGGTAACAATTAATTACTCCAGTGAGCCAATAGGGTCTAAAATTTAAAAAAAAACATATTTTTTCTTTTACAATTTATTATAATGAAACATTTCAAGAATGTTTTGTAATTTTTGAAGTCAATAGAAATAGAAATCTTGGGCCTGTGCGCCGAGGTCTTGCTTCTTCGTAGAATGAGATAGCCATAGATAAAGGTCCATAACTTTCAGAGTTTCGTTCCAATAGGCTTGAAATTTTCACAGAAAATTCTTGAAATGTTTTACTATAAGAAAATATAAATAAAATAATAAATGATTTTTCAAAAGTGTTAGATCCTACCCGCCCCTTAAAGGGGGAAAACAAAACAAGTGAAATATTTTCGAAACTGGCCTCAAAACTACTCCATTCGATAGTTGTTATCAGTAGACGACCAAACAAACCGATTCCTGCTATCTTCGTTTCCGGTTTCCGATTCCGGGTGCACTGTAAATAGTGGTCATATTTCCCCAAATGGATCTCAATCACTTTTCATAGCGATGGTTTGACCGATTTTCACCAACTTAGGTTCAAATGAAAGGTCTTATGTGTCTTTCAATAAAGAATTCCTGAATTTCATCAGGATCCGACTTGCGGCTCCGGAATTGTAGGGCCCGTCTGTCACTATAGAAGTGTGTATATGGGACCGTGAAACCTTTTATTTGAGTCAGACCCTGTCAGCTTAGCCCGGGTTGGCGATTCAAAGCGTAGGGCGCTGATCTTACAAGCCAGTTGTCGTATGTTCGAGCCTCGACCTGTAAGGATTCTTAGTGTCAGTAGAATCGTAGTACTAATCATGCAATGATCCTGTACGCTATGAATCGGCTGCAAAGTCTGTTGAAACAGAAAATCCAAATTTCACAGAAGAAATGTAATGCCAAGACTTTGCTTTGCTTTGCCTGTCAGCTTATAGAGAAGTCAGTCTTCAGCTCAGCTACGCTATCGTGCGGCATCACCTTGCACATAGCTTGTCAATTGTATGGTTGCGCACGATATTCGATGCAGACTTCCCTGAGAGAGCTGGATATCATTGATCACTATTTCCGGAATTTCCGGAACCAGGAGCTAGTATAGCCAAAATCGGTTCGTTAAGTCATTTGACACCGGTATGTTAGCACCAGCCATGTGAAAGTACACCGATTATGTTGGGCCCCTCGCGTTTCAGGCCCCAAACACTGCGATGTTTTGATGCATATCGCGACTCTCAAATTGTGAAAATTACCTCCACTTGATGTCCCAAAACACTATCTGCTGTATTTTAGGCAATCCCACAAGTTATTGTGAGAGAATCGATCCAAAAATCTCTAATTTTTGTGTAATAAATAAGGTAAGCCGTAAAACGATTGCATTACTAATTGTTTATTTACAATACAATCAGCAGATTTTGAAGTTCCAATTTTGATCTCGTGACGTCATGACAGGAGGCCGGGGGTGGAATCATGTAAGGTGATAAGTGACTATCACCTCCTGGTGATAAAGAGGTGATCACCAGAATGTTTGGAATCACCGAAGGTGATCACTTTTACTATCACCATCACCGGTGATTGAGCTAACTTCACCCATTTATTTATTTATTTATTTATTTATTCGTCAATTTTTCAGGAGTAAAATATGAATGTGGCGTATACCGTTGATATTTAGAGGAGTAACATATGAAAGTGGCGTATACCCATATAATATTTTAAAATCTAAATTTTTATTCCTATAGTTTTCAATCCTTTTCATTAATTCGAGTCATGTTTATAAATGATGATTTGTATGGATCGAAGAGTAACGCTGAAAAAAACTACCTGCGCATAAACAAATAAAAAAATTCACTTGTTGGTTTAATTTAGTGCCGATTTTTATTTTTCAATGGAAATCAATGTCACAGTCAATTCTTTGGGATAAATTTGAAAGCTTTGACACGAATTGTTAGATCTTCTTGATGTTTCACAACGGATGGAATTCCTCTCGAATGAGAAAGATCCGTTAAATAATTTCTTGTATAGTTTTCATTCACTTTACGATTATGTCATTTCACAGAGCTTTCAAATGCTACCTCCATTTTGGAAATTTTACCCACCGGTACTACGAATATCCACTATGATTAGCAGCAACTAATTGTCCAAAAATATTGCCTTATTTAGTTCAATTCACAAGAAGAAAATTAAGAACGCAGTTTAATCTTTTTTACTCGTTCAGTTGAACGAGACTGATATGTCGCTCACTAAGTCACGGCCATCTAATTCTACTGAAAATGTTAGCATAGATTTTTTATGTTACGTTATGTGCAACATGTGATGTCTACATTCATAAACTTATCACTTTTCCAGAAAGCAATTTATCTTCGACTCTACGAATACCCCAATGATATTCCTTCAAATAATAATTACAACATAAATAAATTGGTTTAATTGATAAATACTAGCGTTCATTCTATGAACTCTTTAAACTATATAAACTAAGTTACTTTTCATTTTGGTATTTAATTTTGACACAATATCAGTACGAATTTCATTTAAAAAAATTATCCTCTCCGACCAATATTGGTAGGTTATTTTTATATCAGTGGCTTAAAATTCACCTAACGGACAATAATTTATAAAGCCACTTCTCAAAAAATCAAATCACTACTGAAAGTGATAACTAAATTGCTATCACCTCCATTTTGACATGAAGGTGATTAAATCGTGGTGACTATCACCTTACGTAATGCCAACGTTTGATAGTGATGTTAGCCTCTCAGCAGTGGTGACAGAACTTGGTGATTATCACCTTACATGATTCCAAATTTTCAAAAGTGATAATCACTTGGTGATAATCACCTTACATGATTCCACCCCGGGTTCGTATTGCCAGCAACTGACATCTAAGACAAGACCTGACAACTGGCTTCTTATTCTTCCTTCTGAATCATCCTTTTCCTCATTTTCGCCCTGCGGAATAAATAAAAAAGTATCGGCTACAGTGTAGCCATATTTACAGATTTTTTAATAACTTTATGCTAAGAAAAAAATATTTATTTAATTTAGATTTTCAGACTCGATTTTTAATTTAAAATAAACATGAAAAATGTTTTGGTGAGTACGTTTTTTATTCTTATATGTTAACGCTTAAAAACAATTAAATGAGCTTTTATGACAAAACACGGAATATCTCATGTTGAACGCAAAATCGAATCCATTGTTGACGTATTACCGGATCTTTTGGAAACCGGAAAAAATCAAGTTTGGATAGAAATGCTTAGTGCGACAGTTCATTCTTCTCGTAAAGCAGCCCTTACACGTGACAATATTATTGTCAATCCAAAGTATTGTCAATACCGTCAATCCAATTGACTTGGTAACTTGAGTCCGCATTTTTCGAAATAATTAAGCGTTTGAAGCTTCAAATATTGCAACTGAACATCGAAACATTGAGAGAAGAGTCCATTGTACATATTTGACAGTTTCCTCTCTGGAGAAAAAGTATTGTCGGATTAATGAGCAGTTTTGATTTTTTGACAATATTTTCGTCAATCCAATGAAGTTTCCATTACACGATCAAAAGTATTGTCAATACTCCTTGTATTGACAATAATATTGTCTCGTGTAAGGGCTGCTTAAAATTAAACACACTTTCGAGTTTAATAAATCTTTTTGGTTACACTTATATTCACTAAAAAGAAAAGCGGCCCTTACACGTGACAATATTATTGTCAATCCAACGTATTGTCAATACCGTCAATCCAATTGACTTGGTAACTTGAGTCCGCATTTTTCGAACAAATCAAGCGTTTGAAGCTTCAAATATTGCAACTGAACATTGAAACATTGAGAGAAGAGTTCATTGCACATAGTTAACAGTTTCTTCTCTGGAGAGAAAGTATTGTCGGATTGATGAGCAGTTTTGATTTTTTGACAATATTTTCGTCAATCCAATGAAGTTTCCATTACACGATCAAAAGTATTGTCAATACTCCTTGTATTGACAATAGCAGCCCTTAAGCTGCCCTTACACGTGACAATATTATTGTCAATCCAAAGTATTGTCAATACCATCAATCCAATTGGTTTGATAACTAGAGTCCGAGTTTTTCGAGAAATTCAAGTGTTTGGTGCTTTAAATATTGCAAATGAATATTTAAATATTGAGAAAAGAGGCCATTGCACATATTTAACAGTTTCTCTCTGGAGAGAAAGTATTGTCGGATTGATGGGCAGTTTTGATTTTTTGACAATATTTTCGTCAATCCAATGAAGTTTCCATTACACGATCAAAAGTATTGTCAATACTCCTTGTATTGACAATAATATTGTCTCGTGTAAGGGCCGCTTAACCTACAAATTGAAACTTTGAGCCAAATTAAGAAGTATTTTTCCGTCGCTCTGAATGGCGGTTTGATATTTTAAACACACTTCACCTTATAGTTCCGGAGCATATAATCCGGATCCGGAAAAAATTCAATAGCAAATTGTGGAACCATGATACCTTTAATTTGAATATAAATTTGTGAAAATCGATTCAGCCGTTTCTGAGAAATCGGTCTGAACTAAAACCTGCTATAGCCGAAATCAATGTATTTGATCTTCAACTAACCAAATACATTGAGCTTTTTATTTTAATCTAATTTCAAGAAAATTGGTTAGGCGGTCTTTCAAAAAATGGAGTGTATTGTTGCTCACAGTTTGCCCCGTTACTACCGAGCCGGAAGCTCGAACCGGATGACATTCAATAGCATGTTATAAAACCACGTGACCTTCCTGTTGCCTAACATACTAGGCTAACGCGCCCACCTTCAGTCCCACCATCTTGGCGACAACCGTAGAAATGGCAACCCTGTGCTGTGTGAGCATAGGCAGATGAGAAAAGCTAATCTGTCACATCGAGTGAGTTAAAGGTAAACAAGAAAAAGACAAAAGTAGAAAATAACAACGAACGTGCGCAGAGCAGCTATTACTAAAATCATTTATAAGATTAGGCATCAGCTTTATATCAGTATTTCGTTAACCTAAACTTCATAGTTTTTACATACTGGTAAGAATTGAATTCACAGATTATTATGAGTTAAATGCTAAACAAATTTAAATACTAGGTAACCTGAACAATTTAGTCGCAGCTTATTAAAAGTGCATTCTACGCTACCCGGCTTATGAACTATAAATTGAACTAAATTATATTAAGGGAACTAAACGTGAGTAATCCAGAAATCAATTCGTATTCTATTCACTATTACAAATATTCAGATCATATTCTATAACTTAATCTAAAACCTATGTACACTGAACTAAACAAACTCACTGAAATCAAATATTGAAATTGTTTATAGGAAAATTATATTCTCTCTGCATAACTGGATCAAGCGTCTTTCATTCGTTTCCGGGCGAGAATCATAATTTCGGAAATATCCCGTTGAATTAAATTCAACATCATATAATTTTCGTTTACACGAGTTCAATCGGTTCGCGAGCATGTCAAATCGTGGTTCAAAATCCGGTGGCAATGGCAAAGGAAAACGGCAGACTGCTGTCAAAACGGTACCTAGTGAGTGTGAATTTGAGAAGGATGGTGGTATTGGTAGTGATGATGTGGTAGTAGTAGATCAGATGGAAAAGACGGTTGATGGTCAAGCCTGCAAAAGTTGTGGAAAACCTGATACAGATGATATGGTGCAATGTGATCTGTGCGATGGATGGCATCATTACGAATGTGTTGGAGTTACGGATGAAGTCAATCAGAGCTGGAGTTGTACTAACTGCAAAACTGCAAAATGGACTCAGCGAACTACGACGGCTTCACACAAGGACTCAACATCCAAGAATGCTCGAACGGTGTACAGTTTCAACGGCCGATCTTCTGTCAACGATCTTTCGTACGTTAAAGATACATGTCCAGATAACGGCAGACCAAAGTCCATTCAGTCGGATCCAGTAGGATATCATAAATCAGATTCCACAAAGCTGATTCAATCATCCAAGCCAGTTCCGTTGCAAAAGACGAAAGATGTTTCTCAGGTGAAGTCTCAAACTGGTGCAAGAAAGGAAAAACTTTTCGTACCATTGGCCGATGGATTACCTGAGATCGTTTTGGAAAACGATTCTTCGATAATTTCTAGTTCGTCACAGAGATCAGCTCGTAATCGTGCTAAGTTGCAGCTACAGCGTTTACAGGAAGAGCAGGAGTACGAAAAACAAATGGCAGAGCGTCGACGTACCGCAGAAATAGAAGAAGCAAAAAAACATAAAGCCTTTCTAGACCAGAAGTATAAAATTCTAGAAGAACTAGCTAGCACCAAGGGATCCTGTCGGAGTTCGAGATCGAATGTCACTCAGAGTCGAGTGGATGAGTGGGTGGAGTCGATAAGACGAACGCAGTCAGAAGATAATCTGGAGTCTTCATCCGCAGACGAGTTGCAACAAGATGAAATGTCGCAGGTTCAGCAAAAGCAGTCGAACACCAAGCATCAGAACCGAATTTATTTCGACAAAAATTCGACCAGGAGACAAAAAATGCAATCAAATTTGGTATCACCGCACAATCCTGAAAAGAGCTCACCACGAAGGCATTCTGAGTTTTGTATACCTGGAACATTACCCCAATCAACGCAATGTGAGGGTATCCCGCGAAGATCAAATGCGAACAAAAATCAACGATCCTACGGCACCGTCGGGCAACCTCACATGCCATCGATCAATTCAACCATAGTGGAAGATGACTTCGATCAGTTCCAGCTCTCTAGGTCACAAATCGCAGCTCGACAAGCGGTATCAAAGGATCTGCCGACATTCTCTGGCAACCCGGAGGAGTGGCCTATCTTCCTATCTATGTTTAATAGCACTACAGCAATGTGTGGATTCACGGAAGACGAAAATCTCGTGCGACTGCAAAGAAGTTTGAAGGGAAAGGCTTACGAAGCTGTTAAGTGCAGACTAATGCATTCCAGTAACGTACAAGGTGTTATGGACACTCTTAGGATGCTCTATGGGCAACCGGAAGTGATAATACATTCTTTGATCGCAAAGATAAGCTCTCTGTCAGCGATTCGAGAAGATAGATTGGAGACCTTGGTAGACTTTGCTGTTAGTGTGCAGAACTTCTGTGCGACGGTAGAATCTTGTGGACTGGAGGAATACATGTATAACGTCACTCTGTTACATCAGTTGATCAGTAAACTACCACCGACGATGAAATTGAACTGGGCCCAACATCGGAGATCGGTTCCGGCGGCTAATTTAGAAACATTTAGTGCATGGATCTACTCCCTCGCTGAGGATGCAAGTTCCGTTATCTTTCCGTTAGTTTCGATGGATTCGAAGCCAGCAGTTGGTCGAAACAAAAAGAGTAACATATATCTCTACGCCCATTCTGAAACAAGTGATCAGTGCATCCCGAAATCAAATATGTTACGTCAGTCAGAAGCAACACCAGAGTCAAACAACGAAGCTTGTCCAGTATGTAAGAAAGACTGTAAATCGGTGGAAAAATGCGAGAGATTTCAAGAGCTGTCAAGAGATTCTAGATGGGCTGTGGTACGAGAATTTGCGCTTTGTAGAACTTGTCTTCAACAGCACAAGGGTATTTGTAGAGCCAAGCCATGCGGAAGAAATGGATGTGAGTATAGACATCACGAACTTCTACATAACGACCAGAAAGAGAAACTCAATACCGATAGCACACCTGGCGGTTCCGGACGTGACTGCAACACGCACCAGTCAACCTCAAGTTCTGTTTTGTTCCGATATCTCCCAGTGATACTTTCTGGCGCCGGAAAGGTAGTCCAAACATATGCGTTTTTGGATGAAGGTTCTGCGCTGACGCTTCTTGATCAAGATTTAGCTAACGAACTGGAGCTTAATGGCAAATCGAGTCCGCTTTGTTTACGATGGACTGGGGGAACAGAGAGATACGAAAAGGATTCTACAATCGTAAATCTTCATGTTGCACCAAGACATAACGAATCTTTAAGGTTTCACCTAGACGATGTGCGAACGGTCAACAAGCTGATGCTACCTTTCCAAAGTTTAGATTTTGACGAGCTTGTACACTCGTATCCCTACCTCGAGGGGCTACCAATTAAGTCGTACCACAACGCTCGTCCTCGTATTCTGATTGGGATGAAGCACGCGCAGCTAGGGTTAACGTTGAAGAGTCGCGAAGGAGAAGTAGGTCAACCGATCGCGATGAAAACACGACTTGGCTGGACGGTTTGTGGCGGAATGAGTTCAGGAGAGACACCGAATATGTTTCATTATACCTTCCACGTACGTTCTTGCGATGAACAATCCGACGAGGATCTGCATCAAGCATTGAAAGAGTACTTCACCCTAGACAGTCTCGGGGTGATCAGACCTAGTAAGTTGCTGTTATCTCCTGATGATGAACGAGCACAGTCACTATTAACGTCGCTTACACATTTCAACGGCGAACGATATGAAACTGGTCTACTCTGGCGCTATGATAACTTCCGCTTACCCGATAGCCGTGAAATGGCGTTGCGTCGTCATCAATGCTTGCGAAATCGCATGGAAAAAAATCAAGAGTTAGCAGAAGTATTGCAGCAGAAAATTACCGACTATATAGCCAAACGCTATGTCCGTAAACTTAAAGACGACGAGGTAAAGCAGCAATCCGGTCACGAATGGTTCCTACCAATATTTCCAGTGATAAATCCAAACAAACCCGGGAAAGTTAGGATAGTCTGGGATGCAGCAGCAAAAGCCCATGGCAGATCATTGAATTCTGCGTTGTTGAAAGGTCCAGATCTACTCTGTTCACTTCTAGCCATCTTGTTGAGATTCCGTTTATATCCCGTTGGAGTGACTGGAGATATACGTGAAATGTTTCACCAGATATTGATTCGCGACGAAGACCAACGATATCAGTGCTTTTTCTGGACGGATAAAAATAACAAGCTTGAAGTTTACACAATGAGAGTTATGACCTTTGGTGCTTGTTGCTCTCCGAGTACCGCTCAGTACGTGAAGAATGTCAACGCAGAACGGTTCAAAAATAATTATCCTGAAGCGTATGAAGCTATAACTAAATCGCACTATGTCGACGACATGTTGATCAGCGTTAAGTCCGAAGAAAAGGCGATTAAAATAGCGAGAGACGTGAAATACGTACATAAGCAAGGTGGATTCCAGATCAGAAACTGGATAAGCAATTCCAGGCTAGTCACGTCAACGTTGCAAGAAGCGAACATGGAGGAGAAGAACCTAGATATATCTTCAGAGTTGTCGACGGAGAAGGTGTTGGGTATGTGGTGGAATACAGCTTCCGATATATTTACGTTCAAGGTCGGATGGAAACGTTACGACGAAGCGTTACTAAAAGGCGGAAGATGTCCAACGAAACGAGAAGTTTTGAGAGTCCTGATGACTATCTACGATCCTCTTGGACTAATCGCTCATTTCCTCGCATATTTGAAAGTCTTACTGCAAGATGTCTGGCGCTCTGGTGTAACCTGGGATGAAGAAATAAACCACGATGCGTTTTCTAAATGGCTGCTGTGGTTAAAAGTTCTGCCACAAGTCGAGAATGTGAGAGTTGCTCGTTGTTACTGCTCCAGCTTTCCCATCGACGAAGCAGATGAAATTCAACTACACACATTCGTTGATGCTGGAAAAAACGGAATGGCAGCGGTGTCGTATTTTCGGATAGTCAATAATACTAAAATTAGTTGTTCTCTCGTTAGTGCAAAGGTCAAAGTATCACCGCTGAAGCTTACGTCAATTCCACGTTTAGAATTGCAAGCAGCAGTTATTGGGACGAGACTTGCACGCACAGTCATTGAAATTTTAAATGTGCACATAAAGAAAAAAATCTATTGGTCTGATTCTAAAGACGTACTGTACTGGATTCACACGCAACATCGTCGCGATCAGTTCGTTGGATTTCGTGTAGCTGAGATATTGGAAGCAACGGAAGTCAATGAATGGCGATATATACCCAGTAAGCTAAATGTGGCAGACGACGGTACAAAGTGGAATAAACTTCCAGATTTGTCTAACCAAGATAGATGGTTTATTGGACCTGATTTCTTATGGAAAACCGAGAATAACTGGCCCCAATTCTCTATCACAACTGAACCAGCCGACGAAGATCACTTCACGTTATCTCATCACGCTCCACAAGAGCCGATTGTTCGCGTCGGAGACTACTCCAACTGGGGACGATTAAGAAGGGTAGTATCATGGGTAAAGCGGTTCATTGCAAATTGTAAAGATAAACACCAGAAAAGCCCTGCCCAAACGGCTGTACTTACTTTGAACGAACTACGCTCAGCAGAAACATATCTAATCCATATAGCACAGCAGGAATGTTATCCCGTAGAACTGAGCATCTTACAGAACGCACAAGACGTTGAAAAACATATACCACTTCTTCCAAAATCCAGTCCATTATACAACCAAACGCCGCTGTTGGATGAATTCGGTATAATTCGCATGAGAACAAGAATAGCCGCATGTCACTACGCTACCGAAGATGCTAAAAAACCCATCATTTTACCTAGAAAGCACCAGATCACTACCTTAATAATACACCACTATCATAATAAATACCACCACCAGAACCACGAGACAGTCATAAACGAACTTCGACAAAGGTACCATATCAGCCGCCTGCGCTCGTGTTTCAACCAAGTGCGGCGAAATTGCCAAAAATGCAAGAATAACCATGCAGCTCCGATTATGCCAATCATGTCCGATCTACCGCTCGGTCGTCTAGCAGCTTTCGAACGCCCATTCACGCATACCGGAGTTGACTATTTTGGTCCAATCCAAGTAACTGTTGGCAGGCGAATCGAGAAACGCTGGGTCATGCTTGCCACTTGTCTTACGATTCGTGCGAAACACCTCGAAGTGGTTCACTCGTTAACCACCAATTCATGCATCATGGCTATCCGGAACTTTGTCGCTCGACGTGGTCAACCTCGTAAGTTCTACAGCGACCGAGGAACAAACTTTGTTGGAGCGGAACGAGAAATGGCATCCCTTAAGGAGTCGGTCGACCAGAACAAAATCATGGAGGAGTTTACAACTTCAGAGACCGAATGGAGATTCAACCCACCCCTAGCTCCTCATATGGGAGGCTGCTGGGAACGTTTAATACGAACAGTGAAGAGTAACCTGCTGTGTGTATGTTCGACCAAAAATCCGTCCGACGAAGTGCTTCGAAATCTACTCATAGAGATCGAAAACGTAGTTAATTCTCGTCCGCTGACGCATGTACCAGTAGATGATAACTCGGCTCCAGCGCTTACTCCGAATCATTTCATTCTTGGCTCATCAAATGGCATTAAACCATTAGTGACAGAGGACGACAGCAGTCGAGCCTTGAAGCAGAATTGGTGCACTTCACAAATCCTAGCTAACGCATTCTGGAAACGATGGGTGAGTGACTATCTACCAGAGATTACACGTCGATCAAAATGGTTCGTACCTGTTAAACCAATCGCTATCGGTGATGTTGTGCTCATCGTCGACCCTCAAATGCCCCGGAACTGTTGGCCGAAAGGAATTATTATCAGTACTACCACTAGTCAAGACGGACAAGTACGCGCTGCGGCGGTAAGAACTTCTGCAGGAGTCTACGATCGTCCAGTATCGAAGTTGGCGGTTCTGGATGTTCAGCACGACGAGCAGTAAGTCAACTTGTAGTTGCCGTACCCGGGGGGGAGTGTTGCCTAACATACTAGGCTAACGCGCCCACCTTCAGTCCCACCATCTTGGCGACAACCGTAGAAATGGCAACCCTGTGCTGTGTGAGCATAGGCAGATGAGAAAAGCTAATCTGTCACATCGGGTGAGTTAAAGCAGACCCTGTCAGCTTTGAGCGAAAGCAATCTTCAGTTCAGCAACGCCATCGCACGGCATCACATTCAACATATCATGTCAATTGTATGGGTGCGCAGTGCTGCTATTTTGGTGCGCACGAATTTGACATTTCTCTCCCCTACTTCTATGCACGAGATTCGATGCGGAAACGCCTAAGGGCGCCATGCTCGCAAAAAAGTGTGTTGCCAATGATTTGTTCGGGAAATGTGAGAGCTGGATATCTTGTTAATATGATGTCTTTGGTTAAAGGTAAACAAGAAAAAGACAAAAGTAGAAAATAACAACGAACGTGCGCAGAGCAGCTATTACCACTTCCGGTGAAACTCTCAACGGGTGAGCACGTTGCATCGTGTTAGTCCGGGGAAAATTCGAGTATTTCGCAAGAAAGAAAGGATTTTCAGCCGTACTTTGACGATTCGACGCAGCCACACAGCGAGATTTTCGCTTGTAGTCAAGTGAAAAGAAAGTCCACTGGACTATAAACGAAAATTAACTGGCAATATAGCCTTAGTTGCTCTGCCATCAATTCGGCGTCATCTCAAGTGAGGTGACGCCAACCAGAAAGGAAGAAGAAGAAGAAGAAGAGCAGCTATTACTAAAATCATTTATAAGATTAGGCATCAGCTTTATATCAGTATTTCGTTAACCTAAACTTCATAGTTTTTACATACTGGTAAGAATTGAATTCACAGATTATTATGAGTTAAATGCTAAACAAATTTAAATACTAGGTAACCTGAACAATTTAGTCGCAGCTTATTAAAAGTGCATTCTACGCTACCCGGCTTATGAACTATAAATTGAACTAAATTATATTAAGGGAACTAAACGTGAGTAATCCAGAAATCAATTCGTATTCTATTCACTATTACAAATATTCAGATCATATTCTATAACTTAATCTAAAACCTATGTACACTGAACTAAACAAACTCACTGAAATCAAATATTGAAATTGTTTATAGGAAAATTATATTCTCTCTGCATAACTGGATCAAGCGTCTTTCATTCGTTTCCGGGCGAGAATCATAATTTCGGAAATATCCCGTTGAATTAAATTCAACACTTCCTTTTGAATCTTAGCCCGGCCCAGCCATCTCCGAGAAAATCGAGTGCAGAGTTTTATTACATACACACACACAAACATTCTCTGATCTTGACCGACTGAGTCGAACGGTATGACACTTGGTATCCCGGGCCTCGGTTCAAAGGTTGGCTTTCACGGTAACTGCAAAACCTTTGTTTATGAGAAAGGCAATAACCCCGATTTTGTATTTCATTCGAATCGGAATATTCGATCGAATACGAAATTTTGCATTCCGTATCTCGATCGCGCTTGAGTTACCATACAGAAGCATCACTCGGTCGAACTACAGAATGAAATGTTTTACATCCGATTCGATCTAAAACAGAATAGGGGTAAGTAATGCGGCAGAGACTAGTTTGTTTTCTATGGAGTGACTGTTGTCACTCTAGTTTCATAGTGTTCGGTAAACAGCAACCGCAGGTGATCAAATAGTGACCAGTGGTATCTGCGTGTTGAGTATTATGGACATCTCATGATAATTGCAAAAATAAAATTGTTTCCTCCATAAAAGACGAATTGGAGAATAACTAGATACAAATTACCGGTGTTTTTTTACCATATTTTTTTAAATTTATCTACAGGTAACAATTGGGGTTTCTGCGAAGATGGAACTGGTAAGCTCGGCTGTGGAGCGCAGGAAAATTTCCGTACCTGTTCTGATATCGGCATCTACAGTAGCAGCGACCCCCGGTTGAACGAATCTTACTCATACTGTTCCTCAGCACCACGATCGTTGAATTGGATATTTGACAACATCCCCGTCGATGAGCCAATGCCGGAAGCCGACGAAGATATAGTTTTCTGACTCAAGTGGGACCTGGGAAGTGTGGCAAAAAGTACACATTACAGCTCAATTCCTCTACATAGAACTATCAGTTATCTCTCCGAACTTGAATATTAGTTGTTTTAATCACTGTATTTATTGAAGTGCAATACAGGAAAGCACTTAACCTTCTGACGCATTTACAACACCGAACAAATAGATGAAATACAGGGTGGTCATCCGAAATGGAAAGTGATGTAAAAGTCTTTCATCAAAATTATATTCTAATTAGCTTTAATCTATATAAAATTCATGTACTTCCAATATAACATGTAGTTATAACATATAACGGAAAAGATGGAAATAAAAGTATTCATGTAGTACTGATAGTACGTGGAAATGATTGAAAGAAATTTTTGAAAAAATATAACAAAAAGTTGAAATACGGCGTAGAGGAAGATTAATTACGGTATTATTTGTTTCTAGTGCTACTAAATCCTATAAAGCGGAGCTGTAACGCTCCAATTCCAGTTGCCTAACACTTAAAACACAAACACACGCACACGGACTAGGTTTTCTTCAGTCCTTCTAGGAATTGAGACAAATCGTACTCCTCGTGGTACTGGTTGTCGTCCCACAACTCCGGTAGATTCTCCAGTACATTTCTCATCGTGCTGGAGCCTCCATTTGCGCCATTAGATTCTTCTACAGCAGTGGCAGCGCTACTGGCGGATCCTCTTTCAACCTTCTGTTGCTTCTTGCCATCATCACTCAGAGCAAACAGATCCAACAGTTGATCAGTTCCCATCGTTTCCATCGATGCATTCTCGTCACTCACAACCGTGTTGGCAGTGAGCAGTTTGAATTTCTGTAGGCCCATAATTTTTTCTTCCAATGACTTACGCGTTATCAACCGATACACATTGACCACTTTCTTCTGGCCTATTCGATGAGCACGGTCCATAGCTTGCAGGTCCTTCATTGGATTCCAGTCATGCTCAACAAATATTACGGTATCCGCTCCAGTTAGATTTAGGCCGAGACCACCAACCTACAGGTGTTTATAAAAGCATACTTTATAAAAAGAAAAAAAATACCATTAGCATTCGTCATTACCTGCGTGGTCAATAGAAGCACATCAATACTGGGATCCCCATTGAATTTGGTAACAATTTGATGACGCGAACTAGGCGGAACGCCACCGTCCAGTCTCAAGTAGGAAACTGCCGGTAGATGCTTCTTCAGCAAATCATTCTCGATAATGTCCAACATGGCCTTCAACTGACAGAAAATAAGTGCCCGGTGCTGATTGACCAACATGTCCTCGTTCGTTCCAATTCCACAGTCCAGTAGCAGTTGTCTGTGGGTAGGCGATAAGTGTGACGATTAGTGATTAGAAAAATTGTGACTCTCACGAATATATACGGTGCTTACTTCAACGCCGGTAGTTTTGCCGAGTGCTCAATATCATCCAATGAACTTCCGTTTCGAGTGAACTCCGACACAATAGTCTGATACTCTGGGTGTGATGGCTGCAGTACTAGTTTTGGATGGTTGCAAACGTTTTGCAAATATCTGAGAGAAAAAAATTAAATTAGAATTGTTAAGCTAGTATCTTCCATTGTTATAAAACGTAGATAAAGGCTGACTAAAAGCATAAATCAAATAAACATAGATTTCCCAGTGTAATAGTAATGTAGTTGAGCAACCCATGACACCAAAAGCACCGTCTGGTGGAGAATGGGTGCATAAATGCTCCTAAAATGCATGCAAAAAGTTGCCTGCGCATTTAACACAACCACAGTAGCTAATGGAAAAAAGTACACCCGTTTGTCACTAGAGGTGCTGTTAGTGTCACCGTACAGTGAGAAATCTATGTTTATTTGATTTATGCTAAAAGCGAATTGGTCGCTACCACGCCTTTTTGACAGTGGTTTGTTTACACTTTTATAAAGCACAACTGAAATTTTAATTTGATCAAAGTAGTCGATCGTGTTCAGAAATAACGTCAAATGGAATTCGAAAGAAAAAATATGGTGCAACAAAAACTGATTAAAGTATTGAAGTCGCCCAAAACAACAGTTTGTCAAGTGCTCAAAATCTGCAAGAAAACCCTGAGTGTGAAAAGGAATCAGCAAATTCACGAATTAGGAAATGAAACCAGGGATCTTCTACAGCGCAGCAAGGTGTTGAGGTGGGTTAAAATTAACCCCGATTTTTCGATCTGAGATACGGCCAAAAGTAATGACACTAATTTTCAAACGGTGAGAAATATCTTTACTAGGGAAATAGACAAGTTGTACAAAGCCAATAAACATCCGAACCGATATATGAAGCAATATTCTGTAGCCAGAAAGTGAGCAAGGCTTTTGTACGACTGGGTTTTGACGAAACACAACGGCTGCACTTTGAACTATGATGAAACATACGTCAAACAGGATTTTAAGCTTTTTCCAGGTCAAAGTATTACTTGAGAACCTGACGTGGAGATGTGCCAGGGAGATTCTAGTTCGTGTTTGCCGACAAATTCGCGAAAAAGCCATTGATTTGACAAGCTATCTGGAATTGCGTTGGTTGAAAACGGAACCATTCGTTACACCCTTGACGATGACGCTCCAAGTTTACATCGAAGAATGCATGAAAAAGCAAGTATTGCCCTTCAGTCGCAAGAACAGAAGCAAAGTCATTCTTTGGTACGATTTTGCCAGCTGCCACTACTCCAAGGTGATTATGGAGTGATGGTATGCGGCCAACGAAATCGATTTTGTTCTGAAGCTAATTAATCCTCCGAATTGCCTGGAAATTCAATTGAAATCGAAAAAAACACTCGGCAGTTTTAAAGCAGCGCCTTAGACGAAGAATATACAGAAAATACGACAAAAAATAGAAGACATGCACTAATTTTTTGTTCTTTTTTATCTGTTCGAGTGCTGATGGGCTCCATCAAGAGATAGGTTCGAGATTTCGTTTGAACTGTAGAAATTTAACCATCTATTGCTGTAACTTGAAAGTTATAATAAAGGGAACCATTAATAGACTTTTTAAACAGGTCTTTTTGTGCGTGCTTATTTACTTTCAATCAGTTCTGATTTACTCTTTTGAATTTCAGTTCCAATTATTTATCGCCTCCTGAGAAGCTTTTGTTTTCTGAGACAGCGCCTTCTCCTGTTGTCGAATTACTTTTCCTCCTCATCTTTTATTATTTTATTCAGAGCAGGGAAAAGCCCACTGGAGTTTCTGTACACTTGCTCTCCAGATCTGTAAACTTGTTCCTCATCTTTTGAATCAACATTCAAAATAGTGCTAACAATGGGTTCGTTATATCCATAATTAATTCTAGCATGGGAATCCGAAGAAAACTAAATAGGATCGAAGATTACGACGTTGAATGTCTAATTGTATCAATTGCAATAACTCGAAGCAATCAATTCGCGACTGAAGTAGGTCTGCTACAAAACTAGCCTCACAAACATCGCGATGGACAGATAATAAATCGAGACCAATCAGTTTGCAACGGTCATGGTAGCTCGGTAGGTTTAAATGATATCTCCATGGAAGACGTCGGAGAGCGAATCGCACAAATTTGCGTTGAATCACTTCAATGCGTTGGATATCGTTTTGGTAATGTTACCAGATAACAGCAGCATATTCGAGAGTTGAACGAAGTAAAGCGCAATACAGAGCTTACAAGCAATGTACATCAGATTTTTTTTGCAACGCGGAAAATAAATTCTACTAGCTTAGAGGATTTGGAGATAATAAACTCTATATTCTCATTAAAATTTAACTTGGAATCCAGAAGAACACTCAGGTCCTTAACAGACTATGTGTGTTCGAGAACAGTTTGTAAAATGTTATAGTCAAACTTGAATACAAACTCTTTACGACTAAAAGAGATGACGGAGAATTTAGTGGCATTTAAAACGATTTTGTTGATGTAACACCAATTAGTTAAATTATCCAACTGTTCTTGTAGGAATTCTGAGTCAGCTACAGATTTGATTGTATGAAATATTTTAAAGTCATCAACGAACAATAATTTCATACACTTTGGATCGTTGAAATACAATAAAATTATAAACGGTCCAAGGTGACTTCCTTGAGGAACTCCAGAGGTAACAGCAAATGGTAGGGTAGTTCAGTCTCCTATTTTCACTATCATTTCATGACCAGTTAGATATGATCGAAGCCAATTCAAAAATAATCCGTTATATCCCAGTCTACTTAACTTAGAGATCGTTATGTGATGATTGATTTTGTTGAACGCAGCAGAGAAACCGATGTATACAGAATCTACTTGTAGTCGTGCTTGTAAAGGACCTATGATGAAGGAAGTGTTGTAGGTTACTAAATTTGTGAAAGTTGGAACGAAATGTAGTCAGAGCAACTATGTGTTATAAAATCCAGGACTATAATTTCAAACAACTTCGATACAGCGTACAAAGCAATAATTCCAAGGTAGTTGGATACTATACCCTTGTTCTCATTTTTGTAAACTTGAAACACATAGGATTTCTTCCATATTCCAGGAAAAAATCCAGAATACAAAAAGTAATTGAAAATATTGAATAGTGGAACCATCAAACCATTAGAACAGTTTTTAATCACTACGGATAGAATCCACTAAATGAACGTTTCAACTTAGTACATACTATCAGGTGTACAACTTTGTTTCCGCCGTTTTTTTCCAAAGTTAACATCTTCATTGCGAAAAAGTGCTTACAGATGTATTATTCAAAGTATTGTCCGTCGCTAGCGACAACTTTCTCCCATCTTTCCGGCAATTTTCGGATCCCGGCTCGAAAAAAGGAGTATTCTTTTGACACTATCCATGAATCAATCCATTTTTCCAACTCTTCGAAGGATTGAAAATGTTGATCTGCCAGGCCGTGTGCCATCGAACGGAATAGGTGGAAATCAGAAGGGGCGACATCTGGGGAATACGGCGGGTAGGGCAAGACTTCCCATTTCAGCCTTTCCAGGTACTTTTTGACCACTTTTGCGACGTGAGACCGAACATTGTCGTGTTGAAGGATGACTTTGTCATGTCACTCTTGATATTGTGGCCGCTTTTTTTTTAGTGCGCGACTAAGGCGCATCAGTTGCGTTCGGTAGCGACCTCCTGTGATGGTTTCATCCGGTTTTAAGAGCTCGTAGTAAATCACACCGAGCTGATCCCATCAAAATACAAATCAACACCTTAGCGCCGTGAATATTCGGTTTTGCCTTCGACAAAGTAGCATGCCTGGGCTTTCCCCATGATTTTCTGCGTTTAGGATTATCGTATCGAAACACCGGTTACACCCCTTACGATTTTGTCTTTGAAGCAGTTGCTCACATACAAATCGACGGCGCTAGATGTCCCTCGGTTTCAACTCGTACGGCACCCAGTTTCCTTCTTTCTGAATCATGTCCAGGGCCTTGAGACGTTTTGAAATGGCTTGCTGACTCACTCCCGACGATTCGGCAAGCTCTTCTTGGGTTTGGCACGAATCTTCATCAAGCAATGCTTCTAGTTGTTCATCTTTGAAGGTTTTTTCTCTTCCACCATCATGTTTGTCTTCGACATCGAAATCACCATTTTTAAAAAGTTGAAACCACTCCCGACATGTTCTATTACTCAGAGCAGCATCACCGAAAGTTTCTGAGAGCATTCGATGCGCTTCAGCTGCATTTTTTTCGAATTGTAACAGAAAAGTAAAACTTCCCGCAAATGGCGAGAATTGGGCACATAAACAGACATTTTCGAGCGTGAATAATACGAAAACAAGAACAACTATCACTGAAACGGCGATGACAATTCGTTAGGCACTGTACACACTCACTTTAAAGGCATTATCATCTATGCATTTTGAACAGCCTCAGCCGGTACAGCCACCTATCGGAAAACGGCGGAAACAAAGTTGTACACCTGATACACTCACAATAGTAGTCGAGCTTTTGTTTCTCTCTTGTTTTCTTTCGAGCATTTTCTTCTTCGTTTCTTTTCTTGTCCAACTTCGCTTCGTAAGCCTGTCGTGCAAAATTTGCTTAAGGAATGAGATTTTTATCACAAACAAAATTTGTGAGCATATCATTGAAGAATAGCATTCAATTCATTACGTTTTTGGAATTATTGAAAGTGTTTTTCACTGAGACGATCTTCCATCAGACATCGATATCTTTGAGTGCAAACATCTTTTTTAGATTTCCGCATTAGAATGGAATGTTAGAATGTTCGTATATCGAAAATTTTTGTAATACCTGGTAACAGTTCTTCTGAAATAGCAATTTGTACAACTCGAGATCAGAGAGCGAAACGAGGTTTTAACTACTGGAGAAAACATTTGTTAGAACCGCCTCCTATTAAATTTTGAAGCTTCAAAAAATTTACTAAGAACTTTTTTTTTCAAACAAATGATTCACATATGTGATAAATTGTTTCTTGAAATTCGTACCATCGCATAAAAATCTGAGCAAAAACCGTGCAAAATCCGCGCGATCGTAACCCTGCAAAAAGTGAGCAAGGCTTTTGTACGATCGTGTTGTGACGGAACACAAGGGCTACACATTGATCCATGATGAAACATACGTCAATCCGGATTTAAAGTAGCTTCCAGTTCAAAAGTTTTACAACACGATTTGATGTGGCAATGTGCCGGGGAGATTCAAGTTCGTTTTTGTCGACAAGTTCGTGAAGAAGGCGTTGATTTGACAAGCGATTTGGAGTTGTGGCCAGAAAACGAATCCATTCTTTACATCCTCGACTTTGACGTATCAAGTTTACATCGAAGAATACCTGAAGAAGTAAGTATTACAGTTCATCCGCAAGCACAGAAGCAAAGACATCTTTTGGTACGATTCGGCCAGCTGTCACTACTCCAAGGTAGTTATTCCGAATTGTCCGAAATTTTGAACAATCAACAAAAACTGCGTAATTTTAAAACAGTGATTTCGACAAAGAATAGCCAGCAAACACGATAAAAAATGGAAGAAATGCTTCAATTTTGTGTCCTTTTTTATCTGTGCGGGTACCGACGGACTCCATCGAGAGATAGGTTCGAGATTTTGTTAGAGCTATATAAATGTAACAATCTATTGCTGTAATTTTGAAGTTTTGGTAAAAGTAACCATGAATAGACTATTTGAACAGGTCATTTTGTACGTGCCAATATACTTTCAGTAAGCCTTTTTACTAAAAACATTCGAAACTTACCGTAAAGCTTGGAATACGTGTGTTTTTTTGCTGACCATCTGTCCATCGATGTTCTCCAAACACTCCCGGATATCCGAGTTCAAATGTGTTCGACTAAAGTCCTCGTAGAGGCGTTCCTGCAGGGGACTCAATTCACACAGCATATCCTGCGTAATCTTCGGCGGTAAATCCGTGAGCACATCCTCCTTGACTCGTCTCAGCAGAAACGGCAGTACTTGGCGATGCAGGGCTTCCATGGCTAGCGCACCTGCTTCTTGCTCTTTGGCAGAGCTCTTTGGATCACGACTAGCCAGAATCGGGCGGGAGAAACGTGTGCTGAACTGTTTTTCCGTTCCCAAAAAACCAGGCATCAGAAAATCAAACAATGACCATAACTCCAGCACATTGTTTTGAATGGGTGTTCCCGAAAGTATGAGTCGATGATTTGCAACCAACTGTTTTATGGCCTTAGAACTCTTTGTACGACCATTTTTAATGATGTGTCCTTCGTCCAGTACGCAATAGTTCCACTGCAAAGAGCTGAAGAATTCAATATCCTTACGAACAATTTCGTACGATGCCACGATCAGATTGTAGGTTCCTAATTTATGGCGAAGCCTTTCGCGATCTACCGGTAGCCCAACGTAGTGCAGTGGTCTGAGGAAACGTGTTGGAAGAAATTTTTCCACTTCATAAACCCAATGGCCAGTTAGGGTTGGAGGACAAATTACCAAACTTGGCAGTTTGGAACATTTGGGATCCAAGCCACGTTGGTAGTGGTCACCCGCCAGGATACAAATGGCTTGTAAGGTCTTACCGAGACCCATATCATCACAAAGAATACCGTGCAGTTTGTACTTGTTCAGGAACCATAACCAGTTGACACCGGACTGCTGATAGCTTCGTAGTTCAGCATTAATTTTCACCGGAATTTTAAAGTCAGGTATAGTCTTCGGCGTAAACAAATACTCGAGAAATTCCTTATCTTTGAGTTTACGGTTTTTCAGTTCTTCCGAGAGACCACGGACATCGGGCGTGATACCGTCGAGTGGCATCAACTGTATCAATGTTGCAAAACAGTGCGTCGATACGAGTCGAACTGCTTGATCCGGATCGCTCATCCTTCCTAGTAGTGGTACCACCAGCAGGACCACGTAAGGGACAATCTCCAGCTGCAACTGACTAACAATACAAGCGATGGCTTCAGCAGCACCCTGTCGCTTGATGACATTTTCGATGGAAGATAACATCGGTATAATATCTCCGATCACCATGGTCATAACGACCTGTGAATTGACCAGTGCCAGCGTAGCCAAACAGCGACCGACCATGTGTCGAATTGATTTCAGTGGATGTCTGAGTAACAGGCAAAGTTTGGGTAGCAATTGGAAGAATTGATCGTGCAGTGCTGGATCAATATGGCGTGCGGCTACCTCGATCAGTTGTAGCGACGTTACAAAGTCGTTGGTGTCCTCTTGACTTACGACGTCGCGTGTCATTCGGTCGATATATCCCTCATTGACCTGAGAGACAATTTTGTCCATCATCAACTGCCAGACGATAGGAAGCTTCTGCGGTAACGTGTCTTTGAAATACGAACAAATGGTAGTGATGGCATGAGTAGCACCGAGTCGCTGAGTTCTGGCATGTTTCCGACTAGTTTCATCGTTTTCGTTGAGTACTTCCTCTACAGTCAAGCTGTCCGTCGAAACGATGGAGGACGATGGCCTACCGGGACCGCGCGAAGTAGATGCGTTCCCATTATGCCCATCGCGAGCCTTCTGTTGGTTCATTAAAGTGATTATACCGTGGTATGGATTGGTATCACTGTTATTCGCCGGATCGTAATGACGCATATCGCGCTCCGGGATGACAATTTTAGGAGTATATTCCAAGTCGCTTTTCAACAGCATGCACAAGTTCGTTACAATTTTGTTGTTTGGACAGGGATTGCGAATGGTGACCTGATCGAGTAATTCAGCTAAATATTTAGCGGACAGCTTCTGGAGCAATTCGCATTCTTCACGTTTGATCGATTCCATCAATGGCTTGACAACTGGGTTCAACTTTTCCGGCAAACAGTGCAAACTGACGACTGCTCCGGCAAGGGACGATTGGGTGCTGATGTGCATATTATTCTGCTCCATAGCGGTATTCGCATGGGAATTGAACAACCCTCTCCGTCTTTCATCTAACATTTCGGCAACCTTCGACTTCAGTCCATATTTGGTCTTCAAATTCTCCGACATCACCGTACACAGTTGATATATTTGGTCTAAGTTGAGTACCTTCAAGTTTTCAAACTCCACCAACTGAATCTTGTGCTGCTTTAAGGTGGCCAAATAATCACGACACTCCTGCAGTAGTCGGGTGAAAAGCATCGCCACTTCGTCGTAATAAAAGTACTCGTTCAAACAGAGCTTCAGTCGATCCTGCAGCGTTTGTGGTCCCGGACGAATACTGCAATCATACGAGTACCAGAACGCTATCACAAGACTAGCGATCAGTCTTTGAAGTGCCGAACGCGACTGCAGATAGCCTAGCAGCACTTTGGTATAGCAATCGATCGGGCTTTCTATCTCCGGTGTGTACACCACACCCGGTGCGGGAAGAACCAAATAGCGGGACAGCAATCCGATCATTTTGGACGCCTTGATGCGAGCTCGTATCACGTTTCGTTCACGTATCTCAATGGGAATCGTTTCCGAACCGCCAAGGTATAACTTCTGTCGCGATGGCACACTACTGGCGGATTCGAACGAATCAAACTGACGACGTCGCTCCCGGACCTGTGACGGTTGATTTGGTTTGGCAAAGATTAACGAGGACGGATCGAACGATAGGCGAACCGGTTGCATTGCCAGGCAAAGCCAACTGGCAACGAACGGGCAGGAAGCGTGCAGCAGTGCCGAAAGCTCGGCATTCACGATCAAATTATTCCAAACGTTCTCCGCCAGTGACTGAATATCCTCGACATGTTCCACTAAAACTCGCTGGAATATGTGTCGCAAAGCTTCTTGCAGCAGAGCTGGCGGCCATTCTTGGACACCGAAATTTAATACTAAATGTTCCGAAGGATCAACCTGTAGAACGGCGTTTGTTTCGGTAGCAGCCTTCGCTAGTGCCTCAGCCGTACTGACTATGACGGATGTAGCCTTCCCGTTCATTCCATTACTACTGGATGGCGTCACTGATTCCGTCTTACTCGAATGGTAGTTACTGTTGGTCAATGTTTTCAACGTTTGCAAGGTGGATCTACGTACTGACGATGTGCAGTGACTTAGAAAGGGCCACAGTCTTGGTACTAAGATCGACATCGGTTCCATCTGGATCCAACTGGAAGCGTTTGGTAGACTTAGAATTGACGCTAGTAGTCCCATAAAACTGTTACAAGCAGAAGCGAGTTCATCCTGATCCAGCAGTAAATCCCACAGCAATTTCACAATATGAGAAACTTGTGCCTTGGACAGCAACTTTGGCAGCCACGACGCTATCGGTATGAGAGTAGCCGCTGCCACTGCCCCAACGTCGTCAACCGTATCGAAAAGTCCCGTCAGCACATCGTTGATGATCAATGGTAGAAACGTTTGTACTAGATCTTCACGAACCACCAGCATATATTTGATACCGAGCAAACCACCATGACGAACCTCCCAATCCTTCTGTTTGATGAATGTCAGCAGAATGCTGACCGTCTTGTGAACCTTATCTAATGGAAGCTGTTTCAGAACTGTTCCCAGCACCTGAGCACACGTCTCGCGTACGGGTGCTACAACTTGATCCGATACGAAATCACCGAATCGATCCAGCGCTAGGACGCAAAGTAATCTCAAAGTTGCATCTTCTAGCCAGAGCTGGTGCTGATGCTCCATTTGTTTGGTTGTCATATAGATACTCTTGCCTGCCCCTTCCGAATGACCCTTGAGTAGTTCTCGCAGTGCAGTTGCCGATCCGTGACGAGTTTCCCATCGCGGACTGAAGAGATCCAAGTATAATTTAGAGCAAAACAGCTCCAGAGGCCATTCTGTGGCATCTACCCAGGCTCCGGTTAAATCCGGAACGGGTTCATTGAACGCCAAACTATCTCCTTTGGCATCGACTTTCATTCGTTTCCGATCAGGTTCACCATCCACGATACCAGATCCATTGCTTCCGGATCCAGAGCTCCCCGATGTTACTGTGTTAATCGGATTCGGAAATGCCTTTTGTTGTTCCCGAGCTTTCCGCCGGGCTCGATTCTTCTCCCGGCAGCTCAACGTTTGACTAAATCCATCCACTGAGTTGTTGTCCAGTTTTAATATTTCCTGCACTGGCATCAGTTTCTCACTATCGCAGCGACCCTGAACCTGTCCGCTTCTATTTTGCATATCTTCGATCGATACAATATCGTCCAAATTAACGCCGGTACTGAGTCCGAGCTTTTCGTTCAATAACGCCCGTTGGCGAGCCCACTTCTCTCGGGGATCCCCCGCATCATTCTCATCAATGGCATCGAATTCCGTTCCCTCCGAACCCATCAGTCTGGCTCCTCGATGTAGCACCGCATTCAGATCGAACTTATCGAACGATAGCCGAGAGCCCTGAGTATTTGCATCAGCATCCTGTTCCACATCCGGCTTCAGCTCATCCAGTCCCTTCGGATTCCACTGGGGAACATTTTCCAGTATGGCCTGTACGGCTTGTGCAGCAGCGATCCGCGTTTCCCAGTTGTTGTTGTGCAGGTAGGTCTGCAATCGATTCAGCAGGTTGTGCAACTCGTGCGGGTGTAGTTTCTGCACTTCACCGATCTGCTTAGCTGCTGCCTTGCGCGTGACGGCCGCCGATCCCGACTCGAGCAGGATAAACAATCGATCCAAACTGCAGCAGGAAGTAAACAATTGTTAATAGATATGTGTAAATAGGGAAGCAAGGTTGAGGTTTCTGCACTTACCGCGAAGTCATGCTGACTCCAAAAGATAATGTTTAGCTAACCGGCACGACCAACTGTAATGTGACAAATCTAGAATCCAAGTAGACATGAATATGGAGAAGTCATTAGTAAAATCGAGCATCGTTCGTTCAATATATCTAAAAAAAACCGGTGGTTGAGTTTTGAGTTCGTGTGTAAGCAAGATTAGTCCAAAAGTTTGACAAAAGATAGGTCGAAATTCACTAGAATTTATAGTTGACAAGACAAAGAAAGTATCATCGATTCAGTCAATTTATTTCATAAATAATCTATCCAAATCGGGTCCTGTCCTGAGCTTTGCAGTACACTCTTGAGTACACTAGAATATGTTTAGCGCCTACGTGATTTTATGGGCATTAATCAGTTAACGTATTTAACTATCTCGAATTGATTCTGATGCCCACTTTTCTTATCTACCCATGCACGCAAAACTTCATATCGTAAAGTTAGTCATTTCCTTTCCAAACCCAATCGTCCAGGCGCAAAAACTACTTGAAAAAAAACTTCCATTACAGGGCAACGTTTTCGGTTTTCATGTGTCATTGTGAGATAATGTTACTCTATTCAATAAATAAAGTCAGAATCTCTGCAAACAATTGAATTTAATTATTTCTGGCCCTGAGCAGCGCTCATTGGATAGGTTGAACGAAGAGATAATTTAGTAAAATAGAGTTATCAGAAGTGAAACATTGAAAATATCTGATAACTGAAAGGAAAAAGAAACTTCTGCAATTGTCGCCTTTTACGACATGGAAGCAGTAACCCAGTGGGTCTATTCTTGGTTCATTTTTTTTCCGCCGGATTCCACACGGCATCTATGCTGGTACTGTCCCTACAGCCCCTGATTCTAGACATGTAGACTTTGTGTCAAAAAGTCACATTGAATATTTTGTTTTCCAAAATTTATCCAGACTGTCTTTTGAAAAGGTTTACAAATTTTTACCCAATTTTTTTCGAAGAGCTATTGTCGAAAATGATAAATCCTACAAAAAGGTGAAGAATTTTATCCATCCCTACAAGCTGCTCTAACATTGCAAGATGGACACATTCAAGGAAAAGTAAAAATTATTTCTTGTCCAAACTGAGCATTTTATCCAGCGTCTTTTTACTCAAATCTAAACTAAACTGAAAATCATAATCATCCAAGATACCAATGAAACTCAATTTGTGAGAAAATTTCACCACATACCCTGTTGCTAGTTGCCCGATATTTGCAGAAATTATCATTTAGAAACACTTTTTTCTTTCCAAAACGCCCATCTTACAATCGCCTTATTCTGAATAACGACGTATTAATTTTTCGATCGAATGTGGTTCGATCGAATCCTAGCTACCTTTGATTTTGCTAGCGTTATTAGGAATACAAATGAAATACGATCGTAAAATCGATACGACGTTATTCAGAATAAGGGCGAATATATGGAAGATTATATTTAAATAAAGAATGGTGTTTTTTTTTTGTAATTTCACTTCAAATTTTTATAATTGATTTATTTTCTCAGTGTAAAATTCGATTAGTCATTTTTTCTGTATTTTCACTCGAAAATTAGACTCATTTTGAGAACATCACCAGTATAACCATTTTTTTGAAGGATTTGTTATTTTTCTACTCTAATTGCAAAAAAAAAAAATATAAACGCCTATATCTTTTCAAAAGATAGTCTAGATCAATTTTGGAAAAATAAATTGATCAAGTGGCTTTTTGTGATAAAATCTATATACTGCCATTTTCGAATGCGATTTTGTGCGAAATTCGTCTATTCGAATCTTACACCGAAAAAAATCGGTTTTCAAAATTTAAAGTCAACTTATAAAAAGAATATTACTTTCGGATTCAATGAAACTTTATCCCAAGGTAGGTTATTAAGTTCCCTTCCAACCGACGACACGACCAGACACTCCGAAGAAAAATCGAAAATAAAAGTGTTCGTTGACGATTTACCACCAGTTACCACAATTATAGTTATCCTTCTCTTACCAGTAATATTAAACATATTTTTATAAACAGTTCTCCATCGCAAGATTAGTGCAATGTTAACTGAAAGTGAGAGATCTGTAATTCGAAAAAAAGGTCGCTGTAAGTAACATTTCAATTGAAATGTCGTCAGTAATTTTACCAAAGTGAGAAGAGAACAAGTGTCACGTCAACAGAATGCACAATGAACAACTTTGTACGCAATTTCTGGCACAACGAAACAATAGGAGGACAAAGTAATTTTCATAAATTTCATATGTTTTATTTTCATCCGATATACTCATGATTATAAGAATAATTTCGTTTTGCCAGCTATTATTACGCTTAACTGGAAATGTCATTGGCTAGTTTTACATTACATTCACCCGAAAATGTACTAGGACATGTTCGTGAAATATATTATTTACAAAATTAAATGCATAATATTCTTAAGTTTCATAAACTCTTATTAAAAAAGTTCTTCACTCCCCTTCATGGCCTGATCTATAGTTTTCGTATGTAAGCTGCAAACAGAACTTAGCTTGCGTGGGAATATCTCAGAAAAACTATAAAACTACAACATAAAAACATCGAAATAGTAAATAAGTTTTCAGTCTTTCGTTTTTCCTTCTCATGCATATTCAGATTAAGCACTAGCTTAAGATTTATTGGATATTTTC